>NC_134834.1:77414483-78614483 GCF_004210375.1 Tachypleus tridentatus | reverse complement strand
AAGAGATGGAAGAATTTCCTGCCTTATAAAAATGAATTATAACGTTTGATTCGAGTGCCAATTGCAAGTGGAACACAACCGATTTTGACGATACAAAGAGCCACGTAAAGCCACAGTCTCGTCTGAAAAGCGGTATTTACCGAACGAACTAAAGCTATGCTGCGGCACCTGTCAATCGTAAGACCACTTTCCTGTCCAATCGGAAGATTTTGTGCTGTTTAAGCATTATAAAAAGGAAGGTTTATAAGTTTCTTGTTACCATAGAAACCAGGTCCCTGAAAATTCTGAAAATTAAAGTTTCACTCCAGGCTGTAACAAAGATAAGAGGCCGTTGCAGCCTGCAGTCAAATAAAGATGATATTCTCTGGATCAGGAATTTGCTGTCACATTTCAAGCTTTTCAAAATATTGCATTGTCAGCAAAATGTTGCTCTTTTAACTCAACAAGGGATTAAGCAACGCGTACTGCTGCTTTGATACAACATCGTTCCCCGAGTTTAAAATAAAGTAAACAATGAACTAAACCAAGTGTTCCAGTTATGGAAAAGTAATTGTAATACATCACCGTTCCTTCAGTTTAAAGTAAAACAAAACAGGCTGATAAAAAATGCTAGTTATCTTGCTCTAATTGTAATAAACCACCGTTCCTTCAGTTTAAAGTAAAACAAAACAGGCTAATAAAAAATGCTAGTTATCTTGCTCTTATTGTAATACAGCATCTTCTCAGACTTTAAATAAAAATCCAATGGCTCGCAGGTCCAAAGAGAATTGTCATAATAATACAGGTATCTGTACGAAAAAAAAAACACACAAATAAAACAGATAGAAATAAAATAACATAATACTGACAGGAAACGAACCAAACAAATGCAATTGGTCCGGCACGGCCAGGTGGTTAAGGCACTCAACTCGTAACCCGAGGGTTTCGGGTTCGAATCCTTGTCAAATCAAACATGCTCACCCTTTCATCCGTAGGGGCGTTCAAAGTGACGATCAGTCCAATTATTCGCTGGTAAAAGAGTAGCCCAAGAGTTGGCGGAGGGTGGGGATGACTAGTTGTCTTATCTCTAGTCTTACACTGCTAAATTAGGGACGGCTAGCGCAGATAGTTCTCGTGTAGCTTTGCGCAAAATAGAAAAAAAAGGCCAACAAATGTAATCTTGATATGATATTGTAGCTCAGTTCTGGGATTGTCGATTATTTAATACACGTTTCTTCCTTAAGAAAACAACAAGAAGATTAAGAAAACAACAAACTAAAACCCGTAAGCAATTTGTACGTGAATGCTGTATGGTTAACTAGAAAGAGAAAGAAACAAGGTAACCCTAGCAAGTGATATATACATTTTTATAACATTAGCATACCAATCGATTTGCTTAATGCAAACAGATGTGCAAGTTAACGTCTTTACTACTACTTGCAGTTTTCAAGATATAAATTTTAAGAAACGTTAAAGAATACGAAAGGTAATTAAAGCATTATTATGTATAAAACTTATTTCTCAATTCAACCAACAAAGTTAATGAATTACTTATATGACAAAGTTGCATGTTTTATTTTTTTTAAATTCCAATAGTGACTAAGTCGTCTCAATCGACCGAGAGAGGAGGTTAGTCACCTATAGTACAATCGTTCAGTTCTAAAACAGAATCTACACGTTAAAAAGTACTAAGCTGGATTTTATACCGTTTAAATCAGAGTTTTTTGTTCTACAAGTTCAAAATCAACAAAGATAAACTTTGAAGAAACGTTTTTATATACTAATTAGCTAAGGCCATTTTTACAAACATTTTTCTCGTGTCCACTTAAATATAAAAACTATTTTTCGGTCTGGCAGATTTGAAATTAGGAATTGCGCCAATATTATAAATATAAATGAAATTTCTGTGGAAAATGTTAACTTTGCTTTTGTAAATGTCCTGAAAAACATAATGACAGTGAATTGTTGTTTATTTTGAAGTGCAAATGCCCCCCAGTGGCTCAGCGGTATGTCTGCGGACTTACAACGCTAAAAACCGGGTTTCGATACCCGTGGTGGGCAGAGCACGGATAGCCCATTGTGTAGCTTTGTGCTTAATTCAAAACAACAACATTCAAGTGTAAAGATACATAATGTTTTTCTTATACCGTGTATGTGGAAATCAGAATTTCAGAATTGTGATCCTTTACGCTTAGTGCCAAGTCAGACAGTGAAACTACGAAATAAAAAAAACAACAACACAAACTATAGAAGAAGAATGTTTGTTTGTTTTTGAATTTCACGCAAAGCTACACCAGAGCTATCTGCGCTAGCCGTCCCTAATTTAGCAGTGTAAGATTAGAGGGAAGGCAGCTAGTCATCACCACCTACCGCCAACTCTTGCACTACTATTTAACCAACGAATAGTGGGATTGATCTTCACGTTATAACGCCCCTACGACTGAAAGAGCGAGCGCGTGTGGTGTTAGAGGAATTCGAATCTGCGACTCTCAATTTATGAGTCGAGCGCCCTAACCATCTGGCCACAACAGGCCAAGAAGAATGTTACACAAGTAGGAGAAAAGATTAGCTTTTGTTTCTTTCGCTTTCAGAAGCTCCGCGGGAATAAAGGTGAATAATTTTGACAAATTAAAATATAAGAAAGATGGCGTTGGCTTTTAACAGTTAGGTATTATGATTGAAATAACTGATGAGAAAACTGGAGTTGTGCAAATTCAGAGGCTTTTCAGAGAGTGGATTCATTGTGAAAAATTATCAACTTCTCAGACGTATTATTATTATTTTTTTATTGGCCGCAATCGAAATGGTTACGGTTCATTTTAACAGCATCAGGGAAATTTTCTCATAACGATCAGGTAGTACAAACGTTAAACTGTAAAACCCAAATGTTATTTAACAAGAGCTCACTGATGCTATATAGATGGATATGTGCTTGCCGAGGGTACATTTAATTGGAAAAAAAATGAAAAATATGGTTAAATCAAATACGATATTTTATTATTATTTCATGTTATATAAGCTCTTCACTGTCCATGTTTTGCGGACATACTGAATAGAAGTAAGCTTATGACTGTTTGAAGTTGGTCCATCGAATCGATTAAATTTGCTCAAGTCGCCATGATGATGATGTCACAGCAGATCAGAATTTTCAAACCGAAGTAACATTTTATAAGCATGCAAAATTTAATCAAGATTGGATGTTATTTAGACATTTTTTTCATATTCACTTATTAAATCCCCCAAATGTTGAAGATTTCTCGTGAAATAGGGTTAATTAGGCTATTTGCATACTAGTATTTTTTTACCAAATATGCATTTTGAATAAGTTAAAGATAAAAATTTCGGATCTAACGATACAAATATCAGCTTAGCATTTTTTTTCAGTTCTAACTTTTCGACAAACATATTATCCTACAACACTGTACACAGGTAAGAACTTCTGTTGTAAGCAAGCTTTCTGTAAACACGTCAATATGCAGTTACATCATCTCATCTGTCTAGTTAATTGGGTTCATCCTTTCACATCACGACGATTAAAAAAACAAACCTTTCACAAACGTACAAACAACTTGACACGACGCTATTTACACTTTAACGATAAAACATTTATAAAAACAGAAGAGGTAATGAGTGTAACGTGCCCAAACTGTTGAAGGGTAGGAATTGTGTTTTTAAAGATTACTTTTATGTTTTACAAACATTATGTTAGTTTTCCATTTACTTGTTCAGTATCATACACACATACGGTCTTACCTATTGGGCAAACTGGTCAATTGCCCAGTACCCCCGATGCTATAGGTTTTAGTCTCTGAGTTTTTATCATTATTGTTCCCAATTTACTGAATTCTGCCTGTGCACACACACAAACATACGTCAGATATTCGATTTCTAAGGGTTGTATTGATTTTTTTCAGTTTCACACACATCAAGTTATACATTACTTTTCTAGGAGTTATAATTAAATTATACCTTCATCTTGAAACTAATCTGGAGTAATTACGGAAAGAGTGTTGAAAAATTACACAAATTTTAAGTGAAAGTTCTTACGAAACGTTTATATCACGTGCACTTGAATATCTAGGACGAGCGACGTTAAATTAATAGCAACGTTTAGCTTACAACTCTAGCTAGAATATATATGTATACTATCTTTTTATGAAGGCTGATTTATAAGAATTCCAGACACTTATGAAGTTTTAATTAGGGCCATGCTATATTGTACTTAGCGCAATACCTACTTGCTGGATGCCAAAACATGGTATTTACCACAAATTCAAAACAGATTTAATTTGCTCAGGCGGCTGAGCGAAAATCACCATGAAACTGCGGAAGAATTGCACTAACCAATCAAATTTATGAGGAAAGGCTTTCCTCGTGTGATTAAGTAATATCTTTACTTAACGTCCAGTTTAAGTACTTTCTTACTTATCACGTGTAAGGTATGTTACTTCCGAAACAAAATGTGGCCCGATATGGCCATGTGTTTAGGACGCTCGACTCGTAATCTGAGAGTAGCAGGTTCGAATCCCCGTCACACCAAACATGCTCGCTCTTTCAGCACTGTGGGTGTTATAATGTGACGGTCATTTGCACTATTCCTTGGTTAAAAAGTAGTCCAAGAGTTGGCAGTGGGTGCCACTGGGTGGTGACAACTAGCCGTTTTCCCTCTAGTCTCACACTGCTAAACTAGAGACGGCTATCGCAGACAGCCCTCGTGCATCTTTTCGCAAAATTAAAAATTGCAACGTTATTTAATATTATGCTTCATCTTATATGCAAGTTCCACTCAGCGTTTGTTGTCATATAAATTATTCATATACATTTGCTGACTTAACGCAGACCTTTCACCAAGATGCTTTCATTAGACACTGAAAATACAGATTGCAACAGACAAGTTGCGCAATACTGTTGTTGCTTCATGTTTGCATAAATTTGGGCCTTACTCTTCATAACGCAACATTTAAGTTTAATTGTAAGTTTAATAAACGTGATGTTTATTGTAAGATATATGTATATTCGAAGGTTTCTGTCAAGAAATAGTATTTTTATTCCGTGTAATACTGTAACCTGACACCAACAATTTCTACTGAAAAGACAATTGTCACAAGTAGAATATGCGAGACATGAAGTTCTAGTACTGTTACGAAAAAAATACTTCAAAGCCGATATATAGATTAGCAACAACGTTATTGTACAAATATGTACGACTTTTGGTGTATACTTCATTCATAATTAGTCCAACAAAGCCGTGTATTGTTTTCAATGTCTACTTCACCCTCAATAAGAGGGCCTGGCATAACTAGGTAGTTGGCGCATTCGATATATAATCTGAAGGTCGCGGGTTGGAATCCCCATCTCACCAAACATGCTCTCTCTTTCAGCCAGGGGGCGTTATAACGTAACGGTCAATTCCACAACTCGTTGGTTAAAGAGTAACCCAAGATAGGCGATGGATGGTGATGGCTAGCTATTTTCCCTTTAGTCTTTCACTAATAACTTAGGTACGCCTAGTGGAGATATCCCTCGTGTATCTTTGCGCTGAATTCAAACCAAACCAAATTTTAATGTGTTCAAAGAAGCCTTGTGCCACTTTGAGTGTTTGCCTCACCTTTAAAATGTTCTACAGACAAGTAATACTATAAATGTATTCCTCATCCTCTAAATATTCGAATAAACCACGTACTACTTTCAATATGGTCCAAAAAGTCCTGTATTACTTTCAGTGTACATCTTCGTATGCATATCTTAATTAAAACGCTGTCTCACAAACGCTGTAACTTACCATCTGTAACTCTAATTAAAATTCTCCCAAAATACTTCAATTAGGACACTAGTTAAACACTATTTTCTTTATGAATATTACACGTCGATAAGCTTGATAAATGACAATATATTAGTAGAATGAAAGTTAAATATCGCTATTTAATTTTTTGTACGAGTTCGAAAACTGCACAATAAAAGATCACTGTGTTTATATTACAGTCTTTCTGCAACTTTTGAAATGCCATACTGATATCTTTAATTCAATAACACTTTATCAGTATAACGCGTTCGTCTTGCGATATTTTACGTCAAGTAACACTTCTTAATATCATCCAAAGATATGGTCGTCCAGTAAATCAGCTTTTATTCACGATAAAATAAAATTATAGCCTCAGTAAGTTAACATCGAGAAAGTAAAGGTAGGTCCAATTTTTCTAAAAGACACAAAAACACTGACATTAATAACAATACCCGAATTATCATAAAAACAAATATTTGCGTTTCTCAGAAAGAGTCTCTTTATCTACGACTCATTGATTGTTTGGATATCAAACATCTCTCCACTATTTATTTTTTTTTCTGTAGTAACAATGTTTAAGTACAAAAAACTATTATTACATGCATGTTATTTGTTACTACACTTCTTCAAAACTATAACTTCTGACCATCCGCGTAGCCCGCCGTTAGTACAGCGGTATGTCTACAGATTTACAACGCTATAATTAGGGGTTCGATTCTCCCTCGGTGATTTCCGCAGATAGCCCGATGTGGCTTTGCTATAAGAAAACACACACACACCATCCGAGTAGTGTGTAGTATACACAAATAAATATGTAATCAACATATATTTTTATTTTAAACATGTATATATTGAGTAGTTTTAATTACAATAAGAAACAACTAAAACACAGTTGATAACAATGAATGTTGCTCGCACTGTGAAGCCATGCATCTCTTGAGGCTCAAATGATCGCAGTGCCTTTGATTCTTCCCTTAACCCATCTTTCCACTTTGCTTTTAAAGATATTGTTGTAACATATACGGATGACAATGATCTGTGTCAGTAAAATACGGATGAAATTCTCTATTCTTCCAGCTTCCCATGTCTCAGTTTTAGATTAATTTCGTATTAACCACATATTACTATTACGCATATCGAGTACGTTAAGAACATTCTTCGTATTTTGAATGAATCTCTGTGTAACCTTTAAGAGAATATTTGATCAAATGAAAATATTTGTTTGTTTTTGAATTTCGCACAAAGCTACACGACAGTTATCTGCGCAGCTAGTCGTCACCATTGACCGCCAACTCTTGGTCTACTCCTTTACCAAGGAACAGTGGGATTGATTGTTACATTATATACCCTCACGGCTGAAAGGGCGAACATGTTTGGTGTGATAGGGATTTGAACCCGCGACCCTTAGATTACGAACCGAGCGCGCTATCCACCAGGCTATGCTGGGCGAAAAACGAAAATGAATTGTTTGTTGAAATAAACAAAAGAAACTGTTGAAATGAAAAATAACACACTGTCGGCCGAATAAAAACCAAATAGATATTTCGGAATACTAGTTCAGTATACTGTTTATTTTAGAACATTCTATTGTTTCGAATCAGGATTGTAACATAATAAAATTACTCTCACATAAAACCAGGGACTGGCATATAACAACTTTCTTAAAAGAGTCTAAAGACTGGTATCTAGTAACTTCACTTACTTTCTCTCTGATAAAAATGACTTCCTAATATGATATGGCTCGGCGTGGCTAGGTGGGTTAAGGCGTTCGACTCGTAATTTGACGGTCACAGGTTCGAATTCCTGTTACACCAAACATGCTCTACCTTATAGCCGTGAGGAGAATTATTATGTGACGGTAAATTCCACTATTCGTTGGTACAAGAGTAGCCCAAGAGTTTGCGGTGAGTGGTGATGACTAGCTACCTTTCCTCTAGTCTTACACTGCTAAATTAGGGACGGCTAGCGCAGATAGCCTTCGAGTAGCTTTGCGCGAAATTCAAATAACAACCAAACAACCAACCTAATATGATGCCAGACAACACAAGTAAACCAGACTACACTTGACGAAACGTATGTTGAAAGGGGATTAAAATTTCAAGTTTTTTTCCTTGAAGTCGATAAAACTAATTGATACTAGATGAAAGAAAGGAAACAGCTATCAACAAATGCTCTTGGAATCGATGACTCGTCGATAACAGATACAGAAAATAAAAATAAGGACCGAGAAAAATTCATTCGTGAAATATTTGGCAAAAGCTTCAGCAAAGCATGAATAAGATAAGTATTAGGCTTAGTATAAATCAATATCAGATTCACAGCAATAACACATGTAATACTTCTTATGTAGAATTGTTGTTGTTGTTATTTGTTAGTAACCACAAAGCTACACAAAGAGCTATCTGTGTTCTCAACCCACTATAGGTATCGAAACTCGGCTTCTAGCTGTATTAATTCCGCAGACATACCTTTGTGCCACTGGTGGGGACCATGTGGAATTAAATATTTCAGGTGTTTGTAGAATTGTGTGTGACGGATTTACGGTTTTATGGTTATATTAATATCGATGTTTGTTTTAGTTAAATATATGTTTAGAAATGCTTATACTGTTAAATATGTATTGCAAAATTCTCGCATTTCACTACATTTGTAGAAGACTCTAGAGAGTAAGAATCAACAATATATGTTTCACGAAAGCTCTAGCGGATCTTCAGTATTGTTTTAGTCAATAAAAATTTCTAGAATCTCACTTGTTTAACGCTTATAAACCAACGTGACGCGCCAAGAGACAATATATATTGTTGGTGTGCTACAATTGGTTTACTATAAACCTTACAAATTATAATTGTGATTAATGCTTATTTATCGGAAAACTACAGATATATGACCAAAAAGTTTATAGATTTCAAGCATTACAAACCGTTTAACCTCAGCGGATTACCATCGAACGTTAGCATTTTTACGAAAATTTCAACTGCGAAAAACTCACATCTGATCAGTGAAGAGCAGGCTAGCACTCCGTTAAGTGAATTGTGCGTATATCAGCTCTACATTAATTCGCTCATCGTGATTTAAAGAAAGTTCCAGATCAGATAAAAGACTAAACACCGTAAATTTGTAAAACTGTTGTACATTGATCATTATTTGTAACAACTATAAGTAGTAACCGCTATTGTTGTTGTTGTTTTGAATTAACTACAAAACTACATAGTAGGCTACCTGTGCTCTGCCCACTACAGGTATCGAAACCTACATTTTATTGTTGTAAGTCTGTAGACATACCGCTGTGCTATGGGGAGGGCATAATCATTATTAAAATTGTATCATTATTTCTATATTAAAATGCTCCCCGCTAGTACAGCGGTATGTCTCCGGATTTACAACGCTAAAATCAGGAGTTCGATTCCCCTCGGTGGGCTGAGCAGATAGTCCGATGTGGCTTTGCTATAAGAAAACACACACACACTATATTAAAATATATTTGTAAGAAGGAAGAAAACTGTGTATGCCAGTGTTGTTGGCAAACAAATCTACATTTAATTAAGTTTAAATTACATTTTAACTCAGCTTCAGAATATTTGAAATCGTAACACGTAACATAATAAGTCGGATACTTCTCCTAGATAAATCATAATACGTAACATACGGAACGCTTCGGATTATCTAACATGCCTATTAATAAATCAATATCTTAGTGATATAGATAATAAATAGTATATATATTAAGTAGAAAGTATGATATCGTGTTATCATACTTGTTTATATTACGCATTACAGATGAATGCTGTTAATAAAGAAATGCATTCGCATCATAAGAAAGAACGTTTTGCATAAAATACAAAGTATATTATTTTCTTTCTCTTTAGAGAGAAGCGTTTTGTAAATATATTTTTTAAATACTTTCTGATGATTTCAGAAACTTTTAAAACTTATTGGCCTTGAGAAAAAACATACACACTTCTGTTTAACCAAAACTTTTCGAAAATCTGATAATATATATATAAACTTTTAATAATTTGTTACAAAAGTTATAACTATGTCTTATCTACACGCTCACTTCGTTCTCCACTCATATAGTTAAAGATTTCACATCGTCCAATCGAATGTAGTTATTTCCAAAATTACTAATTATCTACAAGATATAAAGAAATTATATAATGTTGTTCCAACTAATGAATTTAGCGTAAAAAAATAACTCTGTTAAGTATACAACAACTAAAATTCACTTTGCGAGTTATTCAAATGTGAGCATTTCAACTTTAATTTATATTATAACGAATACATAGAAACAACTTTAACTGTTATCAACCGTTTCTTCTGTCAAGTTTTGCTTTCTCATCTGGAACTTTTGTTACTAAATCTTCTTTATCCACGTGTATTGATTCTTTGTAATATAACTACATTATTTCTCAAGTCTTTTCTGGTAGCCCTGTTCTTGATACAGTTGTTATTGATTTCGGGTGACACATTTCTGATAAAATAACAGAATAAGGTTTGAGAAAGCAATAATAATTTGGTATGGTTGATGTGAAGATCTAATAAAAGTTAATTATTATGAGCGATTCATGTCGAGAAATAAATACTAGAAAAGCAACTGTATAATCAAAGATGCTCATGATTTACCTTATACGTGTTTGTCCAGCTGCTCTTGAGGATTGCTCATTGCTGGTTTCTATCGCTCGTGGTATCTCGTGTAGAAGGTTCTGCCGTCTCCACGCCTGCTATCTTACATTCTATTATAGAAAACTCCCTCGTCTTAATCTTTTATAGTGGCGGAACAACGCCACCACGTACATGCGGCAACTGCAAAAAACAGAACTACGCTGAATCAACTATTATTAGAATGATTGTGGAAACAAAAATGTATTTGCTTAATTATTTAACGATGAATGACTAACTGATATTACATGTTAAATATAGCCTCCTATAAAGACTCTATCAACTCTGATTATGTTCTCAAATCAGTCCTTTTCTATTCTTTAAGAGAAAGTCACTAATATGAAGGTTTTGTGAGCACGAGGATCTCATTACATAACCAGAAGGGAACGTCAAAATAAGTCTAAGTTAAAGTTGTCGCGTGAATTTGTTTTTTTTAAAAAAAGTACAACATATAAAATGTGCAAGGATTTAATACAAGTCATTATAAATTTTGTGTTAATATGCTGATGAAAAATAGAAGATTAGATAATCCTCGAAATTTATCAGTACATAAAAAATTACTATATGAAGTAGTACAAATCATCATGGTTTGTATTAAAAACACGTTTAATGGATTTAACTAATCTTTGTGTTTAAGTGTGTGTGTATATCTAGCATATATTAAAGTATTGGTAAAGTTAATGACCTTATGTATACTGGGCTTCTTCTCTGAGCTTGTAGAATGAAAAAATGACTTGAATACTTCGTGTACATATAGACCTGAAGACTATTAGAATAAAGAAAAGATTAAATGGTATGCCCTCATGTACATATAAGTAAATATATCATGCTAAATACTGGGCTATAATTAAAAACAATCATATGTTTAGAAAGGCCTGTAGTATCACTCGTGTTCGATAGGAAACTCAGTGACCTTAACGTATTTCGTACAATTTGCTCACTTAGTGAATTAAAAGCGGTCTCAAGATACATTTTTAATTAGTCTTATAATCTTATGTATACAACAGCTACTATAAAATGATTATTCAAGGAACGACAAGTAATAAAGCACTCGTTGTCTGCAGTCTAGACCAATCAAAAACATTGTTGATTTATTATGTGGCGACGTCTATCGGTCTATCTCAACATTTAATTACAAAAACGTTAAACAAATATTTATTTATTACAAAAATAGAATCATACGTTAAATACCATTAGAATCTACTGTATCACGTACATAACCGCACATTCATATAGAACATAAAAATATCTTGTACATACAAGTGTCATGACGTTACGTGAAACCTGCAAACCTTCGTCACACATACAATAAGGGGCATTGTGTAAAAAAACAAAATAAAATAACCACAAAATTGGTTGAAGTATTTTGTTGTTTGTTTTTGAATTTCACGCAAAGCTACACGAGGGCTATCTGCGCCAGCTGTTCGTAATTTAGCAATATAAGACCAGAGGGAAGGCAGCTCTTGGGCTATTCTTTTACCAACGAATAGTGGGATTGACCGTTTCATTATAACGCCTCCACGGCTGAAAGGGCGAGCATGTTTGGTGTGAAGGTTGAAATATTTAGGCGTCTATCTCATAAAAGATAAAATCATTGCTACATATAACTACCATAAACAATAGCATGCTTTGTTTGTAATTAAGCACAAAGCTACACAGTAGGCTATCTGTGCTCTGCCCATCACAGTTATCGAAACTCGGATTCTAATGTTGTAAGTTCGCAGACATGCCGCTGTACCACTGGGAGGCAAGTAGCATACTATCAAATGAAAGCTAAGATGTATTAATTACATGAACAAACCGTTAAAGATGGATAATTAGTTAAACTATTACAATTACTCAAAGTTATGATGACACAGTAGTATATCAATATACACTTTAGTGTTATACGTGGAATAACCCTTAAATAGTGAAAATATCTAAATTCTTAATACGTTTCGAAAAAGTAAGAATAAGAGTGTACTGGCCACGTGGGTTAAGGCGTTCGACTCGTAATCCGAGGGTCGTGGGTTCGAATCTCGGTCGCACCAAACATGCTCGCCCTTTCAGCCGTGGGGGCATTATAATGTGACGGTCAATCCCACTATTCGTTGGTAAAAGAGTAGCCCAAGAGTTGACGGTGGGTGGGGATGACTAGTTGCCTTCCCTCTAGTCTTACACTGCTAAATTAGAGACGGCTAGCGCAGATAGTCCTTGAGTAGTTTTACGCGAAATTCAAAAAACAAACACGACCGTATTATTTAATTTGTTATGGTTGAGTGTGCAGATCTGTTTGTTTGTTTTTTGAATTTCGCACTAAGCTACTCGAGAGCTTCCTGTGTTAGCCGTCCCTAATTTAGCAGTGTAAGACACCGCCAACTCTTGGGTTACTCTTTTACCAACGAATAGTGGGATTCACCTTATAACGCCCCCACGGTTGAAAGGGCGAGCATGTTTGCGACCGGGATTCGAAACCGCGCCCCTCGGATTACGAATCGAACGCCTTAACACGCTTGGCCATGCCGGGCCGTGCAGGTCTGATCAGAGTTAATTGTTATGGGCGGTTCAAATCGAACAGTATGAAAGTCGGCCAGCAACATACATTAAACTTGAATTCTGATTTAAAAAACAAACCGCTATATAATTTGTAAGTAGTACGTTTTAAGTATATATTGGTTTATTGATTAACAAACCTAACATATGTATGCTAGAGGTTTTTTATTTTTATGCATTGCAATATATTTTAATAATACCCTATTTCTGTAAAATAGTTACTGATTTTATAATAACAGTCAGTAGATTCAAGTAGTATATCACGTGACACAGCCTCAAAATGCTACATTTTTCTCCCTCTCCCCTCATAAATTATAAATCCACGTTTCACCGGTGGATACAAATAGCAAAACACTCAAATATTACACTCTTCTGTTTTTTCTCTATTTTATTATTTTCTTCGCCCGGTTTCGTAGCTGCAGGGGGCACTTTTTAGAATATCATTTTACCGAGAATCTATAAGAAAAAACATAGATATTTTTTTACTATTTTTCGACTAAATATTAATAAACAAACTTAAATACGTACATCTTCTAAATATGCAAACATATAATACACTCATTGTATAAATTAAATATATTCCGAAATGAAATTTAAGTTTATCCAATGTACATCTATTTTAATAAAAAATCTTATTTTAATTACACCTTTTCTTATTATTATTGTTATAGAAACGTAATTTATAATAATTCATAATTTCACAGCTAATTCTGCAATCTTACCTCTATCTATTTAAAGTAGTATGAAAATATAAAGAAATATTTTTCGAAAAAATTATCTTTCACGTTTTACATCTCGAGAAAACGGAATAAACGAGAACACGGTTCTTCAAGAATTTCAAATTTTCTCAAAATACATTTTCAAAATCTTTGCTGGCATACAGCGAGATTTTTCCAGGACATCTAAAATTGTAAAGTACCCTTAATCTTATCTCTTTCACCAATATAGAATTCACATATTCTAATATATATATAATGTTTCAATTATTGCAGTTAAATGCATTGTTAATTTAAAACATTTTTTTATCATTGTTCTTTATTATTTTTACAATTTTTATATAACCTAAATTGAATAAAGTAAGTTGTTTTTTTCACAATCGAAAATAACTTCGTTACAGAAATCTCGTTCTTCAGGTTTATCCAATAATCTATATACATTTTTAGGTTTCTTTTTTTTGATAAAATAATGTTATCATCTTTGAGTGTTTATCTCAGGTTATTTTTATTATTTGTTTCAACTGACTATTAACAGTTGAAATATCAATATGCATATTTGTGCAATGAGCTGCAATAAAAGGCATAGTATCCTCTTTAAGTTCAATAATATTTCTATTTAAATATTTTTAATTCCAAAAATTTATTCTTTGTGATTTCAAAATCTTTTAATATAATTTTTTGGAGAGTGAAACTGATTTATTTTAATTATAATAATTTGTTTACTCTCGTTTCTTCACAAGAGATGAAACAATATAATCTACTTACAAGATTTATAGATACATTTAAGTTTATATGTTGGAATGATTACATATTATTGTGTGTTTGTGAGTTTAAAAATATCAGTTAGAGTCTCCTCTCCTGGTGAAATAGAAACCAACATATCTAAAAAGGATAAAGCTTCATTATTTTTTTTCAAATGTGAACTTAATTTCTTTGTTCATCAGATTTAAAACCTCAACGAACTTACTAGTATCTTGAGCATCTTTCCAAGTTACAACACAATCATCTAAAAATCTTTTACAAAAAGCTTTTAAGTGAAATATAAAATTATATTGAAAATAATTAGATAGTTGTTAGGTATTATAATTTATCTCATATGAGTCTCCAATTTATTATGTTACATATTACGATTTGAAATAGCCTGAAACCGAGCTAAATTGTAATTTAAGTTTAGAAGTTAAATAAATGACACGCATCTAATTTATGATGTTTGTCAACAAGATTTAAACACAATTTTTCTTTCTTAACAGAAATATATTTTAATATATAAACAATAATACAATTTATAATAACAGTTATTATAAATAATGATTTATATACCAAAGTTTTACAAACTTACAAACAATACTGAAACTGAATATTTTATCAACAGTTCACAATCAGGAATTAATTTCGAACTGATATCAGTACAGTTCACTTAACGGATAGCTTGCCAGCTCTTAAAGACATAAGTTTTTTCCCATTGAGTTGTACAATGTCCTCGTAGAAATATTAAAGTCCGAAGTTAATTCATTGAAGTTAAATGGTATTGTTCGAAATCTGTTAACATTCCTGGTTAAATAATTGTTGTTCCCCGACTGATAAACGTTAATCGCCGTTATAGCTTTCGAAGTTTACAATACGCAAACAGTACCAAACCAACAGTATATAGTCACCTGGCGCGTCGATTTATAAGCTATAGACCAGGTTCTCGAAATTTCAGCCGGTAACAATACTGACACTAGTGTGCGTGTGTGTGTACATGTGTATAGAAAATTTAAAGTTGGAATTAGACATTTTTAACTAAGATATTACATATATATACATATACACACACGCATTGAAAATAATAAATTAAATGTGATACATTAATAAAGAACTATACAACTTCAATAATCATGTCAGCATATAACACAATTAATATACAAATAACCTAATGATTAAAAGAATAACAGAAGTGCAAGTAGTTGTCATTATTTATTAACTCTTAATAGAATATGTCTGTGATCATAGTACCCAGCAGCATTGAAAAATTTTCATCCATGACATGATTAAAATGCAAATGTTAAATTAGATAACAGAAATTAACGATTAATTTAGATATTAGGAGATAAATGTTTTGACCCACAACGTATAAACTCATACTGTCTTTTGTTGTCTGCATTTAGTTGTAGGAAGGCAATTACCCTTAATAATGTGACATAAATCGCAAAAATATAACGTTTTACTTTAACTGTCGCTATTTAGTTTGATCTTAGTTTTTGACTAGTACTTAAAAGATGAAGTATTCTCAATGCTTTAAGCTACAATGTTCACAGACATTTTATGTTACGTAAACAAAAATTAAATAATGAAAGAAGGTTGGAAGGGGTGGGATTACAGCACTTGGTGGTTTCTGACACTGTGTAACCTCAAAGTGGGTGTAGCCATCGTTCAGCCCTTTCTTACTTTGCGAGTTTTTTGTAATTTAATAATTGTTCAAACTAATTGAAAGGTGTATATAGCTAAATTTTTCTATTGTAAATTTTGTTTCACTAACAAATTACAAATACATGTATGTAATCAAATTACGTGGCTGTAATGAAATACACGACATTATAAAGGGACGTATGATGTTAGAAGTGAGAGGGAAAGCTCCAACAGTCATACATTGTATATGGAAGACATTATAGCTATCTGAATGATAAAGAGTGGGTCAAGCGAATAGTAGCAAATTTGCAAATTTTGAAACTTTTAAATTTGTTGAGTATTTAGGAAGAATTAGTTACTCGTGAAACTCAATTCAAGTCTGCAACTGAATCAAAGTTCAAAGTAAAACACGAATTAGGAATGAGCAGAAAACAGTCACAACCATTTTGAGATTGCACTGTGTCAAAAACCATTCAGCGTCGTTGTAAAGTTGTCCCACCTGTTCCTAACTTGTTCCTCATTTCTTGATGGTTCCATTCTTACTCCCTACTTATTTTATTCAACATTTTGAAAACTTACCTCAATGTATTTTGGCGTTAAGCCTAGAGAGTGACTGGGCTCCAGATCTATCCTTATCTTTATCGGCATTTTCTAAATTTTGTTGACATTTTCACTATAGTTTTTCCCCAATTCGCCAGAGAGGCAACCTTTTCTTTGGCTGTATTAGTGATTAGGATTCGTTTCGCATATTCAACCCTACTGTTTCTAACCTTATCTCTGTTCTTGTTGTAATACTCTTCTCACTAGGGCAAAGGTTATCAATATTAGATTTTCTCTTTTTCTGTCGTTTTGTTTCCTTGGAAGAAATATTTAAAAAATATCATTGTTTCAAATACAACCTTAGGTCACAATAACTTTGAAAAATGCAAAGATAAATTATATAATTTATTGTTTTTGTCTTCAGACCTGAGCACTCGAACAAAGTCCTGTCAGACTTTGGCAGTGGTAGCCTTCGTTCTGACGTCAATCAGATTGACAAATTTGTGGTTTTGCAAAATTTTTGTTTCATTCTACCGATTTTCTCAAGTGGTTTGTTGACTTGTTACCTTACAGTTGATTTATTTAGTACTCAATAGTGTGTCTAAAGTGCTTATGAAGTTCTGTTTACATGCTGTTTGTTTGAGGTTTTAATTTGTACTGTACATATTTTACATCTGGTTCGTTCCTACTATAAGTACTACCACATTTATGATACCTTCTCACCAGACAATATTTCATAAAACTCCAAATATAACAATCGCTCATACGAAAGTAAACGTAGCTATTTTAGCAACAAAAGTGAATCGTAGCTAATATTCTCCATCTGATAGTGTTTCAGTTATTCAAAAACTTAATTTATTTGAAATAGTATTAAGCTTTGAAATTAAATTTTCACTTTTTTTCCGAAGCATATAAAAAGCAACAACAGATGGAAAGGTACAATGCACAGTAGTTTACGTACTCAACTTTCAAAGATATAACTGAATTAACAAATAATTGGCTTGCATCGCTGTGCCCGAAATGAATTCAGAATTTGACAGCGTGAGGTTAGCAACATAGTTAATCTGATTTAGTACACATACGCACTTCATCAGTGTCCACGGAAATATTGAACTGACTGGATGAATAACAGTTTTCTCAATCTTGCTAGATCTTGTTTTCTTGGGATTTTTATAACATTTAAATAACATAGAAATTAATTTAAAAAAACCCTTTGAAAATGTAATATACAAACTAAAGAGTAAAACACATTTACTTATGATACAGTAACGTTATATATTTTTTACTAGCAAAAGTCTCCTGTTTTTGTTTCGATGGGTTCATGGGGATGGCGGGACGGTGTAAGCCATTCGTAGTGCAAAGCTGCTGAATACTGGCATAACAATTTATTGGAATTCACCCCTACAGGTCAGTTTCTTAACAATAGTTTAGTTGTTTTCACTTTATGTGTTCTTCTTCCCGTCTTAGAGATTGGGACTATACGAAGTACGTTGAAAGTTTCATATTGGTTAGTGGTTTGGAAGTTGAAAACTGTCATCGTGACAAAAGAAACAGAACAATAAGCCGTTTTATAATATAAATGATAGTATTTTTAAAATACGATTCATTTTACGCCATACGTTGAAATAAGTTATAAGGTTCAACGGTCACAAAGAAGATATTGAATACATCATATCTGAAACAAAACAAAAATAGGATTATTGACACTTTTAATACTGTAAAATTTGAACAGAAAAAAGTGAAACGACCACATGTATGTCTCTTTTAAGGTTTGGTTTGTTTTTAAATTTCACGCAATGATACACGAGGGCTATCTGCGCTAGCCGTCCCTAATTTAGCAGTGTAAGACTAGAGGGAAGGTAGTTATTCATCATCACCCACCGCCCATTCTTGCGCTACTATTTTACCAATGAATAGTGAGATTGATTGTCACATTATAACGCTCCCACTGCTGAAAGGGCGAGCATGTTTGGTGTGACAGGGATTCGAACCCACGATTCTCGGATTACGAGTCGAGTGCCTTAACAACCTGGCCATGCCGGGCCGTCTCTTTTAAGACCTGAATTGCTATAAAATATTTTTACAGTTATTAAAACAGACAGGTCATATTATAAGTATGGTGTTCTATTTGTTTTGCTTCAGCGCAAAGCAATGCACAGTGGGCTATTTTCATAGGGTTTGTTTGTGAATTGAATCATAGTTTTTAGCGTTGTAAGTTCATAAAAGTACTGCTGACTTATCGGGAGATAATTTACATGAATGGAACAGCCAAGAAATATAACATGCTTATTAATCTTTTACATCCCGAGTTATGCCTATTAAAATAAAATTGATAAGTCTAGGATAATTTAGCGTACTGAAAATGAGTATATATACATATTTCGTACCCTTAAATAAATTCCGTAATACAGTTAAGCCTCGACAAATATTTTCAGATATAGGAATCATATCCGATATAAAAAAAAAATGTTTTGAGTCAGATGTGTGGTTATGGCATGAGACATACAGTTTTAGACTAAAAAACAATGGGTTCATTATTAAACTTTATTATATAACCTAAATTAAACTTCAGTACATACAATTATTAAAATAGTAGATTGGTAGGTTCTTGCAATGAATGAAAGTAAAACAAATATAAACACTGCGATATAAATAAGTCTTGCAGGTTGTTCCGCAATATGCCTAAGCTAGTCATCATTACACACCGAAGCAAAGGCCTTTTAGTACGCTTAATCTGACGTCACTACTGCTTGTACCGGGAAATGATGGCTGTATTTATTTATTTTCACAACAATTAGTGCAGGCTTACGATTACAAGATATCAATAACCACTTGATAGTGTTGCGTGAGGTAACTGCCTTTGGTCCCGTATGAGTCTAAACAAGCGCACTGAGAGAAAGAACAAAAAAACTGCACAAATTAGTAACATGTTGTGCAGCTGCATTGCTTTGTCCCTGATAAAAACATGAAGTGCTGAATCCGCCATAAAAATCCTACAAACAAAATTTAGTTTTGGACTCAAAGAACGCGAAAACAGTTCCGGATTATCAAGAATTCAGAAATATTTTAAATTCGAGTTATATTTAGCACATTCCTACGATAAATAGAAGAAAATTCTAGGCGTCACGATGAAATTTAAGTCGTTCTGTCGACCTGGCCTCCGGGATTTGTCGAGGCCTAGCTTAGACAGATTTAAAGTTCTACTAGGTTATCTAAGAAGCCGCTTTCGGAAGAAATAATTTACTTATGCCAATTGTTTATTTCTTTTAGAATTTAAGCGCAAAGCTACACAAGAGCTCTCTGCGCACAGTAATTACCAATGTTTAGCTGATAGACTAAAAAAACTAAAAGTCTATTGGAGTCAACACTCACCGTTAACTCTCGGACTCCTCTTATTTGGCCAAATACTGGAATTTAACTGTCATTCTTACTGTTTATTTACAGACCTAGAGTGAAAGGAGTTTATTTGTGTCAACGGGAAGCGAAATCAAACTCTCAGATTCACACTCCAAGTGCATCAACAACTAACTAGGCCACGCCGAGGTCTTCTCGTGTGAAGTTGATGAACGTCTTTCATTCAAGCTGTGTTTTATAAACAATTGAATATCAAGTTTTGTTTTTCTGTAACGTAAACGTAGTTAAATAGTTGAAATTAAAAGCTTCCATAATGTTAGTTTTATACCTGAATGTTTATCCCCTACCTCACACCTTAATCGTGACACAATAAAATTTCACCGTAGTTTGTTTCCCACTATCACTTCCTAAATTTACTATTATTGTATTTAAATTACAAAAAAAAAGCCTACCGTCTTTGTGAGAGTACTAATACATCCATGTCCATTCTATTGTAAGTAAAATAAATTACAAACAAGAATATTAGATTTTAGGATTAACACCAATAAGACGGTCTTTAAACTTGCTTCAACAGAAGAGGACCAGTGCTTTACTATGAAACAGACATCATGGGAGAGAGTTAATGTGTGTTTTTAGTATAACAAATCCACAAAGGGCTATCTGCTCAGCCCACCGAGGGGAATCGAACCCCTGATTTTAGCATTGTAAATCCGGAGACATACCGCTGTACTAGCGGGGGGCGAGAGAGTTAATAGTCTCGTACACATATTACTTACTGCAAATAATTTGTAGAAGTTCTGGCTTTTTATTAGCCAAAAACATTTCAACGGTCATTCTCTAGAGATTAGCCAGTGAACTCTTTCGCGTAATTTTCTTGTAGGGTCGACCTTGTAATAAACTATACAATTGTCGTGAAATATGGGAAGTCTATCACGTGGGGTTGACATTCGTTTTTAGTTTCACTCAGACGCTCTTATAATAGTAGAAGGATGACGGTTTTTTTCAGTTTTAAACTTATACGACTTACAGACACGATCAGTCTCATTGAATTAAAGATTTTATTACGTTATCGTAATTTATAATATATTCTCCAATGATATACAACTATATGATATATATAGAATGAACCAAAAGTTCCGATTGATTCTTCTCTGTTGTCGTGAGCCTTGCATGGTCAGGTGGTTAAGGCACTCGACTCGTAATCTGAGGGTCGCGAGTTCGAATCTCTGTCACACCAAACATACTCGCCCTTTCAGCCGTGGAGACGTTGTAATGTGACGATCAATCCCACTATTCGATATTAAATTAGTAGCACAAGAGTTGGCTGTGGGTGGTGATGACTAGCTGCCTTCCCTCTAGTCTTGCACTACTAAATTAGGGACGGCTAGCGCAAATGGCCCTCGTGTGACTTTGCGCGAAATTAAAAAACAAACAATTAAACGTATTTGCCACTGTCTTAATAAACCTTCTTTCTTTTTCGTGACACGTTCTTTCGTTGCAACTGGATTAATTTTTTCCTCAAACTTACACTTCAGTGGATGGTAAAGAGTTATTCACTGTCATTGACCTGTGAATGAATATCAAATAATAGCTTCTTTGATGGACTACCGCTCCGTGCCAACCTTACAGAAAAAAATAACCGTGTAAGAAATGGAGGAGCTCAACCATGATTTATACAAGTTGAAAGAAGTTACTCGCTTTCTGCCTTTTGAAAATCCTTCGACGAGAAAAGAATAAAATTGAGTGTAATTCACTAAGTTATTTCACTGGTAGAACCGTTACTGTAGAATGAACTACAAACTACTTCAGCTGGATTACGTAATGGAGATATAACTCAACGGTCTGCAAGTAAAACGTGATTTCTAATATCGTTTTTATTATGTATCAATGTATTCAACTGTTAGATATCAATCTCTCTGTCTCTTATGCATGCGTCTTCCTTAACGCTCATTCAGTAAAGCTGACTCAAGAAGATATTTCTTATAGGCTATTGTAGTTAGTGTTCCAGGGGTCTAGGAAGTAATTGTGGATTGGTCAGGCAACTCAGAATTGTGTGCAAAGC
This sequence comes from Tachypleus tridentatus, assembly GCF_004210375.1. Classification (NCBI taxonomy): domain Eukaryota; kingdom Metazoa; phylum Arthropoda; class Merostomata; order Xiphosura; family Limulidae; genus Tachypleus; species Tachypleus tridentatus. The sequence continues at coordinate 78,592,471 of NC_134834.1, read as the reverse complement.
ATGCTGGTGCTCTGGGTATCTCGGGGCATGCTCAGAAAAAAAATGTGAAAAGCATGTTTATTGAAATTGAATTTTGTGTTAATTTTACTATAAGTTATCGAAAGTGTTAATCATTTGCAAACACTTCTTTATGATACACAAAAACAGGTGCTCATCAACACTTATATTCTCTATAACAATAAGCATGCACAACCATGTTCACGTGAGGATTACATATCTAATTTATTGTACATTGTTACACGTATTTATACATACTGTTGTACGACTAAAAGTCCATCTAGTTACCCAGAAATAATGTTTTAAGTGAAAATTAAAGTTTTAAAATGTTAGCCCTGCTGCTGCCCGATCTGTTGGACCTTCCTCGCGCACACGTTTTTATCCATTACAAATCCAGTTTTACTTCATTATTAATCACAGGAATGCGTAAAAGGTTAGTCCTAATGTAACATGTCATTCTCTCACAACAAAATATTTCTTAGGCGCCTCTATGGCTACTATTCTTGTATTACGAACTATATCTCTTAACTTTTTTTCATGATTGATTATATGGAGAGTTAAGTTTCACCCATGAAGATGGTCTCGGCAGTAAAATAAGACAAATGATAAGGTGCAAACTGTGTCAAAGGTGCTAGTGGTAAGTACTAAACATTATTATGTTAGTGTAGAATTATTAAAGTTTGTCAGTTTGTGTTTGTTAAACACAAAGCTAAACAATGAACTATTTATGCTTGTGCCTCTCACAAGTATCGAAACTCGGTTTTTAGGGCTATTGATCTTCAGATTTGCTGCTAAGCCACAAAGGGGGAGGTTAACCGATCAGATGAATTACGGAACCTGTAAAGATAAGATTATTAAACCATTTTATTACCGTCAGAAATACATTAAACAAATGTTTGTTTATTTGGTTGTTAAATGTAAAGGTTCATAATCATAGTGGTTACCTGTGTAGTGTTGACAGTAAGGATCTAACCCCTATGTTTAGGGACGTTATAAGTCCTTAAAACTTATCGTTGAGTGACCGGGGAGCAAGCAGATATCAAGAAGGGAAGAATAAGAGAGAATAGTCAATAAGATATATATATATATATAGTGACCACTTTATTACATACACCTATCTAGTACCGAGTAGGACCCCTTTTGCCCTAAGAACAGCCTGAATTATTCGCGGCATGGATTCAACAAGCTGCTAGAAACATTCCTTAGGGATTTTGGTTCATGCTGACTAGATAGCATCATGGAGCTATTGCAGATTTGTCGGGCAAATATTCAGGCTGCGACGTTCCTGTTTCATTTCATTACAAAGGTGTTTTATTGGATTGAGATCAAGGGCATGTGCAGGCCATTGGAGTACACTGAAGTCACTGTCATGTTCGCGGAACCAGCTAGAGATTATGCGTGTTTTGTGACATGGCTCATTATTTTGCTGGAAGTAGCCTTGGAAAACGGGTAGGCTGTGGCCATAAAGGGATGCACGTGGTCAGCAACAATGCTCAGGTACGCTGTGACATTCACATAATGCTCATTTGGTATTACGGGGCGTAATGTTTGCCAAGAAAACTTTCCCACACCATTACACCACCAGCAGCAGCTTTTACCGTTGACACAAGCATGGATTCATGCTGTTTACACTAGATGTTAAAATGAGATTGTTTATTTGTAATCAAGCGCAAAACTACACAATGGACAATCTGTGCTTTTCCTGCCACGGGTATCGAAATCTGGCTTCTAGAGTTTTAAGTACACAGAGATACCGTTTCGCTTCTGGGAGGGGTTTATTATATTGAAAGAGGAATAGTCCTTACCTGTTAAAGCTCATCGCCAGATGAAGTTCTAAGCTTTAAGTTAAGTGCTGAATAATGGATTCGCTACGGGTTCGTCTGACTGCCAATCGTGATTACTGGTTAGTGTGCCCAGACTGTGAATCCGATAATTGAATGGTTCGTAAATCATTGTTGCAAAACGCGCATCGCACTTTGGGTAAGTGGGTGCGCTATGTAAAAGTCACTGTCAAATACCAATGTTTGGTCAGATGAGAATACCTCAATGGATGTAGTTGACTTGTTTACCTTCCCTTTAGTCTATTAGCTCAAAATTATAGACGGATATAAGCGGACAGCCTTTTATGTACCTTTGTATTTAAAATAAAACAAAACTGATATGAAATGAACAAACGCCTCACGTCACATTTCAAAGTATGAATAGCACCAGAGACAATTAAATTATTGGTCACATGAGTGGTATTCATCAATAACCTGCTTAATAGTTTCCATTGTTTGAACAAATTTCCACAGTAGATTTTAAAATGACAATATGAGGATCAAAATGCCTTCGATATCCACATCGATAATAATGTACCCAGTATTTATTACCCTTTGAAAGTGCTGGATCAACATTCATAATGATATATCAACATTTTGAATTAACTTTCTGTGACACTTGCTAAGCTATGTAAGCTCTACGATAAGTACACCATACATGGCAATTCAGTAGGGGTGGAACTATTATAGTTATATGAATCTATGCTGTTTCAATTTTTTTTATATTTTAAACATAATTTTTAAATGCCATATTATTTTGACAACATTGGTAAGGAATCAGTAAGTCACAACAATTCTATTTCATACAAAGAATATATTAATTTGAAACAACTATTACATCTGATAACTAGTTTGTAAAGGAAGTTAACTCGTTGATTTATATTCTAAACACCCTATTTATTATAGCCATAGAGTCTGAATAAAATAAAATAATAGCATTACATAAAATACAGTGTCATCAATTATTTTCTATGAAAATAAAGTCTAAACTGGCTTAGTTTTATTTGAACAAATTTCAATAAGAATATTCAGAAAGACCTTTCCTCTCAATAAAAACAACTTTTGTAAATAATAAACAGGTCATCTTCAGTTCAAAGAAGGAACTACCAAATCAATCGTTTTAAAACCTTTAACAACAACTTTTTACCAAAAAAACAAAACAAAACAAAACCCAATGAACATCCGCCTTTGGAAATAATGTACTGTTTCCAGACAATAAAAACAATATTTAAGAGGCTTCTATTTATCTATCTCTGTTTAATTACATATTCATAATTTATTGATTAAGAAATTTTGTATATTGACAATTTTTACACTGATCACTCTTAACAGTTTATGTCAAAATATAAAACATTTATGTTTCTGATTTAGTAAAAAATCTCATTGTTTAAATGTACAGTTTTCTTTTTCAGGTTTTAATTTGTGGTTCAAGCAATAGATTAAAAAGAAGGAGTGGAAAGAACTTTCCCGCTATTTGAATAATATCTTCACACTTTAAAAGGTTATAATGCCGTTATAATAAGAATCGTTTAAGAGGGAAGGACTACAAAGTGTTGAGTGTTTATATTTCCTCACTGAAACAGTTGAACAAAAACAGTATAACTGGATTGCTTCTGGTATTAAACATTATACGAAGATGTAGTTCAGTGACTTAATAAGCAACGAAATAAGTTAAATCAGAAGTTAAATAGTACGACGTCCATTTTATTTAAACATGTAATATTGTTTCTTTCCTTCACAAGAGTCTCGTGAAGCAAAACTGGCTATCTTATTTTCCACGTTAAGAAAAATTTTACGACTTAATTAAAGGATTTTTTAGAAATAAAGTGCCGTTGGAAACAAGGTAATTATTCCATTGATCATTTATATTCTTGTGCCCTCTCAGTAAATCTTTTGTATTTTTAAAATAGAAACGTTATAAGTACAAACAACATCTTTGAAATGAACACTGCACTGGAAACATCTCTCTCTTTTAATTTTTCAGAGGTGAGAGGAGATTGTTTATTTGATTTTGCATAGGGATTCTCATGTGTTTCCTGATTTAGTTGTCCTCGGTTTTGAAGTGATAGTCTAGAGGGAACGCAAGTAGTTAATACCACCTACTGCTAATTCTTAGCCTATTTTCTCAGAAAGAATAACGAGGCGCGAACCAGGGAACCGCACCTTTATAATACGGCACACTAACAAATGTTCCACCTAGTGTTTAACTACAGTTCTATTTGGTAATAACCTATATTATAATTATAGTTTAATCTTTACATTGATAACTTATTTAGGACACTTTTTTATAGCGAAAGTGTCAAGAGAAAATTTTAGGTTACCAAAATATTTTGTGCTATTACACTATGATTACTGTAATGTAAGATGACATAATGATTATTTGATTTTTTGGGGGGTGGAGGTAAATTTTAATGACAAATGAAATAAAATACTATAAATATTACCCCTTTTTTAATGGTTTGTTTAGTTTTTTTATTTTATATGGAACAGGAGCGCCTTCTACGCAAAAATAAAGTTCTTTTGACGTGGTAATTGACGTTTGCTAATGGTTGATATAAATGTTTAAACTAGAATTAGTGTAAAACTGTCGTTTTTCCTACGAAAAACTAACAAGGCATTAATGGCTTGATTTTTCCAACCTATGTAGTTTTAAGAAACAGCTTTTTCACGTACTGGTGAGAATATTCTAATTGGAAATGTCGACTGATAGTTATTTGTAAATCACATTATTAGTGAGATGGATATTCCGTTTACGTAGTGGAAACTCGGACAAAAAAAAACAAACTCGTGTTTTTTTTGCTGCGACCAACTTTCTGCCGTTAAAGATGCTTTGCATATAATAAGATTGTTACAAGTCTAGTCACGCAGCAGGCTTGTCTCACCCTCTTCCACTTCCCACCCCCTTCCAACCCTTTATTTAATTGATTCATTTGACAGGTGAATCACGTGGCGTTGTTTCCTTGGTGAAGTTTACAAAAGGCAATCACCACACGTGGTAAAGATAAGTCACGAGAAGTATCGGAATCCTCCCTTTATGAAAATAAGTGGCTCAGAAAACACTTATGGAACTCCCAAGAGAGGATCACGCCTAGTTTGCTATATGAAAACAACATAATAACTAAAAGTACGTTATCCTGAAAACCATGACAGTTCATCCGTTTGGATATACCTGAGGGAGGAAACAGTATATTGTAAGTTAATAAAATCGTCACGTTGGCATGCCAACTTAGAATTATCTAACCTTACAGTTGTTAATTGTTAGACGTAGTTGCCTTTACAAGTTGTTCGAAACGATCATCTATCTTATAATCGCGACAGAAAAGGTGATGTAGATTTGTTTGCACTATTGTGCAAATTTCTATATTATAAATAAAATGTATATTATAATACCTGTTTATATCGTATTACCTTACCTGTATTAGAACAAGATAGCTAACACCACGTGCGATCATTAACAGAATGTCTGTCATCGTTAACATTACAAATACTTAAAATCTAAAACCGATTGGTTTACTAAAATCACTCGTAGATTTTAGAGAAGTAAGAAAACGTTCAAAACTGTATAATAATATAAAGACGTAATTTTAGATGTCGAGAGATACATGTAGATCAAAAGATACATCTGAAACTCAAACAAGTTAATAACAGAAAATAATTTCATTTTCGTGCAACAATTTGAACTTTAGTAAAAAGTAGTACAAAACTTAAAGGTTAGTAAAACATTAATGCTATTTAGAAATTATTAGGAAGTTTTTATTATTTTTAACCTTGAAGTAACGATTACTAAGTACTCATTTTTAGTAATATTAAATCTTTGAAATCTCATAAGTTTTATAAAGATAATAAATTTGTGCAATTGTAACTTAAAATTAGCATATTAAAATCAGACCAAAGGAAAGAACACAAAAATTATGAATTTCACTCGAAAACTAAGTAGTTTTAGCGATTTAACAAAAGCATCAAGTATGTAAAACTCACCAAGAGGGAACAATAGTGACATATAATATGTAAACAGGAACGTATATCGAACAATAGTCACATTTAATATATAAATAAGAATGTATACCCAACAATAGTCACATTTAATATATAAATAAGAATGTATACCAAACAATAGTCGCATTTAATATATAAATAGGAATGTATACCGAACAATAGTCGCATTTAATATATAAATAGGAATGTATACCGAACAATAGTCGCATTTAATATATAAATAGGAATGTATACCGAACAATAGTCGCATTTAATATATAAATAGGAATGTATACCGAACAATAGTCGCATTTAATATATAAATAGGAATGCATACCGAACAATAGTCGCATTTAATATATAAATAGGAATGCATACCGAACAATAGTCGCATTTAATATATAAATAGGAACGTATACCGAACAATAGTCGCATTTAATATACAAATAGGAACGTATACCGAACAATAGTCGCATTTAATATACAAATAGGAACGTATACCGAACAATAGTCGCATTTAATATGTAAATAGGAATGCATACCGAACAACAGTCGCATTTAATATGTAAATAGGAATGCATACCGAACAACAGTCGCATTTAATATGTAAATAGGAATGCATACCGAACAACAGTCGCATTTAATATGTAAATAGGAATGTATACCGAACAATAGTCGCATTTAATATACAAATAGGAATGTATACCGAACAATAGTCGCATTTAATATACAAATAGGAATGTATACCGAACAATAGTCGCATTTAATATGTAAATAGGAATGTATACCGAACAACAGTCGCATTTAATATGTAAATAGGAATGCATACCGAACAACAGTCGCATTTAATATGTAAATAGGAATGCATACCGAACAACAGTCGCATTTAATAAATATAAATAGGAATGCATACCGAACAACAGTCGCATTTAATAAATATAAATAGGAATGCATACCGAACATTAGTCGCATTTAATATATAAATAGGAATGCATACCGAACAACAGTCGCATTTAATAAATATAAATAGGAATGCATACCGAACAACAGTCGCATTTAATATGTAAATAGGAATGCATACCGAACAACAGTCGCATTTAATATGTAAATAGGAATGCATACCGAACAACAGTCGCATTTAATATGTAAATAGGAATGCATACCGAACAACAGTCGCATTTAATATATAAATAGGAATGTATACCGAACAATAGTCGCATTTAATATATAAATAGGAATGTATACCGAACAATAGTCGCATTTAATAAATATAAATAGGAATGTATACCGAACATTAGTCGCATTTAATAAATATAAATAGGAATGCATACCGAACAACAGTCGCATTTAATAAATATAAATAGGAATGCATACCGAACAACAGTCGCATTTAATAAATATAAATAGGAATGCATACCGAACATTAGTCGCATTTAATAAATATAAATAGGAATGCATACCGAACAACAGTCGCATTTAATATGTAAATAGGAATGTATACCGAACATTAGTCGCATTTAATAAATATAAATAGGAATGTATACCGAACATTAGTCGCATTTAATAAATATAAATAGGAATGTATACCGAACATTAGTCGCATTTAATAAATATAAATAGGAATGTATACCGAACATTAGTCGCATTTAATAAATATAAATAGGAATGTATACCGAACATTAGTCGCATTTAATAAATATAAATAGGAATGCATACCGAACATTAGTCGCATTTAATAAATATAAATAGGAATGTATACCGAACATTAGTCGCATTTAATAAATATAAATAGGAATGTATACCGAACATTAGTCGCATTTAATAAATATAAATAGGAATGTATACCGAACATTAGTCGCATTTAATATATAAACAGGGACGTAAACCGAACATTAGTCGCATTTAATATATAAACAGGGACGTAAACCGAAAAATAGTCACATGTAACATACAAACAGGAACTTATACCGATCACTGATGGTGCTCTTTGTGACGTATAATTTCTGTAGCCCCCTCCTACAAAATTTAACATTTCTAATAATTTACAAGATAATATAATATTGTGTTATACATATGTTTTGGCCTGACATGGCCAGGTGGTTAAGGCGTTCGACTCGTAATCTGAAGGTCGCGGGTTCATATCTCCGTCACATCAAACATGCTCGCCCTTTCAGCTGTGGAGGCGTTATAATGTGACAGTCAATCCCACTATTCGTTGGTAAAAGAGTAGCCCAAAAGTTGGCGGTGGGTGGTGATGACTAGCTGCCTTCCCTCTAGTCTTACACTGCTAAATTAGGGAAGGCTAGCGCAGATAGCCCTCGAATAGCTTTGCGCAAAATTAAAAAACAAACATGTTTTAGCTTTGCATTATACATTAGGACCATACTCACTTATCAGTCAGTACCGATTTGTTAATCAGTGCCGACTTACCATCGCCTTCAATAGGCCAACCTGGAAAGTAATCATTCAAAACCACTCGTAACTTGTAAAAGAATGTTCTGTAGTTTAAACACAGATAAATACTCATTTTATCCTAGCGCTAGAGATAGCAATATTTGCATTACACATACATCAATGTTTATCATTTCACGAACACGTTTTCCGTTCCCTAGTGACTCAGTGGTAAGTAAGCCTATTGACTTATAACGCTAAACTGCAGGGTTAGATTCCCGTGGTGGACAGAGCGTTAAAACAAACACTTCTAAATTCATTTGATACCACACACTCAGCCTTAGGTCTCTCCTTACTGTGGAAATTTGTTGAGTGTGTTAAATCAAGTACTATTTGCTATCTTAAAACTAAGAATACAGATATGACTACCAATTTCTTATAAGCTGTTTTCTTAAGCTGCAGTGCATCATTCATCTTAATTAGTAAAAACTATGATCGGGTGGATATCAGGAAACAAGAGTAAATCGAACTGTAACTATATCAAACTTTCTTTTAAAATCTCGAGAATATTATTATCACTAAAAATACACGAAGAACTACTATCACTCCACTTTCTAACAGTTGGTCTCGAAAAAGTACGCTTTCACGAGCTGATGTCCCCGTTGAATACAAGAATACATAGGGAACACAGAAGTGACATAGGGATGAGTCAGATAATAACGCCGTCTACTTCATGTCACTCCCCAGAGAGCCCTAACGGTACATGTCAGATTGACGATAATCAATCTAGCAGTTATAAGCGTTCACACATAGACTTTTGTCAAATAACGGTTTAGTTAGAAAGTTTTACAAAAAAGAAGAAGAAAAGAGAACACCCTAATTGTCTGAGTATGAAAACCTGTTTTGTAAAATCAATGTTTTCAAAATGTCAAATGAATTTGTTTATTCTACACCTGAAGTGTGCTAATGGTTCTGTGTACTGCAATCGAACCATGTGTTTTAGCGGTAAGTCTGTTGAGTTACAACATATAGAATTATAAATAATGAACCTCGTTAAACAAAATATTGTCACCCCTTCATAAATTTACAAATAAAGGTGTCGATCTGTTTCTGATAACTTTAGGTAAAATATAAATGAATTTTAACATGTTTATAAGGATGTTTCACTCTAATATTTAATATACTTTAATAATTAGATTGAAGGATTCTAATTATATATAACATACAGCTTAACTATTAATATTTTACTTTGGAAAGTATTGCTAAATGAAGATTAATAGTATTCTAACGATTATTTTTAATCAGTTAGTAAAAAAATGATGTTAAACCCAGTCCACGTAACGATAACTAATTGATATATTTCTTCCACAAACGTTTAGTACTATCACGTTAATTGTAGGTTCAACTTTGGAAACAAATTTAAACAAACTCAAAACTATTGTAGGTCTAATACTTTAATAAAGGCTTTTTGGCCTGTTTAAATAAAGTCTCGGAAGCTAAGTCCACGTATAGTAAAGTGACTGTGGAAAGGTTTTTATGAGCTAGTTTGGTTTTGCTTTTATTCACAGAAGCTTGTTATAGTGAATAATCTTAAACATCCAACTGAACAAATTCAAAGTAGGAAGTAGTACCAAATGAAACACGAAAACTTTGAAATTGTAGTTGAAAATTGTGCCGATAAAGTATTAAGTTTTATGATATTGAGTACATGTGTCAACAACTCGATGTGAAAAGTTTTTTTTCTTTAATATGCGAGTTTTAGGAAATTTATTATAGCTGGTTGACGAAACATAATGACCTGTTGTCTTCTACGATGAATAATACAGGAGGTAAATCGAAACATTGTCGTCTCCTAGCAACCACGCAGTTAAAGTTCATAAAGTTTCAGAATGAACACAAAAACCCTGTTTAGATCATTCATAATTAAAACAAGTAATTCATATACCTGAAAACTGCTCAGCCTTACTAAAGTACACGCAGTTAGATTTGATTAGTATAAAGACAAGCGGTTTCAGGATATCTCGAGAAAAAGGCTTCCTCAATGGCACGTGACAAAAGAGCTTGTATTATGTTTAATTTGAATTTCGTAGTGTTTGAAAGAACGAGACAAGTCAGAGACAGATACGAGCTCTGTTTCAACCTCACGCCACTCACACACTTGAGTTGTCTCTTACATCTAAGGCCTGGCATGGCCGAGCGCGTAAGGCGTGCGACTCGTAATCCGAGGGTCGCGGGTTCGCGCCCGCATCGCACTCAACATGCTCGCCCTCCCAGCCGTGGGGTGTATAATGTTACGGTCAATCCCACTATTCGTTGGTACAAGAGTAGCCCAAGAGTTGGCGGTGGGTGGTGATGACTAGCTGCCTTCCCTCTGGTCTTACACTGCTAAATTAGGGATGGCTAGCACAGATAGCCCTCGAGTAGCTTTGTGCGAAATTCCAAAACAGACAAACTTACATCTAATGATAATATAAATGATTATTGAAATAAGCAGGTTAAATTTTGTTTCTTCAGGGTGCAACTATTCTGTAAAAGTAATGTAATTTCCTTGCAAATTTAAAGGTATTTCTCCTTTACAATGGCTTAAACCAAAGCATTCATGGCTGTTAGAACGGATGAAATATATTTTCGACATAAAATATGTACTAGTTAGAGAAAACAAAGCCAACCGGAAATGACGATTCAGTAGGATATAGAGGGCAGTGATATGCATGTAGTTATTCTGAAACATTCTCTCCGTTTCTTTTTTTTTTGTGACGTCGTAATCTGAATTCGATTATCAATATACATTCAACTAATATTGTATAATAATTCTTATGAACCGAAGTACAGTTAAAATAAAAAGTTACTGGATACACTAGGCTTGAGGAATGGTTCGAAAAACACGGCTTAACTTCATAATAACAATAAAGTCTACAATTCCATGTTGTAACACCGACACTTTCCTAAAATAACAATGAAGTCCACAATCATGTGTTATAAGATCACCGATAACGTCCTTAGTGTAGACTAAACTAGCAATGAAGTCCACAATCATGTGTTATAAGATCACCGATAACGTCCTTAGTGTAGACTAAACTAGCAATGAAGTCCACAATCATGTGTTATAAGATAACCGATAGCTTCCTTAGTGTAGACTAAACAACAATGAAGTCCACAATCATGTGTTATAAGATCACCGATAGCGTCCTTAGTGTAGACTAAACTAACAATTAAGTCCACAATCATGTGTTATAAGATCACCGATAGCGTCCTTAGTGTAGACTAAACTAGCAATGAAGTCCACAATCCTGTGTTATAAGATCACTGATACCTTCCTTAGTGTAGACTAAACTAACAATGAAGTCCACAATCATGTGTTATAAGATAACCGATAGCGTCCTTAGTGTAAACTAAACTAACAATGAAGTCCACAATCCTGTGTTATAAGATCACTGATAGCTTCCTTAGTGTAGACTAAACTAACAATGAAGTCCACAATTACATGTTATTACATCATTGACACCTTTCTCATAGGTTACTTAAAAAGTGTTGCGAAAAAAGAACACTTATCGTATGGTTAGCTTGCGATATTCTATTGGAACATCTGTTACTAACATTGCTGTTCGTTCGGAATTATCTTTAGAGATCCATCACGATCTGTGGAAAGTACTTTCAAAGTGTTTGTTATATCTTGGAATAATTTGATTTTTTCCTACGCAGAGGAATGATATTCTAACACACCGTGGGCCAAGGCAGAAGTATTATGCTGTCTGTATTTAACAGTATTCTGATTTTGTAATTAACGTTGCAGGAAAACACGTGTTGTTCCCCATAATATGTGGCTCTATACGTACTCTTAAAAATGCAGTTTGTATCACCGGTACGTTTTCTAAGGGGCCTTAGGCTTCCTGGAAAGGTCGCCTGTTCTAACCACTAGCATCAGTAGCGTGTTGTGTATCAGTCAGTCGTTATACACTAAAATGACGTCACATAAGGGACGCTTAAGGTTGTAATTTGTACTGTCGTGACGTCAATAAAACCTGTTCATGCCATGAACCACGAGAAGAATTATGCACTCTGTGGGCTACAACACAGCATGACATTTCAACTTCAAAAGCAAGAAAAAAATATTGGTTACACTAATTTACGTTTTATTTACTCTTGAAACAGAACCTATTCGGAAACCCTGAGGAAATACACTTAGTCTTTAGGATGAGCTAATGTCTTAACTTGTTTGAAAATAGTACGAATATTTCCACTGTTTAAATGTTGTTTGACTTGTTTCTCTAATATAAGAAAAAACGGTAGTAGTGACTGGATCCAGTTTATCATAAGAACCAGGTTTATCTTAGATTCGTTTTAAAGATAATTTTTCCAGTTTGCTTGTTTTTGAATTTCACGGAAAGCTACATGAGGACTATCTGCGGTAGCCGTTTCTAATTTAACAGTGTAAGACCAGAGGGAAAGCAGCCAGTCATCACCACCCACCGCCAACTCTTAGGCTACTCTTTTACTCGGCACTCGACTCGTACTCCGAGGATCGCGGGTTCGAATCCCCGTTACACCAAACATGCTCGCCCTTTCAGCCGTGGGGGCGTTATAATGTCACGGTCAATCCCACTATTCGCTGGTAAAAGAGTAGCCCAAGAGTTGGCTGTGGGCGGTGATGATTATCTGTCTTCCCCTAGTCTTACACTGCTAAATTAGGGACGGCTAGCGCAGATAGCCCTCGTGTAGCTTTGTTCGAAATTCAAAACAAACCAAACCTTCGTGATTCTTTATAAAACGTAACTTTAATTTTGGTAAATCAAACTCAAAGTATTTGAAAAATGCATGCAATCATTATATATATACATAACAGTACAGAAAATTACAACATGAAATGGGGCAAGCATGTTTATGCACAAATAGAGCTTACTATTTGGGATAAAGTCACTATGTGAACACGTATTGAAGGTTTACAGTTTTAATAATTTCTTGTATCTTTTTAATATCTTGCAGCTTTTCAGCTTGAGCAAGTTTCATTTTTTCTATCAATATCTGTCTCTTTATATAGTGACAATTTTCACTTGAAAGCTGTTCAGACTTTGATGAACTAGATATAAGAAATTCCAGAAACAACTTTAACAAATATTTTAAATCCAAGAAACTATAACGATAACAAAAGCTATTTTGTTTCAACAGTGCATATAAAAATGTTCAAATTTAGATATGAACATTAACATTAATTGTAATAAAATACAAAAACGTAATTCATTTAAAGCATATAGATAAAGTTTGTTTTTTGGAATTTCGCACAAAGCTACTCGAGGGCTATCTGTGCTAGCCGTCCGTAATTTAGCAGTGTAAGACTAGAGGGAAGGCAGCTAGTCATCACCACCCACCGCCAACTCTTGGGCTACTCTTTTACCAACGAATAGTGGGATTGACCGTCACATTATACACTCCCACGGCTGGGAGGGCGAGCATGTTTAGCGCAACGCGGGCGCGAACTCGCGACCCTCGGATTACGAGTCGCACGCCTTACGCGCTTGGCCATGCCAGGCCTTATAGATAAAGAATACAACAAGAGTAATTCACGGTTTTGAAAGTCATAATTCACTATGTTACTTCCTACAATTGTTCAGGCAGAGGTAAGTATTTTGAATAGCATAAGTAAACAGAAAATTAGAATCGTATTTGTGTTATCTGACAGTATTAAACAAGCATCATATGTTTTTAATATTTCTAAATGACTACAGAATACCCAAATTTTGGTCGGTTCTCTACTGACGTTCCATGTCTGTTAATGTTGATATAAATGCAATGTTTATTTTTTTGTTTTTGTTTTTAAAGGGAGAGCAATGATAGATTACATTGTTTGCTTTTTGACAACTGTCCTTCAACTCCTTATGCTTTTGTGTGTTATTTTCAGTTGGGTCTTTTCAATATTCAGTTGTAGTTGTCTTGGCGTTCTCCCAGTGCTCATCGCTTCTACCTTGCTCTTGTCGATTTTCATATTATATATCCTGCATTGCTTTTAGTTTACTGAGACGGTCTTGGAATGTTTTTGATTCTTTGCCGAATACGGCCTGATAGTTTCCATTTAAATAAATTCCGTTTATATATATTTGTTTTCCTCTGAGTACTCAAAAATACACTGTTCGCTTACTGGACCTGTCACAGGTTTGACTGTACGACAGGAATAAACACCTTTTATACCTTTCTATCGCTAAGCCAAAACAAAAACGCCTCATTGGTCACGTGGCAAAGCCATCTTTGGTATTTAGGCTCGAAATATAAAATATCATCTTTAAAATTCTTACAATTTAATACACCTAAATCTATGAAGAATTATCTCATTGCCATCTAACTTGTTGTAAAACAAATGTAGTTTGTCCTTGATACAGTTGAAAAAATCTTCCGATTAATTTATTTTTAATTTGTGCCATGGAAAACTCGGTAATAGTTAAATGATTCAATGTAATTAATTAAGTTAATACTGAAATAAAATAAGATTACTAAATTATTTAACGTGATTTACAGACATCATTATGTAATTATATAATATCATTACCTGAAGAGCAAAATAACCTTCTGTATTCACAAAATAGAATCTTTTTAATTACAATGCCATGAAAGATTCAAATTTATTAGTGTAAAATAAATTACATTATGTATTGCATTATTGTTATAAATATATAATACATAATGACAGTCTATATAAATACAAATTTATAACTTAGAATCTAATCTTATTAAAATATTGGACCTGACCTGTTAGTTGCATTTATTAAAAAATTCTAGTTGACTGGTTCTTTCATAACACTTCCGAGGAGATATCTGAGGTAGACATCTTTATTTATTTTCATATTAAATTTGAGTCTGCAGTCACTAAAACTTTTCATTTTAATCCTCGATTGTTTAAAGCTTTCCAAAAACAAAAGTATTCTATTTCATAAAGAGTTTATTAGATAATTCTGACAGACGTAAAGGAGGGTAGATAATTTTGTTCTTTGAAATGTATAGCCTAACACTATTTAATGGTTCATTAAATCATTTTCGTAATAGAATGTTGTATACGTTATATTAAGACGACTGTGAATATGCAACTCAGCAAGTCATGTGACTACCGCATCCAATAGAAAGTCGCAACGGAAGGGAATGTATCATAAATATATTTTTATATTATTTGCGTTTCTTAAAGAGTGCGTTGCCAGCGACAATTCACCCCCTTTAGAAAGGTGTGTAATAGTTCTTTCTTTTTTTTTTTTTTTTACACTCATGTAATAAATTGGTGCTCAGATCAGGAACATATAATTTCGAAGATGAGGGTATATCTTGTTCTTAATAATATTGAAAAACAAAGAAGGATGGATCAAGTTGTGTAACTGCGATCATCCATACAAAGACTTGCAACGGTTCCTACTCTGGAGTAAGCAGAGTGTAGAATCTTGTAACCCACGAACACAAAAACCAGTATCAGAAACCATTCATGCCACAGTAAATAATACTGTCGTTATCCCATACTAGATTGAAAATTGCGGGGTAGATAGATTTGTTTTCTACATGACACCTTTAAGATGGTTCCTTATGCAATAGAAATTACATTGCAGGGCTATATTGTTCAGATGCTCGTTCGTCGAACAGAGTGAGACTCCGAAATGACTGTAATCGCACCACTCAAAAATATTAATAAGTACTAACAACCGCTGTTGTTTTCTGAGCATAAAATTGCACACTGGGATGTATGCGATATCCTCACGGTGAGAAATTGAACTCTGGATCTCAGCGTTGTAACTCCGTAAACTAACCACTGACCCACTAGAGAACATATTAATGAATTAATTTCTAGGAAAAGTTGTATAGAATACGATTCATAGTTAAGATGCACAGAGTAATTGTACTGGAATGCCCATCTCTCCCTGATTTGTGTGTGCGCGCGCGCGTTATTAGATTATATTTTTAGTTTTTGTTTTTTAGTGATTCCTTTTAATGTGGAAAACACCTAGCTTTCAAACTAGTTATTAATTTAGAGCGTTTGTTTTTATATTATATATAGCAATTATTGGAAAATTAATAGTAACAAGATATACCACAAATTACCACACAAATGATGATTTGTGATTTTAATTATCGTTTGCCTTTCTGGGCTGGAAACTATACTGTCCACTCTACCTTAAACAAGCATGTTCCTTCCTGCTCCACGCCCATCTATCGACAGCTAGAACGATGAAATAGTGGATGAACAAGAGCCGCCCACTAGTTACACAAACTTTGAGCTACCAGATACATCGGAGATTACTTTTGATCCTTTTTGTCTAAAATAAATGCCCCAAGCAGTGGCACAGCGGAATGTCTGCTGGCTTACAAAGCAGGAAACCAGATTTCGATAACCGTGATGAGCAGAGCAGATAGTCCATTGTGTAGCCATGTGTCTAATTTAAAACAAACAAAGTAAAAGAAATAAAAAACAACCAGTATTGCTAGTTTTATAGAATACGAATTATTCGTTTATCTGGAATTAGTTTAATTATTTTAAGATTACTCATTGGTACGTTAATAAATAATAATTAACTTATTTGACTAAATTGTTATTCAAATAAAACAACACGTTTTGGTTTCTCGTGTGAGAATAAGAACCTAATACTTTCATTATCATTTATAGTTGAAATAAATTTAAATAATTAAATTTCCTCTGTAAAGTTTAAACTAATTTAATTGTTGTGTGAATACAGTAAGATTTTTTTCCGATTCCTTGAAGGTCTTTCAAAATTTACTTACTCTCTTGTCGTGGTATGTATTCGGCTGTGTTGAGAAAAAGTTGTTTTTTTTTTTTGTTTAGAATTTCGCGCAAAGCTGCTCGAGGGCTATCTGCGCTAGCCGTCCCTAATTTAGCAGTGTAAGACCACAGGGAAGGCAGCTAGTCATCACCACCCACCGCCAACTCTTGGGCTACTCTTTTACCAACGAATAGTGGGATTGACCGTCACATTATAACGCCCTCACGGCTAAAGGGGCGAGCATGTTTTGGTGTGATCGGGATTCGAACCCGCGATCCTCGGATTACGAGTCGAACACCTTAACACACTTTGCCATGCCGGGCCTATGAGAAAAAGTCAAGTACGATTTAGACATTTTCATTCCTTCTTTACGGTTATGGATGTTTACTGTCAAATACTATATTAATATTAAGAGATTAGAACATATTTTTATACATTGAGCTTTTTTCCCACTTTTCAGGCCATCTCAAATGCAATACCCATATCGGCACTGGGATTTAGATCTTTATAAACCTATGAAGCCTAGGTTTGCCTGGAGTTCTTCCTTCCTGTGCTTTTGTTAGTTTACCACTAAATAATCTTTTAGTTTGTAACATGGGGACCAAAGGTTATGCTATTACATTTACTCATGCCTCTTTCAAGATCATGTCCATGTATGGTAAACAAGAAAATATTCGATACGATGAATGCACTTTTCTTCGTTCGTTATTGCGTAAAAGTCACACCCACTACAAATAGCTATAATTGCGTTTCACATATATATTTTTTCATTAGTTTAATTACTGCGAGAACATTGTACATGAAATACCCTTGTCAATGCTCTCTAAGTTAAATAAACTGAGGATGGATATAGGCTTAGCTAAAGGTGGCCTTAATTTATATTTTATTTTTAATAGAGAAATTAATTGGTTAAAGGTGCCGAAGGCTGATTTTCTCATGTATGTAAAAAACGATAAAATTCACAAAATAGGTAATTTTTATGCCACTTTTTGAAATGTAATTCATAGAACTACACAAGGGTCTGTCAGGCAATGTTTGTATGTTTGAGTAGAAAGGCTGACGATATAGACCTTGGCATGTGGCAGGTTGCTGTTAATATTGCGTTCTTTATTGTTTGTAGCTTTTACACGAATGTGTTTAGTGTAGTCCAAGCTGAGAATGCGTATTATGTAGCTGGACGGATTATGTTTTTGTATACTTTGAGTATATCTTCGGCGGATGTTCCATGATTTTTGGTTGTTAGACACCTTATGTAGTTTGAACATTGCCAAACCTTTGCCTTTATGTTATTAATATGTTTAAGTCACGTTAATTTCTTATCGTAGGTCAGTCCGAGGAATTTATTTGATGTTGTCATTTGAACGAGGGTATCCTTCTTGCAAAGTTCAAGGAATATTTTTTTTTAGTTTTGTAAATAATATCAATTAGTTTTAGAAACCTTTGGTTTGATGCGGTATCTTTGACAGAATTTTACTATTCTATTCAACTGTGGTTGTAGACTGGTGGCAGCTGATTCTGGGATCGGTTCACTCTTCCAAATGGAAACATCGTTTGCAAATTGCGATGCATATCCATAATTTGGGTCGTCTAGAGACATATAATTAACATATATAATTAATAAAATAGAGCTAACTACCCATCCTTGAGAGGCACTTGCTTCAGGAGAGAAATACTCCTAGTAGGTTCTCTCTACATTAATTCAACATTTTGCATTTTCCAGAAAATTGTATAACCATCAAATAATGCCCGTCAGTTCTAAACTTTTGAGCCTGAGAACATTACAGAATTGCAGAACACGAGACAGTGTATTCTATTTTATCGAAGCTTATTACGATGGATTTAGTTAATCTAACTAGGCAATCTGTTATTTGTCTGAATTTTCTGAATCGGTTTTGTATTACCGGTAAGTTCGATGTGACTTCTCGATAAGTAGAGAGACTGTTACTCATTATTCGTTCTAGAATTTTTGGTAAGCAGCTGATCAGGTTGGTCATACGGTAACTACTCGGTCTGTTAATTGACTTTCGCTCGTTAAAGAACATTAATCCATTTGCTTACTTCCAATTGGAGTGTATCCAGAACTTAACTACAAGTTGAGAAGATTCAATGAGTGGCCAAATAGTCTCTGAGTACATATTTTTTGGATTACGGCTTAGCTATTGTCTGTCCCGGAGATTTGTTTGTTGTAACGTTTATATATTTTATCGCTTTTGCTTTTGTTATCTAGCGAGGTGTGTGGTCGTCTTCTGTGCCCTGTACATTTGTTGGGAAGAAAGGGTTATATATACATATCTAAGTTTTGTGCTGTGTGTTCGTTAAATTGGGTGCAGAAGTATATGTTCACGTCTGCATCTGTTTATATTTTAAACGTGTTTTGCAGGTATTGTTTGAATGTTTCCACTTTATTTTTGTTTGAATGTGCTGGTGTGTTGTTTATTGCAAGTACTGAATATCTTCGTGTTGTGTTTTCCACTGTTTCTGAACTGTTTTAGGTGTGTTTATATTGTTTCCATAATTCTTTTCTAAGTTGTTTTACCTCTGTTTTTACTTAGTTTCCGAGGGTGTTGATTCTGGTTTTGCTTGTCGGATCTCTGTTTTCCGTTTATTCTCGGAGTAGTTTTCCTTGTTTTTTAATCATGTTACTCATCGTTTTTTTTTAACTGGGAGTTATGTATGCTTCATTGTGATCGATTATGTTTAGGTATCGAATTACGTGCTGCCACGTGTAGTCACTAAGTGATCCTTTGACAACATGCTTCTTTTTGAAATGTATTCGTAGCATTGTTTGTTTGTTTTGGAATTTCGCACAAAGCTACTCGAGGGCTATCTGTGCTAGCCGTCCCTAATTTAGCAGTGTAAGACTAGAGGGAAGGCAGCTAGTCATCACCACCCACCGCCAACTCTTGGGCTACTCTTTTACCAACGAATAGTGGGATTGACCAAAACATTATACACCCCCACGGTTGGGAGGGCGAGCATGTTTAGCGCGATGCGGGCGCGAACCCGCGACCCTCGGATTACGAGTCGCACGCCTTACGCGCTTGGCCATGCCAGGCCACCGTATTCGTAGCAAGTTACTTTTTTGTAGTTTCAATTTTCTGTTTCAATCTGTTCGTTTCAACGGAGTGAGTTTGAGATTGAAGGCACGTGATTTCTATGTCATATTCAACGTTGAAGGAGGTACATTTACGGCTCATGATATTAGAGCGTATATATGAATGTAATATTTCGCTGGACTTATATTATCCGAATGATGTATGCGTCTGGAACTTCTCGTTGAAAATAACTATATCTGAATTGTTTAGGAAGTGTAGTAACTGTCTTTCATTTTGGTTCGTTTCTCTTCATCCAAAGAAACGGTGCTTACTGTTAAAGATCCCACCCCCCGACTATACCGTTTGTATTATGTTCATATATATTGGTAAACAATTCGTAGGTAATACATTTGTTTGGTGAGCATTATATTACTTGCTACCGTTATATTTTTTTCTTCTGGATATGTATCTATTGCTATAATCTATTCACAGTATATTAATTTAAATCATTTATTGATAAACTATGTTTGTATAATAGGATTATTCCCGTACAACATGTTCCCTCTTTATCCTATTCATATATGAATATCCTGATATTCTAAGTCTATTAGTGTTATAGAACATTATTTCAGCAAAGAACAACAAAACTGGGTTTGTTTCTTTGATAATGCTTTAAATATTATGTTTCTTGAAAGCACGAGCTTCTTGAACTATGAACTTGACACGAGAAAGTGCTCCAAAATGTATATGATTAGTTCAGGAATTTTTTATTTTTTTTTTAATTTCGCGCAAAGCTACACGAAAGCTATCTGCGCCAGCCATCCTTAATTTAGCAGTGTAAGACTACAGAGAAGACAGCTAATCATCACCACCCATCGCTAATTCTTGGGTTACTCTTTTACCAACGAAAAGTGGGATTGATCGTCACATTATAACGCCCCCACGGCTGTACTGTCACGATCAATCCCACTATTCGTTGGTAAAAGAACAGCCAAATGGTTAGAGGTGGATAGTGATGACTCTCTAGTCTTACACTGCTAAATTAGGTATGGCTAGCGCAGCTTTGGGCGAAATTCAAAATCAAACAAATTATACAAGATCAATTTTCTGTAATATAATACTCAGATGCGTCCGTAGCGTATCTCAAAAATATAATGAAACATAGACCATTTCTAAAATAACTTAAATGGTCACTTAGTTGAATATCATAATTTCAAATTAACTTTCTTACGAAAAAAATGTTAACGCCTTTTTTTATTAAAGGATGAAATTCTCAGATATTAATTTTTATGGTATATTTGTAAACTTGTTTGTTCATTCATTCCCAAACTTCTCCTTCAGTGTGAAAACTAGCAGAATCAAACTTAGCAGGTTGATTTGAAGTTGTCTAGGGTAAGGATGTTTTTATTTATATGGAAGGATGAAAGGTCCCATGAAGGTCACTCATCATGATCATGTCTAGGATTACTTTTTTCTGCATCAAATTTCGTGTTCGTGCCTCCCCCTCCACCCGAAAGCTGGTGTGCCATATTTGAAATTGTGTTCATGCCTTCTGTCACGTGCTACTTGGGGCTAAATGCAGCACACGTACTTAAGTACTACTGGCGAGTATCTTGGGGTAGCTGGAGAAGTACCTGGGGATAATGAAGGAACGGTCCTCTGTGAATCCTGAAGGGACTTTAATGCTGGCAACTTACAGGGAGCAGCACTTTATGTTATTTACAGACTGGTTAAGTACCGATCCACTAATACCTTTTCTAACAGCTCATCTTAAGAACTCACTATTAGTGTTGTTGAAAATAAGAAATCAATATATTTAATTTGTCCTTTCTTTTGTTTGTTGTCAAGCGTAAAGCTAAGGGATATATTGTGCCAACCGCAGGGATAGAAAGTCGATGATTACTGTTATAAGTCTTGAAACGTACGGCTGAGACATCAAGAGTTAAAAAGTGGATTTGGAGGATTTAGCTTATAGTGATGTGTACATGTAGATGTCGACTTCCTTTAAAGCTTTTCGTCTATAATAACAGCTTATATAGTTCAAAGTATTATAATAATGATTTTAAAATCAGGTCTTGTTTTCCGAAAAGGTAACACATTAACCATTAAAATTTTAGCAGACTATTTTTTTTTCGTTGGTGTTAGTTTCTTTGTTTCTAAAGTTATCTACCTTCTATGATTTGGTTATAATGTAATAAAGAAATGCAAAAACAAGAATATAGTAGAGAACAAATTAGATTTAGTATTGTTTGCTTTTCCGTGATACCATGATTTGGTAAATATGTGGGTGTGGATATATATATATATATATATATATATATATATATGTATGTAAAATGATTATTCTATTACTTTCTGATGGAGCTAATTCAATTGAAGATCTCAGAACTAGCTGCAAAATAATATTTACTATCTGAGTGGTTAGATTGTTTAGACATGTTTACTTAATACAAAGGACTGTACTGATAGTCGTGCATGTGAACTCAGTTGTTCAATAGCTATTTTACATCATATCCAAAATCAACATAGGTGAAAAATTGCAGTTTTTAGAAGGATTACAAGATTGATTTAAAAAAAAAACAACAACCATCAAGACAACACGAATCCTTTCAGTTTTTTTCTATATAACAACGTGCATTATAGGGATATTTCAGTTTTACCGTAAAGCGATCGATTTCCTTCTCTTGTTTCGCACAAAAACCAAGACGTCAGATGTAAGATGGCCGTCTCTTCACGTGTTTTGTTCATACAACTTTTCTTGAATAAACCTTCTCCTTCGAAAAGAAAGACCAGCAACGTAAATCTTTACGTCTTACGTTGTGCGTAGTACTTACGTCAATTAAGGATTTATGCATTGAGCAGTGTTTTAAAGTTTAGACCATATTTATCGAGCGCATGCTCAGTAACTTCACCTTGAACAGTGATAGAAAGATGTAAACTACAGGGAAATAAATACCTTTCATATATATACATTATATCTGTTAGTAGCTACAAAGTCCTTAGTGACCACCAATAATGATTATTGATAATAGGTAAGGAACGATAGGTACTTAAAGCGTCCATCTTTCTCTAAACACGCCAATGAAAATCACTATTTTTTTTTTATCTTGTCCAGTTTTTGATCCTTAGATATATTGTTGATTTCCCTCCGAAGAAAACTGTAATTTTATTTTCCATTACTTTTAGCTTTATATATTTATTGTTTTTTTTTTTTTCGTTTTTCAGCCATTCATATCCAGTTAACTAATTCGGTAGAAAGTTCTTAAGATTCGATTTTCGTGCCAAGACGACTTCCATTTCATACTGAGATGACACTGACTTAATTATTAATAAAACATGCACGTACATGTCAATAAATCCATGCAATGAATATACATGCAACATCAATTAGTTTTAACATGTATGCCCCTTGTCTTATTGTTGTGATACGCGAAAAGATTAAGTAGAACTGGTCAGAGCATAACCCTCCCAGTTTTACTATGTGTACTAAATTACAAGAAAGAACGTTACAATCTATTAAGGGCATGGAGAGAGTGGTTATGAAAAAGCTGTTTATAGTAAAGACAAGAAAATGTAAAACGAGTGAATTATCCTCTGAGAATGAAGTTCGCTTCTTCTTTGTGGGTATTTGGGTATGTTGAATTTTTGAAACCCAGGAGGTCGGGTGCACAAGACTTCTTCCTCCATCCCTAACTTACATGTCGGCTACTTTTCAGGGTAATGTTCATGTATTGTCTTGAGTTGCCCCTTTAATTAATTAATTTTTTTTATTTTATTTTTAAAATCTACCTATATATACAGGGTGTTCGAAAACTCACTGTGCACCTATATATTTATTAACAGACATGTTTCAATATAGAACACAGGAGGTAAATATGAATGACAATTATAAACAATGTTGAAAGTGACCCCCGTTGGCATCAATACAGGCCTGGATTCTTCTTATTTTGTTTCTGAACGCCACTATCAGTTGCTGGCTTGAAATAAACTGAATAAAATATGATTATAAAACTGCACAGTGACTTTCCGAACACCCTGTATATTTAACGGGAGAAAGAAATAAAAAGGAAAAGAGAAAGACTGAAAATAATAACAAAAATGTAAAAAATGAAGTTAAATAGTTTGGTTTAGGTTGTTTTGGATTTCCGCAAAGCTACACGAGATCCATCTGTGCTAGCCGTCCCTAATGTAATGCGGTGTAAGACCAGAGGAAGGCAGCTAGTTATCACCATCCACCGTCAACTCTTGGGCTACTCTTTCACTAACGAATAGTGGAATTGACCGTCACATTTTAACGCTCCCACGGATGAGTGAACATATTTAGCATAAATAAGTAAAATATAGGTCTGTAAGTTTTTGATGAATGTATCGTTTCTTAAAAGATCGTCAAAGATGCACTACTATCATATGATATTCCATAGAAAGCTGCTTGCGAAATTCTACACCTTGTAATGGTGGTATAGAAGGAAATACCCACGACAACTGTGATTGCCTACGTTGTGCCTTGGAATACGTTATTTCTTAAAATTGCTTGAATCAGCTTTAATCAATAGTGTATCACATTCTATTTAGGTTAAATGTAATAACCAGTGAACAGATCAACTAAAAGTGGCTTTCCTATAAGAATGTATATATTCAATACGGAGTATAATATTGGATATTACTCGTCTAAAAAGTTCTAATTAAAACTAAGTTATTTTATAACCATTCAACATGATTGTTCATTTACAACTACAAATATGTAGTTTTGTCATTTTCGCCTGATAAAGGTTAATCACATTTCATAAAAACGATATACCTGTGCTGATGAAGTGGTGTATCACCACCCACACAAGCTGTGAACGACAGGCGGCGGGTTTCAGATGAACATATTCAATTCACGGTAGATTCCCAATCATTAAGCAGTGTAAGTACTTATGGTCTCAAAAGTATTTCACGGCAATATTCGAGCAAGGATATTCGTATAGCAATATTGTTAAACGATGCATAACTAAAGTGAGGTTTCAGTTTTCTCCGTGTAAGAGGTAAATTTTGTACAGCAGAGCGTTTAGGATACCAAGGGTTTCGAAACGACATCCTAAGCCAATTCAAAGTAATACCCTAATCTGCAAAAAGAGAACTACGTTTACAAATGATAATCCTTTGTCTCGAAAGCCACTGCGGTGAAGGTTGGCATATCTCTTGATACCATTCACAAGACCAGAGGGGATCTTAGTATAGTGCATACTTCCACCATTCATCTCTTATCATATTCGGCCCTAAAGAAAAATCGAAAATATGGCCGTCGTTATCAATCGACACAGACCATCTTTGGGAAGACAGTGACGAATAATACATTACATGTTTCCACCAAATGTCATCAAACTACGACTTATTGTTTTTGATTGAGTTATATAGCAAAAACTAAAATATATGTTTCCCTATTAGAGATGAGAATTTTTTATATTTTAGTTACGTTGCTGAGACCTTGAACTTTGACCATGACCATTAATAAAATAAGCGCTTCTAAGTTGTTCATAGACGAAAGAATATTAACTTTCTTCTAAATCGATTCAGCCGTTGTTTTGTTTAGAAATCTTGCTGACAAAGATGAACACACCTACACACGAACAGAGATGAAAACAAACCTCCGTCACACCTACACACAAACAGGGCTGAAAACAAACCTCCGTCACACCTACACACGAACAGGGGTGAAAACAAACCTCCGTCACACCTACACACGAACAGGGGTGAAAACAAACCTCCGTCACACCTACACACGAAGAGGGGTGGAAAACAAACCTCCGTAACACCTGCGCACGAACAAGGGTGAAAACAAACCACCGTCACACCTACACACGAACAGGGGTGAAAACAAACCTCCGTCACACCTACACACGAACAGGGGTGAAGAAAAACCTCAGTCAGACCTACGCACGAACAAGGGTGAAAAACCCTCCGTCACACCTAAAAACAAACAGGGGTGAAAAACAAACCTCCGTCACACCTACACACGAAGAGGGGTGAAAACAAACCTCCGTCACACTTACACAGGAACAGGGGTGAAAACAAACCTCCGTCACACTTACACAGGAACAGGGGTGAAAACAAACCTACATCACACCTGCACACGAACAGCGTGGAAAACAAGCCTTCGTCACACCTACACACGAACAGAGGTGAAAACAAACCTCCGTCACACCTACACACAAGTAGGGGTGAAAACAAACCTCCGTCACACCTACACAAACTGGGGTGAAAACAAACCTCCATCACACCTACACAAACTGGGTTGAAAACAAAGCTCCGTCACACCTACACACAAATAGGGGTGAAAACAAAGCTCCATCACACCTACACACAAATAGGGGTGAAACATACCTCCGTCACACCTACACACGAACAGGGGTGAAAACAAACCTCCGTCACACCTACACACAAATAGGGGTGAAACATACCTCCGTCACACCCACACACAAATAGGGATGAAAACAAACCTCCGTCACACCTACACACAAACAGGGATGAAAACAAACCTCCGTCACACCTACACACAAATAGGGTGGAAAACAAACATCCGTCACACCTACACACAAACAGAGTGGAAAACAAACCTCCGTCACACCTACAAACAAACAGGGTGGAAAACAAACCTCCGTCACACCTGCACACAAACAGGGGTGAAAACAAACCTCCGTCACACCTGCACACGAACACGGATGAAAAAAACCTCCGTCACACCTACACACAAACAGGGGTGAAAACAAACCTCCGTCACACCTACACACGAATAGGGGTAAAAACAAACCTCCGTCACACCTACACACAAATAGGGGTGAAAACAAACCTCCGTCACACCTACACACAAACAGGGGTGAAAACAAACCTCCGTCACACCTACACACAAATAGGGTGGAAAACAAACCTCCGTCACCCCTACACACGAAGAGGGTGGAAAACAAACCTCCGTCACACCTACACACGAACAGGGGTGAAAACAAACCTCCGTCACACCTACACACGAACAGGGGTGAAAACAAACCTCCGTCACACCTACACACGAACAGGGGTGAAAACAAACCTCCGTCACACCTACACACGAACAGGGGTGAAAACAAACCTCCGTCACACCTACACACGAACAGGGGTGAAAACAAACCTCCGTCACACCTACACACAAACAGGGTGAAAACAAACCTCCGTCACACCTACACAGGAACAGGGGTGAAGAAAAACCTCCGTCAGACCTACGCACGTACAAGGGTGAAAAACCCTCCGTCACACCTAAAAACAAACAGGGGTGAAAACAAACCTCCGTCACACCTGCACACGAACACGGATGAGAGAAAAGCTCCGTCACACCTACTAACAAACGGGGGTGAAAACAAACCTCCGTCACACCTACACACAAACAGGGGTGAAGACAAACCTCCGTCACACCTACACACGAACAGGGGTGAAAACAAACCTCCGTCACACCTACACACGAACAGGGGTGAAAACAAACCTCCGTCACACCTACACACGAACAGGGGTGAAGAAAAACCTCAGTCAGACCTACGCACGAACAAGGGTGAAAAACCCTCCGTCACACCTAAAAACAAACAGGGGTGAAAACAAACCTCCGTCACACCTACACACAAATGGGGTGAAAACAAACCTCCGTCACACCTGCACACGAACACGGATGAGAGAAAAGCTCCGTCACACCTACTAACAAACAGGGTGGAAAACAAACCTCCGTCACACCTACACACAAACAGGGTGGAAAACAAACCTCCGTCACACCTACACACAAACAGGGTGAAAACAAACCTCCATCACATCTACACACAAACTGGGGTGAAAACAAACCTCCGTCACACCTACACACGAACAGGGGTGAAAACAAACCTCCGTCACACCTACACACGAACAGGGGTGAAAACAAACCTCCGTCACACCTACACAAAAATAGGGGTGAAAACAAACCTCCGTCACATCTACACAAAAATAGGGGTGAAAAGAAACCTCCGTCACACCTACACACAAACAGGGTGGAAAACAAACCTCCGTCACCCCTACACACGAACAGGGTGGAAAACAAGCCTCCGTCACACCTACACACGAACAGAGGTGAAAACAAACCTCCCTCACACCTACACACAAACAGGGAGAAAAACAAACCTCCGTCACATCTACAAAAAAAGGGTGAAAACAAACCTCCGTCACCCCTACACACAAACTGGGGTGAAAACAAACCTCCGTCACACCTGCACACGAACAGGGGAAAACAAACCTCCGTCACACCTACACACGAACAGGGGAAAACAAACCTCCGTCACACCTACACACGAACAGGGGGGAAAACAAACCTCCGTCACACCTACACACAAACAGGGGTTAAAACAAACCTCCGTCACACCTACACACAAACAGGGGTGAAACAAACCTCCGTCACACCTACACACGAACAGGGGGAAAACAAACCTCCGTCACACCTGCACACGAACAGGGGAAAACAAACCTCCGTCACACCTACACACAAACAGGGGTTAAAACAAACCTCCGTCACTCCTATACACAAACAGGGGTGAAAACAAAGCTCCGTCGCCTTTGTTGGCGGAAGTAAAAACGAAAAAGAATTTAACGTGAGTGACGAATGACATACTTAAAGCCGCACGTTGAAACCAATGGTTGTTTTCAGGAGAAAGATGGTTAAATAACTTGGAATCACAGAAATTTCATTCAACCAATAACCTGCCAGGTTTCGCGATGTAGCCACAATGGACTCATGGGCCTTTGTCCTGGTTAATTAAAGACGGTTTTGAAAGCCGACATCCACATATGATGAAAAATTGTGATCATAAGACTGAACACAAAAAACAATTAGACTAAAATACTACAGATCAATAGTGGTTGTATTGTTGTCGGAATTTTTAACGTTATAGCTATGACAAGGCAAAAGCCACTATTAAACATACTGTTAAACGTTCATTTCACTTCATTGCTATATGCGAATGAAACAGTCTAATACGAGGCTGAAAACACTTGAAATGGCTTTAAAACTGGAGAGTATGTTTGTTTAAACGAATTTTATTTTTGTACATCTTATGAAATGTTAATTAGGTGCTAAAATTGTACTGCTTTTTTATTACATGTTATGGACACTAAAACAAAGATATTGTTATCTAACAATTTAGGGCCGGTTGTGGCACAGACGTTACCATGTTAGACTTATTTTGAAGCTACTTGAGAGCTATCTGCGCTAGTCGTCCTTAATTTAGCAGCGTAAAACTAGAGGGAAGGCAGCTACACAGTTATCACCATTCACCGCAAACTCTTGAGCTACTCTTTTACCAACGAATAGTGGGATTGACCATATAATTATAACGTCCCCACGGCTGAAAGGGCGAGCATGTTTGGTGCGACCGGGGTTCGAACCCGCGATCCTTGGATTACGAGTCGAACTCATTAACACACTTGGCCATGCCGAACCGCCATGCTAGACACTGAATCTGTGGTTTACGTCTCTTTCCTTCAAAATCGTGCTCTGAAGTTCGTGGTTATGGTATAATAGTGACAGTTAGATCCCACTGTTCAATGAATCTTCCAAGAACGGTATATATTACACAATAAGTGCTTTTTGTTCATTGTCTATCTGTTTATTAATGAGAACGATTGTGTTTTGTGAATCAGGCAAGCCAGCGAAACGAAATCATCCAATAAGAAAGAACAAAAATACAATAAATCAATTATACTGTTTCTTGAATTTTTAACAATGATACAAAAGATGAGTATATGCTTCCTGACTATATAAAAGCTTGGAATAAAGAAAAATATATTGTTTTCTGACTACGTATCAAAGGATTCAGTAATATAAATATATCGTTTCCTGACTATGAAACAAGGACAAAAGAAAGCTTGTGCTGTTACTGATATGTAGCAAATAACTGTAGATAAGAAGATATTGTTTCTTTACTAGAAACAAAGATATAACAAAATATTTAATTCCTGATTATAAGGAAAAGTTAACAAAAACAATAATACTTAATTATGTTTGACCTTTCTAATTTTATAATTTTTACTTTAAATGCTAATTGTAATATATTTATTGTAAATAGTTTTACATTGTTAGCTCAACATATGTATTTAGAATTAATATAAATATTCTAGGTTAGTCTAATCTCGTAATATACTGTTTAGTTTTTCGCCGAAAAATATGATAACAGTGAAGGCATTCAACTGTTGAAACATTGCTTACTAATATTCATATTTAAAAGTGTAAAAAAACATTATCTAATTAGCTGTAGTCTTTATCACGTTCGTTTTTAGTTTTCCTCTATGTAGGTGGATCTGACTTAATATTAACTTGGGATGAATACTAAATAACGATCATTTGTTTACAAGGCTATAACATCTTTTAGCTGATACCAACAGTGGTTAACGTAAGTGCTATAAGAACTGGCCTTTCCATATGAAGATTTAAATATCATACAAACTTACGCCACTGTTAATGAGTTTATGTGAAAATGCAGTAAACGTTCAGTAAAATTTATAATCACAGAAGACAGTTTATATTGGGTTTCATAAAGAGTTAACTGGTTAATTTCAAGCCAGAAAGATAAGGTTCATAAACCCACTCCAGTGGATGAGATTTCCCAATCAGTCTTCAGTTCTCGCACCTTCCAGGCAGATGTAAGCTCGAAATAATCTACAGGTAATTACTACCCATCAGAATTCTGAAGACTCCTGGGACATAAAGCGATATCTTTCGTATGGGCTGCTGTAATCAATAGTTGCGAAAGGATAGCCATTAGTCTGTAGAACAGACTAGAGAAACTTTAGTTGGACGAAGAGATAGAGAAAACCCACGAGGATGGCAGAATGCTACGATAATACTTACTGCGTAAACATGTGAAATAGGAGACATATAACAATGACAGCGATATTAATATGTATACAACTATTAAATATGGCCCGACCAAAGTTGAATTCTAACAGTATATTCGTTGGTACGAAGAATGACTTCTCATTGTAAACTAACCAGTTTTTAACCTTTGGTTATGGTTATTTTGTTATATAAGAATTACGTTTTGTGAGCGTGAACAAAAAGCGTATTTAGATAAAAGCTATAAACGAGTTATGCGTGATGTTTTAATTAATTTTGTAAGGTTGGAAAATAGTCAGTAGATTTAATATTTCGTTGTTTTTTCTAACTAAGAAATCCAAACCCATTTTTTAAATATTTATTTTTTATTTTTTTAACTGATATCATTATTGGAAAGTCACAGTATGTTGTTCCTCTAATTCCCTATAATTTCACACCTATTCTAAAGTGCATATAAAACTAACCTTGGTTTGTTTGTTTGTTTGTTTGTTTGCTTTTGAATTTCGCACAAAGCTACTCGAGGGCTATCTGTGCTAGCCGTCCCTAATTTAGAAGTGTAAGACTAGAGGGAAGGCAGCTAGTCATCACCACCCACCGCCAACTCTTGGGCTACTCTTTTACCAACGAATAGTGGGATTGATCGTCACATTATAACGCTCCCACGGCTGAAAGGGCGAGCA
Source organism: Tachypleus tridentatus (assembly GCF_004210375.1). Classification (NCBI taxonomy): domain Eukaryota; kingdom Metazoa; phylum Arthropoda; class Merostomata; order Xiphosura; family Limulidae; genus Tachypleus; species Tachypleus tridentatus. The sequence goes on along the minus strand of NC_134834.1, from coordinate 78,560,977 downwards.
TGTTTGGCGCGACGAGGATGCGAACCCGCGACCCTCAGATTACGAGTCGCATGCCTTAACACGCTTGGCCATGCCGTGCCAACTAACCTTGGATAATATTACTATAATATACGTAAATTCATGATTCCTCAAATTATATCTCTTTTATCTCATTGTCCTTCTGTTTTGTTTGTTTGTTTTGAATTTCGCGCAAAGCTACTCGAGGTCTATCTGCGCTAGCCGTCCCTAATTTAGCAGTGTAAAACTAGAGGGAAGGCAGCTAGTCATCACCACCTACCGCCAATTCTTGGGCTACTCTTTTACCAACGAATAGTGGGATTGACCGTAACATTGTAACGCCCCCACGGCTGAAAGGACGAGCATGTTTGGTGTGACTATACAAATGTTACTTATTTTCCTTTTGGTATAAACATTTTTGAACACCTTGTACATGCCTCCAGTGGCACAGCGGTATGTCTGCAGACTTACAACTCTAGAAACTGGGTTCCGATATCAGAGCACATTTAGCCCTTGATTGGAAACGAGCAAAACAAAATTTTAATATATGTGTTTAAACAATGAACGCGAAAATAATACATACCCAATAAAAACTAGGTGAAATATTAGTTAACAAACAAAACTATTAGTAGGCGACCTTTCCACCGACAAATCTTCGTCAAGTTTTACTTATGAGTAAAACCAACCGAAAACATAACGAAAACATGATGAGAGACTATATTTGGGGGCAGGTAGGTGCAAGTGATTTACATTACTGTCGCAATTCTCGAAAAACTACTCGCATCTAAACATTTTTGTATAACTTTAGCATAAATACATGTAAATCTTGATTCATATGTTGTTTTATTCAGACCTCATGTGAATGAAAATGTGCAAATTTGCCCGTTTTTACATAGAAAATGGGTTAATTTCTAAATTTCATTATCCAGGTCACAAAAGCAAAGTTTGAAGGGAATAATGGCCATTTTCTGTACTTTTACAACATAAGCAATTAAGAAATAACACATACTATCCGGGAACAAAATGAGTGTTACATAGTGTAATTAGTTAAGTAATATAAAACTTATAAGCCTTACGAAGACATTTTGTTTTGAATTTTGCTCTTATCTTAAATAATAAAAAATATATCGAACTTTCATTTGGGTACGCGCATTTTGAAATATCCTGTATTAAGTAACATATACATATATATTAATATATACATATGATGTAATATACGTATTTTAAGTCTGAAATGTCTTGTGTGTGTCGTTGTGTATTCGTTACAAAATATGGCTGAAAACAAACTTTACTGCTCATTTTTTTATATCTTCAGGTTTCTTGTTCACCATATAACGTTACGTTTTAGTATTGTATACCAAGGGATACTATATGTACAGTATTATACATTTTAATCTTTAAAATAAAATTTGTCTCTTCAACAACGTTCGAATGATACGGATAAAAAAAATCGCAGCGTTCTGCATATCACGATTTATTTTGCTTCCATATATAATTTCTTCTCGCATTTAATGGTCTTGTTTACACCACAATAAACTGTTAGAGAATGCGATTATATATTCCTGCTATGGATGTGTGTTCCAAGCAGCCCATTAATATTTTCAAGACCCTAGGATAATCCGAGGGATTGGTAATTACCACCTTGGTAAATTAAACGTTGCACCATCAAACCATAAAGTAATGAATCTTTATGGATGCATATATGTACATGTGTATAGAGCACTGGCTTGAAATATATTGGTGTTAACCAAGTATCTTGAGTTATGTCTAGTTCTGCCTGTAATACATTTACTTAGATTGTATACGTGTTTTGAAGAAACGGTAGAAGGAGGTAGACAATTAAAGAACATGGAAATTCCAACTTATAGCTTTAGTTATTGTGTTTTATTTATTTACTTTCTGATTTTTGTTCTATTATTTTACACTTGTTCGTTCGTTCTATGACATTTATTGATTTATTTTATTATATTTATTTGTATAGTTTGTTTCTAAATTTCGCGCAAAGCTACTCGAGGGCTATCTGCGCTAGCCGTCCCTAATTTAGCAGTGTAAGACTAGAGGGAAGGCAGCTACTCATCACCACCCACCGCCAACTCTTGGGCTATTCTTTTACCAACGAATAAGGGGATTGACCGTCACGTTATAACGCCCTCACAGCTGAAAGGGCGAGCATGTTTGATGTGAAGGGGATTTCAACCCGCGACCCTCAGATTACGAGTCGAACGTCTTAACCCACCTGGCCATGCCGGGCCTATATTTATATAGACTGTGTATAGTCTATAATCTCTGTTTGTTTATTCTATAGCTTTTAAAGTTTATTTCAGTTGAATTCCTCTTCTTTTAAGGTGATAAGTAAACAACTTAAAGAAATAGTTATCTACGTTACAAACTCAAACTTAGATAATTATTAAAAGATTTGGTTTTATTATGATCAACGAATAGAACTGTCAGTCTCCCAAGAAGCTGACATATCTAGTTAGACACAAAGTATAGAAACGACTTTATGATATACACTGAATAAATAAATACCCACTTTCCTTAATGACGTTAGAAAATTTCTTTTATTTCCTAAGAAAGGAAAAGTCAAGTAAAAGTGTACATTGTTTCTACAGAACATAAAAAGTTTTACAGTAATACACCTTATTAAACTAATTACTTTTGTGTTTCTCCATTATGTAGCCACCTTATTTTTACTTTCTATCCAGTTAAAGTTGTATTTTGTATAGAACTAATCACTATCACAAACACTGTGTTCATTTGAATTTTTTGTTCTGGGTTTGATTGAAAACACTTGCAGAGCCATATTGTAGATTTTATCTTTAAGTTTTTGAATGTCACTTTGTTGAAGTAAAAACAGCTTTGTGTTTGACCAGTTTTCCGATAATTCTGTGCTAATGGCTCACAAGTTCTATACAACAAAATACCCTTCGCCAGCGTTCTATAACGGCTGCCTTTGTCTTACCTTTTCAATTTCGAATTGAAAAATTAATATACAAGCAATTCCAACATTTACTGTTTGTCAGTAAACTGAATATTTGTTTTAAGCCATTTTAAGAGTGTTGTTGTTTGATATTCAGCACAAAGCTACACAATGGACTATTTGTGCTCTGCCAATTATGGATATCGCAACTCAGTTTCTAGCGTTGCAACACCGCACATATACCGCTGTGCCACTGATGGGCCTTTTAAGAGTGGTACACTGTTCTGTTAAAATTGATTTTTATCCGATTTAGCTTTGTAGCTGATTTTCAACAAATAATCAGTAGCATCCGTCTTTCTTGATTCCAAGGGTACAAATACCACATTTGTTAGTTTAAAACGTTAGCCTGTGGTTTTGGTAAATCAAGTTAATATTATGATCAGTTGGATTATGAATACGGTAAAAAAATATGTTATGCTACTTGTTTCATTCTGAATAGTTTTCTCTCTGTCAATCGAAGCTAGTCTGATAAGTTTGTTTATTTGGGGAAATTTTACAAATATACACAAGAACTATGAGATAACCGTTTCTAATGTTATGCCGATATATTGGAGGAAGGTAACTAACTAGTCGATAGTTCTCATTCTAAATCCTTGTGCCATTCTAATCAAATAATGGGTTTGGACCATCATTCTTGTAACCCACCCACGATCCATAAGTGTGGAGCGAACTTTAGCTGCGGCATGACGGGAACCACACATCGATAGTTCGGTTTGTTGACAAAGGGCTACACTACGCTAATAAAAAGAGAAATCTATCGATTTGTTAAGACAGTTACCTTTTTCTCACATCTTCAATTAATAATATTAGATAACACAATATAAAAGTACCAGTCAAACATTTGAACCATCTTACATTGTTAAACCTTATGATAAAATTAAAACTACGGCATTGTGAAAAGACCAGAAAGAAGGCTTTCACTTCTCACCCAACAGATAGATACATTAACTTGAAATATATTATTTACTTACAAACATCTTTTGAGCTAATTACATTTCGCTAATTAAAAGCATAATTTACAGTTGTCGCTCATTAAGGAAAATCTGTCAGCTCACTTTTTTTTAACAGTTTTCTCATAAGAATGAAAACGACAGTGTTTTATAAAAGAAACCACATTTTAAATTCAAAAAAGTTGAAAAATAAAACTCGTTTTAAGCTCTGTTTTATTAAGATTTGACAAGAATAGAATTGATTCTCGCCAGAAAAGCTGAGAAAAAGTTAGAAGGTTATATATACTATATTATTTCTAAAACAAGCTACTCAAATAACCAGCATAGAATAAGAAATTCAATTTTTATATGAATGTTGTCTTATTTACCCACGCAGTGATTACGACTCCTTTCGGTGATAGTGTATACGTGCTTTTTGACCAGATATCTTTGGTTTTGTTTATTTCCTACGTAGAACCTACAAGTTGTTTTTGTTGTCATTTTCACATGATTGACATACCTTTTAGTTAGATTGTGCTTCACATGTGAAAAATAGCTAAAATCGTGATGTTCAGATAATGCGAAACTTAAGAGTATTTTCCTCTGCTGTGGAAGTTTAAAGCACTGTACGAAACAGTTATTATTCAAAATGTCGGTTTTTAATAACAACACGCACTTTGGAAAGCAGTGACTAATTCAACCTTACATGTTTCTGCTTGGTTCTTATATACGTCTAACAATCATTTTAGATCATGTTGTCTAAGATTAGAAGAAGGAAGAAACGCAGCTGTAGAAAAGAAACAAAATTAAATAACATTACTATGCTTTCTCTCGATTTCCTTTCAGACAGAACTAGCCAATCAGAAATGACAACGTACGTCAAGTATTCAGTGTGATAGTATACAACCTGGTAAGTCGAAAGTTCTAGGGGACACAAGCAGGAAGAAGGTATATATTTATAAAGTTATACAAGATAAAAGAGCCTCAATTTGGAGCTGCTATTCATCGTTCTATGTCTAAAAACTGGAGTCTAGGCTCAAAAGGAAGCGTGCCCTTCGTACTAACTCTTTGGGTTAACAATTCACATTAGCGGCGTTCGATACAGAAAGGAACTAAAAGCTTTCAGTTAACGACTGATGCTACACCGGAACCCTGCACTATAAGGTTGGTAGAACACATGCTACACCGATCATTGTGTGTAAACTGTACAGAAAATGATGCGGAGATAAGAATTGTTATACTATAACGCAATTAAGTTAAAACAGATTTTGGTCGAAGTAATCTTTAATGTTTAATTGAAATATATATATTTTTTAAAAAGTGAATTACTAGACATCAAAACTTTTCTATCTTTGCAAGCTCTAAGCTACTTATCTATTTTGTTATATTCCATCAAAGACTGATATATGTGAAACATGTTTGACTTATTTTATGTGCGGTAGTACTTCATAATAGGGATCGACAAGGATTTCCAAATGATTCATGCGCTGAAAAACAAAAACACCCTGCAGAATTTCCAAGCGAAAGAAGAACATTCAAAGTATTGGTTACTATGTATTATACGCATGTATATTAATAATACTCTAAATATGTCGCTAACGTTTCCAGTATAACAGTAAAAATTTCGAAAGCATCAACTTTTTAATCTACAACCTACGTGATCCCATCAGTGGAGTCAGCGCCTAGACAGAGTATTTCAGTAGTATGTCTTCAAACTTACAACTCTTGAAACCGGGTTTCGATACCTGTGGTTGGCAGAACACAGATAGCCCATCACTACAAGGTTTCTCCATCTTATTTGACTCGTCTATGGGTATACGCTGTTGATATTCCATTAAAAATACATGTATATATATATAAGTATATTATAAATACTAAACGTATCATGCACGTACCTAAGTATATTTTTTCAACCCAACGGATGGGGCTAAATATCGATGTATAGATTGTTTGTTTGTTTCTCAATTTTGCGCAAAACTACTCGAGGGCTATCAGCGCTAGCCGTCCCTAAGTTTGCAGTGTAAGACTAGAGGGAAGGCAACTAGTCATCACCACCCACCGCAAACTCTTGACCGAACGTTATACTGCCCCCACGGCTGAAAGGGCGAGCATGTTTGGTGTGACAAGGATTCGAACCCGCGACCCTCACATTACGAGTCGAGTGCCTTAACCACTTGGCCATGCCGGGCTTCCCGACTTTGACTGGGAAGTTTAGACTTGTTCATTTAGCTATAAGCATCACAATAACAATCAAAGTAGTGATTTAAAAAAAATCTATCCAACTAGTATCACCTAACATGTTTGCTAACTATTTTATTGCATAATCAGTTTTGTTTAGGATACTTTTATAGCAATTCTACTAGCAACCAACAACCTCTACTTTCCATTAAAATGTGAATTTTTTCCCCATTTTGTACTATGATAAAGAAATAAGTAAACATCAGTGAAGTGATTTTGGAAATTCTTAGCATAACCAGATGTGGAAGTGATTCCACAGCAGCTAGAGTAAGCTGGTTTTCACAAACAATATGACCTCTATATAGATCAGGGCTCTTTTTTTCTTATTAAAAAGATAGAAGTTTTTATTCATTAGTTTATTGTGTCGAATTGCACGCATTGATGACGCCTCATAGACAGACTGTGTATTTGCATAGATATGAGAATGTATGCGTTTAATTCAAAGTTATTAATAAGCGCTTCTACTTTCTGAAAAAATCTGAGGTAATCGAATATTTTTGCATGTAGAATTATTTACTTATTGATACATTTTCGTACTTATGGTGACTTTATGATAATAAAAATCGACCTAAATCTACAAACTCAGGCTATATTTTCTAGGCTTTATACCAGAAATGATACACTGCTGGCCAAAATCTTAAGGCCAATGAACATAAAGAAAAAATATGCATTTTGCGTTGTTAGACTCAACCACTTATTTGAGTAGATCTTCGAAAAATGAAAATAAGAAAAGGGAAAATAAAAGTAAAAAAACTTTTTAGCATTTAATAGGGAAAATGTGAACACTATGAAATTAGCTAAATACTAGCTGGTCAAAAGTTTAAGACCATACTGAAACAAAGCGCTAATCGGTAAACACGTAACGAAATTTAGTTATTTGTGTTCAAGCATTAGCGTTGTCAACATCTCCCATTGACATCTCCTGTGTTACATTGGGTAAAAACATGGCAAAGGCTAAAAAGTTGTCAGAGTTTGAACGTGACAGAATTATCGAGCTGCAAAAGCAAGGTATCTCTTAACATGCAATCGCTGGTGAGACTGGGTGTAGTAAAATTGCTGTTACAAATTTCTTAAAAGATCCTGAGGGATACGGAACGAGACTTTTAAGTGGTTGGCTCAAGAAAATTTTGCCGGCGTTGAGCAAGAGGATTCGACGGGTTGTCCGGCAAGACACCAGCCGATCATCGAGCCAGATTAAGGCCCTTATGGACGCAGAATGCAGCTCAAGAACAATAAGACGGCATCTACGAGAGAAAGGCTTTAAAAACTGTAAACGTCTTGAAAGGCCACGCCTCCTTCCACACCACGAAACAGCTCAGTTAAACATTGCTGAGAAGCACTAAACATGGGACGTAGAAAAGTGGAAAAAGATTTTGTTCTCTGATGAGAAAAAAATTAATCTGGATGGTCCAGATGGCTTCCAACGTTACTGGCACGATAAGGATATCCTACCAGAGACATTTTTATACGACACAGTGGAAGAGGTTCCATCATGATCTGGGGTGATTTATCCTTCCATGAAACGCAAACCAACGTGGCAGGGGTTCAGTTTAGAGAGAGAGAAATCGTAAGAGTTCTCTCTCCAACTGGGGTGTTCAGGAACGTTGTGGTTCCTCTGCGTCCCCTTTCGTCGAAGTTTATTGGATTTAGTTGTTTTTTTTTAATTTTCTTTTTCTTTTAAATAATTTTAGACTTTTTTTTTTGGGTGAAGGAGGTCACTTTTAATGTTATCCATTACCGAGGCAAAGGCAGCATCGGAGAAAACGGCCAGGTTCCGTCCCGAAAGGTAGATGTCAAAGTAAATATGAACAAGAACACAAACGACCCGAATCAGTGCCTGCCAATAAAGTTGCCTGGGCTGGGATCTGAAAATCCAACGCCTAAGTTTTTACTATGGGGGGAAACAGGAGTGCCCCGAGAAAAACTCCTTCCATGGAACAATGGAGCTTCAGGTTATAAAGGGGCGTCAAACAGCAGCTGGCTTCATTGGCATGTTGGAGAGAGCATCATTGTTGACTAAAGACTCTCGCTTGTGTGGAAATGACTAGATCTATCAGCAGGACAACGTTGCAATCCACAATGCCCGCAGGACAAAAGACTTTTTCATGGCGAATAACGTGATTCTTTTGGATCATCCAGCGTGTTCGCCCGAACTGAACCCCATTGAAAATGTTTGGGGGTGGATGGCAAGGGAAGTCTTTAAAAATGGACGTCAATTCCAAACAGTGCACGATGTTCGTGAAGCCATCCTCATCACTTGGAAAAACATTCAAGCCAGCCTTCTGCAAACACTTATATCAACCATGCCAAAGCGAATAATTGAAGTTATTTGCAATGACGGCCATGTTACTCACTACTGAGATCTCTTGTTGGACATTTCCTACCCTGTTTAGGACTTCTTTTTGGTATGGTTTTAAACTTTTAACCAGCTAGTATTTAGGCTAATTTCATAGTGTTCACATTTTCCCTATTAAATGCTAAAAAGGTTTTTATTCTCCCTTTTCTTATTTTCATCTTTTGAGACTCTACTCAAATAAGTGTTTAAGTCTAACAACGCAAAATGCATATTTTTTCTTTATGTTCATTGGTCTTAAGGTTTTGGCCAGCAGTGTATGTCTGTGATGTAACTTTGATATTTTACAGAAAACAAAAAGTAACTCTTGATATCAGGTTAAGTAATACCTACATGAAAACCTGTCGAGGGAAGGATGTGTAAGTAAATAGTGGATGGTAATAAATGGTAATAATGTAAAAAATCATAACTAGGTGAATATTAAAAATATCCAGAACTGGTGTGTATTTCAGAATTAAATGTTCGCAGACTTGTTGTCTTAGAGTTATGTTCAATATTTTATATTCTATTGTTAGCCAAAAAAACAACAACAAACTGTTGAGAGAAGTGGAAGACAAGTATATATGAAAGTTATAATGTTCTATTTGCTCTCCTGTTTCGTTAATTAGGTTAGGTTTAGTTTGTTTTTATTTTAAGTTGGGAAGACAGTAATAATAATAATTATGAACAAATGTGATGATATATGTAGTTTGTTTGGTGTGTAGTGTAAGGCTGCATAGTGAATCAACTGTGTTTTGCCCACTGCGGATTATAAGCACTCGTATCTACCGCTGAGCCACAGGGAATCATACAGATCATTACTTAACCATAAATTGATTTTCGGCTTTTAAATATTCATGAACGACTACATATTTCATGAAAATCGTAAATGGTGGAAGTTTTAAACATTACCTCCTTTCATAAAAACAGATTGGGTGTTTTGGTATCTTCAACATGGGTTGCGCATGCGTAGAAACCTTCATATTTTATATAACCGTTCCTACTTTTGAACAGTGAGTTTATCTCAGCGGAATAGGAAGATTGACTGTCATTTTTATAACGCACTCGCAACTAAAGTGCGAAGTGCATTTAGCTGCGTTTTGGGAACGGCTCCAGTTTGACAAGCTAACACAACTACGCCAAAAACAAACGTTTAAAATTTATATATATATATAATTATTTTACTGTCGTGGTAGTTAAATACCAGCTATATTTTATGGTATTGAGTATGAATTACCCTTTATTATACGCATTACGAAATATGATGCTTTAAATTTCTTATGTAAACGGGTCAAGAATACACTAAAAATATTTTTATGACAAATATATTTTAAGTTGTTAATGTGTACATTATTTAGAAGTAATAACTGTTCAAGTAGGACCCTTCTCAAATCTATTTCCATAGTTTTTTTTATTGCTATCTGAAACTAAAATATTCCACTACAGAATTAAAACATTTGTATGTGTATTAGGCAATAAATATAGTTTTTCCATCTTCAAGTTATAATGTGAAATATGGGGTTAACTTATCACTATAGTTTACTACGTATTTTTTCTAGTTAAAGTTGTTGGCCCAGCACGGCCAGGTGGTTAGGGCACTCGACTCGCAATCCGAGGGTCGCGGGTTCGAATCCTCATCACACCAAACATGCTCGCCTTTTCAGCTGTGGGGGCGTTATAATATACGGTTAAACCCACTATTTCTTAGTAAAAGAATAGCCCAAGAATTGGCGGTGGGCGGTGATTACTAGTTGCCTTCCATCTAGTCTTATACTGCTAAATTAAGGGCGGCTAATGCAGCTAGTCTTCATGGAGCTTTGCGCGAAATTCAAAACAAACTAAAGCAGTTAAAGCTGTAATAAAAATCTTTCAAATCATTCTTTGAGAGTTTTGAGGATGTAGCTGTAGTGTTTCTGTATAACATATGAGTACGAAAAGTTGTCAATTTCAGAACGAGTGACATAAAATTTACATATTTTTTGACAACGTTGAAATAAAATTACCATTTTACTAGAGACTAATGTGAAAGCTTTTATTACAGTAATTAGTAGATTATTATATGGTAGAGTTTACTATATTTAACATGTTGAACTGCACTGTACTTACCAAGCACGACTATATTTATTTAGTATTTAGGATTTTATGGTTTTTAAAATTTAGGATTTTACTGCAGTCAAAGTATAGAACTGTGTAGTTTTAGTATATGTAACTGTTTTGAACTTACATCTAGAACTGCGCCAGGTGGTTAAGGCATTCGACTCACAATCTGAAGGACTCGGGTTCTAGTCCCTGCCCCACTCAACATAGCTACTCTTTCAGATGCGGATTGTGATGACTAAGTTCCTTCTCCATAGTGTATGACTGCTAAATTAAGGACGGCTAGCACGGATGTCTTGTATAGCTTTGTGCGAAATTCACAAGAATCAAACATGTAGTACTGTATTGTATTTAACATGTATTCGTGTACTGCATTTAGTGTATAGGATTATTTTGTGTTTGATGCATGGTCCTAAATGAGTACACTGAGATCTAGGATGGTCATAACTTCTTTGCTGAGATGTGTGAAATTTTAACTAAATTTTATTAGAACAATACATAATAATAACAGAACGAACACCGTTATTACTAATTATTAATTTCACGATATGTTGTGTTTTACTTTATTGAATATATTAACACGTTATCATTTTTCCTTCAGCTATATTGAAAAAATGACAACAAAAGCTGTACTGTATTTGCATAACTCTATACATAGTGCATATGGTTATATCAAATATACGAAATAATAGGTTATGAAATTATAGCTTTCACTTAAAATCCATATTCATGATGCCCGTGATTTATAGTCATAAAATGAATTCACGCCTTATCTAGCAATACTGTGATCAGGAACTTCATTTTAAGGCTAATCTCTAAAAGTAACGCTGTCATAAACTTTATTTCGAGACCAATATTCTCTGTCAGTACTTCCAACTAATATCTCCTAATCATCCAAGGAAAGTGATTCTAGAAGGGCACGTGCACTTCTCACGCGGTCAGGGGCGTGGTGATTAAATAGTTGTAATTCAACAGCAATAACGTTTTCGCTAAGTATAATACGAAACTCGTCCATCATTTCTTTTCTACTAACTGAATAACGCTAATATTTTAAAGAAACAAAGAGGGGACACTAAAATGGAAATAATAACTTGTTTCTGTAATGACTTCGATTTCACGAAGTTTCCAAATCACCCAATAAAACCAGGTATATTTAACTGATAAGATTTTTAGCTTTCTACTCTTTGATCGTATAACGATGGAGTTCATAATTCAAGAAAGTTAGCTCCACTGCGTAGCGTTAGAGTTAACGTCTGTTATTAAAGATAAAATATGACAGGTTATTCAGAACGACAGCGCCTTATGGGACTTCTGTATCAAGTTATGACATGTTGTCGCTTTCATAACGACGAAGTTATCCATCACTACTTCTTTGAAACAAAGAGATTCCTCGACAATAATAAGACTACATTGTTGTACAATTATTGAATTGTTAAAAGGATTGTAATCACATTTTATCTTTTAGAAATAATACTCTTTATTTAATAGCAAGCTATCATAGATATTATAGTAATGAAACTTTAACATTCCTAAATTTTAGGGGTAAGTAAAATACTATACATATAACACAAATAAATGTATTCATACGAATGATAAACTATGATGAATAATATGAATACATTTATTTGTGTTTGGTAGCGTATTGCTTGCTATCATTTTTGCTCAGTATATTATAATTGTGATATATAATATGATTTCATTTTAACTTTAATATTACGAAAAACTGAAAACATTAATTTTTTTTCACTCTCTTTGTTGCCGTGTTAAACTGCGTAACCCCTCAAAATAAAAATATCAAAGGCACCTTTACAAATCCGGAACAGCTTAAGCTTTGAAAGTTCGGAAAAAGAAAACTTTTAATCTATTTGCAGAAATTTGAAGTTCCGGTTAATTCTATGACATGACACTTCCCGAATTCAACTTTATGCCTAGTTGAAAATTCTTGACGCCAAATGATATTTATTCATAACAGATGGAGAACACTGGATTTGGACTTTTTGGGTTGCAGTACTTATTGCCTGAAATATAAGGGTGGACGACATTTTGGGCTCTGGGCTGACAAAGGCCTCAACAGATAGACCGGATGTTCTTCCACTCCAATACCTCAAACAAATACAGCACACTACTTTCCCAATCTAGACGTAAAGATTAATGTGACGAAAAAAAAATCAAGCTAAACAATAGTTTCTTAAACATAATCGTATGTCAAAACGTTTCTGTGTGTCTTCTTACCAGTTAAGCTTCATTTAAAAATGAACATACACAGAAGTTTCTGGATTTCAAAATAATAACTCAAGCAGAAGATACTTCACTTGACTGGTTCGTTAAACTCCTTTATTTTGCTGTATTTTGCATGTGAATTAAACCAGTTCATTTGAATTGGACAGTGTCAGACACATATACATAATCTGTTCGTGAAGACATATATTAATTAATATTCATGAAGTTACCACGATTATTAAAACAAATCTTTTCTCAGTTTCGTGACATATCTGTTGAACTCATTCACACATCTTATATGCTTCAGTAATCTATTGCAAGATGGATAACAGAACACTTCACTTAAAGGCTCACGCTACCAAAGGGGTAGAATTTGTGTAGATTATCAAATGCGTTTATTTTTGGTCATCTTTCAGAGGCTCAGCATGGCCGGGTTGGTTAAGGCGTTCGACTCGTAATCTGAGGGTCGTAGGTTCGAATCCCCGTCGCACCAAAGATGCTCGCCTTTTCAACTGTGGGGGTTTTAGAATGTTTCGGTCAATCCCACTATTCGTTGGTAAAAAGTAGCCCAAGAGTGGGCGGTGGGTGGTTATGACTAGTAGCCTTCCCTCTAGTCTTACACTGCTAAATTAGAGATGGCTAGCACAGATAGCCCTCGTGTAGCTTTGCGCGAAATTTAAAACAATACTCTTTCAGAATACGTTTTACATTAAATACATCTATATCTTTTAGTATTCATAATTAACTTTTACATGCATTTGAAGTACAACATTTGTGTTTTCAACAAATCAATGTTAAGGATAATTTCGATACTATTTCCATTACTTTATGTTTCGTTTCAGTTTGTTCTCACAACAAGCACTAATCACATCAAGTGATGCTCTATACTTATACGTCAGCTAAGAGAGGAAAACTCTTGTTGTATTCAAATGAAGGATTGTGAATCACATCTGTTCTTTTGTTTGTACTTTAACTAAGTACAGACACATACTGACAAAATAATAATAATTCCAATCAGATTAAATTGGAGAAATTAGTATTTGCTAATTTTTTCGAAACGCGTGTTTCTACCAGACACTGAGGTTTCGACTTTATGAAAACGTGAAAAACGTAACCCAAAAAATATTCGTAATAAAAAAAAAAGACACAGATGTCCATAGAGGGCATGGATCAATGTGTGTCAAATAGAACACGTAGGTAGGTTCACGTGGTTGGAATTTTTATCATAGTCAATTTAAAGCTTTTTAGTTCAAAAGATGTTAGATCAACATACAAACTATATTAACAGCGTATGTACATAATATTTGAACTTACGTCATAAACGAAGTCAAACAGAAACGGGTAATAATAATAATATGCAATCATATCTTCGAAGAAGGGTATTAGGTTTGAAATAGATGAAAAGAAGCTACATCAGTTATTCTGAATTGAGAAATTAGCATTGGTCAGTACATGATCTATATATATATATAATGACCTCAAAGCTCGTGTTCTTTTGATGAACGGTCTCTTTGTCGTCAACGTTTTTCTCTATTTTCTCGAAACAGTTGACTTTGTGAAACGTTCCCGAAAAACTGTATAAAGTGCCCCTGAAAAGGAAAACGTATATATCCACTGCAGGTTTTATTATAGACCGGCACTCATCAATCAACAACGTTTTCTTAAAATGCACAAGAGAACGCCTTATTTAAAAAAAAAAAAAAAAATCAATAAAATTGTATGAATCTGCCACATTTGATAAAGTTTCTATTTTTAGATAAAACGAGATTCATATTTATTATTTAGGTATTTGATGTCAAAGAAACTAATATATCTTGCTGGTGCCACAGGTCTGCGAATTTAGGCTTCATAAAAGATGGTTTGGTTTTAATAAAAGATTTTTCATAATTCGGCTACGCAGATTCCGAAAATAATATTCTTTGTTTATCACACAAGAACTTTTTTTTAGAAATTAGGAAGAAAGAAAACTTCTTATTTGGACCAACTTATTATTTTTGTTAACAAACGTAATAATAAAAACTGTTCATTGTGGTTAACATCAGGATCAGTGAGGACCCGTATATTTGTTGTTGTCGAATTTATGTCTTTAAGTCTTAAAACTACATGCTGCAGTCTTTCTTTTATTTATTTCGTCTGGAGCATCATGTTTCAATGACCAGCTTACTTTCTCTCTCCCTCTCAGGGTCTTAATGAAACCTTTCCCCTCGTTATTCGCCGATAGCGCACAGACTTTCAGTGAAATAGTTGATATGTGAGGGTAAGAAACGGAGTTTCAAGCTCATGTCATAACTGAACTCTCTGAATTTAACGAGAGTGATATTCACAGTATTTTCGTAATTTGGATACTTATTGTTTTCTAAAAATCTGTTAATAACATCTTTAAGAACAATTCACGCTTCTATATCAAAATTTCTCATTGTCCTTTCGAACTGTACATCCGAAGTCAATTCTCTAATCTTAAGACCAACAAAAATTCCTTCTTTAAGTTTCACTTCTGAAAGAGCTGGGAATTGCCCACATAAACACTTGTCTTTGTCTTAGGCCCTTACAAGCTTCTTCGTCGAGCGAAGTGTTAAGAACAATTACAGAACACGATCTGCTGTGAAATACTCAGAAACTAACTCTTTGTAAACATCCTTCATTTTGAGCCAATAGTCTAGAAGGTAAGCAGCAAGTCAACAAGATCCGTTGCTTATATTCTTGTATGACAGAATAGAGGGATTTGACTCTTACACTTATAACTTACAGATGGCTCCAAAGTACGAAGTGTGAATTTTTCTTCTTCCTCTTCTATTGTTTGTTTGTGTGTGTGTGTGCTAATTGAATCAGAAAAATAGTTCACAAGACACGCAGTTCAATACACTAATGAGCCACGCTCGGCTCATGAAATACAACTAAATATTGTGATTCTTTGATTCTTAAGCTGCAGCAATCAGCTCTCTGTGCAAGGCTCATCACAGAGACAATAGAACCCGAATGTTATAAAACTCTCAGTTTTACCGATATGGCACGAGAGACATGTAAACAATTAAGTATGTAAATATAGTATTGTTTCACTTCAATCTGCAGAACAGAATTAGTTTTAATTGTTTACAGCTGACCGTTCAAAATAACAATAAGTATCTCTGATACATATGGCATTTCTACACACATAGGGTAAAGTAGAACTAATACAACCATCCATAAAGCAATAGATAGCTTCTACAACCGGATCTTGCTACAGATATCAACAAATAGAGTTGACTGGATTTGGAATGTCAAAAATTAAACATTCAAAGTAATTTAGTACCTTTTGTATATAAGGATTATACGCTATGGAAAAATAAAATACTGCTCTATGCATACTTAAAAAAATATATATACTTACACATATTTACCTAACTGAAAATGAAATTGAATATTTATTCTCTCTTGAGGTCCGGCAGAGCCAAGTGGGTTAAGGCGTTCGACTCGTAATCTGAGGATCACGGGTTTGAATTCCGGTCGCACCAAACATGTTCGCCCTTTCAGCCGTGGAGGCATTATATGTGACAGTCAATCCTACTATTCGTTGGTAAAAGAGTAGCCCAAGAGTTGGCGGTGGGTGGTGATGACTAGCTGCCTTCCCTCTAGTCTTACACTGCTAAATTAGGGACGGCTAGCACAGATAGCCCTCGAGTAGCTTTTGCGAAATTTCAAAACAAACAAACAATCTTCTGTTGTTGTTTGTTACAGTAGACCTGCCGTGATTTTTCCATGACATCAGGGCTTCTTCTAAAAACAGTCATGCCACTGCTCCCCATCATTTTGCCCAAGTTTTCATGAACTGATTACCGTCCGCACACTTAAACAGAATGTTGGAACTACAATGGCATATCAGAAATGTATATCGTCAAACTACATATCAGAAACGTATCTAGTCAAACTACATATCAGAAATGTATATCGTCAAACTACATATCAGAAACGTATCTAGTCAAACTACATATCAGAAACGTATATAGTCAAACTACATATCAGAAACGTATATAGTCAAACTACATATCAGAAATGTATGTAGTCAAACTACATATCAGAAATTTATATAGTCAAACTACATATCAGAAATGTATATAGTCAAACTACATATCAGAAATGTATATAGTCAAACTACATATCAGAAATATATAGTCAAACTACATATCAGAAATGTATACAGTCAAACTACATGTCAGAAATGCATATTGTCAAACTACATGTCAGAAATGTATATAGTCAAACTACGTATCAGAAATGTATAGTCAAACTACGTATCAGAAATGTATAGTCAAACTACGTATCAGAAATGTATAGTCAAACTACGTATCAGAAATTTATATAGTCAAACTACGTATCAGAAATGTATATAGTCAAACTACGTATCAGAAATATATAGTCAAACTACATATCAGAAATGTATATAGTTAAACTACATATCAGAAACGTATATAGTCAAACTACATGTCAGAAACGTATATTGTCAAACTACATGTCAGAAACGTATATTGTCAAACTACATGTCAGAAATGTATATAGTCAAACTACGTATCAGAAATGTATAGTCAAACTACGTATCAGAAATGTATAGTCAAACTACGTATCAGAAATGTATAGTCAAACTACGTATCAGAAATGTATATAGTCAAACTACATATCAGAAACGTATAGTCAAACGGAACTGTAATAATTCCAGATTATTTCCGCTATTTTTCTCGTGAAAACAAACGTAAGTAATTGAAGCATGAATCTTCTATGACTTCAAATCGCTCTTTGTTAGATTGTTAAAACTCAGTTCGCTCGGCATGGCCAGGTGGGTTAAGGCGTTCGACTCGTAATCTGAGGGTCGTGGGTTCGAATCGCAGTCGCACCAAACATGCTCGCTCTTTCAGCCGGGGGACATTATAATGTGACGGTCAATCCCACTATTTGTTGATAAAAGAGTAGCCCACGAGTTGGCGGTGGGTGGTGATGACTAGCTGCCTTCCCTCTAGTTTTACACTTCTAAATTAGGGACGGCTAGAGCAGATAGTTCTCGTGTAGCTAGCTTTGCGCGAATTTCCAAAAACAAACAAACAAAACTCAGCACCAGGAGATATGCCAACTTCGTCGAAATGACTGTTGGGGTTGTAGAGTTTCCTTTTGTAAGCACTTTTTGCACTTTTCACATGATGACGCTGGTTCTAGCTATGTGAATATTTTCATCCCATAGAAAACATTGACGTTTCATGTTTTCATAAAGTTGTGTTCCGTGGCTATGCGTTGCTTAAACATTTCGGAAAGATAATCATATACCCTTTCCACCCACTGTTAAGTGTTGGAGGTTTTTTCACAAGTTTATCCTACTCGTGGCAGGTTCTCAACTTGACCAGTGTAGATCGGCCCCTCATACTTTGGCAGGAACTTCGATTTAAACAATTAAACTCTGAACACAATAAAGAGCTCAACGACAAATTAAATTGGCGATGTTCAAAAAAATGAATTTCTCTTTAACCCGCTCGTGATATGGTACAACTAGATTAGCTAAAAATTTAAGCTGCTTTTGATTGGGTAAAGCTTAGTAAAGGTCGTTATATTGTCTTAACTCCTTAATAATAATAATAATTAAAAAAAGAGTGGTCAGCAAGCAAAAACAAAAAACCAAAAGCCCATTTTCTTTAATGGACAGGTGGTTAGGACGCTCGATGCGTAATCTTAGGATCGCGAGTTCGAATTTCCGTCACGCCAAACATGCTCGCTCTTTGAGTCACGTAGCTTTGCCATGGGGGCGTTATATATGAAGATCAATTCCACTATTCTTTGGTAAAAGAGTAGCTCAAGAATTGACAGTGGGTGATGGTGACTAGCTGTCTTCCTTCTAATCTTAAACTGCTAAATTAAAGCCGACTAAGGCGTAATAGCCATCATGTAGCTTTGCGCGAAAATTCAAAACAAACAAACAAAACAGCAAGCAAAAAGTACTTCAAACCAGTGGATCGCACCGTTAGACAAGACATGATGAGATGCAGGCCAGATTCAGTGCTGCTTGCTTCTATATACAGGACAGTTGTAGAATAATCCTCATATTCTAAGGAAAGTATAACTTGTTTACATTTCCTTAATGTATATCTGACCCAATGTAGACTACATGTTTTTAAAACGCATTAAAAATATAAAATTTATGAAAACGTCTTAGTCTCCTTGTAAAGATAAAAAAAACCAGTTTGTTTTCTTTTTTTGATAACCAAGTTTTGTTTCACTCTCGCGCGCCCTCTCCTTTTCTAATTCTTAGATTTCCACCAAACGATTTCTTTATTTCTACAGCATTTTCACATTTAACAAAATGTCTGAACCGATATAATATTCCGCGTGTTAAAGTAGAAACAGAAGAGAGGACCTACCAAATACTACGCTGCACACTGAATATTATTAACATCGTATACTTATAAAAAATAAAGACAAATATTGATTCTTCATATTAACTCGTTGCGTGATTTCAGAGATAAAATCTTTCGCTTCCTTTCACAAAGTACAGTGATAAACAAGCATACTTAGCAGAGAAACGAAAGCTCATAACCAGGGGTGCAGTATGCAAAATAAATTTGAAGGAAACCAGAGCGGTAGCAATTACACTAAGTAAGATCTGTTGGTTTTAGCCTTCTGCGGAATGTTAATTTATTTACTCTACAATAGTTCAAAGTTTTGTGCAAAAACAATTTTAATGTATATATATTACTTCGAATAAATTAGAGTTCAAGCAAGAAAGGCCAGTAAAACATTTTAGCAAAATACTAGATCTAAGTTTGTACCATTCTTTCGAGTCTAATTACTGAATATTCCTGCATAAAACTGAAAATATTACTTTAACAAATATCATTGGAAGCTACGGTATTTAGTGATAAACAATGAAATATGCAAGTCGCGACATCTGTGAGATGTGTCATATTTTCTAACAATATATATTTTAAATATTTACTTATGATTAGTTACCCTAAAAAATAGATATATTTAGTCTTTCTTAAAATGCTTTTAACCATCATGCAACGAGGTATAAGGAAAAGGAAATTGTCTCATAGTTTCAAGAACTTGTAAAACTAAATATCAGAACGGGATAAAAACGATATTAATAAGTTGATTAGGTTATGAAAATAGAAAACTCACCTTTCTGTATGTTTCGTGAATGTTATTATGTATTCTTTAACGAAAGTTACTTCTGTAGCCACCAAAATTCTGATAACAGTTAAGTTAATTAGCCCGAAATATTGCTCTTGTAAAGATTTATTTGTTTGAAATTCAACACGAAGTTACACAATAGGCTATTGGTGCTCTGCTCAGCCCGGTTTCTAGCGTTGTAAGTCTGCAGACATACTGCCGTTCCACCGGAGGAAGCTTTTGTGAAGGATTAATCAACCCATATTAAAATTATTTTAAATTCACTAATCAACAAGTCACTTAGCGACTGTTGCCGATATTAAGTCGCGGTAGAACGGGATGCATTACAACTTGGTTGGTATGAGATAGATAGTGGTGTGATACCACTGGAATTTGATGGCTTTTGGGTAAGTATATAACAGCTATTTTTGATTCAGAATATTCATACACTCAGATCATAAAGATGTATTGAAATCAGGGATATGGAACTTCTAAGAAGGAAATACTTACTGTGGTTAATGGCGTTGGGAAACAGGAATATTAATCAACTTGAGTAGAGAATTATCTAGACAGATCTGCAACAAGTCGTATCCCCACCGTGGTAAACAAAGTGTGGCAATCCGTAACAAGTAAAAATTCATGTATACAAAGGTGACAAAATCCTGCGAACAACAATACAAAATACTCAATAAGGATCTCTGTTTTGAAATGAGCACAATGCAATAGAGGTTCGTTAATACAGGGCTTTCCAGTCATTACCTCCCGTTCAACCTTTTCATACATCAAACATCTGGTGAATGGAACAGGTATTTATGCTACTTCATTTAAAAACATATAACAGCCAGGTTGCTGGACGCAGTGCCTATTGATATTTCTGTGTTATCGGACTGTTAAAATAGGCCCTGAGAAACTGTCCTCCTTATACACTAGATGGATTGTGAGACGTATGCAGGTATTAGTGACTTGCTTTAGACATAAAACCTTTTGACAGAGTATTTTGCAATGGAAAGTACGCTATAGAGATATTGTCAAGATGAACAGTCGTTACATGCATCATGACTGGATGTGGTTACATGGACTGTAACGAAGTGATGAGGCTACAAAATCACAAATCTCTTAATCACTCTTTATAAGAAATGTGAATGAAAACATCTTCGGTTAAAATGATTTTATCAGTATTACAAAGCCTTACAAACAAATCATATTCATAAAGAAACCATTTATTTATTTCTAGGTAAGTCTATAGGGACATTAATTTTACTCACAGTCAAAAAGCACTTTCTTGTGGGTCATTCATATAGGTGGGTGAGCTGAGACATTCAAGTAATACTTTATGTAAACCTATTTAATATTTATTTATTTTCATGTTACTAATTCATGACTTTTTAACCTTTTAATTGTTTTAAATGTAACAAGATAAAGAAAGAACTTGTTTGTTTTAAATTTCGCGCAAAACTACTCGAGGACTATCAGTGCTAGCCATTACTAATTTAGTAGTGTAAGACTAGATGGAAAGCGGATAGTCATCATCACCCACCGCCAACTCTTGGGCTACTCTTTTACCAACGAATAGTGGGATTGACCGTTACATTATAAAGCTCCTACGGCTGAAAGGGCGAGCATGTTTGGCGCGAGCGGGATTCAAACCCGCGACCCTCGGATTACGAGTCGAACGCCTTAACACGCTTGGCCATGCCGGGCCTAAAGAAAGAACTGAGGATTAAAAAAAAACTGTAATAAAGGGATCGTAAAAAGGTGAGTAAACAAAGCAGAAGAAACTGCGAAAATGATTTACTCAAACTAAAGCTACGAGCTGGGACAACGGTAAGTTTGAGGACTCATAACGCTAAAATCAGATGTTAGATTCCCATCGGTTGACACAGCAGATAGTCTGATGTGGCTTTGCTATTTAAAAAAAAACACTTTCACACTACAATAATCTCTCCTTGTTGATTTAGAATTACATTTTGTGGAGTCAAAATAGGGATTTGTATTTAGCGTAAATAATGTCTACAATATCTCCAGCCTTGTTCTCTTACTTTTTGCCCTCCCTATTTGCAGGTTTCTAATTCCCAGTTGTTTTATTTATCTTGTTTCTTGGCTTTGGTTATGCTTGACTACGGGCGAAGGATTACTTGATATGGTAGCTAACCTTGTACATCCTAATGATAATAAACATAGCTAGTAGCTAGGTGATACGGTTCATGATGATTTAGTGCATCTAATCATTAGTTGATCACATTAGTTAGAGATGTAAAATGTTAAGATGCGGTTGTAGATTAACACAGATATTTACTTGAGAATATATTGAGCATTTATAGTTTCAGCGTCTCTAAATTCATTTTATATATACACGTAACGCACAGCAATGTGAAAATATATGTCTGGACTCAGACACAAATCCCACTAAGCGCGTATAAATTATTACTGGTAGAAAAGCAGCTTCTTCCAGTAAAGCTGATACATCTGAAACATTGCTTTAAATAAACATTCGTGTCATTAAAGTGACTATTCTACGAATGTGAGTATTAAAATTCAATATGATTTGTATTGATTTTCTTTAGTCCTTCACTTTATACATATAGTATAGGGGTTGAGTCTCTAAAAACACCGATCATATAGTATACAAAGCATTGAGTATTCTACATATTACAGTTATTTAATGTTCATCTATTATTGGCTGGTAATTCCTGTTTCACCCAGTGCTTTTTTAAATGAACGTTTATGTAAGAATGTTAGCTTCAAGTGGCATTGATAACATTGTTTACACTAGAATTATGATGTTCGTTTTTTATTCAGCTTATACAAATTATGCCACTACCTTATTTAGTATTCTACAAAAGGTATAGATGCAATATACCAAGTTGTTTTTGTTGTAGGCTGGCAACAGAGTAAGATGAATTACAAACGGACCGTTTTGAGAGGATTTTCTTTTCCTTGTAAGTCTAACATGCGTGATTTATTGTGCCTTTTAATGTATGTACAGCCTTAGCAGTCGATAGTAAAGGTTTTAAGGTGTTGCTTGAACTGAATCTTTAATTTTTAAAGTGTTTTTTCCAGAACCTTCTATTAGGGTCACGTGCAATTCCTTGTGATTTCTATTATGAGGCCCGGCACGGCCAAGTGGGATCGCGGGTTCGCATCCTCGTCGCACCAAACATGTTTGCCCTTTCAGCTGTGGGGGTGTTATAATGTGCGGCCAATCCCACTATTCGTTGGTAAAAGAAGTAGCCTAAGAGTTGGCGGTGGGTGGTGATGACTAGCTGTCTTCCCTCTAGTCTTACACTGCTAAATTAGGAACGACTAACACATATATCCCTCGTGTAGCTTTGCGCGAAATTCAAAACAAAACAATTCTATCATGAACCACGGTGGTTAAAGGACTATTGTAAATTTTTTGTTTTAAATCTAATATTAAAGTACTGTCGTGAATTAGGACTCTAAATAATCTTAGAACTGACATACGTTTGTTTAACGCAAACATATAACTATAACGTATGTTAAAGCACGAGGAAACACACACAAACAGTGCTTTTACGTTACAAGTAGTTAATAACAACAACAAACAAAAACGGTCAAATCGACTAGTAACTTGATGAAAATTCGTTTGAAATTTAAGATATCATGGAAAAAAATACTGTCAGTATCTGTCGCTCGAGCTCAAAATAAAATCTTGTTATGTGTACGAATTTTGTTGACATGAATAAGTAAAGAAATTAGTGCGCATACAAATATTGTAGTGCACAGCACAGTCACTTCAGAGTATCTGTCGTTATGCCCTGGCTGTTTACTGAAAGTTTAAGAACTACTTAAAATATTGTAAGTAAACATAATTTCGACATCGAAACATATACACAATCAGAGGCATAGCGGTATGTCTGTGAGCTTACACAGTTAGAAGCCGGGTTTTGATACGCGTGTAATACAGATAGCTCATTATGCTTAACGTGTGTGTGTGTGTTTTTCGTATAGCAAAGCCACAAAGGGCTATCTGCTCAGCCCACCGAGGGGAATCGAACCCCTGATTATAGCGTTGTAAATCCGGAGACATACCGCTGTACTAGCGGGGGGCCATTATGCTTAACAACCAACAAACAAACACAACTAGCATAAACACAACTGTTGCTATGAAATTTTAGAACAAACTGATTTAACCTTGCTCGCGCAAGTTATCTTATACAAATTCTAAGTGAAGGTAGGAAAATCAGACAAATCAATCAGTTACGGTAGATCGATATAATTATTTTGTTAGTGATTCCATAAAGTTGTAAAACTTTATGTACCGAGAACGATACAATAGATAATTCAGAAGTCGAACTGGCATGTTTGTGCACGAATTTAGTATTGTATGACGCGTTTATATGTTTATTTTCAAAAATATATGTTTGGTTTTTCTTTGAGAGTTGTTAAATAAAAAATGTTTAAATTTGGGAGGTAAAAGATAACCGACAAGAAATACGGCACCTTTAATCTGGAAGATAACATATCACTGACAATAAATACGGCACCTTTGATCTGGAAGATAACATATCACTGACAATAAATAATTCGGCACCTTTAATCTGGAAGATAACATATCACTGACAATAAATACGGCACCTTTAATCTGGAAGATAACATATCACTGGCAATAAATACGGCACCTTTGATCTGGAAGATAACATATTACTGACAAGAAATACGGCACCTTTAATCTGGAAGATAACATATCACTGACAATAAATGCAGCACCTTTGATCTGGAACATAACATGTCACTGACAATAAATACAGCACCTTTGATCTGGAAGATAACATATCACTGACAATAAATACAGCACCTTTGATCTGGAAGATTACCGACCAGCGTAACTGTCATTATCGAACAAAAGATATATTCTTTAATGTTGTAATTTTATAAAGTAAGTATTACTGTTTTTATATTGTTCACTTATAAAATTTCTGGTTCAAACTGTTTTCATTTTTCATGAATGTTTAACTGCGTATTTCTTTAATAGCGACAAAAGGAAAAAAAACCTGTTTTTTGACACTTAATGGGTACGAATTTTCACAGCTTACGAATATCTTTAACTTTCATATAGATTGACGAGGATCGTACTTAGTCTTCTCACTGATCACTATGAAAATCAGGGTGGATCTCAGAATTTGTTGAACTCAGTACGTTGCCGAGTAGGGCTGGGCTAGAATTATCGAAGGCTATATGGTAATGTTACGACTAATAAAAACTGGCGAGCATATAAAGCTGACGGGGTCATTCTTTCACTTCATGACTCCATCTCGGATTATTGCTTCTTCGAGTTAGATCAACTGTGAGTCATGCTAACATTTCTTTAGTTATCGACGTTCTGGGTTTATCATCAGTCAGCAGAAGGCTGCTTTGATATTTATTTGACAGCAACTAGATACGTCACCACATCCTAGTAAAGGATTTCTCATAGAAGAAAGCATGGTTCACACTTCCTTCCTGTTCTCCTACCCATTCTGTGACATTAAACAGGCAGCTTGACATCCGAAGTTACAGAAGCTGGTAAGTAGCAAGTTTACAAAAGAATATGTGATACTGGTGATATAGGTTGTGAAATCCTATTGTTATCTGACATTTTACATTCCATATACAATCCAAATTCCTGTTGACTGCCGTTTAACCCGCAGTTCCCTTAATAAAATTTCGTTATATAGAATTACAAAGGTCAGAAGTGCCTTTTTTTTACTTAATTTAACATTATTTTAAATATATCACAAAACTCCGACAACCAATGAGATACGCTTGTTATAGACATTCATACCAATTGTGTCTTGAAACCTGTTATCTCGCCAGTATGTTATTTTATTGTTATAATTATAGTTGAAAAGCCCAACTGTTGGTATATACCATTGTAAACTACGTATTAGAACATTTTATTGTGAATGCCTTCTTTGTAGCACTTTGAGGTAGGTACGTTTCCCCCCTGTATAAATATAATATATTTCATTAAATATTTCACACATTGAAATAACAAGGCTTCACACAGACTAAATACAATTATAAAGAAGAAACGATTACTTCACACATTTCTGCGTTTGAAGATTAATAATATCACTGTGTAAGATTTTGTTTGTTTGTTTTGGAATTTCGCACAAAGCTATTCGAGGGCTATCTGTGCTAGCAGTCCCTAATTTAGCAGTGTAAGACTAGAGGGAAGGCAGCTAGTCATCACCACCCACTGCCAACTCTTGAGCTACTCTTTTACCAACGAATAGTGGGATTGACCGTCACATTATAACGCCCCAACGGCTGAAAGGGCGAGCATGTTTGGCGCGACGTGGATGCGAACCCGCGACCCTCAGAAAACGAATCGCACGCCTTAACGCGCTTGGCCATGCCGGGCCACACTGTGTAAGAACTCATAGAAGTTCATTGCACTCAGTTATATGTGTATAATGATTAATCATATCATTGTATGTAAACTTACAGAAGTTTAGTTCACACATTTTTATTTGTGTACAAATGATATTCATCAGTGTGAGTAAACTTAAAAAGTTCACCTCACATGGTTTTATGTGTATATCTATGTATGTAAACTTACAAGAGTTCACCTCACAATGTTTTATATATGTATATATCTACGTATGTGTATGTTAATATTAACAGAGACAGCGTATGTAGACGTACAATGATTTCTGATGTTTCATATTTCCATAAACTGTAAACTTTATTTCCAAACCACTTATTGAATGGTAGACAGAACACTAATTATATTGTTTACTTATTATCCAATATGAACTAATGTGTTTTATATTAGAAACTCTTTTACCGAAAACGAATAAAAACTACAAGTACATTGAATAAAGAAATAATAATAAATTGGATGAGACACAGTGCTTGAAATAATGAAACACAGTGCTTACTGACTAACCAATCTGCGAATTTTTATTCTCTAAAGTTGTCTGGTCTTTACTATAACGTTACCAGATGGGACAGAGGTAAGTCTACAAATTTATAACACTAAAATCAGGGGTTAGATTCCCTTCGGTGGACACAGCAGATAGCCCTATGTGGCTTTGCTATAAACACACACACACACTTTAATATAAAAAGTTGGGTTCGTTTCTTTCAAATATTTATTCTTGCACCACTGAAACTATCTGCATTATACGTAATTGTAAACAAACATAATGTAGAGAAGGTAGCAAGTCAGAAACACTCACTGACATCTCTTGAATTTCTCTACTTTAATAGTGAGATATGATTTATAATTCACCAACATGCCAAAAATGCGAAGCGCCATTTTTAGCAACGGGATCTAAGCTACAGATCATCAGATTTACAGTCCGGGACCCTAACCACTACGCCACACTCTGTCCACGCTTTTCATTAAAAATATTAATATTGATTATCTACTGAGAAACTAGATAAGAAAGAACAGGTAATCTTCATTTATGTACATTAATTTATTTATTAAACAGAATCAACGGCATTATATGATAATGTAATGATGTTAATTCGACATGAACAACGCGTGTTGTAATTAATTCCCTTGTTCAAGTATGTTATTCATGACAGTGATGTTAGTGAAAATGATAGATTTCATGGCTTTTTACAACATGGGTTTAAAGGCTTATAACATAAACCTTGAGATATAAAAACGCGACAACGTTTTCGAACACCCAAACACATACATAACACGCATAATAGCATCAGTGATGTTTGTTTTGAGTATTATTTTCCATCATGTGGGTATAAAGGGTTAAATGAATCTCTTAAGATAAGCTGGTGTTATATACCGAATAAAAGTAAACACACTTGGTCTCGTAATGAAATGACAACCGAGAACGAAAGATCGATTCTGTTTATGTTGTAAGTTAACCACAAAGCTACACAATGGGCTACCTGTGATGTGTCCATCACGAGTATTGAAACCCGATTTTTAGTGTTATAAGCCTTCTTATTTACTGCTGAACTATTACGAGGGTCTCAAACTGAACAATACTGTTGGTCAAAGTTGTGTTCAACATATATCATAGTTTAATTTAATATTACCTTAAATAGTTATGTATTATCTGTAAATAGTTTTCAGTTTACTTACTGGTTAAAATTAGTATTAGAAGTTATAGCTTTTATACAAAGATAAAACACATTAAGATCATTCTGCAATATACTAGTGTTAACGGTAAAGATTACGCACTGTAAACGGTGTAACTTGTAATAAAATAATTCCCTACAAATGTTGACGGGAATTCGAGATAATTTTTTCCTGCTATGTGTTCAGTTCTTGTTCACTAATCACGAGGACGACACGTGAATTGTATCGAAGGCTAGCTCAATATATAAAATTTTGTTTGTTTGGGAATTTCGCACAAAGCTACTCGAGGGCTATCTGTGCTAGCCGTCCCTAATTTAGCAGTGTAAGACTAGAGGGAAGGCAACTAGTCATCACCACCCACCGCCAACTCTTGGACTACTCTTTTACCAACGAATAGTGGGATTGACCGTCACATTATAACGCCCCCACGGCTGGGAGGGCGAGCATGTTTAGCGCGACGCGGGCGCGAACCCGCGACCCTCGGATTACGAGTCGCACGCCTTACGCGCTTGGCCATGCCAGGCCCAGCATAAAATAAAAATAAAAACTATGTGTAACATATCACAGCTATTTAAATACGTTTTCTGTTAGAATGTTTTCCAATTCTTGAGAAAAACAAATGTAAATATTAATTAAGATTTTTGGAATTGTATATACAAAAAATGTTATAATATATAAAATATAAGAGCACTGTTACTATAATCGCCCTATGAAACTGGCCAAGAAAAATACCTCGATACACCTTAACAAATAGAAATACTATTTTATTTCTTAACCCTACCATTAAGGTACACTATGTATCCCACAAAGGTATTCATGTTCGCGATATTTTCTACTTATACAAGCTTTTTTACATTTTACTTGATTTTTTTATCAATTATAATCATCAGCTCCTTTAAAAACACAGTATTAGATAAATTGCATGTGGTATTTGTACTTTGATTATACTTACGTTTACATAGATTCAGATAAACAAAATGTAATAAATTTATAGCCTTAAAAAAGTCTAAAAAATAAACAAGTGAAACGATGAAAAAAAATAGTTTGAGTTCGTTAAGACTAAATTCATAACCTAAGGTTATAAATTGTTAATGAGACATCTATAGCTATTTAACAATATAGAAGAAAAAATATATTTGGAAAATTTAAAAAATATTTTATTTGAAAAATTTGAATAAATCATTTGCGACGTCATATAGACTGATTGTACGTTATTAAAAATTCGAGACACAAGTCGACTTATATAAAAATACTTTCTAGTACTCTTTGAGTACTAAGATATAAGCCTCATGTATGTGATTATATGTAGCTTTATCAAAGAGTCAGCAGTAATGGGCTTGATATTTAAGACAAAGAAGTGAATTTATTTGTTAATTAAGAGTTCCATAAACAAAGCTTCAGAAGACAGTAACGAATGCAAAAAATAGTATTGACAAAATCTGTTTCCAGACATCGGACATACTTTTATTACATTTTTTTCTTTAGTGCGGGTTAAGTATTGTTTATGGTAAAATATACATTTTTTTTACCCTGAACTTAAAAGAAATCTTAGTTGTCACATTTTGTGCGTAACCACAATACTTAATAATAATATTTATTTCTAATGTCATAAAAATGGTTAACCTTTATACCGTATTGGTATTTCCCCCCATTAATAAACTTAGGTGCTTACAAACACTAGAGTTCTGAGTTCAATACCCGTGGAGAGCACAGTGCAGAGAATCTGTTATGGAGCTTTGAGATCAATCTAAAATACTCATTTTTTAAAATTGATAATGGAAATATTTGAAACAATGTTTTATGTAAATTTCAAGGATTGTAGTGAAATAGTGAGTTACGTTTCTGTAATATAAAGAATTAAAAGTGGAATGAGCGAATAAAACAAAATATGAGGTATATTTCTAGTCTATCTCAAAACGACAACAACGAAAAAGAACTTACCAGTTTTTTTTGTTTCTTAAACTGACTCCAGAACCACGCCAGTCGATAAGCATGTATAAGTTGTGGTTTCTGGAATAATCAAGAGTGAAAGAGACAGTCTCATTTGATAATACTTTGTATGGTTTCGTTGTAGTTCACGAAACGTGAGTCTGGTGAATTGTTTGTTCTGTAATTTCTGGGGTAGCTACACAAAGGCTGCCTGAGTCATACCCAAATTTGAACTAATATACGAGGTGCAATCAAAAAGTTCTAAGACTTCACTTTTATTCTGAAGAATAATGTGCATACATCAGTATTATATGCTATCACCTTCAAAGTAATCTCCTCCAGCTGATACACACTTGTTCCAACGTTCCTGCCATTTTCGGAAGTAGTGCTGAGTCTTCAACTGTTATGTGACTAAGTTTTGGTTTCACATTATCATGGATGGTTGGAATGTCATCAAATATCTTTCCTTTGAAATTAATTTTGATTTTTGAGAACAGAAAATATCACAGGGGGCAAGATCTGGAGAATACGGGGTGTGTGGTGTCAAATGAATGTTTTTTTTTTTTTCTGCCACACATTCTTAAACAGACACAGCAGTGTTTGTGAAGGCACGTTGTCATGGTGAAGAAACCAGTAACCACTCTCCCACAGCTCGTGGTGATTTTTCTAACTTTCTCCCTCAAGCGAATTAAGACCTCTTTATAAAAGGCCTGGCTAACTGTCTTTCACCTTAGAGATTTTTTAATCAGTGGACGAAGTCGACGGTCGCCCAGAACATGGGTCATCTTTAACCGATTCCCGGCCATCTTGGAAACGTTGTATCCACTCATAAACGACAATTTTACTTACGCAATCATCACCAAAGGCAGTTCTTAAGATTTAGAGGATTTCTGTTCCTCATTGTTCACACAAAACTTGATGCAAACAGGTTGATCTTCTTTTCTGTCCGTTTTTATTACGACAGGGCTAGAGATACGTTTATCTAGGGTATGAGGTCTGGAGAAATGACTTGTTCGTGAGGTAGATCACTATTTGCACTTTGTACACATCTCAGTGAACCTCACTGCCTCTGTACTGTCACCTGTAACAGAAGAAGTCTTAAAACTTTTTTATCAAACCTCGTATTAGAGGGTAGGCATATGGCCAATAGCCCAAATCTTGAGCTACTCTAAACGAAGAGAGGGATTTGGTTATTACTTTTGTAATACACTCACAGTACATAATGCATTTTCTCGGCAATGGGACACGAATCATGGTCCATTAGATACACAGTCAGGAACAACAGTAGCATAAAGAAATTCTAGGACCGAGTAAAATGAGAAAATAAGGCTTAGTAAAGGCTATTAATTCATTTGGTTAGTTGGTTGTCATAAACCTCTAGAAATAGAATCTAATCACAAATATTCACTTTTAACTTTGCATTGTCTCTTAAAAACTTACTTTCCAGAAAGTATGTATAAGTATTCACATTATGTATTGGCAGTGCTATTTACAGAGAACAGAAAAACAATTATCGACCAAATTTTACTGAAATTGTTATATGAAATTCGATATAGCTACAATACTTTACCCAGCTCTTAAACTGAAATTACAATTATAAAAAAAAGCAAATATAAAGTTTGCGCCATCTATCGATAATAATGAGTAATACACTGTTTGTTCATATTCTCGCTCACTAACGTTTTGTGGGATTGAAAAGTTTTGTTACGAGAAGACTAGTTTGGATTTTCACTACTCATAATAAAACAAAATACAAAGAAAACTTCAAATATAAAAAGCTGAAGAGGAGAATTTAATAAAATAAAAAAATTAGACGTGTTAGTATCATAAATAACATGTATAAGTTTACTGCTAAGTTTGAAACATAACCAAATAATCTGATTTACAACAATTTTTATACTTTAGTGTCTCAGTTGATCCTATAAATAAATTATGTTGGTTTTAGGCAAAAATATGACTTATGCAAATTGATATAATTTTATCCTGATACCAGCTCTAGTCATTATGAAGTTGTGTTCATGTACGGGATGATAGGTATGGAAGATATTTGCAATACCAGTAATACACCAACTTATAACTTACACACAACTCCTTAACCTCAAACAAAAACATAACATCAAATTTTCTTTATCATTTTTAACTGGATACTCAATGCTTCGCTTTACAGCTTCTTCAGAAAGTATAAAAGATACTTTTCTTCTTCGTTCATTAAACAATAAAAATTTGACTGTATGGCAGTGATTAGTTCAACATTTTAATTGCAACATTAAAATTCAAGTGAATTAATATACATTTCAAGCGTTAAAAAATCAAACACATAAAACACCGAATTTATTATTATGTAATTAACCATACTGAATTATAAGTATTTTCCAAGTGTAGTTTTAAAAAAAAAAAAACATAAGTAAGTTAACAACTGCAAACTGCAAAAATGTAAACCAGTTTGTGTTTGAGTATAGAAAAAAATCGCCTTCACAACCTTCCTGAAATTCTTATAGAGATATCACTACAGTTGCAATGTTCTACCTGAACGTAACCCGGAAACTGCAGAAAAATGAGTGTTATCTATCTGGTAGAAATGAAAACTATTTTTAAAAGCTAAATTTCTTTCTTAAAGTTTTACCGTTAGGTGAGTGTTAAGTTTACTGGCTTTGAAACACTAAAATCCGGGTTTAGTTCGTCTCGGTGGACAGAGCACAGATATAATGAAAACAGTTTATCGTGGCATATGGAATTTTTTTTAAGTTTCTATTCCAAAATAATTCGCAAATAAAGTAATATTCATATCGCATATCTTGACATGTAAGTCGATTTTGTTAAGGCATTACATTCTTTTAAGATAGGAGATTTGACAAACCGAGTATAGGTTTTTCTGTTTTCAAATTTGGGGAAATTACCTCATAAGGGTTGTAGTGTTGTCTTCTCGGTAACATATTCAACAACTGAAGGTTCAAATATACGATATACGAGTCAAAATTCAAGATTCAGTCGTGAAATATGTCGAAATAAAAAAAAATGTCTGTGCTACGAGTTGAGAATTCAGTGTAAATGAAAACATTTTCCACGACTGGCGAAAACAGATATAGAACAAAGTATGCTGCTGGATGTAGAAAAACTACTTTCTGGCCTGAACTGGAAACGGCCTCGCGAAAGGACGCAAACCGCAAATGTGGTCCGATTGCAACAAGAAATAAAATTATTCTATAAGTCATGGCGTGAGCCAAGAAGAGAAATATCTCTGCTGCTCATCAGAGTTGGTGTTGCTGTTTCATGGAGCGACACAACTTGTTCTTACGACACAAAATCATGCTTGCCC
Organism: Tachypleus tridentatus; assembly: GCF_004210375.1. NCBI lineage: Eukaryota > Metazoa > Arthropoda > Merostomata > Xiphosura > Limulidae > Tachypleus > Tachypleus tridentatus. The sequence continues at coordinate 78,527,752 of NC_134834.1, read as the reverse complement.
AACAATGGAGGAAAGCGTCTTCGACCATCAAATAAGTCAAAATTTTAATTCAAAAAACCTTTTGGCAGCTCAGATTCTGAAGATGAGAACACTATGGGTTTTAAAGATCCCTGTAATACTGCTATATAAGTTTCCTGTAAGTATTCATCTGTTTTTAGAAATACGTATATAATGTATAGGCTTTCCGTATAATATTTGGTTTTTTGGGGAGAGGGCTAGAATTGTATTACGGTGACCAGAAAATTACACAATTTTTTTTGCCCAGATTTGGTGCAGTCCATTTAAACGCCGCTATACATGGTATTATATTTAGTTTTGATAGAAGTTGCTTTACGCTGCCTATAGAAACACACATATATCACTGTAAAGTAAATATTGATATTCTGTATAGTAAAAAGAAGTTGACATTCATTGTTCGTTTGTTACACAATGGAATAAACGTAATTGATTGCGTTGATCGAGTTTGAAGAGTTTTAGTTTTTAAAGAGTATTAATTCTTTAAGTACCTCAAAACCTTGTTGGTTTTTTTTTTTTTGCAAGTGAAAAACTACATAACGGACCATCTGCTCTGCGTCCATCGCGGGGAAAGGAACCTCGAACATTAATGTTACAACGGTTAGGTGGTTGTTTTATTGTTAAGCGCAAAGCTACACAATAAGCTAGCTGTGGTCTGCCAACCAAAAGTATCAAAACTCGATTTTTGGCGTTGTCAGCTGTCACTAATACCACTGAGCCAATGAAAGGAAAACCACATAAAAAGAATCAGATGAAATTCTGTCCTCGAGGGGTCGTTTCATAGGTAAACTAGCCAGTTGAAAATATTGTGAACATTTTACTGTTGTTTTTTATATGCCTTACAGTTGTGAGATACAACACACATTTGTTTGTATGAAAATTGTCTCAGTTTAATAAGTAAGGTAAATATGAAAGATAGAACTAATATAAGTGAAATTATACGAATTAAATATATGTATCAGTCTCACAACAGTGATTATATTTCCTTCGTGGATTTAGCTTTTGAGGATCTACTAATGTATACCCTGTACTTGTACCATAATAAAATGTATTCATATAAATGTATATATATATTTCTATTTGTAACATATTCTTATATGTTTACAGCTATTTGTTTTACATCAGAGCCATAAAGCCAGCCTTGGATGGGATGTACTATCACTGGTTAACCTCCAGCAATCTGCTGGTACTCATGATACATCAGAGAAGGTTCAACCAATTAAAGGAAAGTTTCCTATATAATGACACAACAAAATGCTCTAGACAACTCTCGAATCCGCAACCTTTGAACTATACTAGCTTAAAGCACTAAATACTGTAGACATCTGCACACATACACATATGTGTATGTCTAAAACATTAGAAAGAGACTCAAAAAATCAAAATTATTATTATTTATTACTGTTATTGTCATCATTTTTGTAAAGTTTGCATTACTTTCATCATTGCTGTTTTATAGTGTTGATTAAAACGTTGCTACTTACAATTAACATGTTTGATAGCTTTATAACTATTTATTTGTGTATGTAGATCATGTTGTCTCATACCCTGAATATGACCCAATGGACGTAAGTATCATCAAAGAACAGGGAAAAGTCTAGCGGCCTATCATGTCTATGTGTAAGTGATGGATGGATTCGACGCATATATTTTCAAACTGCACTAGTTTAATACTTGTTTTCAATATCGTAAGGACTAAAAACGGGTTTTTGCAAAACGACTTTATATTAAAGCAGGCTAATATCGATGCTTAATGTTGGTAATATATTACATTATACAAGCTTAAACACACATTAGATGTCAGTGTTACTAAAATTTTGTTTGTTTGAAGTTAGGCACGAAGCTACACCAAAGAGAATAATATTAATTACTTACATACGTTGACCGAACTAGAACAGCTGTTTTCGTCGGAGTGAAACTCTATAATTTTTTGTTAAGAGTGTTTTATATACAACATGTCTTCTACCATTAGGAGACTTTCCGTGTATGAGGTCAAGCCAGCTGCAACAATACTGCAAAGGGGTTGGCTGAAATCTGAAAAATAACTACCATAGTTCCAGAATTGTCTTCCAGTTTAAAAGTGTTGCGTTCAAATCCACACACACCAAATATAAGACATTTATCCTCAAAACGAAACTGTAACCAAAAAGTACAGATAAAATTAGCTGTTGTAATGTTGTCCTTGTTTTCGTAATAAGACGAGGAAAAGCATGTTTGCTTGTTTTTCAATTTTGCGAAAAGCTACACGAGGACTATTCCTAATTTAGCAGTGTAAGACTAAAGAGAAGGCAGCTAGTCATCACCACCTACCGCCAACTCTTGGGCTGCTCTTTTACCAACGAATAGTGGGATTGACCGTCACATATAACGCTTCCACGGCTGAAAGGGCAAGTGTGTTTGGTGTGATGGGAATTCGAACCTGAGGCCTTTAGATTACGAATCGAACATTCTGATCACGTGGCTGTGCTAGGCCTTAGTGCACGTTAAGAGTCATGCGTTACGTTTTAATTTAGTCATGTTTTATGTTATAATTTATGATCGAGTTTTTGAACAATGCAAAACTAGAACAACTCTGATCATTATGTTTGAAAATGGAACCATTATCTCTGACATTTTTAACACTCCCATAATTCATAATTTTAGTATCGGCAAATGCACGTGAGCTATATTTCCACATACATGTAGAGTTATTTCTCTAAGAAAACCGATTTAAATATAAACATTTCTAGAGAGGAGTTCTATATGTAAATATATATACTAACAGAAACAACTTTGAGAAATGAAACCTACTTTACATGCAACATGAGAAAAGTTGTACACTGCTCGTGGTGTGGTTTTCTTATGAACATTCCCCAATAAGTTGATTAATGATATAGTGATCTTATGATAATCTGATATATTTTTAGAAACTGAGAAATGCTTTATAAAGAAAATTATAGCAGTGCTTTAGAAAGTTTAGACACAATAATAGTGCTATTCGAAGCTACTTCATACAGCAAGATTATAATAACTAGATTATAACACGCACACATTAGTTAAAGTTCAGATTAAGAAAACTGTTAAAAAGTAACATGTTAATCTAAATTAATGATTTGCAGCGTTTGAGATGCACAAAGACGTTTATTCACTTCTATGTACGATGAATATGTTTCATATTACAAAGTAAACAAAAATAAGTAAAGCTGGCATTTTATTATCTGTGGTTCAACAAATTTATTTCCTTTCTACCAGCCTTTGTTGTTTGTCCCACGTGTGATGTTTAGAACCAAAGTTGTAAACAAGGCTATGATCAATCACGAAGAAATTGAAAAAACAAAAATTCGGCTAATAAGAATAACAGATAACTTACTGTACATATCTGTATGGTTAGATAAAGCAGAGAACTAAGTGAATCATGTGAAACAAGCACTTGAAAACACTGAAACCATTCTTTAACAAGCTGCAAATGACATTTAAATCATGTTTCTCTGTTTGTGATAACACCAAAATCAAGTATATGACATATTATAAACACTCTTCTTCCTGCTTGTAACGACACTAAAACCAAATGTATGACGACACCGAAATCATATTTCTTCCTGCTTGTGATTTTGATTTGGTTTGTTTCGAATTTCGTGCAAAGCTACACGAGGGCTTATTTGCGCTAGCCATCCCTAATTTAGCAGTGGAAGACTAAAGAGGAGGCAGCTAAGCTAGTCATCAACGTTTGGGCGACTCTTTTACCAACGAATAGTGGGATCCAATGTCACATTATAATGTTCCCACGGCTGCAAAGGCGAGCACGTTTGGTGTGACGGGGATTCGAACCCGCGATCCTCGGATTACGAATGGAGTGCCTTAACAACCTGGCCATGCCGGGCCTCCTACTTGTGATAACATCATTTGTAACCAAGTATATGAAAACACTGAAATGATACTTCTCTGTGCTTGTGATAACACCCGAGTCTTTATATTTTTGTATTCTAGTGTATTATGATGGTTTTATACCGAAAGCAAAATTCAGCCCTTTGGATAAAACATAGAGAGCACCAGATGCATGGTCAACACCATCACTGACGACTGATTAAACTTATTGTTGAGTAACGTAAGATTGCTAATCATTTGTTGTATTAGCATATTTATCCTTGTTAAATATTTCATTTGTTGTTCTAAGAGAGAACTATTTCTTGTTACTTCTGCACTGTTTCTTACCCATTCTAATACTAAAAGGTCAACTTGAGTAATTAATACTAATAACATGTTCGCTTGATTCCCTTGATTGCACTGTTTATAAAGTGAATATCTTATCATTTTCAAGTTAGTTCTTTATGAAGACATTTAAGCCTACGTTAATAACAACAATTACGTTAATTATAGGCTAGTGTTAAGCTTGCTGAATATGTTTGTATTGTTGTCAACAATACCACTATATCAGAATTACCCTCTCTTTAAGCATCCACAATATTTAATATCAGAATCAACACGAAGCGATCATTTTCGTAGAAGCTTGTGACTGAACTTAAAAAATGAATTATTATAATATGATTAAGGAAAAAATAACAATAAAAAACGAGTCTCAGAGTTATTTGTTTCCAATCAAATTTAACTTTTATAGAGAAATATATAACTTTCAATGATATAATGACTCGGGACATTGTTGTACCAATACGGTATTGTATTACCTTAGTAACTAACTGTTTGGGTTAACTTTAAATAAGGTGTAAATGCCTTCCCGAAGACTAAACACCGAACAACGTCAAAAATATTAACAATTGTCACAGTTTAGGTTCAAAGTATCGCTAACTTGTCTGTCATCGTGTGACAGCCTACGTGTTTTTGATATTGAACTACAGTGATACTTGATCTTAAAATAATGAGCATAACATATGATTTATGTTATTCAGAAGAGGACACACAATGTTCGAGCAAATCGTTTAGCACAAACTTAAAATGTTCAGAATCATCCGAGCTTAGTCTTGTATATGCGGTAAATGCCATCTTTCTCTCTTATAGTTGAACGGTAAACTTAGTCCACAAATGCTTAAATATGGGATTGAAGTTCAGCTACGTTTAGGCTATCTTATGTAAAAATATTAAATTCTATAATGTCTACAAAAGTAGAGAAACAAAAAATAACGAAAACGTGTAAAATAAAGGTATTTATATAAACAATTCTCTTTTGAGTTAATAATGAGAAAAGGTTACTTATCAAATAATCAAAGGCCATATTCCTAGATACTCATAATCAAGATTTTTAAATTTGAAAGATTCACGTTCGAACCCATATAATTTTATAGATTGGTAATCGCAACAAAAATCATTCTCATATGAATACAATAAACTTAGATTCTACAAATTATGCAATTACACGCTTTTTTCAAACTAATTTTGATAACTGTTTTGATTTAAATTTAGAATCAGAAATAAATAAATTGTTAGGGATATGGAAATAAGACATCTTTAGTTAAAGTTATTTTTTACCTACATTTATTTTCCTTTACTTTCTAATGTTTTGCCAGCTTTTGACGTTTAAACTGCAGCTTTTAAATCGTTTTATATCCTGGTTAATTCTGTCATTACATTCTGCGTTTTATATCCTGGGTAATTCTGTCATTACATTCTGCGTTTTATATCCTGGGTAATTCTGTCGTTACATTCTACCAAAATTATGTTGTCTGAAGACATCTATTACGGAAACACGTGAAACGTCTTCCAGTTTTTTTATGAATAGACTTTATTCCCCAATATTGATCAGATACTAATATTCTGATTAAATAAGCCACCATGGGGTCAAAGAAGGATAATGAAAGCAGCAAACCAAAAAGAAAAGTTGTTAGAGCCACAATAGAGGTGAAAAAAGATCTCATAGCGAAGTATGAGAGTGGTGTTTGCGTGTCTCACCTTGCTACACAGTTTGGTATGGCGAAGTCTACAGTCTGCACCATACTGAAAAATAAAGAGGTCATCAAAGTAGCTAATGTTGCAAAAGGAGTGACAGTGCTTACGAAACAAAGATCACAAACAATGGAAGAGGAAGAAGAACTGTTGTTGATTTGGGTAAACGAAAAACGAAAAAAGGGGTAGTTTGAAAAATTTAGGAAGAGAAGTGGCATACATAGTGTGGTGAGACATGGGGAGGGTGCCAGTTCTAACAAATACGCTGCTGATAAAGTTGTTAGGGAATTTAAGGACGATGTAGAAGCTGAGGGTTTTTTTCCCCAACAAATGTTCAACTGTGATGAGACAGGCCTCTTTTAGAAGAAAATGTCAAAAAGGACCGACATCACCAAGGAGGAAAAGTCACTTCTAGGACACAAGCTAATGAAGGACAGGCTAACTCTATTGTTATGTAGTAATGCAAGTGGGTATTTAAAACTTAAGCCTTCGCTTGTGTACCATTCTGAAAACCCGAGGGTTTTTAAGAAAAATAATGTCCTGAAAAGTAAACTAAATGTCATGTGGAGGGCTAATAGTAAAGTATGGGTCACCAGGCAATTTTTTATGGAGTGGGTCCATGAAGTGTTTGCCCCAAGTGTAAAGAATTACCTCGTGGAAAAACAGTTGCCACTCAAGGCCCTTCTTGTGATGGACAATACATCTGCTCACCTACCAGGCTTGGAGGACGGGTTGGTGGAGGAGTACAGTTTCATTGCGGTGAAGCTCTTGCTCCCTAACACGACTCCTCTCATTCAGCCCATGGACCAGCAGGTCATATCGAACTTTAAGAAACTCTACACTAAAGCACTGTTTCAAAGGTGCTTTGAAGTGACCTCTGACACAGAGTTAACCCTCAGAATTCTGGAAAAATCACTATAATATCCTCCATTGCTTGAAAATCATAGACAAAGCCTGGAGGGAAGCGCCTTTGAGGACCATGAACTCAGCCTGGAAGAAATTGTGGCCAGACTCAGTAGCAGATAGAGACTTTGAAGGCTTTGAGGCTGAGCCTGTTGTCGAGGATATTGTCTCACTAGGCAGATGTAGAAAGACCTTCAAAAGCAGCAGCAACAGAAAGCAACAGAGGAAGTGTCTTCAGGTGAGGAGGAGGGAAGGGAGGATGTTTCTAGTTCACTAATCAAGGAAATGTGTGGAAAATGGGGAGAGTTACAAAGTTTTGTGGAAAAATTTCACCCTGACAAAGCTGTAACAAACCGCAGCATAAACCTTTTCAATGACAATGCCATATCTTACTTCAGAAACATTTTAAAATGCAGGCAGAAACAAACTTAGTTTTTAGTGAGAAATAGGTCCAGTGAGTCTCAAGGTTGTAGCGGTGCAAAGAGACAGAAAAGAGAAATAACCCCAGAAGGAGAGTTACCTGACGTTTTTATGGAAAGTGACTCTCCTTCCAAACAATAATAACCCTCCTACTCTTCTCTCCACGTTACTCATCCACCTTTCACTTACGCCATCAACTCTTCTTAGCACAGGTAAAGTGCAGTTAAATTTTCATTAATTTTTTTATTGTGTTTATAGTTTTTGTGGTTGACTTTATGCATATAAGTACGAGGTCTGTTTAAAAAATACGCGGACTGACGTCATAAAACAAAATGTACTTTATTTAGAAGTTACAGGTCTGGGACCCCTTTAAAGTACTCTCCTCCCCAACGCACACACTTATCCCAACGGTGTTTCCACTTGTTGAAACAGTCCTGGTACGCTTCTTTTGTAATGTCCTCCAGCTCCTTCGTTGCATTTACCTTAATCTCGGGAATCGTCTCAAATCTTCTTCCTTTCAAGGGTCTTTTGAGTTTGGGGAACAAGAAAAAAATCGCAAGGAGCAAGGTCAGGTGAGTAGGGGGGTGGGGAAGAACAGTGATCGAGTGTTTGGCCACAACGCACGAGTTCTGACGGCTGAATTTCGTAGCAATGCGGTGCATCTTCAATTTTTCGGTCAAAATCTCGTAACAAGATCCAAGTGATATCCCACACTCTTTAGCAAGCTCCCTGACAGTCAGACGTCGATTTGCCCGCACCAGGGTGTTGATTTTGTCGACGTCAGTTGACGTGGAAGGACGTCCACGACGCTCATCATCTTCAATAGACTGTCGACCATCCTTAAAACGTTCATGCCACTTGAAACATGCCGTACGCTTCATAGCAACATCACCGTAAGCCGTGTTAAGCATAGCAAAAGTTTCAGTCGCAGATTTTCCAAGTTTAACACAAAATGTCACAGCAAGTCGTTGCTCCTACAGGTCATTCATTCTGAAATCCGCCAAACGAAAAACTCGCACTTCACTTAAAACCGCGTAGCTAATACACAAATGAAGATATCTGCAATCGGGAAATGGCGACGTAATCAGTTGATCTGTGCAAACCTAGCGACACCAAGCGGATTCCCCTGGAACCAACTGGAGCCGCGCAATTCAAATAGTCCGCGTATTTTTTGAACAGCCCTCGTATTATTATACAGGTATAAATAAGCAATATTTTTACTTAAAATGCTTCATAATACGTAATTTTTGGAGGTCTGTAATGGATTAATTTAATTTACAGTATTTCTTATGGGAAAAATTGATTCGGTTTTCGAACAGCCTTCTGGAACGGATTATGTTCGAGAACCGAGGTTCCACTGTATTTTAAAGTACATAGTTTATGCTTTGGCCAGATTCAAAAGCAGAGTAATTATTAAGCAAGAAATACTTCTATGACTGACAAATCCATAACCACGCTTACATATATTAATAGCATAAATCCAAGTGTTGGATATCTTTGTTGTTTGAAAAGTTAGAAAATGTTTATTTATCACATGTACTTATAATTGTCAAACGTAAATACAATATCTTTATTGTTTGAGATATCTTTGTGGATTATTATTCTGTTTCGTTGTAAATAATACATATGTTTCCAGTAAACAAGTTTATCAGCAGGCTTACTTTCTAACAACATCACATAAGAGTACAAAAAAGTACAATAAATTTCGTAATAGAGTAGAAACAAGGAAATCGTATTGATATTATATTTGTTGCATAAGATAGTTCATATTAAATTAACACTAGGCCAAAGGATATTAATTAGGCTTCGTCTATTATATGGCAGCGAACACAATTTGAAGAGATGAGATGGCTGTGATACTCTAATACAAAGTGATCATTGAAATAAATGGTATAATAAAAATAAATAAAGAAACGAGAATAGGATAGCAAGATGAATTTGCCATAGAAATCAACAAAATTAGTAAAGTGATTTAAGATATTTTCCAGTTCAAAGTAGAGTTCATTTTCGCCTAAACCATATTTAAGCGTGAAGTGATCATAAGGATAAAACGCAAGAATGATATATCACAATGCCCCTGGCGGTTCAGCAATCAGCCTGCAGGCTTATAATGTTAAATATTGTGATTCATTATCTGCGAAACGCAGATCATAGACAGCCTGTTGTGTAGCTTTGTACTTAAGATCAAAAGCATACCAAATATAACTTGAACATAGATTAGGAAAGATCAATAAATTGATTTGTGAGTGAAATCTTAGACTTCACTCTGATCAACAAACTCGTATGTTGTCATAATTTATTAAAGCGCTTGAAGGAAAAATGTTTCATACCCTTAGGAATAATCAATTATTTACTGATTTACAAGAATCTAACGCTATAACTTTACAACCTTACTGTACCAAACGTAAGTTTTTTAAATTTTATGGATAATTTTTCAATGCTTCATCACAAGACCCAAACATTTTTCATTTTAAAGATGTTACGTAGCAAATAAGGACATTGTTTGAAACCTGATTATCGTGTTTTATTTGTTTTTAATTTTGCTTAGACATGACAAATGGCCTGGCATGGCCAAGCCCGTAAGGCGTGCGACTCGTAATCCGACGGTCGCGGGTTCGCGCCCGCGTCGCGCTGAACATTCTCGCCCTCCCAGCTGTGGGGGGTGTATAATGTGACGGTCAATCCCACTATCCGTTGGTAAAAGAGTAGCCCAAGAGTTGGCGGTGGGTGGTGATGACTAGCTGCCTTCCCTCTAGTCTTACACTGCTAAATTAGGGACGGCTAGCGCAGATAGCCCTCGAGTAGCTTTGTGTGAAATTCAAAAACAAAAAAGACATGACAAATATAACATTTTCTTGTGAATATATTCTATTAACATCCAACTTTTGTTACAGAATACAAAATCTGAGAGAGATAAGAAAATATTCAAAGACCAATTTCAAAATGGGAGACTGGAGCGCCAAAGGAATAAGCAACTTTCTAAACTGAGTAAGATGTATTCATGCATTCAAACCACGTATTGACCGCAATTCAATCCCTTTTAAGTATTACACACATAGATATGCATATAACATACATCCTAACGTTGGTATAGGCAACCTTGTTCCATTTCATTTATGGTAAGGTCGTATGCTGATAATGAAGGTTAGCTACGTTATATTATAACGATACTGAATGTGCAAATCAGCAAGTCACGTAGTAACCATAGCTGATAAATATTCATGGTGGTTAGATGTGTATCAGAACTACGTTTCAACATTTGGGTATGGTATGAAATATTCCTTTCCGAAACAAAATATTCATACACTCAGATAATAAAGATGTGTTCAGACTGGAATTTTAAAATTTCCAAAATGGTAATTTTCTTGTTTTTAATGACATTGGAAAACACAATAATATGAATCATGTTAGAGACTCGGATTATCCAGAAAGAGGTCATATCGTGTCCTGGCCATGGTAAGCAAAGTGTAACGTCTTGTAGTAGGTGATCCGGGCCGGATTAAGGGCAACTGATGCCCTACGGGTAGCCCAACAATGATGCCCCACTCGGCTCCTCCACTTCTTAACTGACAAGACATTAAGTCTCAATAAGTGCTGAAATTGAAATAAAAGTTTGAAAATTTATAACCCTTCTTCAGTTTTCTTCCAGAACAGACCCTACAATTCTATTAAATAAAACCTTTTTCATTTTATGTATTTAACAGATTAGGTATAGATCAAAATCAATCAATGACTGAGGCCTTTTGTTTAGAAATGATGAGGGAAATCACTTCTTTATTAATGATAATTAAAAAAATTAATTTTACTCTATATTTGTTTTCACCCTGAGTTAACAATTCACACCTCGATGATAAAAATGTTCATTTGATGTTAATAAAAATGAAAAATTTACTCAAAATCCTTATATTAAAAAATTCTCACTTTGATGTTAACAATTTCTCACTTTGAACTTAAAACCCTGTAAGCAACTTATTTACCTATACCTTAATATTTATTTAAATTAAAAAAGGTTTCTTCTAGATTTTTTAATTGTGAAGTCCTTGATCAAGTCCTGAAAAACTAATTCGGCGTAACAAATGTGCTTTTATATTCAGCAGAGACAAGACATCCAACATGTCTTGTCGCATTATTGTTCTGTTGGGATTTTTAATGTGCTTGAGTTGAGAAAATGAACGCTCAGCTGTGCAATCTGTGACCATTAATGTTAAAAATATATGCAATGCAATGTCTACGTTTGGAAACGCACACTCACTTTTCTCATCTGAAATTATTTTATAAAGTTCAGCATAACTGAATTTGGATTTTACAGTTTTTGTTGCACTGAACTTATGGCGCACGTATGAGTGAAACCGATGAAGCTCAGCAGAAAGATTAGTGTTCAAGTCCTCTGGGTAAGCATAAGTTAGCTTTTGGGAACACTGAGAGTACCTTTCAGTTTCAGCAGATGAAATGACGTCATTTAGCATATCACTTAGGAAAGGAAATCTGTTTGCTATTTCTTTGTACACCTCTCCTCTTCTTCTCATCTGGGTTTCTAGTTTGTCAACAATTGTGTAGAAGGTGGTGATACGAAATTTATCTCTAGCATTCAGATCTACTTCTTGTCCATCTCCATCATTGAGTATCTTCTTTTTGACCCGTTTGCGAGTTTGAGATGCATTGTAATCAACATCTGGTAGTATTTCCTTTGCAACTGCTTCAAATCTTTCAAAGTCATCCATTAAAGTGCGTAGCTGGTCACTAATGACCCGTACAGATCTGCACATGTTTTTAAGTTCACATGCTCGTTTTGCAGAACTTGACTTGCTTTGTGAAACTTTTGCAAAATCTCATCCACATGATCAACATAAAAACAAATTTTAGCTCTTGCATCTTATTTGTAATATTGTCTGCTTCTCTTCTAGTGTCTCCCTTTTGTGACTGGTCTTCAACTAAACATTCTAAAGCTTCCAAAATCTTAAAGAAAGACTTCAAAATTGCTGTTGTTGCCATAGCATGTGCCTCCAATCTGGTATCAGAGAAGGATTTTAACACACTTTCATTTTCAAGACAAGCTTTAAGAATTTTCCACTGGCTGGTTGAGGCTGGAGAAAATGTGTATGGAGAAAAGGAATTGCAAAGAAAAATTAACTGCCACTCGACAGCAGTTAACAGCACTTCGTTCTACCAAACATAGTGAATGGGCTACACAGGGCACATATATGGCAAACTTATTTTCTTCTAAAATCTTTCGCTGCATCTCCTTATAATGCCCAGACATGTTAACAGTATTGTCGTAAGACTGACCTCAACATTTTGAAAAATTAAGTTTGCAAACTTCACGAAAGTACTGTAATACCTGATTTGTCATTTCCTAAACGGTATGGCTTTTTAGTTCCAGAAAGATTAAAAGCGTTCAATAGGCTGTACATCTTTTAAATATTGAAGTACAACACTTAACTGATCTGTATGTGATAGATCTTGTGTCAAGTCAACTGACAAGCTAAAATAACCAGAATAATTTACTTCATCAACAATGAATGCGTGGAACATCCGAGCCATTGGTTCAATGAGTCCTTCACAAGTGGCCTTGGACAAGTAAGAAGGATTTCCTTTTTCAGAATTTTCGTATTTCGAAATGTGCCCTTCTAGAAATGGATCAACCTGACTTATGAGCTCAAGCAGCCCTAAAAAATTCCCATTTTGCAGTGAACTAAACTGTTCCTCGAAAGGCCAGGCCATATTCAGCTAACGTACGAATAACAGCTATTACACGCTCCATGACATGTTCCCAGTAAATGTACTCTTCTTTAATTTGTTCTTCCAACTCTTGTCGCAAGGCTAAACCTTGTCTGCGAGTTAAGTATGTTAACATAGAGTCTCGGTGAGTTGTGCTTCTTTCATGATGATTAAATACAATAGTATTTCACCAGTCACTAAATCCTTCTCTTCCAACAAAACGCGAGGAAAATTTAGGGGTAAAAAGTTTATAAGCAAAGCAGTAAACTGACCCTGTTGATGGGGAATACAATAAACACTCTCGCTTGTATTGCTCACCATTGGCTTTTTCCCCAAAGAAAAGTTTTTGCGAACAATATTTCTTTGACTTGCCACTATTGAATGTCCGGCAAAATTTGCCAAACAGCCCATTGTGGTGTTGACTCTCAGTGAGTCCATAAACAATCCAATAAGCCACATCATCAGCAGAGAAATCGAGCCACAACCCTGGATCTTTTGCTTCAGTTTCTTCATCTTTGTAGACTGAAGCATTTTATCATAGTCCAGTAGATATTCATTTTCAGCAATTATTTCAACTTCAGACTGTCTTGTAAAACAACTTGCATCAGCATTAACACAAGAGATATCAGGAAAATTTACAGACAAAGTGAGATCAGTTGTGAGACTTGTGCCAGTTGCGCCAGCCTGTGACACCTCAACGTCATCATGATGTTCATACCTTGAAGTGGACAAAGTGGTATTTGTAAGTGTGAAGCTTGGTTCAACTTCAATCTTGTTAGAGTCTAATGCAGTACAAGTGACTTCTGATGGCGGAGATGGGTTTTGATTTCGAAAATCATGTTGTGTAAATTGAGTGAAAAAAATTAGTCAGCTTTCTATCCTTGGCCACTAAATCCAAATCCTTTTGTTGGTTATTATTTACTAGTTTTCTCTTTTGTGCACCACTTAACTGAACTCGTTTCATCTAGCAGTCTGAAAAAACACAGAAACAAAAATAAAATAAAAAACACAAAAGAATATGGATCATATATAGTTATAATGATTAGAAAAGCACTGAAATTCATAAAGAAAACCTTTGGTAAGACAGCTAAACATACTAATCTTTAGGTCTTACATTTAGACAAAGATTGTTAGAAAGTTATCCTAGGACTTAGTTCCATCAGCACATGAACATGAATTCATAAATACCTTTATTGATTTGCTGCAATCTAATTGGTTGAAAACCATCTGAGAATTACTTTTCAGCCATTGCAAAAGTTTCATTAAGGTTATTGCTATGGTAGCCGTATGCAAGAAGCAATGTCAGTGGTGATATGCAAATCCATTGTGAGCCAGAAAGTGTTCCAAAACAATTTGTGATCAACAACACACACTGCAGTAGCCTATATACACAGTGATCATTCTGTACTGGTACATATGCATAACATATAATAAATTTTAAACTGTACTGCACATTGAACTACTAAATACTGGGTTAAGCCTAGGCTAGAATACCCTAATCTTAATCAAACATCTGAAAAACGAATTGTAATCTGAACTTTGAGCTCTGTTTAGACCTAGGGACTTGAGATGAGCCAACAAACTGCCACTTGACAGCAGTTAACAGCACTTCGTTCTACCAAACTTAGTGAATGGGCTACACAGACAAAATAGGCATATGTCTGAAACTTTATCTGCATGCCTGGATGCGAAGATAAATTCAAAACGACGGCCTTAAATTGGGAATAGTCCACTTCATTATTTCAGACTACAGTGGCGTTCCCAGTGTACTTACACTAAAGTAGTTACAGTATTTAGGCCTAACGTTATTCTCACTCAATTCTCAGATAACAACACTAACGTTAGGCCTAATACCAATACATTGCAACCAAGGCCACTAACGTTAAGCCTAGTAGTCAGTACTAACCTTGCTCACATGAACTTAGTTCAATTCATGCACATTTTCAGACAATCCTAAATTGATTTTGTTGATTTGTCGGTTCTTTACAGTTTCTTTGTATGACCACGATGTCATAGTACTGTACTAGTACTAGTAGTATAGTGTGTACATAACAACGTTAAGAATCATGTTGTCATGCACGTCGAAGTCTTACGTAGTTCGCCTTTGGACTGCTCCGAACAGTTAATTGTTTTCCCAGCTTTTCAGAAATGTAAAAGGATACATATTGATCTGAATTCATAGTCGCAACACCTAAAAATTTGTTGTCGTTGTCTCTGTGTTTCTGTCTCGGATTGTTCGTTCGTCTCATTAAAAATTTCACCAGAGGGCCGGGCAGGGTCGGGGCATTATGACGTCAGGATAGGATCAAGAAAGAAGTAAAGAGAATATAACTGTGATCTGCAGTTTGAGGTCTAAAAATGGCATATTTGACAAAATCTTGTTGGCTATTTATGAACGGGAATAAAAACAAGGGTGCCTGGTATTAAATCAGATTAAGACCAGGCACCCTTGTAGTTATCCCCAAAGTAAATCTCAGCTTCAAATCTGTTTATATTATTATATAATCACAAGGGAATACATGCATGCCCAAATACTCTTATAGGTTACATGTAATCTATGAACGGTGGCATTCCTTTCTAAATTTTTTCTTGGTATGATAAATTTTAAAACATGTACTCAGAAAGGAGTTTTTGTTGTTTTTTTACAGCAAGTTTGAAGAAAAAAATTATGGCTCAAAAAAGCTTCAGTGAGAAACACACTTATAAACATATTACAAAACACACTTAATTTATGCAATACTAACGCAAATAAAACTAAAACATACGAGATAATAACACAAATATAACGTAGGAAAACAGAAGCCGAAAAAAAGACTAGTCACGTCTCTGTACACATCTGTCACCATTTCGTTTGACTTGTGTTTCTATGGTATTATACTCTTATTTTTCTGTAGATGTGACTGAATAAAGCAGTAAAAGGTAAAACAAAACAGTTCCACTGCCGATAATTTCTTATAAATAGCCACGATAGAAGGGATGATTGAGAAAAATATTTTGTTTTCAAGGTCAGACATCATAACACACGATCATCTTTTACCTGGAACTTTATCAACATTTTGTACTGTTCTTTACAGTAATATTTCGCAAATCAATGACTGTTTACTTCAGATATATGGTTAGTAGTTTCTCGAAACTTCAGTCACTCACGAGCCAAAGAAAACGTTTTTTTAATAATGCAGAGTAAAGTCGAACACGGCAAATAAGGACAATTACAAAAAAAATCGACTAAAGTTGAGTGTGGCATTGAAAGAGTTAAGGGTATGACAGCTGAGGGAAAATCTGTGTGGTGTTTCCCTTCCCTTGGTACCCTAAGCTTAATGGTTATTCCATGGCTGTAAGTGATAATGCACAAATACAAATATTAGTGGCAAAAGCAGTCAACGTTTACAAGACAACAATGTTTTACATAATCAAGAAGCTGCGTTTGTAAAAGTGATACAAGCGACGTGTACATAGTTTGCTTTCATGACATATTTTTAACGTTGAATGAAACAGGTATTTATGTTATTCCATACGGATACATACTCATCGGTCTCCAGACACAGCACCAATACATTTCTGTATGATGAGACGGATACTGAGAAACTGTACTTCTCTTGTATTAAATGGTTGATAGAAAGCAAGCACGGAACAGTGGTACGTTTCTCGCATGACAGTCTTACGAAGAAACGTTTTTCAGGAAAAACTACACTGAAAGGCTATTGTCGAGATGCATAGTTATAAGATTGAACATGTAAATACTTGGTGACATGGACTTCTGTATTATACGTTGGCTGATCTGAGATACGCTGCTATAAAACTGGCACTGCACTCACGTGGTTAGAGGTTTAGAAATAAATATTAAACCTAAATTATTAAAAAGGATGTAAAAATGCCAGGAATCACAGTTTTTATGGATAAACGCAAATAAAAATAAATAAAGGAAAAACATAGTGAAATTGTAGGACGTATTAGCATGAATATAAGCACAAATTTTGCGAAATACTCTGAAGCATATTTTGTTAAGTCTCAGTTTACTGTTCTAGTTAATTTAGGAGATATAGTTTTAAAATATATATACGTTGTAGTTCAGGAGTTGTTCGAATTAAATAAAATTTCATAAATTATTAAAATAAATACAAAAGTATGAGTGTGTGTGTGTGTTATAGCTAAGCCTCATGTAGCTCTCTACTGTGTACTCTGAGAATTGAACCATGGATTTTAGCATTGCAAGTTCGTAGGTTTACTGCTGTCCCACGGGGGAACATAAATATAAAAACAACTTAGAATCGAGTTACTCTACACGGAGTGAGCCGAAAAAAAGGGGAGGATTACTTATGTAACCTAAACTGTAGTTGTTTTTTACACATTTCTCATAATTTATGCATTTTGGATTCTAAGTTAAAGGAGAATAAAAAATATATGCTCAAATCTAATTTTTGTCTGCCATGTGTCTCTTCTCAAGCAGCTTATTCTCAAATATTAGAACTTCTCTGTTGGTCTGAACAACGAGAGATAAAAGGTTTTGTTTCTTGATTTTAAGTAAACTTTTCATTTCAATCAAACGGAATAACGGAGAGTACAGGAAAATAAAATACATGTAATATTAAAGTTATTTTAAAGATTACCTTATTCCAGTCTCTTAAAAGGACTAGTGGCAAAACAGCAGAAAGTTGCGCCCTCAAGTGACTGAACCTCGGCCATGCCGGGCCAGTACTATAGGAGAAATGAACTAATTTATTATCATCCAGTTGTCTAGACTTGATATTATTGTTTACCACATTTATCCCCAAAACCCTACAACTTATAGCTATTTTATTCACTACTTTCTTAAGAAAGATCCTAATTCCTGTTAAACACATTATTAATTTATAATCCATGTGTTATTACGATGGGATCGTTGCTTATCTCTTCACATTTCTCTTTTCTGAACTTGGTTACTCTAACGTGTGAAAACTACATTCGACATTCCTCTTATATTCGCCTTCTTCACTCTTCGTTATTTCTTATACCATGAGATACTCCTGTTTGATCATTTTTTTTGTCATACCTAACAATTGCGTGCACAATCAACAATTACCTAAGTTCTCTGATGGCTGGAGAGAGGACGTTAGAACAAAAAGTATTCTAATCAAATTTTTGAGACCAACTGTGTATTCGCACAACGTTCAATTTCAGAAGATGATTATGTTATTTCTCCTTAGCCTACCACAAATTTTAAATAAAAATACAAAAAAGTAAAACTGTTTCTGAATTTATTTAATGTTATTAGATTTTCATCATCACGCTGAGAAAATATATTAAAGTCACGATATAATCGATTTCTATGTTTTATTCAAACTTTATCACAGTACGATAATTAACTGACACCAGTATTTTTATTTTTGTTGTTTTACGATATTATTATAATGTAATTTAAGTGGAAAAGTAAAAAGAATAATAACTAAAGAGGCCAACATTCCCGGACGAGTGCAATGTGTCTCTGCCACGCAATCCCAACATGGACAATTTTGATGCAATGTGTCTCTGCCACGCAATCCCAACATGGACAATTTTGATGCAATGTGTCTCTGCTACGCAATCCCAACATGGACAATTTTGATGCAATGTGTCTCTGCCACGCAATCCCAACGTGAACAACTTTGATGCAATGTGTCTCTGCCACGCAATCCCAACGTGGACAACTTTGATGCAATGTGTCTCTGCCACGCAATCCCAACGTGGACAATTTTGACACAAGAAAAATCATGACAAACACATAGAAATAAAAATAGCCTATTGCTTCAAATGTGCAAGAATGTATCTTTGTATCAAATCCCATGCAAGTTGGTTGAGATACAAATGAATAGCTCCCGATAACTCCAAATTATGCTTTGATCGCAGAAATAATGTTCAAACGATAAAAACATTCTAAACCCTCTATATGTCTGTTTGGGACCTGTAAAATATATACAAAATTTCCTTAAATTGTCCAAATTAAATTATGCCTTTTATAACATATTGACCCCATATAATTACTGAAAAAAGGCAAAGCTAACATTTTTGTTTTTCAATGTGTATTGCCTATAAAAAAAGTATCTTTGTATCAAATTACATGCAAATTTGTCGAAACAAGGCTACCTTATTGACCGAAAGTCGTAAAATTATGGATTTATTTAACTTTTGCCCCCCAAATGACCAAAAATGTACATATCGACATTTTGGTAGCCATATATCATGGGATCTGTAAAATGTATCTTTGTACCAAATACCAAGTAAATTATTCAAAATACAGCGGAGTATTGATGACTAGTTGCCTTCCCTGTAGTCTTACACTGCTAAATTATGGACGACTAGCGCAGATAGCCCTCGTGTAGCTTTGCGCGAAATTCAAAACAAATAAATCAACACATAAAATGAATTCACAAGAACTGAAATTGTGTTTTGAATATTAGATTTTTATCCTAGGCTATGGCATTATTCAGGACAAAGGCATTGTAAAACTAAGTACCAAGAAGTTAAGTAAAGAAAAATTAAATTGCCTTGTAATGAAACTTCTTTTTAGCTAGTGGTGATGTAAAGAAAGCTGAATACATGACAAATAATGTTACAAACATATTTAAATGAGTAATATAAGAGCACGTAATCCTTACCATATTTAAGTGAATCACATAAGAGCGTGTAAGTCTATATTAAGATAGTAAAAATATTAACAATAGGCTTAACTACAATTTTCAGCTGATATTAATTTTGTTTTAAAGTTTATTTACTTGTTGTTTCAACCTACTTATAAAATTAAGTGAAGTTTTAAATGATATATAAGGTTTTAAGAGCAATTTATTTAATAACTATATTTTTAATTTTTATTTCGTTCTATCAGTTCACAAGGCTAATCCAGACGACACTCCTCAGGTACGGAACGACACTACAGGGACTTTTCAAAGCAACACTTTGAGTAAAGTTTCCGAACACTTCCAGTATCCAGATGAATTCGGTGAAAGTTACTCTGACGAGGTTGTTTACCAATATACTAAACATGATGTTTCAAATTCTAGTTCATCATTCTGTACAAAATATTGCTGTGCGTGTTTTAGGAACTTAAAACATTGAGAAGTACACGGGGAAAATTATAAGATAGTCAAAAACTTTTACACTGTAAACACTGAAGTGTGCAATGCTAATATATTGGATAATCCTAAAAGGCAGAAAACAAAAGCGACATTTAATGACAGCAACATTGGCGAAGAAATTTACGAAATCAAAGAGGGTTTTGACAAACAAAACGTCAAATGTAAGTTAGTGGATAGTGGAAAAAATATGAGCGGTAAGGAAGTCACAGGTGATCCAAACGTTTACACAACTATGTCTTTAGTTTCAATTGAGTCAAATAACAATCTAAAGTACTACAACACATTTTCTGAAGACAAGATTAGCCTTAGTGTTAAATCGTGGGGAAAAAATGGATGATTCAGGTTTGTGTAAAAAAACTAATTTTGATACTTCAATCTGAAAAAACGAAACAAAATCTCCATATAAAGTTTCTGAAATATCTTTGAAGGAAGAAAGTGATATAATGGTTTCTCAAGGTTTTGGAGATTATGATGTAGATAAACAAATGTCTTCTGAAACAACGTCCATAAGTAGTGATGGCAGTGAGACTGATGGTTCAGATATTACAGACGTTAGTAGTGAAGAATTCCTCTGTTTAGAATATTCTCAAAACCGAGAACGTGATCTTACATGTTCTGAAATTTGAGTGATAATAATACACTTGAAGCTATACCTAGGAAGACAAGCAATCAAGTTTCAACGAATTGCACTGACAAAAGTTCTCTTGTAAAATCCTATTGCTTCTGTTGCTCGAAACGTGATGGAAATGAAATAAGAGATTATGAAACGTACTGTGAGAAAAATTGTTTTTCGTGTTAAAAAGACTGTAGTCAAGGCCGATATACAGAATACATTTGTAACAGTACAACAAATCAAAACAGCAACGTGAGTGATAGCAAGACAGCTTCATCAGACAAGTCATATTCAGTGAAAAACGTTAAGGATTGTTATAAGACGAGAAAAAGAAAATTAATAAACAAAGAAAATATTATAGACTGTTATAATAAAAAACACACGTTCCATAACAGGAACCACAATAAAAAATATTACGATTAGATCTTCCACTTTGTGTTCAAAAACAAACTCGGGATGATACTGTTCGAGAATTATTTCCTTCACACCAATGGAATGGTAGTCAAAACCCTACCGTTGTTGATTTCACTTGTCAAATGAACAGTCTTAAACTTAGGGCAACAGAAAAATTCAAACTGTGGCTTAGTGGGAAACCATATCAAGATGCCAGTGATACATATAATTTAGTTTATAGTGTAAAAAGTCAACCAGAGCTATCATCTAAAAATATTTATTCCAAAAGACAGAAGGAATGCTGTCATAGGAAACAAAAAATTGTCGAACAAAATCTTATTATTGGCTCTTCTTTTAAGCATTTCGAGGCTTTAATAGAAACTAATTCTATGTATTTTGTCACTGAAAAGGCGATAAAAAAGTTTTATAATCGGGTAAAGAAAAGCTTAATGTTGTGGAAGATGTCTTCATGTTCTCTACCAGAAGTATGTCGCCCTGCCATCCGCCTAATCACAAACATGGAATCTAGCCTGGAAAGTTTTGGAAAATCAAGTGTGTTGATCGAATTTATTTTCAGTTTATTTGTTATGAACTTAACTGTAGATAAAATGTATATATTCAAAATAATCTTAAGTAATTATCAATTTGGCTTTGTGTTAGTAATATGTAGTCTTTGATTTCTATCCCCAGGAGTTTTGTTCTCAGACCTTCTAGGCCTATTACTACCTGTTATCTTAGAGATTATCTCCTCGTACCCTACGAAATCATTGAAAGGAATTATGGGTATGTTAATTCGTTTATTATGTAGTGGTGTTTTAATTTAAAAGTCATTTAGTAAAAAAGTAATGCAAGTTTATTAGTTTAATCAAGTTTGGCAGTATACAGGATAATGGAAACAAAGTGTTTCAGATTTTCATGTATTAATTTTATGTAAGCCTGTCCTCCCAAATTCTAATTTTAAGATAAAGATTGTATTTATACTTGAAGTTTAAAAACATATTTCAGTTTCCTGGATTCCTTGGGGAAATGCCTATTTTTTTGGAGCTTGAAAATAGATCTACAAGAAGATGGACAGAACCTTGGTCTACAAGTCTAAGTGTAGCCAGAGAAATCCTCAGACGTTTTCTAAACTACTTTAATACGACAGACGACCAAACTCAGGAAGAGTTGAGCTGTAAAATAACATTCATTTCATTTTCCTTGTATAATGCACTGTTGTGGCTATGTCAGCAGATGACTTGGTCAACCTCTAAGTCTCCAGCCTCCTGTACACCAGATTACTCAAATCACGTAGTAAACCCTTCTGATTGTTCTGGACATACAGTTAAAAATATGTGTACCAGGTTCGCTGAGCTCAGAAGTCTTCGTAAGATCTTACCAAATTTTGATAAGATTGACTTTACCACAAACTTGTTGAACATTTGTTTATTAGTTTCATACACTACAGCAGTTCTGACAGTTTACGAACATTTTCAAGTAAGTGAATATGTTTGTATTATACGTAACTTTTGCAGCTTCTATGTATTTTCACTTTAAAACTTATTAAAACAATTGGAGTAAATTTCTAACATGCTTTGGAAACATATGTGAATACAATCCTAAAATTCGAAATGTTATTAGACGTGTGCATATTTTGTGTTATATTGTCAAAATGTGTGCTACTTTGACGTAGTTTGCACATGCTAACTGTTCAGAAAATACTATACCTCATTTTAGCTTCATATATGATCACCTGCTAATTCCTTAATTAGTTATCTTTATTTTTTTATTATTGTGTCAGTACAACTGTATGATAACGTTACTTACTAATAGTGAATGGAAGGCAGCTCAGACTTTCAGTATTCAAACGCAGGAAGCTAAAACATAAGCACGTAGAAAAGTGATATGTCATTGTAGATAGATCGTTGAGGCATTACCAGACAATTATAGTGTGTTCTAGACAGATTGGACAAAGTCGTGAAAGGTTAAGTAGGGGACGGCTAGCGCAGATAGCCCTCGAGTAGCTTTGCGCGAAATTCAAAAACAAAACAAAAAATTAAACATTATAGAGATGAACTGTAAATGTGTAAAACATTAGTTTCATTATATGTGTTTCAGATAAATTTAAGGCATAAAAAATATGGCAGTCTAGTAGTAGTTTAATATGATACTACCAATTGTTCATCTTAAACAAATACGATATTCTAGCAACTGGAAAAAAGGTTATACTTGTGAGTTTTAACATTTGTTTTTAATTTAGACAATCAGGTAAAAAAAAAGCGAAACTGTAAATTTTGCATGTTTTTCTCAACCTTCTTAAAGAACTGACATGTATGACTAGACTCTGTTTAGTTCAGTAAAATTAAAACTGGAAAAGCCAAAATTAACGATTGCTCCTAGCTTTTCATGTATGACTAGGCTCTGTTTAGTTTAGTAAAATTAACGCCAAAATGGCTCCTAGCTTTTAAGGATTATCAATACCACCTTTCATCGAGAAAGTGGTTTCAAGTTTAGTTCACACACACATAGTTCATTTTCACACTTTTTGAGTACAAAAGAAGGATAAGAATATTGAGGGATAAAAGTAAGTTGGATATACCCTTATGTCCTTATGTTTTTACAAATGGTCATTGTGATAGAAATATGGGTCATATTTCCTCATATTTCGAGGCTTTTACATGGTTTTTACTGTTCGGCTCCAACGAACATCTGAATTAATCTTTATGATGTCACTTTCTTGCTTATCCAGAAGAGTTTATTTATTGAAACTTACGTTTCCTTGCTTAAGTTAAACTAACTTATGACGTTTGAATTTGAAAAGTCTGTAAGGAATATTAAATAGAAATATGTTTTTGATTGATACCAGTTTTGTTCCATACTAATTTACAAGTAACAACTATATTGAGATGTAATTCGCATGCATAAATTAATGTTGAGATAAAAGTTAGTTCGAATGTCCCTTGCATGGAGTGAGGAAGAAATTTCATGATGTGAAGACTTGTTGAGAGATGTGTTTGTATCTCTGTAATTCACTACATCATACTGTTATAATTTATTTGTCTTCCCCCCAAAAAAAATTGTAAAGGTTCATGTTTAAGAATTTAATATAATCACAGAACAAGATTTATGTTTAGGATTTACACGTAGTATTACATAATAGAGGAATAATCATATTATAGTTTCTGTTGTGTGGTTTCTAATTACTAAATATTTCATAGGAATTTTAAAAAAACAACAAATTATATTTGTAAATAACTTTGACTCATATATGTGCCTCTTACGTTCAATCCTCTGTTTCATTTTCTATTTTTTCCAAAATCTTTTCTTCGTAAATTTTGTACAGGTGTTCAGTCTAACACTTCGGTTGTCCTCAAACTTACAACTCGAACTTGTCATCCGAAGTCAGTTTATGACAGCTGCCACTCAGTTATAAGTAATGCTAATTGACGAAGACAATTAATAATTTAAAACTTTTGGTTGTTCGAAATTTTGTATTTTTAAAGATTTTAGAGTAAAGTCAGATTCCTTAAAATATTTATTACATGAAAAGCTTTTAGAATGAATATTGGGCTAATTATCAACTCGTAACTATACAATCGGAAATTAAACTTGCAAACTATATTTATTAGGTCATTCATTTTTAGTCAGTCATTTGTATTTTTAACACATTTATAAAAGAACTACTATTAGACATAAATCAATATTATTTTCATCCAATTTTGTAACTGTCAAAGATAAATCACAAGTGTTTAAGTCAGTCTCTCGTAAAAGCTGAAAGTTCATTACCAAACACGTTAATTATCTACAGATATATAAATACATTGTAACAAAATACTTTACACTTATTAAATACCTGGACAATTTCCACGTGCAGTGATATATTTCAAAAGGTAGCTATTATTTATTTCCATTCAAAGAAATACTAAACAGGAAAATCACACAATACTGACAACGAGTATTTAAAAATCTCAAATCAAAGCTAACGATATTTAGACTAGCAACAGTAACAGTCTTGCCAACAAAAAAAAATTCGACGATACTTGAATGGTTTTAGTTATATATTTTTTAATAACTTATTCGTATGAATATGTTAGTAAATTATAAAAAAATATCTACCATACCTATGATAAAAATTACCTTTACTACATATGGTGATTGGTTTGAATTTCGCACAAATATACACGAGGGCTATTTGCGTTAGCTGTCCGTAATTTAGCAGTGTAAGACTAAAGAGAAAATAGCTAGTCATCACCACCCATTGCTAATTCTTGAACTACTCTTTTATCAAAGAATAGCGGGATTGGCCGTCATATTATAAAGCCCTCACGGCTGAAAGACAAGCACATTTAGTGCGACGGGGATTCGAACCCGCCACTCTCAGATTACGAGTTGAAGGTCTTAACCAACTGACCGTGCCGCACCTGTAGGTGTTAGATCATAGAGGAAGATACTTCCTATCATCATTAATTAACTTAAAACATGTTATTAAACACTAACAGATATAACCATTCGTTCGATTCATTTCTTTTATCCGACTAAAAATATATTATTATTATTATTTACTTGCAACCCTCGAAGTCATCATGCTTAACAGAAAATGATTTTCTTCAGTGGTGTTTCGTGATTTAATCAAGTTTAGATATATTGATAACATTATGAATTTTGAAACTAAACATAAATGAATAAAGGCATCTTCACTGAAGTTCACATATTATTAGGAGTTATTATGTCAAAAATATCTGTCTAAATTAAAGTTGTCTTTCATAACTTTTCTAGTAAATAAAGCAACTCTGAAATGTTTCTAAAATACTTTAAATATTCTTACAAATACTCTAAAAATATAATTTGAAATATTCTCTTAGAACTCTGCATGTGGACATCACAGAGAGAGAATGTTATAAATTACTTATTGTTTGTTTTTTTAATTTTGCGCAAAGCTACACAAGGACTATCTGCGTAAGCTGTCCCTAATTTTGCAGTGTACGACGAGAGGGAAGGCAGCTAGTCATGACCATCCACTCTTTCACCAACAAATAATGGGATTAACCGTAACGTTATAACGCCCCCACAGTTGAAAGGGCGAGCAAGTTTGGTACAACAGGGATTCGACCCCTCGACCCGAAGATTACGAGTCGAGCGCCTTAACTACCTGACCATGCCGGGCTTGAACCAGTGTATTTGAATCTTCATTCATTCAAAACATTTAAGTTATTTTTACCTAGATACAATTTGATAACTTCGCAAAATATTTTTATAAAAATTTTGGTGTTTTTTTTCGCACCGTACGAAAGTCCTAAAAAGACCATAGTATATATAATTAAGAGACAGAGTTAAGACAGGTTAGATCAAATAGATCGATCCGAATCTGCATGTTTATTATTAAAATCGATTGTGATAGATATATGTCTATAAAAAAGTGTGTGAAAGTGTTCTGGTAATCTAAATGTTAATATGCTACAGTATTTGATACAATATACATTACATTCTCATTCATTTTTCTTTACATATTCGTCTTCGAATATTCAAATTTTGAATTACAAGTGTCACACGAAGGAAAATGCTTTCAACACGATGAATTTACATATGTTCATTCAGCATACGAATTTGTTTTTTTGTAATTATTGTGTTTTTTCACCGTTCAAGCAGAAGTAAATATACTGCTAATGAATGTCAAATATTAGATAAATCTCATTGTGTTCAAGTTTTAGCTCATTGATACAAATATTACAGGTTACTATTTAGATTGATTCTTCGCATATTTCCGTGAAAATAAAAACTTGATTAAAAGAAAAAAATCTCGTTGGTAATATATGTTAACATTAGAATAAAATAAAAACTATCTTTAGGCTTGCCGTATATACCTAACATTTTCAGTTAATTTATTGAAAGTACTTTGGATGAGTTCCAAGACACTAGTTGGTTGACGGGGTCGACACCCGGCATGACCAAGTGGTTAAGTCACTCGAGTCCTAATCTGAAAGTCGCGGGTTTGAATCCCAGTCACACCCAACATACTCGCCCTTTCATCTGTAGGGGCGCTATAATGTGACGGTTAATCCCAATATTCATTGGTAAAAGAGTAGTCCAAGAGTTAACGGTGGGTGGTGATGACTAACTGCCATACATCTAGTCTGATACTGCTAAATTAGGGACAGATAGCGCTCGTGTAGCTTTGCACGAAATTCAAAAACAAACAAAGTGAGTGGAACACACGCGTGAAATAATATAAATATATTTTCTTTTTCATCAAACCTAAGGTTTATTGAGCACGGGGAATAAAGTAAAAATCCTTGGTGAGTTATTTCTAATAGTATAAACTATTACTCATACGAAACAAAACAAGCGTAGCTAACTTCGTTTATAGTTGTGGCCTAAATATACAAAATATAAGAGGCCATACGATACAGGTTAAGAATAGCCGCGCCCACGTTAAAGTATTCATGTTATATACAGAAAAAGCATTACGG
The DNA here is from genome assembly GCF_004210375.1 of Tachypleus tridentatus. Classification (NCBI taxonomy): domain Eukaryota; kingdom Metazoa; phylum Arthropoda; class Merostomata; order Xiphosura; family Limulidae; genus Tachypleus; species Tachypleus tridentatus. Next base: position 78,500,282 of record NC_134834.1, on the reverse strand, counting down.
ACTTTTGACATTTATAAAAATCATGCCAAGTCGGCAAAAACTTGGCGCTCAGAAAGTGGTACTATTTTTACATCTCTTCTTTTCCAGACGAACTAATGAGTCAACGTCTGTTAAGTTATTTGGCTTCCATTCCTGAGCTTCGACTGTTATTTTTCTGCAAAGAAAGGTTGGGCCGCAAAACGTCACTCTGAAGATTTCACAATGTCTTACATTACTAAGTATTAGTATTGTTTTTTATATAATTTCTTGTGAGTTTTCTGAAGTCATTCTTGTCTTTGCTTTGCGTAATCTTTTTACACTATGTTTTCAATATATAGTCTGAGGCACTATTGGGAAACACCAAGATATTTTGGGCATGCGAATTATCTTGAATGCGCATGCGTTAGTGGAACCGTCCTTAGACCGGTAGGTGAGTGTATTGCATCACAAACCCAGTAATTCAAAGCTCAAAAGTCGTGTCTGGTGTATAGTACATAGTTCAACGAGCCACCAGGTGTCTATACAGGCAAGAGAAATATCTAGAAAACTTCAACAAAAAGCTGCGTCTCCTTAAACAACCAAGATGTACGACCACTTCCGGCTGAATGAAACAGAATCTCTTAATGTTCCTGACAAAGAACGATCCAAAAGTCCATCGTCAGTAGAGTCCTTGAGCTCCACTACAGATATGATTGCTCCTATAACACATTTCGCTAAGCATCAACAACAAACGGTAATCTATGACTTCAGTATTTTTGACATTTTATTTATTGTAGTCAATTCAAAAGTTTTAAATATATTTAACTTTTGTAATCTTTTGAGTAACGAATATTTGAGGAGGTAACAAATAGAGTAGATGAGCTTGTAGCGGTCCTAAAGGTTGGTAGATTTTTTTAGATTCGATTTTTTAGTTCAAAACAGAAAGTATCCAATCGTAAGATCACTATTACGCAATTATTTAACTCCAGAGCGTAAAACGACAAGTATATTGACATAATTAGTAATATTTCTTGTTCTCTCAATGTAATGCACTGAGCTCCCTCTGGAGGTAAACGAGAACAAAAAGCAGCAACAAAGGCTTACAGAGGAGTTGTTGAGTCAACAGAGAGCGAATAAAAATGTTGGTAAAGACTTGAGGATTTAGAAGAGGATGGTAAGATAAGACTGATGTAAGGTGTCGTAGTCGTTTCAGGTAGAAGACTAAACAAATACACTACCGTGAAATAATCTTATGTTTGAAGAGTTAGCTTTTACCTCAGGCTTAGAACAAAAGACAAACTTAGAAATTTGTTATGTAACCTCTCAAGCGAAGAAAAAACCAGTAACTGAACAGAAAAAAAATGTTATTTAAGATAGCAAAGGGTAATAAGAAGGCACAATAGAAGGTTACAACGCAGATAATAGTGGATAAAAGCATCAGATTATGGCCAAACACCACAATATAAAGTGACCAAATAAAGCTTAGTAGATTACTATCATCTTCTATATTTCAATAATTGTGTGTTTGTTGCTTTTAATTTCGCGCAAAGCTACTCGAGGGCTATCTGTGCTAGCCGTCCCTAATTTAGCAGTGTAAGACTAGAGGGAAGGCAGCTAGTCATCACCACCCACCGCTAACTTTTGGGCTATTTTTTTACCAACGAATAGTGGGATCGACCATCACATTATAACGCCCCCACGGCTGTAAGGGCGAGCATGTTTGGCGCGACGAGGATCTTGCAATCAAGAAAATTGAGGTATAACATTATTATATTCCTGCATTTAATGTCGTAAGTTTTGTTTCTTAGTTAATAAGCACAACTCTACACAATGGACTGTCTTTGAAGTGCCCACCACGGATACCTAAATCAAATAATAGCGTTATAGGTCTTTAAACTTATCGCTGAGCCAATAGCGGGTTCGATATCATAAAACAAGTCAATATGTGAATAGTGCGAAATCATTACACTAGGTGGCACCACTATAAGTAAAAGTTGTGTTAAGTTCTGCATTTAGTGCAATCTTTAATCAAAGTTTTCGACTTGTAATTATGTAATGAAACTTAACAATTGTATTGATTGCTCTGCATATCTTCATTGACGCAAAATGTTTTATATATGTAGCTTTTAAAATCGACTACAAAATTTGATTAAGATAAGACGTTTAGAAAGGAATATCACGTTGTATTGTCAAACAAAATGATTGTGCTGTTAGGCCAGTTGCGTAGTCTATTTAAAACAAGGCTAGCCAAAGTGTTAGCTCGTCATACTACGAAGGGGATTAAAAGCGAGCTTTTAGCACTGTAACCTATCAGTGAATATAGTAATTTATATTATTCTTAAATGTTACCAGAAATTAGGAATTGTGGGTTTTCATTTCTGTTGAACTTCACAGCTATAGTTCGAACTTGTTTTTATCCAAAATTGTTTAATAAAGCCTCTAAAACAAATTACCATGAAACCAAATGTATTCCACGTATTTTGTAGTTGATATGACGCACTGCTCCTACAATACGTTAACTTCATTTTAAATAAAGCGCTTAAATATATGGCCGAAAATAAAAATACTATTCTCCAAAATTGTTACTGCCGAAACAATTAAGTTTTAATTATTTTTCTTGTGCGTGCAATGAATAAATTAGCCAATTAAGAATCTTAATTAACTCTTTTGTAAATTAAAACTATCGCTTAGAAGGGTTAAACTTTAGTTTGTTCTCTAATTTTAGTTGAAAACATTTATAACTAATTCGTGATGTCGAGAAAACCCACTTGTAGGGAAATATATATGTAAAAACGGCTCGTTTGGGTTGAGAAAATATTTTACGTGGAGGAACGAACAGCGTCGAAGAAGGTCGAAACGTTGCTCACTCCTCTACGCAAAGTATTTTTTCTCAACCCAAAAGAGCAGTTTTTACATATATATAACTAATTCGCTTAATATGGATGTAGGTTAATTTTATAATTAGCTTGTGATATGTTACAGCTAGCCTTCCGATAAACATAAGAAAAAGAGAGCAACACGTCGAAACTTGGGGAATTCGTGAACAGCGTTTTGTTTTAGCAAAGCCCTATTGGGCTCTTTGCTGACCCCATCAAGGTGAATCGAGCCCCTGATTTTAGGGTTGTAAATCCGTAGACTTACCGCTGTACTAGCTTTGGGGCGTTTTATGTGAAGAGTTCTAAGAATCTAATCCTAAATTAATCGAATGTTAAATAGAGTTGTAACATTGATAAAGAATTATAGAAGGAAAAAAAAACATGGAAAAGTAAAAATGTTTCGAAAGTTTTATTGAAGGTGAAACTAGAAACAATATTGGAAGTTTACGTGATACTTTAGCAGTGTAGCCACTACATGGCTAAGTTGTGCAGTGTAACTCATGTACTTCAGATTGTGCTCTCAGGATCGGTACACCAGTCACTGTTCTGTAATCTCCATATCCGTTATTGTCATAGAAGCAATGTACAAAGAAGACTGAAATATTATAGAGGCGATAGACCCTACACATATAAATGTCCAAAGTACTCAGTAGGCAGTTTTACATTTAAAGATGATTGCCACTCTCTTTAATTTGTTTCTATACCCAACAAGCCTATAAACAACGCTAAGATACCAAATCAGAAAATCCATCACATTTTTCATTTTTATACTTCATGTTTCAGTTGAAATAATTCTACATCTACTTTATCACTAAAGTTAGTTTAAACATAAGTCCACTTTATGAGTTTCTGAGCAGTGTAGATGTCATTGCTTAGTAGTAATAAGTAATAACAATTAAAAACAATTATAATTCTAGTGTAACCTATTGAAATAACTTTATTTTATAGAAACCTGGTGTTACTTTAAAGAACTTAAGAGTAAGGTGAAGCAAGAATCATCAGCCAATAATAGGTGAGCTTTAGATGACTGTAACATGTAGAATGTTCAACGCTTTGTACACTGTACAATTGTTGTCTTTAGGGAGCCAATCCTTATATCATACACGAAGTGAAAGCGTATAAAACATCAGTACACATAATATTAAACTTTATGACATATTCATAGAAAACACTAAATTTTACTCACAGGAAAAAACACAACATTACCAAACAAGTAATAGAAAGCATTTTGTAAGTGTAAAATGATGTAGGTGTGGTAGTGACAAAAAGAATACAAACAACAATATATGAATGATACATAGATCGTCCCTACATGAGTCTTAAATACTACACTTTAATGTTGTTACAGTGTAAAATGCATACTTAACTTTAATATTACTTCAGTTGGAAGTTATACATTCCTGAATGTTGGTATGAAATTTGTCATAATATCACGGTTATGTCAGAATTGGTATCAATGCAGTATAACTAAGAGACCGGCCAAGTGTGTCAAGGCGTGCGACTCGTAATCTGAGGGTCACGACTTCGCATCCCCGTCGCGCCAAAGATTTTTGCCCTTTCAACCGTGGGGGCGTTATAATGTAACGGTCAATCCCACTATTCGTTGGTAAAAGAGTAGCCCAAGAGTTGGCGGTGGGTAGTTATGACTAGCTGCCTTCCCTCTAGTCTTACAATACTAAATTAGGGACGGCTAGCACAGATAGCCCTCGAGTAGCTTGGTGCGAAATTAAAAACAAACAAACAAACTAAGAGCCTACGACTACGAGAAGAAAAACTAATTGAAATGAAACATATTCTGATTATTACAGACTTTCGCTACGAGGTCATTCAATTGTATTTGTATATTTTATAATAAAAATTAGATTTTCATGTTGAAAGGGATAATCTTTATATAGCTACATTATCCCTATATTCTAGTTTGCATTATTTATGGCACAGTAATCTCTACATAATTTTACATTTACTAATGTTCTTATTATTTGAATACAATAACATCAATAATTATATGTCTGGATATATTTTATATCGTAATTTGTTTTCGAAACCCAAACCAACTACTTTCATTTCAAAGAACACCAGTTAGCTAATATTCCATCTCAGAAAAAAAAATATCTAAGCTTTATAAAATATAAGGAGATTAAATAATATGTATTTGATTTCGGAGTATCGCATATAGCTTTAAAGATATAAATTATATAGTTGTAGGGGTTTTTAATATAATTTTGTCATTTACTATACTTAACGTACATACAATACTGACATTATAGCCAATAAAAATTATAATAAACTATCACGTGCATTTTTCAAACAGTGAAATGTCCTTATTTAATACAAGTTACAGATTTTACAGTAAGGAAATTTATGTTTTAGAACTTTTGTACTTGAAAATAATCACACCATTGATCAAAACTTCGTACCTGTAATAAAAAATAATCTTCCTTAATGTAAAAGCTGTAAATTGTAATAAAATAATGTTTACTTAATAAGCAAACCATAAGTGAAATTATCAGGCGAAATGTGTTGCATAAATGTACTGGTCATTAGTCGTGATAAAGTGTTTCTTCCTTCTCGACATATGGAGCTTAGTCTGACGAAAAACTTTGAAAAGGCTTTAAATAAAGAAGAATCCAGATTAAAGAATCTGAAGCTTATATAATAAAGGTTATATAATCTAATAAAGAATAATCCAAATTAAATAATCTGAAGGTTACATAATCTAATAAAGAAGAATCCAGATTAAACAATCTGAATGTTATGTTTCTCCAAATTTGTGATACTAAATCGAAAGAAACATTTGATAAATCACAAATTCGGGAAGTTTTGAAGGATCCAGTTTGATGAAGAACTGGCTGATCATAAAGTTGCTTCAAGGTTACAAAATCATGGGAAGAAGAATGTCTCTGAAAATGTAATTTTTTTTCAGTCTCACCTGGACTATTTTCTTGCCAATATGAGAGTTGTTAGTGATGAATATAGGGAAAGTTTTTACAGGAATATTTCTGTAATGGGAAATCGGTACCAGAACTGGTTAAACACAGGAATAATGGGAGATAACTACTGGTTTCTACAAGAAATTCTAAAACTGAGTACAAAGAATCCACCCATTTGTTTTCACAAGAACCTTTAACTATTGCTGGTTGTAATAATGTGGATTTTTGACACCAAATTATTTTCTTCCAGCTTGATTTTGATAAAACGAACTGTTTGCCAAAGATTGATTTGCTTGTAATTTGGTTTCACTACAATCATAATAGCCCTACCGCGTGACTTGCTTCGCAGTTAGAACTAAATGTTTAGTCTTTGTGAATCTAGACACGGTAGAAAACTTTCAGTTAAATGTCTAAATTCGGGTTTGTAAATGCAATAAACTTCACTATATCTTTATAGGAGACAGAAAAATAGAAAATTTATAATCAATGTAATCATTCAATGTAAAAGTCTTTGATGAAGCTTCAAGGATTCATCAGTAACTTATTTGTTTTACACAGAAAATATTCTTGTTTTCGGAAGATGTCAACTCCCAAGTGAGCAACAACGATCTAGAAATATAACTGATCATGCTACTCTTTGAACTAATGATCTGAAGTAAACTTTCGTATAATAAAGATATAGTTTCAGACTAATATAAAGGTTAAAGTCTCTCCAATGAAGTTTTAAAAAATTCCAAAAATGTCTTTACATAACTGATATACTCAGATACTTGTTTATTATCTAAAAACATTATGTTGATTCTTATAACATAATTTTTTTTTTTTATGTGGCAAACGTTTTACTGAGAAAGCATTTGAAGCCATACATGCCAGCTATAAAATACACCTGAGGTATAGTAGAAACAGTGGGATAATATTTGGTTATATTTTAGTTACTTGTGATTGGCTATCATTATTTTTTAAAATAATTCTATGTTCCTGTACTTAGAGCTCCTTTAACCTAGTGTTATTCACTAATGTAACACTGAATGGTAAAATACTGTAATATATTTTATGTCAAAATATCGATTCACGTCGTTACTACCCACTGAGTGATATAAATTTTACGATGGATATAATCCCATTCTGGATCATAATCCATCTTTCCTGACTGCATTACTACTCGTACTAAGTTTAAACGACTGAACCCAAGTAAACTGCAAAACGTACTTAAACCCCAGTTGAAGTACATGAAAATCTTTCGCTGAAATGTGATACACAATCATGTCTGTTTCTCGTCATCAGCTGGTTTCTACTGGGGGTCAGCTAGAGCTTCTCTGAAAGAAGATTAATGAACATATATGGTTGTTAACAAACACGTTTTAATTTTTTGTGAGATCTCTGTTTTAATACATAGGCGTTTAGCATAGCAAAATTAATTTTAAGTATTTCTTTCCTTGTGCGGATTAACTTGTTGACATTTCATTATACAGCAAACACTTTTATTACATCGGAGCAACTTAAATTTACTCACAGTTTTCTTAAGAGGTACTATTTCATGATAACATTTCTGTTTAGTAACTGTAAATTCAGGATTTTATGAAGCGGAAAATAATGTAAGATACTTCTCTCACATCGAGTACCTTTTATTGTATGGTTTCATTTTGGATATATGAAGAAAAATGTCATATTTGTTTGGATAAAAATCAATAGACAAAGTACGGTTGTAAAGACCAAACAATAAGTATTTTAAAGAATTAAAAACAACAATGATTACGTACAGGAGCCACAACTAAAAAAGACAGGTTAATTTCAACTGAATTTTAAATCAGTTGTGTAAATACTTCTACGTCACTAATAACTGTTCTGCACTTCATTTTATCTGATTCAGTACAGAGAGATGTAAAATCAGCTACCTTTTAACATACCGCAATCTTTATTTCCATTAGTAGCACTTTCACATCAGTACATCTACACGAAATTTGCAATTATTCAAACGTAGGAGGTTACTGTTTAAATCAACTGATTCTTTATAATAAGGAAATCTCACATTCTAAGTAACAGATACACAATTTAGTTGACACACTTGTTTATTCATCACAATGACTAGGTGTAAGAAATTAAGTTTCGTAAAACTAGACATAACATATACAATAAAATCACCTTTCACACAACAAATACTACTTCATAACACTTTCATTCCTCAGAGTCTTCTATCTGAAAAAATAGCTCCGAACTTTACCTTTCTGCGTTCTAAGCTACATCATCCTCTTCAGGTCAATATTTTAATAAACTCTGTGGAATGGAGTAAAATGAACTTTGGAAGAAAGGTTCATTCATAATGTTTATCAAAAGTGGAAAAACTTGTTCCAGAATGTCGATCACTGGTTTCTGAAATATAAAAATATCTCATTCTGTGCTCTGGCAAGGGACTTGAAGCGATGATTGGTCAGTGAGCTGTCGTTACAGTTCAGTATGTGTTTTGCTTCTTGTTCGCGAAACATATTTGAAGTTAGATGCGCACTGATTCGTTCTTCTCCTTTCTCTCGGTTCTGTGTACTCTTGTTTACAGATCAAGCACTGATACACGACCTTGGAGTTACGTAAATAGATGATTTGATCTTTGAACGGAAAGAGGAAGTATTTTAGCATGTGCTAAAATATATAAACACGGTGGAGTTGAATGTACGGAGAGGCTCTCTTCACCATGATCGATGCACTTTCCAGCTGTAACTCATAATGTACCGAATAAAAGGAAGCGAACCATATTTAGTATGTATGCCTCCTAGTATAAAGTGTAAACATATCTTCGCAGTCTCCTTCCCCAGAAGACAATCTCTACTATTAGCACAATAAGGCTTGGTTTGTTTTCAATTTCGCGCAATGCTACACGAGAGTTATCTGAGCTAGCCGTCCCTAATTTAGCAGTGTAGAACTAGAGGGACAATAGCTAGTCATCACCACCCATCGCTAATTCTTGAGCTACTCTTTTACCAACCAATAATGGGATTGACAGTCACATTATAATGCCCCATGGCTGAAAGGGCAAGCTGGTTGCGGGTTCGACGGAGATTCGAGTGCCTTAACCAACTGGCCATGCTGGGCCTAGCATGATAAAGATTTACTTCTGAAAACAGAAATGTAATGTCCATTAACACTGTTATTTTGCCGGTTTTCGTGATTTGAATATCCACTGGTTACAAAACGTACAGCAGTAAATTTATGGATATAAAACGCTAAAATCAGGGGTTCGATTCCCCTTGGTAGACTCAGCAGATAGCCCAATGCGGCTTTGCTATAAGACAAACACACACACAAAACAATGGAAGCTCGCCTAGTCCGAGATTATGTTGACCCTCGTGTACATGCACAGTTCAAATATTCGTGTATTTTTATTTAATTAACTAAAGAAGGTCGTATACTAGAATGAGTCAGTTCTGTAGATATATATTTGAGTTGTTGGATAAGTGGTTGATAACACAATATTAAAAATTTAGGCTTACCGAGGTAGCTGTAATGATTACGATTCCTATGCTACAAAATCTGTAATCAGGATATTTTATTATTCAACTGGTTTAAAAAAATAGTTATTATGTCCAACCAGTGTTGAAGAAGGATTAATGACGATCTCATATGACGACACCATTCGATGATTGGGCTAAATGAAGTTACTTGGCAACAGTCACTTAGTGTACAACATCACATCTGTTTAAACGAGTGTTATCAATTAGTCAGCAGTTTTATAGGTTTTTTTCATTATATATTTTGTAATATGTTCGTACTGTGGCTTCTGCTCTACTCACACAATTTGAAGATCTAGATCAAAAACAAAAAGTTGTGTGATGGCAAATAAAATTCACTAAGCTAAAAAGGTTTGTTCCACCAAGTTTTATTAATACAGTGTGAAAGATGACATCAACCAAGCTTTATTAACGTAGTGTGAAAGATGGTGTCGCTACGAAATAAACTTTGAAGCACTTCCCGCGTGAACATGTCACTACAACACAGTAATTGGAACGAACTCCGCCTACATAAATGTGTTTTTCTTTTATAATGTATGTTATGATAGCGAAAACACCTCTATTTAAACACAACTATCAAACTTTAAAAGTTAATGTAAATATAGAACTATCCATAGTATAAAAATAAAAACCTCCCACCTTTACACGAAAAAAGTTTCGCACATCATCTATCAAATACATCGTTAAAAAATAAATTAGAAAGAGCATTAACAATTATTTACTATAAAAATAAAACTTGATTGGTTGGTTTGGTGTTTTATGGCACAAAGCAGCTAGGCTATCTGTGCCAAACAATAAAACTTGATTGGTTGGTCTGGTGTTTTATGGCACAAAGCAGCTAGGCTATCTGTGCCAAACAATAAAACTTGATTGGTTGGTTTGGTGTTTTATGGCACAAAGCAGCTAGGCTATCTGTGCCAAACAATAAAACTTGATTGGTTGGTTTGGTGTTTTATGGCACAAAGCAGCTAGGCTATCTGTGCCAAACAATAAAACTTGATTGGCTGGTTTGGTGTTTTATGGCACAAAGCAGCTAGGCTATCTGTGCCAAACAATAAAACTTGATTGGTTGGTTTGGTGTTTTATGGCACAAAGCAGCTAGGCTATCTGTGCCAAACAATAAAACTTGATTGGTTGGTTTGGTGTTTTATGGCACAAAGCAGCTAGGCTATCTGTGCCAAACAATAAAACTTGATTGGTTGGTTTGGTGTTTTATGGCACAAAGCAGCTAGGCTATCTGTGCCAAACAATAAAACTTGATTGGTTGGTTTGGTGTTTTATGGCACAAAGCAGCTAGGCTATCTGTGCCAAACAATAAAACTTGATTGGTTGGTTTGGTGTTTTATGGCACAAAGCAGCTAGGCTATCTGTGCCAAACAATAAAACTTGATTGGCTGGTTTGGTGTTTTATGGCACAAAGCAGCTAGGCTATCTGTGCCAAACAATAAAACTTGATTGGTTGGTTTGGTGTTTTATGGCACAAAGCAGCTAGGCTATCTGTGCCAAACAATAAAACTTGATTGGTTGGTTTGGTGTTTTATGGCACAAAGCAGCTAGGCTATCTGTGCCAAACAATAAAACTTGATTGGTTGGTTTGGTGTTTTATGGCACAAAGCAGCTAGGCTATCTGTGCCAAACAATAAAACTTGATTGGTTGGTTTGGTGTTTTATGGCACAAAGCAGCTAGGCTATCTGTGCCAAACAATAAAACTTGATTGGTTGGTCTGGTGTTTTATGGCACAAAGCAGCTAGGCTATCTGTGCCAAACAATAAAACTTGATTGGTTGGTTTGGTGTTTTATGGCACAAAGCAGCTAGGCTATCTGTGCCAAACAATAAAACTTGAACAAACAAGAACCCCTCCCCTTTCATGAAATTGGGAGCTATGCTATGCTTTGTTGTTAAGCGTGAGACTACACTTGTAACACAATAAGAAATCCAGACTATGACTATCACAGGCTTCAAAACCCGGTTTTTAGTGTTATAGGCCACTATATGGAGATATAGGGCTACGGACGTAACACAGTGTAGGTTTCCTGCCATATATAACTTAACGGTTTGTGGTTTGTCAGTGTTGAATATTATAAATAGTCTAATTACGGACAAAGTTTATAAAATCAAAACCAGCAAAGTAAATATTAAAAGGTGGAAGGAACTGAACTGTACTGTTCTTGTGTTTCGTAGGTTCATCTACAACAATACAAGTGTGTATTAAATATTTAGTGTTGTTCCTAGTAATATTCTGTTGTCTAGTTTCCGTCTATTAGAAACAGTTCTCATCTTTCCACGAGCTTTCAAGATGCTCAGCTATTTATATTTATCAGTAACCTTATCATCCTTACTTTTAATTATATCAAAATAATAATACTAGGTCACCGATAGGGGTAAAGTTTATTACCCAAAACCAAGACCAGGGTTGCTGTTAAGCACAAAAATACACAATGGGCCATCTTTGTTCCGTTTACTACGAGTATCGAAACCCGGTTTTTAGTGTTATACTTACAGATTACAGATTTACTGTTGTACCACTGAAGACTTAAACCATCACGGAAATAAAAAATGTCTCAGTCAACTTACATTAAAAAACTTTAAATTGTAAGTCCATCAATGAACCAGATAAATGTGTGAATACATACTTTAAAAAGGTTAAGTAATGAGAACCGGTCTGCCATATATACCTGTACATTAGAATGTTTTTATTATTATTTATTTAGATAGAGCATTCATACTATAGTCTGTTTGTTTGAAATTAAGCACAAAGCTGTGCTACAGGGGGTCAATATATTAAAGATAGGAGCTATTCCTCAAACCCTTTGTGTATTCTTGAGTAATTTGTTTCCTCAATTATGTTAAATCTTAGGTTAAGTAAGTTATATACGTCACGTATATTAATAAATATCCATTTCATACAATACCAAGATCAATATTAATGGTTTGTATTAGATCTAACATTCATTTACAAAATGATTCTCTAAAGTTCCTTAGTTTTCAATGCATGTTATCTAAGAGAATAAGGATTGAGAGAAATATATATGACTGGTCTGCTAAAACTTACTGATCGAAATAACTCGAGCCTCGTTTTCAATGTTAAACGGCGTCACGGGGCAAAAATAAAAATAAAGTCGACCACATGAGCAAGTGCGAGGCCACTTTGAGTAGAACCTAATACCCCCTTACAACTAAGAGAATCATGCCTGCCAACGACTACACTTCTTTCTGTCGGGTAAGATCAGTTTTGAAATAGAGCTTTCATTTATTACAATAGCGCTGTACTTGTAGTGTGGTGAATTTATGCGTGTAACGACTGAAAGGTTTAGTACAATCATATTGGCGATATGTAGATGTTAGAAAAATAAAACTGTCACGCGACAGTATAAATCAAGAACAGTGAAGTGTAAAAATTTGACCTTCTACGGTTTGGTTTGAATTTCGCGCAAAGCTACACGAGGGCTATCTGCGCTAACCGTCCCTAGTTTAGCAATGTAAGACTAGAGGGAAGGCAACTATTCATCACCACCCACCGTCAACTCTTGGGCTACTCTTTTACCAACGAATAGTGAGATTTACCGTGACATTATAATGCCTCCACAGCCGAAAGGGCGAGCATGTTTGGTACAACGGAGACTCGAACTCACGACCCTCAGATTGCGAGTCGAGTGCCTTAACCATTTGGCCTTGCCATGCCGATCTTCTATGAAAAACAAAAATAATTTAAGGTCTATACGCATAAAACGGATATTTCTAAGTATGATACTTCTTTCATTTTTATATAAGATAATGATACTCGTGGTGGGCAGAGCACAGATAGCCCATTGTGTAGCTTTGTGCTCAAATTCAAACGAATAAAAATAAGATAAGGTAAAAGAATATGAAAAGTGTTTTGAAGGCCATAGAAGAAACAGAACTGATTAAAATATACAGATATTAAAGTAACTAAACTTATTATGTGCCCAACAAAAATCAAGCTGTTCGTTGTTTTAAGAGCATTTTAGGTAATGTAGACATAGTGAAGTTTTGACTTTAATGTCCCACTCTAAAAACAAGCAGAAGCAATATATTACAACCAAAACTCTACAACAGTGCTAACTGTATTATACTAACCTAAAGAAATAGATTTAGTGCTAAAGGAAACTATAAATTTACATATACGTAAATTAGAGAATGATTAGAATATTCAGTCTTTCCCTAATTTTCGATGGGGTTTTTTTAAACGAGTTTCCCGTGCCAAACAGTTGCCTTGACAGAATATTTGCTGGCTGAATTGTTTTTGTTTGTCTTCCACATGGGAGTTAAGCTCTCGACCACTTTGTCAACCCAATGTCTGTCTGTCTTCCACACTGTGTTCTTTCTAGTTTGAGTAGTTATCTGAAAAAATATTATCCAGTGTAATAATGATAAACATGCTTATTTATAATATCCAAACAATTATTTTTCAGTTATAATGATCAAATTTCAAATTTTTCATGTAGGTATCAGTCACATCTGTTTTATTGGTAAGATTTAATATATTTATTCAAGTATCTGGATGAAGGAATCTTCCTTAAATAGCATGAATATTAATTATATAATTATGAAACTAACGTTCAAACTTCATTGTATGCTAAAACAAAATCTTATAGTTTTAATTAATCAGACCGAGAAGTTGATCCTGTCGAGATAAAAGGTGGAATTTGTTTAGAAACTTATTTCGATTCCACAGCAAATGTATCTATTTTTTAAAAAAGCTTATAATTCGCGTTGCTATCTTTCTCGACATGATATAAATTGTTAATAATTTTATAAATCAATTCCCATATGTGAAAACATGTAACATTTAAACAAAATAGTCGAATGGTGGAAAAAAACGTTTCGTAAATGTTAAAGTTATTTATTCAAATATGGTTTCCTTGACTTCCACATGAATTATTGAAACTGAATGATCAAACTGGACAGATGAATTTTAAGCTTATAATGTGTAACAGCAACTGTGACTAGATTACCTCTAATGAAGTGTATGACTAGGTATTCCTGGTGCAAACGTTAATACGAGTTATCACAGGCAGTAGAGCAAAACTGAAAGTGTTTATGTAGAATTTCACGTACATATAAATACTGAGTGTATGTGTGAGGGGCTGTACAGGATTACATGTACATATAAATACTGAGTGTATATGTGAGGGGCTGTATAGGATTGCGTGTACATATAAATACTGAGTGTATGTGTGAGTGGCTGTACAGGATTACACGTACATATAAATACTGAGTGTATGTATGAGGGGCTGTACAGGATTACACGTACATATAAATACTGAGTGTATGTGTGAGGGGCTGTACAGGATTACATGTACATATAAATACTGAGTGTATGTGTAAGTGGCTGTACAGGATTGCGTGTACATATAAATACTCAGTGTTTGCATGAGGGGCTGTACAGGATTACACGTACATATAACTACTGAGTGTATGTGTGAGGGGCTGTACAGGATTACATGTACATATAAATACTGAGTGTATGTGTAAGGGGCTTTACAGGATTGCGTGTACATATAAATACTGAGTGTTTGTATGAGGGGTTATTTTGGATTACGTGTACATATAAATGCTGAGTGTATATGTGGGTGAGAAGACGTATACATACTGATAATCAATACATGTGGTAATGACGTTTCGAGGACGGAAAGTAAGAGGGCTGCGCTCAGTGTTAATATCTTTGAGTGGGAGACCCGCCCGGCCTCCTCGTTTAGTGATATATTAGACTGATACACACAACAACGCAGTTTTTGTGAGCGACAAAATTGACCTGTTACCAGGAACAGTATTCCAAACAGAAGGTACGCAGTATTCAGTGGTACGCTTCACAGCAAGTTGTGTCTCAGTTCCTATTTCACACAGATGTGACTTTAACTGGAAATTGACGTCGTTAACATTAAGTTAGAATTATTCATTCAACTGCACTCCCACTTATCCTTATAGTCACCCGCTAATCTTCATTCCACACTTTAATACAGACTTATATGTATTGCACTCCACCGCCTATAGTTAGCACAACACGGATTTGAATTGGACAGAGATACCGTGTAATAATTGTTGTTCTATGTACCCGAGAAATCTGAATGTTAAAACAATTACAGTAAAATTAGGGACGATCTAAGACTCTTTGAGCAGAAGTTACTTTTATCATGATTATTGAGATACCATTATCCAGATATATTGTTCGTTGTTAAGCACAAAGTTACACAATGGGCTATTTGAGCTGTGCCCACCATGGGTATCAAAACGGAAATTTAGTGTTATAAGCGTTAAAGCTTTTCGTTAAGCCAGTAGGTAGGAGCATCCAGAAATAAGTCATTAAAATATGAAATTATTTTATCTTAAGTGAAAAAAAACAAAACAGTGAGGAATTTTAAAATCGTGTCGAATAATACAACATGTGTCTGCGCATGTTTTTTTACCCTTAGTGACCCTCACATTGCAGATAAAATATTGGACTATCCCTCCTTTAGGCGGTAGTTTTAGCAAACTACGCAGCCATCCATTAAAAAGTTAAACAGCTACGAGGGAAAATAAATAAAGAAGGAAGAAGCATAAGACTTAAATAATTTTAAGTAAATCTTGTAACTTCCATCACCATCTGCTCTTGTAACATAAACTACTGATGATGGCGATACAATATAACAGTTTTATTAACAGATTTCCACGATATGGATGTTTGGCACAAGTTAATTTAAGAAAAGTACCTAAAATGTTTTCGACAAAAAAGTAAAAACGAGTCTATAGTCAGTTTGTCTCACAGATAGTAATAATTAAAAAAAACATATGACTGTTTATTTTAAGTATAACAAGTGAGTATTATTTAGCTTATATTGCGCGAGTGTTAAAATTAGTTATTTTTAGACACGGTAGTCATGTCAAAGTTGCTAATAACTCTTTGTGAATCATTCCTTGGGTAGTTCAGTTATTATAAATTGATGTCACGTAACTCGCAGCTTCTGAATTTTTCTCATTGTTTTATTTTTTTAATTTCGTGCAAAGATACTCGAGGCCTATCTGCGCTAGCTGTCCCTGATTTAGTAGTGTAAGATTAGAGGAAAGGCAGCTTGTCATCACCACCCACCGCCAACTCTTCGGCTACTCTTTTACCAACGAATAGTTGGATTGACCATCACATTATAACGCCCCCACGGCTGAAAGAGCGAGCATGTTTGGTGCGACCGGAATTCAAACCTGCGACTCTCAGATTACGAGTCGAGTACCTTATTCACCTGGCCATGCCGGGACAGGTTTGTGGATAGTTCTAGATCTCAGTTAGGCAATATATGCAGGTGATGTAATGAATGCAAGTTAGTGAAAGTCAAAGTGAGACAAAGTTAATGAGAGATATAGTCAAAAAGGTCTAGACTGTGTTTGTATGTTTAGCCATAAAGAATGTATAGTGACGACTTTTAAAATGCAATAATCACAAATTATATTGTAATAACAGAGTAGAGAAGAATAATTCGTGTTGTCAATTAGGTTCTAATGTAACTGAACCAGTAACAAAAAAGAGACGATTATTTAAAGCTCTGGATACATCTTTGGTAATTAAATGTGTAATTTCAAATGGTAATTTCAAATACATTATTTTAAAACAAGTGAACTTTGTGCTGCCCACTTATCGTTGAAATTTATCGCTAATAACTCAGAGATATCTACTTTAAAAAATCTTGCCCATATACATTCATAAAAACCTGACACGAATAAATGAATTGGTGAGTCTGAACAAATTTCTAAACATTTCTGAAAATTTCGCTAATAAAGCATGTTTTAACCCCTAATTATTATTATACCTTGAAATCATTGTGAATCCCTCAAGCACAAGTTGGTCATTAGTTATATTGTAAAAATAATTTAAAATTTACAAAAAATATTCTGGATCTCATTGCTTCGTATATTTTTAACAGAAATGGGAAAAGGGGATACAAAATACAGGAGTTCCAGTCCTGATCATTACTTGGTTTATTCAGTGCTGTTGAGCCAATAACATTTCTAGAATTTTTCCAATCACAACAAAGTACAATTTTCAAGCATTTTATCGAATAATAACGCAGAATTTTTTACATACCCAAAAATCTCCAAGTTCCTCTGGTGGAATAGCGGCAAGTTTATGGACTAATAATGCTAAAATAACAAGTTCGATTTCTCGCGGTATAGGCCATAGATGTGGCTTTGTTCTAGAACAAGAAAACAAACAATTCATATTCCATTTAATATTACCGTTTCTTAATACAAGTAGAACTCATACATAAATAACAAAGAATAGTTGAAGTCATCATTTTACTTGGAAAATCTTCAGTTTTCAAAACAATACCACTTACTGCATCTGCTGGTGGATTTACTATTATTATATTTGAAACTCTCATGTCTAACTTTCAATAAAACAAGAAAGTACAGTTCACTTTTTGAGTCCTTAAAATAATTTATTTTATGTGAAATTTTGCAACGATAATAGCTGCTTAGCAGATAGATTCAGTTTATACCTTCCTTCTATTCACCTCAATACGAATAATCTGGATAAAAAGTAAATGAAACTATATTCATTCAAATGTAGGAATGGGTTAAAACCGTATGGTTATATTATAACATAGATTTGACTTTTAGAACTAAATTCCACCTGTAGAATGTCATTCGATTACTCCAATACTCCCCTTCAATAATTAAAGAATTATCTCCAAAAATCTCTCTGGACTAACGTGTATTTGCCCAGACGAGACGGTTAATTGGCATCAAATTACTCCAGTACCTCCCTATGCCGATCATAAATAATTTCTTCCACATCATTTGTCCTTTCTATGTAATAACAACATAAAATAACTCTCTCAGTGTACTTTATGTCCGGATATAAACATTCAACTCAAATGGGCTCCCAGTGGTTCAGCAGTAAAGTTGAAGGCTTATAACACTAAAAATCATGTGGATGTAGCACAGTTAGCCCAGTATGCAACTTTGTGATTAACAAAGGAACAGAAATTAATCAAAACACTTTATTTCCAAATAAAAAACATAAAACATTTTTCTTCTAATTTTACTATTCTTCAGATAAACAATGAACTCATATTTTTTTATCTTACGTGCTTACAAAATTGTTACGTTATAGTAAAAAACTTATTTAATATTATGTATAATAAGTTGTATTTTAGAACTTTTGCTTTAAACAGGTTATTACTAGTAAGTCTTGAAATTAGCTCTGGCTGAATTAATTTAAAATACCACATAACCTGAATACTATATACAACTGAAATTTTACTAGTGCTGTCTGATATATCGGATATTTTGAGACATTGGTTGCCATATTTGTAGTAAGCTTTAAAAATGTTCGAAAATTAATTTTTTTATCAAACACGCACTTTTTGTCTGTGACACCATCATTACTACAATACTATGCCTGAATAATTTACATGTAAATTTTCAATCTTTATTGAGTTTTTATGTTGGTCATCAGTTTTTCTTTAATAACAGAAGCTGGTCTTCACGCATTTGATTTGTTCCACACAGGTGTTTAGTCTTTGTTACTATTCGTAGACACATACAGGGTTACTAAACTGAAATAAAATGATTTAATGAAATTAATAATAATTTATATGCAGCTTACAATCAACAGAAGAGGTGTGAAAGGACTGTTTTAAGTGTATTTTTTAGAATTGGCTTATTGCAAGAAGGATATAAACGGCCTATTCAAGGCAACTTCTGAAATCTGATGTCCTCAATTTATTTATTATCATTTTGTATAATAGATTATGTGAAATATATATTGTACCTGAATGATTTCAAATATTCGATAAAGAAACATTGAATAATCAAAAGAAAACAATTCAAATTCGAGCCGGAAATTCATTATTACATTTTCAACAGCATGATGCTTTCATTTATATATTATTGGAGTTGTTTCGTAAATGATTGTCTCCAATAAGCACCTATTCGGTTAACAATAATTTACTATGAAGTGCTGACTGGAGCAACTTAGAAATTTTGTTTTAAAGTTTATGGTTATTTTTTATCATACAAAAATGTAAGTTATGCTTACGAAATATAATTTAGATTCTATGTCTTTAACTTTTCCAAATATCTCTCAATCGGTTCTGAAGATTCCTACAATGTATTCTCAGAATGCTTTAGCAACAATTTTAATTTATTTTGAGAGTAATGTTGACAGGTAACCTTAAAAAAAGTATGTTATTTAATGTAATTGAAACAGTGCAATATACTGAAAATTATTACGGATTAATCTGTTTATGTGTCTTTTATCAAGTTATGAATTTAATACTCAGTGTTCATGGTCATTTCACGACCATTTTTTAAATCTAATATCATACGTTTGATTTCAAATGTGATTTTTAATCGATTTTTCAACTTATATAACATTTTAAAGGAAAGTTTAGTGTACATAATAATGACTAAACGTGTTTGTTTGTTTGTTTGGAATTAAGCACAAAACTACACAATGGGCTATTTGTGCTCTGCCCACCACGCTATCGAAATCCGGTTTCTACTAGCTGTGTGAGTCTGCACACAAATCGCTGTACCATTGGGAGGACTAAAAGTGACCATCAATATCTGTATTGGCATCCCAAATAACTGGATATATGGCACATGCAATTACGATCCTTGGAGGTATCATACACCTATATTTTCAAAATCACCAGTACAATCGCACTGATGTGTTGAAAATGATACACTGATGGCTGGGATTGTTCATACATTCTATTTATTTACAAACATCTTAACTGAAGGAAATGCTGCAGAATGGCACATTCTGCTTAAAATATTCCAGCATAGAGGTAACCATTGACGAAATTAATTCTTTCCGATACATAATTAAAGTGAATTAAAGACACATACTAAACACAAAATACTCAGAACTTTACATAGATAGGCAGAAATTATTATAGAGAATAATCGAATTACCCACTACACACAATTATTCAAATTTATTTGTAAAGTATTGAGATAAAAGGATCACGTAGTGAGTTTTTCCCGCCAGGAGATCTCCTCGCGCAACAGTACTCACGCATGCTTGCATATTGTTGCTGTAGTCGGGAGGAATCTGGATTACAAGAAAGCCTACAGTTTAATGGAATTTGAATTTCGTTACCAACAATTCAAATCAGAAAGGAAGCTACCACGTCTTGCAATGGCTTGCTTTTATACTCATTAAGCGAAATTTTCGAAAGTTAAACAATATTTGAAGATGCGCTAGTGTTTTCGTAATACAAGTATTGTTGATTCTTACTCTCAAGAATCTCCTACAAATTTAGAGAACAGGCAGGACTTGCGCAATACGAATCCAACAATATACGTCACTTGCATAAAAAAAAATATACTGAAACAAACGTAGGCACTAAACTAAATGTACAACAGTAAATCTGTTACACCACCAAAAATGCTTGTAGTAAGAAGCAGGTGTATACCTAGAAGAAATATTACTAACAAGTATACTCAAACAATTTAACCAAACAACAAACGACAAGTCCAGAACATCCAGAATTTAAAGCTACGAAACTGGAAAATATCGTGATTGGTGTGACAGATAAAATGTTCCTATTGGACAATAGTTACTTGACTAGTGGTCTCATCGATTGATTTTCATTAGCTAAAACATGAATGGATGATATTAAAAAGAATGATGTGGATATCTGTGTTGTTCTCCTCATGGATATCTGTGTTGTTCTCCTCATGGATATCTGTGTTGTTCTCCTTATGGATATCTGTGTTGTTCTCCTTATGGATATCTGTGTTGTTCTCCTCATGGATATCTGTGTTGTTCTCCTCATCGATATCTGTGTTGTTCTCCTCATGGATATCTGTGTTGTTCTCCTCATGGATATCTGTGTTGTTCTCCTCATGGATATCTGTGTTGTTCTTCTCATGGATATCTGTGTTGTTCTCCTTATGGATATCCGTGTTGTTCTCCTCATGGATATTTGTGTTGTTCTCCTCATGGATATCTGTGTTGTTCTCCTCATGGATATCTGTGTTGTTCTCCTCATGGATATTTGTGTTGTTCTTCTTATGGATATCTGTGTTGTTCTCCTCATGGATATCTGTGTTGTTCTCCTTATGGATATTTGTGTTGTTCTCCTCATGGATATTTGTGTTGTTCTTCTCACTTGACAGAATCCATTGAAATGTACATCATAAGAAATTAAATTTAAATCAAACACAATAATTGGATGCGATGGGTAAAAATATGTGGATTGTTCCAATGCAAATACATGGCAATCATTGAGTATTATAATTGTATTTAGGAAATGATAATGATATTTGATGACTGATCTAACTAACTGCAGAATACAAAGTTTCATGCGCTATTATCATCGTCGGAAGAGATGTAAAAGGATGAATGATTCGACTCAATTGGAAATTCATCCACTATGAAATATTTCACCACAGGTGGTCTCTTGAATCTGCAGTGTTCATGTATGTCTCTCTGTACATCTATCATGTTGTAGATGAGTTATAGCTTCAGTGATAAGAAAATATTTACTGGTCTAGATTTTTTTTTTTTTTTTTTTTACAGAACAACCACAATAGATTTGGACACAATTCTTTCGGATCAGTGTGAACCGATTGCCATACGAAACGTGCCATTCAGTAATAAATTACAACCCAGTCCGAGAAGATATATGATGATACAGAAATGTTTTGGCTTTTACAAAAAAAAAAAAAGATATTTGGATATAATTCTTTAGATTATTGGAAGAAAGAACTGGTGTAATGGAGTTACATGTGAAATATATCATTCAATGTTAATTAACTGTCTGCTTTGGCAAACATATGCTGGTCTGGAAAAATTTTATTTGAAGTGTTATAAAAAAGTTAAAACAAATTATTTGGAAATTTCCTTTTTTATTAATTAATGCAATACAGAGTTGGAGTAATCTCCTAACATACGATAGGCGGCATCAAAAGCTACTTAAGTGTCTCCTTCGGGGCAGAAATATGCTGGTTATACTGGTTTTGGATGCATTTTTTTTCATATATCACATAAAAACAATAATGCGAAAATGATTTTTTCTGTTTAGTGCACAGGAGTTGGAGCAGTTATATGATATATAAAATGAATCATTCATGGTTAACTAAATACCCCCTACGTTGAAATATACAACTGATCCGGTGAGGCTATCCGATATTGCAGAAAAAAATGTAATAGATTTTTAAATAATTTCTCTTATTCATTTTAGTTCGTGTAATCAACTAACGCATGATTTTAATATTATTTAAATGTCTCGTCCGGTCAATAATCAGTGATTTTTCTGCTTTCAAAGGAAAGGTAGGATTGCCTTTTTTTTTTCCCAGGAAATGTTAAATACCAGTTTTGCAAAAGCCTATCAACTTTTGAGAATCTGAATAAGGATACGTGGCGGAGGTCTGCTAGAAATCCACGAATACTCATCTTATTGAACTTCACAGTTAATGTCAAAATTACGTCTTTTAATTTCACGTACGGTACGCGAAGTTAAGGTACAATAACTGTTAAAAGTTCATACTGACTTCAAACTGGTCGTAATCCGAGGGCCACGGGTGCGAATCCCGGTTGCACCAAACATGCTCGCCCTTCCAGCCGTGGGGGCATTATAATGTCACGGTCAATCCCACTATTCGTTGGTAAAAGAGTAGCCCAAGAGTTGGTGGTGGGTGGTGATGACTAGCTGCCTTCCCTCTGTTCTTACACTGCTAAATTAGGGACGGCTAGCGCAGATAACCCTCGAGCAGCTTTGCGCGAAATTCAAAAATCAAACAAACAAACAGTCAAACTGGTCACACACTAACGTGATAGTTTCCTGTATATGGTAACTACGTTATGTACAGACAGTGTGTTTTATCTTCTCTTGTTTTCACTGGTCGAGTTTCACTAACAGGAAGGGAAGTGATTATTTTATCTTTACAGGAAATTATAAATGTATACGTGACAAATATATATATGTGTAAGAATCCTACTGTAAAAAATAGTTTATAATAATACTAGGACTTCTTGTTGTTGGTGGTGTTTTAGGGCAAAGATACACAATATGCTGTCATCGCTCTATTTATCACGATGAATTTATCCCCACATTTTAGCGTAATATATCTGGAGATTTAGAGCTAACCTACTAGGAGATATCAAAATTTCTAAGGAAAAGCACACAATGATTTCAAACTCACCTGTTTCAGTAGTGATGTGTAAACGTGATTTAAAACTTAAACGTGTTGATTAGATGTTCGTGTGAGTGGTTATAATTAATTACCGTGGTTCCTTCATAAACTTCAGCTACTTTAAGCATTCGTTCCTCAGTAGGTGTGGCTAGTGTTCTACTTCTTTTATTTGAAGTTGTTTTGGCAGCAATAATGAAAATAATTCTAGTCAGTTTTATTTTATATACAATACAGCTTATGTAATCTTTTCTCATCAGGGTGTTAACAACTATTCCTCATAGTATAGTATAGTATAGTCCAAATGCTTTCAGGAATATAAAGATTAGATGCTTTGTTAAAATAGAAAATTTGGAGCTAGTGTTAAATAACGCAGACTTTATGTTTGAGACCCTAGTAACAGTGTTAGTCTTAGTCCTACAGTCGTGTTTACTTTCTCAGGGTTCTGAGTGCCCTTAACAGTTCACCTTTACTTATCTAATATCTCTGAGACTTCTATGTCTTGTTTATGTTCGGGCGGTTTCCTAATTTGCTTGACATTTACGTTATATCTTAGTTAATGTTTTTACTGCAAGTCTGCTATAAAGTTACGAATTGAACCTTGGAATAGCTAATCATTCATGTACACGTTATTTGTGATTTATAGTTGTGAAAATTACTGTTTATGTTTTTATTTCTTTTTGAACGTCCAAAGGCACGTTCTTTTGATTGGTGAGACAATGACAAGATTCCTAATGATGTTGGCCTGGCATGGCCAAGTATGTTAAGGCGTTCGACTCGTAATCCGAGGGTCGTGGGTTAGAATCCCGGTAACACCAAGCATGCTCGCCCTTTCAGCCGTGGGGGCGTTATAATGTTACGATCAATTCCACTAGTGGTTGGTAAAAGAGTAGTCCAAGAGTTGGCGGTAGGTAGTGATGACTAGCTGCTTTCTCTCTAGTCTTACACTGCTAAATTAGGGACGGCTAGCGCAGATAACCCTCGAGTAGCTTTGCGCGAAATTCAAAACAAATTCCTAATAATGTTGTACAAAGAACTACGTTTTATTAATTACTATTTATGAGTTTATAGTATTTTTATCACTTTAGTTAATAGATTGAAATTAATGGACAATTTTCATGATGTTATAAAAATTATGTAATGTAACCCAAATATTTCGATAATTTCAATTAAAGGATTTAACCTATCGTTTTTAGATCGCGAACACGACTGTAAATATTATTTTAGTATCGTAAAATTCGTAGATGTTGAACCTTTGTAGTAAGTGTGTATTTAAATAATGAAAACTTAGATGTATATATATTTTTATACTTGTGTCTCAGAATCTATTTCCTTCTATTAGGCTAGCAATGATATTTTTTTCAAGTATCAAATAAAGTATTATGCTAGTTTCATAACCTGTTCATAGATGGGGCGCCTCCCAATAAGTGTTCATACAGTCATGGAACCACAAGACATGAATGTTTATTTTCTTCATAGGTGGTAGCACCAACAGAAGTAATAAATGTAAATTGACTAGTTTATAATGCAGTAATGCGCGTAGTAAACAAATACTGTACAGCGTGTCAACAACCGAAATTATAAAGAAATGTTCAGAGTCATTTTAAAACAGCCGAATGCTCTAGTTTTTTTTAGTTTTTTTTTACTTTCACACCATGCACTTGTACAGATGCGAACAAATTATTAGAACGACAGATCGCTGTCAGGAAGAAAGAAATTACATGAATAACGAATCAAGAAAACGACCTCTTTCATGACTAACGAAATATCTTTTGTTCAAATGTCGATCTCATATTTCTTTCCCTTAATTACAAACAAAAAAATCTACATACAGACGAAAACGATGTCAAATCAAAGAAGGCCATTCATCACAAATTCGGATCAAGCGTGGCCTACTGGTTAGTGTGTCATATTATTGATATGAGGGTCAGCGATTTGCGTTTTTTAGTTACAAAATCACGTTCCGCATCAGTGGCTGCTGAAACGTTATAAGAGTTAGGGTGAAACCGCATTATTTGAAAAAAAAAAAACCTCGTGGCCAAAGAGTCGGTGGTATGTGCTGTTGACTTCAATTAAGTCAATCAATTGAAAATTAGAGACAGTTAACCCTTTCGGGTAACTTTACAAACACAAACATGACCGAGGTATATCTTCTAGTAAACTTTTAAACTTCAGAAACAAACAAATATTTACCGAAACTCCCTCTGACGGATATATGTATACACGTATGTGCGTGTGTGATGAGTTGTATAGGTGTAAGTTAAATAAATAGTTTGCTTGTTTTTAAATTACAGCGACTGTGGGAGAACAAGTGGCATGGCAAAAGTGTATCTTAGAATAGTCTGTTTGTTGTGAAACACAGATCAATACAATGGCCTATCGGTGTACTATCAACCATGGGTAGTGAAATTAATGTAATAAAAAGGTACAGTTTATGGCAGCCTTTTCACCAGATGAATTGTGTATTTTTATGAGATAGAAGTGCACTATAGAAACGTACCCATTGTTGCTCATCGTATTGATATGATAACGATAAACAACAAAAACGTACAGTGTTGTAATAACAAATACTGTGTTGGCACAGAATCGAGTATCCAGTTTTTTTTGTACAACGTTTTATAATTAATGATATGGTAAGTCTGGAAGAAACGTTTTACTCTGGCAAAATTCCAGGGCAAGTTCGTAACATTTTTGGTTAATGCTGGTTATTACTTCAGTATGTCCGGGTACAAAGGTTTAGGCGAAATTTATTTTGAGCTCGCATTTAGAAAGGTTCAGATTTAAAGATTTATACAATAAAATAGAAAAAAAAAAAGATCTAGTTCAGGATTAAAGAAACAGTTGCAAACTGACTTTGTTAACCTGAAGATGACCTAAGAAGGTCGAAACGTTGTTCTGTTCTTTATTTTAATTAAAGTTTTAATACCCATACCAACCGTTTTGAGAGTACATTATTACTTTAAGTGGGTTTCTCGTCATCACAAAAATTGATAATATCCTAAAAGAAGCACAAAACGCATAGTCATAATATTGACAGTTACTATCCTTGTAAGCAAACTAAACAGATAGATTAACAGACAGAAATAGTCATCAGATGACAGCTACGTTCTAGCTGAGTGTCTAGAGTTGCCTTTCAGACAGTTGACCTGCAGACGTTGTTCTTCCACTCTTTGCCCCAGAAATATGTATCCGACACTAGAGACACCTAGTGGTCTGTCTGCGTTGTTAGTACACTTATGATGTTTTACTTGATTATTCAGTTGACCGAAATGTACGCTAATCTAATTAAGTATGTAAAAAATATCATGACCTCAAACAATTATATTAACAGTTGAAAACTGCATTAACAAATAACAAAAGGACGTTATATGCCGTTTGAAAATAATGGATATTACATTACAATTTTAAAATAACGTTTATTTTGAAATGGATAAGTGTGTAAGTTAGCTTAGAAGTAAAAAGTTATTCTCTATCCTTAAAATAAAGTACTGAAATTGAAAGATTGGTTTGTTTTTGTTTGTTTCTTTCGAATTTCGCTCAAAGCTACATGAGAGCTATCTGTGTTAGCCGTCCCTAATTTAGCAGTGTAAGACCAGAGAAAAAGTAGCTAGCTATTCATCACCTACTGCCAACTGACATGAAAATAGGTTAATAAATATCATATTATATATAATTGCAACCCAAGAAAATGTTAGAAACTTATAAAAATTCAAAATATAAATGATATTCACGACACAACATTCGTCATAAGCTGAGAGAATAAATTGTTTGTTTGTTTTTGAATTTCCCTCAAAGCTACACGAGGGCTATCTGTGATAGACGTCCCTAATTTAGCAATGTAGGAGTACAGGAAAGGCAGCTAGCCATTATCACTCACCGCCAACTCTTGGGCTACTCTTTTACCAACGAATATTGGGATTGATCGTAACATTATCACGCCCCCCACGGCTGAAAGGGCGAGCATGTTTGGTGAGACGATGATTCGAACCCGCGACCCTCATTCGAACGCCCTAACCTCCTGGCTATGCCAAGCACCCAGAAGTCCTGTCTCTTCAGTAGTAAGCAGTATGTTTCCGAATTTACGAAACTAAAATCTTGGGTTCGATTCTTCGCGGTAGAAAAAGAACAGACAGCCCATTGTTTAGTTTTACTTTAAAAAAATCAATAACAATCTAAATTAGCCATTGTATTCTCAAAAGAGCTCGAAAATCATTACAATATGTATAAGAAATTAGAACGTATATTAATCTTTTTTATTACAGCCAATCAAAACAAAACTATAAAGGGTTAACTAAGAAGCCACATTTTGCTTCTATTTTTTAATTAAATATAATAAATATGATTTAAAGTGATATATATTTTAAGTGTGTGTTTGTTTTAGAGCAACGCCGCATTGGACTATCTGCGTATTCACCACCGAAAATCAAACCCTGGATTTTAGCATTGTAGATTAGTAAACATATAGCTGCATTTTTAAAACGTGGAATAAAATGTTTTGTTTAGTAATAATCGAACTTTAAAATATCCACTTTGTTTTTTTTACTTGCTGAGAATACAAATATAAGAATCGTAATTCGAGGGTCGCGGATTCGAATCCCGTTCGCACCAAACATGCTCGCCCTTTCAGCCGTGGGGGCGTTATAATGTGACGGTCAATCCCACTATTCGTTGGTAAAAGAGTAGCCCAAGAGTTGGCGGTAGGTGGTGATGATAAGCCTCTAGTCTTACACTGCTAAATTAGGGACGGCTAACGCAGATAGCCCTCGAGTAGCTTTGCGCGAAATTCAAGAACAAACAAACAAACAAGTATAAGAAAGTGACACCTAGTAGAATATACTATTATTTTGAATTATAATAATATAAACTTATTGCCACTCTTGGCAGACCTTAGTTAATTTTAAAATTTAAAGGATCATGTCATGTTCTAACTATTATGTTTGCGCGCTGGATGGATTACGTCATTGTGCAGTAATAGAGTGAAACAGAAAGATGACGCACTTGAAAGTTAGTGTGTGTAAAAGATCACGTACTTCGAGTTGAGAAAGATGAAGTAACAGGGATGCTATTCAAAGACATCATGGAAGCAGTTCTCTTGTGCATGCACATGTCTTCGTAGTTCAAATACAGCTTTGATAATCACTGTATACATAAGTTACTGGGGAGAAATGATCCCGTTTATATTGTGCTTACATCAAAAGGAGACAGAATACATAGTGGTTAATCAGCTTCCTCCTTGGAATATGGTTGGAAATTAATTGCGTAAAGTTAACTATCCATAAAAACTGCTAAGAAAATTAATTTGTTGTTAAATATTTAAAGAAGATGCTGTATTTATTGGAAGCTTAAATTGTTAAGGCAAATGCTATTTTCTTTACGTCCCGAGATATTCTAAAATAAACGCATTTGTTCAGGAATTTTTTTTTACCAAATGAAAATACCCTACACTTTTCTAAGATGCTCTCATGACAAAAACTCACCATGCCGTCGGTAGATTTAAAACTACAGAATTTAAAAATTTTAAACTCGTCTCACAACTTTAATTACTGTTTTCATTACAGGGCGAAGTTATATTTTTAAACTGTCATTTTCTAGCATGTTTACCATTGTAAACGCAATAGTTGTACCCAACTAGTTTTATTGAAATCTAAAACACTTTTGATATTGTCAAGTATTGCATCCTATTTTCAATGGCAAGACATGGCCAAGTGGTTAAGGCACTAGGCTCGTAATCCGAGGGTCACGGATTCGAATTCCCGTTGCACCGACCATGCTCGCTCTTTTACCCGTGGGGGCGTTATAATGTTACGGTGAATCCGACTATTCATTGGTAAAAGAGTAGCCCAAGAGTTGGCGGTGATTGGTGATAACTAGCTGCCTTCTCTGTAGTCTTACACTGCTAATTTAGGGACGGCTAGCGCATATAGCCCTTCTGTAGCTTTGCGTGAAATTCAAAACAAATAAACAAATCCTATTTTCAAAATTTTAACAAGTTAAGTTGATAACTGTATGACTTCAATTCGCACACACACACAGCTGTTTGATGCATTGCATATTAGGAGCATTTCACGCAGTGGTTGTATTAGTGTCCCTCATCAGAAGCGTTCTAGGAATTTTTTTTTTAATTACTCCAAGAACGTAATTACAGAAGCATATGGAATAACCAACATATACTTACAGTGATGATTATCTGCGGTGCATTACAGACCACAGTGTCGTCTGTATTTTCCTGTTTCTTGCCTGCACGACACATATTCTCAGAAATCATCCATTGTCCTCTTTCACAACCATCTTCGAACACTCACGTCATTATCACGAAACCTAATAAGTAACCTAAGTAATTCACTAGTACTATTTAGAGCAAGCCAGTACTTACTACAACTGTACTCGAAGTACCACACGCTGAAGAATATTGAGTAGAGTTTATATTTCTAAAGGTTATTAAATTTGTTCTAGTTTTTGTCACTTTGATCCCATCTTAGTAATTTCAATGTTCTAAAAGCATGTGTCTTATCTGTACGATTATCTGTTTCTTACTACGACCCCACTATAGCTACTAACTTATCTCTTGTCTTTTTAACTGCTTCCTGATTTGAAAGAAGTACAGATATTATACTGATAGATTAGGTCTCACAGTTAAATAACAAAACTGCAGATATGTAAAGCGGCCAATGGACACATTATTTATATGATTTAGCGGTTGTTTTAATATTATTATGTTTACAATAGTGAGCAGTGAAAACACATTACACATCACCCAATAAAGAAAATCGTAGAATATTTTGTTTTAAAAAAATCTGTGTTTTTATTGTTGTTATTCCTTTAAGTTAAGGACACTAAAAGTACGTGTTTTTTTAATCTAATTTCAAAACTGTTGTCGGAAATGCGAATAAAAGATCATTAGTGCACTACGTATGACATCAAAGTCTTATTGATTATATTCTTATAGAGTAATTTCCGAGATCCATCAGGCGTTACTGAAAGTGACGTGACTTATATCTGTAGTGTGGAAGCATAATTTTTGAATTATTCTTCGAGAATATTTAATTAGTTTTATTCTCTAAGTGTTCCTATATTTCATTTCATGACATTTTCTTCTCTCCAAGTCTATAACTGGCATCTCATACACCTAGTGTTGAAAGTTTTAGAACAGAACTCGTATTTCATTAACTTTTTTTTAATTGAAGAAACTTAAGAAAAACATTGTTATTATTGTGTTTTTAACGCTAAGCTACAAAATACCCTATCTACTGTATGTCTAGCGGGAGAAATCGAACCCTAGATTTTAACATTATAAATCCGTAAACTTACCGCTTACTCAGTGAAAAACTACGTAGAAGATTTAGTATGATAATATAGTCGAAAGTTTATTTTAATTGTATGTGTAGTACAATAACGTTTTATTAATATACAGCGAGGACGTACAATAATTACATACATTTTATTACTCACAAATAGCTCAAAATATTCTAACAACAAAATTTAAAGGTTGTTTTGTGATAGAAATTTACTTTTCTGGTGGTCAAACATTGATTTTATTTGTTCAAAGAAATGACATGTATGCACGTATGTAGTTTCTATGCTACCAGTACGCTTAAACCCTTTAATCGTAGAACTAGAACAAAGCGTTGTCCTGATAACATAATTGCCAGTTGTTGTTTTTTAAATCAGATACTGTATAATCTATATTTATGTGCATCTGACTTCATGTAAGTATATAGATTAATG
The DNA here is from genome assembly GCF_004210375.1 of Tachypleus tridentatus. NCBI lineage: Eukaryota > Metazoa > Arthropoda > Merostomata > Xiphosura > Limulidae > Tachypleus > Tachypleus tridentatus. The sequence continues at coordinate 78,469,149 of NC_134834.1, read as the reverse complement.
GCAAAGTTATTTGACTAAGCACCTTTCCTATGCGATGGATATTTCATGAGAGTATTTTTATTAGACTGAAACATGCGTTTCACTTCTAAATACATTCGATGTTTCCTTCAAGATCTGTTTTGATGTAAAGGATATTACCCCTTAGGATGGGATACAATCATTTTATTACAAAATTTAACAAAGTTTATTACAAAATTTGATTTAACTGTAGAACTCGAATATAAGGTCTTTGTAGACTATTTTGGTGTGTTTCTATAACTGAGGTCAATGAATCTAAAAGAATGGGACCAGGAGAAAACAGAAGACAAAGTTAAGAGATTTTACTACTCGGCTAGCATCGCCGAGGTTGACAGCACCCAAAGTCACTGCTCCTAACAGCCGCACTAACATCTGCGTGCTTCGAAGTGATTTTCTCTAGAACAGAATACTCATTTCCTCAAGAGCCTATACTTATTTTTATCTTGCCTCCTCTGTAGACTAGGATGTGTCTGCATTTTAAGATAAAGCCGTACCGCACGTTTAATCCATCAAGCACCAAATCTAAAAACACATCAGTGCTGTTTCCTAAAGAGGGAGTGTCTAAATTCGATGAAGTAAGCTTCATTTCTACTGGCTGTGACGTCAATGGGTGTGCGATCACGTGAGTATGTGTACAAGTAAGCCGTGTTTTGTCAGAATTCAGCATAACTTCTGCAGATACCACATTTATACGTGTGAATATAAATATAAGTTTTTATTCGCAGACTTAAGAAGTAACCATGCCTTACATTAGAACACCTGTAAGTAATACAATTTGTTTGTTTAATTACATTCCAATTTTTGTTATTCGCCAATAAATATACTATAGTACGTATATATCATTTGTTTTTAACTTTCACTTAATTATGGTCACAGGAAGTGTTTCTTTCGAGATTCGAGCTCTGCAATCAATGTTTAGTTTGTTTGCTTTCTTGCAAAGTTACTCATTGGTTATCTATGGTGTATCAGCTACGAGGATCGAACACCACATTTTAGAGTTATAAAATTCTAAGCTCACTACAAGATCGCCGGAGAAGTTTTTTTCAATGCTGTTATAATTATACTGCATTAATTAGATTGATTGTTAATTAAAGTTTATATTTTGTACTTTAGTTAAAATAAACCACAAATGGAAGAAATGGAGAGGAATGTTGTGGTCCCCTCAAAATTATGACCCTATGGCAGAGTGCCCTTTTGAGTAGGGAATAGAGACGTGTATGGAAAGTTGCTAGCTATTTTCAAATAAATGGCCAAAGTTAACATAGCAAATAACGTGCGCCCCCCCCCCCAATTTGTTCCGCTGCCTTTAAATTAAACTTACTTTTCCAAAATAGATCTTTATTTTTATAAACTTTTTTCCCATTCATAGATATTCTGTATGTAAATCATTTAATAATAATGTCAGTTCATTTTAACGTTCACACCTTTAGAACATTTTAATTATGTATTATCTAATGTGCCAAATCGAAATTATTGTTATTAACGAATCTTTATATAAAGCTCTACTAGAACTAATGACAAAGCATTATATTCTAAACATACCCGTTACTAACTGTACATATAAATAAGTGTAATTAGTGGCGTAACTACCAGCTTAGGGTCCTCCTGCGAAAGGCCCGGCATGGCCAAGCGCGTTAAGGCGTGCGACTTGTAATCTGAGGGTCGCGGGTTCGCATCCCGGTCGCGCCAAACATGCTCGCCCTTTCAGCCGTGGGGGCGTTATAATGTGACGATCAATTCCACTATTCGTTGGTAAAAGAGTAGCCCAAGAGTTGGCGGTGGGTGGTGATGACTAGCTGCCTTCCCTCTAGTCTTACACTGCTAAATTAGGGACGGCTAGCGCAGATAGCCCTTGAGTAGGTTTGTGCGAAATTCCAAAACAAACAAACCTCCTGCAAAGATTTATAAAGGTTGAGAAACCGTAGTATGAACATTATTTGCTCTTCCCACCCTCACCACTGGTTATAACATAGAATTATTCATCAATATATTATTATACCATTTATTTATTATTTCACACAACCATAATGTTTATAAGGTCATTAAATAACACTGACTAAAGTTGTAAAATAATTCACAGATTCACGAAAACGTAGCGTCTTTGCTACTGACTTTATTGAAATTTATTACAGTTGTGTAACTGTACATGTACTGCCACCATCGACATAGCTTATTCTACTAGCTAAAGCAACCACATTGTAAAAAAAAGAAACAACAACAAAATCTGGAATGTGTTGCGTGAAAATCAGGCCCCCACATTCTGGTACTTCTATTGGTTGAGGAATCATTGTTCCAAGAGTTTGGCCTCCAGCCAAAGTTGCATTTAACATAATCATTGCTTAACCCGTTTCTGTGGCTGTTAAGTGGTTACATTTTTTTTTTTAAAATTAATACTATTATCTTCTTTCTCGGACATACATAATTTTCATCTTGACGTCACAACTGGCTTTCCTTAAACTGTTTTTATGAGTGTAATTTAATAGACTTATCCCTGATGAAGAAATGTACATTTTCTTTTCTGATACAAATTTATTATTCCACACCACGAGACAACTTGTAAAAACTAAAATAACATATAAACATATGAAATGTTTAAAATCTACACAAACACCCTTCTTCAGTTCTTTTGAGTAATAAGTAAATTTATTCGATAAAATTATATTTAATATATAACGTTAAAATAAATACAGTAATATACTGTTAAATAATCCTTATCTATTTCATATTTGTAATGGCGTAAATGATTGTTGATTTGCGGTTTACTAATATAAATAGTTTCCCAACTAATACTGCGTTTATCGTGTCCCACTAGGCCTTGTTGGCACTAGATATAGTAAATAAATTGAGATTGATTTATTCAAACTTACTAAGTTTAACGCGAGAGATCTTATTGAAAATATGTAAATGAAAGAGCTTGAACATTCAGGCAAAATATTATAACTTATAATTAGTAATAGAAGAAACCAACATATCAATAAATTGAAATGAAAGTGTTAATAGACTTGTTTGTGTCAATGATAGAAATACTTAAAATGTACCTTTATTACAAATGAGAAAAAAAGGAAAATACGTGTTATCTTTCTTTTGTAGTGGACTAAACCTTCCATCAACTTTCCATTTTTCAACCCTATTAATGACACTCGTGCTCTTCGTGCAAGTTCTGGACGATTTAGTTTTTGTGTATATGGGTAATCTTCAAAATGGAAATATTATTGATAAAACCTAAATATAATAAGAAGTTTCAAGGTATCAAGTTACAACGAATTAATATACACGTTAACAAGATAAGTTACACTGTTGTTACCAGTTAAACAAGTATCAATAATCAATCTGTTTCCTTCACATTAATACAGTTTATCAAAGTGATTGAAATTACCTTCAAATGAATACACGTTAACAAGATAAGTTACACTGTTGTTACCAGTTAAACAAATATCAATAATCAAACATTAATACAGTTTATCAAAGTGATTGAAATTACCTTCAAATGAATACACGTTAACAAGATAAGTTACACTGTTGTTACCAGTTAAACAAATATCAATAATCAATCTGTTTCCTTCACATTAATACAGTTTATCAAAGTGATTGAAATTACCTTCAAATGAATACACGTTAACAAGATAAGTTACACTGTTGTTACCAGTTAAACAAATATCAATAATCAATCTGTTTCCTTCACATTAATACAGTTTATCAAAGTGATTGAAATTACCTTCAAATGAATACATGTTAACAATGACCGTTTCCAATGTTTCAAATAAATCAAACTGAAACTATAGAAAGTTAATTTTCACATCAGAAAACAATTAGCTCAGCATAGAGTATTGTTTTGTCATGATTATGAGAAACCCACTTGAAGTAAATATACATTCAAAAGACTACTGGTACGGGTATTAAGGCCTTAATTAACATAGAATACAGAACAACGTTTCGACCTTCTTAGGTCATCTCTCCAGATTAACAAAGACAGTTTGCAACTGACCGTTGCTGGGCAGGTCTTAGAGTATTATTAGACAGTCTTTTGAGATTTATTTTATAATTGTCAGATTTTAATTACATTAGTGATTGCCTGAATTCGATTAAAATATTAAAATAGATATTTTTTTACATTATACTAAGTGTATTCATATTAAATAAAATAGCTTAACTTGATCGTAGTACTCGTGTGCAGCCTCTTTAAAATATGTAATAGAATCTTTGATAAACAATTCATATATATTGTTTCCAAGAATGAATATGTTTTACAGGAACAAATATACATCTATATGATAATTTATACCTTTCATTCGACAAAAGATGCATTAATTTAGTCGTTGTCTAAGCAGTATTAATCACTGCTATATTTTACACAGTTATTGACTGTATAAAACGGTGATAGAAATAAGTTACGCACCAGTTCTTTTGTTTATGAAATGATATGCGTATATGTGTGTATTAGATTAGGTAGTGATCCTAAACAAAAAAAATTAATGTTTTTTTTTTTTATCTTTCCAGGGTCTGACAGGCCGCCTGTCGTTTGCTATTGTTGCAGCAGCCTTCGGTTCAGCTTTTCAACATGGCTACAACACCGGTGTTGTCAATGCTCCCCAAGATGTAAGTTTCTTACCAAAATATTATCGCCATTAATCACGTACTAGGCTGGTTTATGGAAATATCTTAGTGAATGAGTAAACAATGGCTAAACAATTAAGAACAAGCCTCGTTTCAAACTACTGAATTAGAACAATAAACAACAGTGTTATGTATTTTTGTAATATAAAGGTGTTCCTTTGTATTGGTTTATTTTGGGCTTAAATTGTTGTGTAAGTAAGGCTTCTTTACTTATACAACAACTTAAGCCCAAAATAAACCAATACAAAGGAACACCTTTATATCTTTATTAAAAAATAATATAATAAATATAATAAAAAAGTGTTATGTATTGATTACACAGTACTCATAATATAATATCTGTATTTTGATAACCGGTTCCTTATACCAAATGTCTATTTTAGAACAGAAAGTGAAGTCAGTATTTCAGTAATACTTTGCTGAAAAACTGTGAAATGTTATTAAAACCAAATGGTTTTACATATGAAACATCACATCAGGTGAATCGTCAGTGGTAATACTAATAAGGTTTACATCGTCACTTTATCAATAACATAATTTGTGTGTGTTTTTATAAAGAAGTTTGTATTTGTGCCATGGCAATCAGGTTACTTCGATGCAATCTAGAAGGTACTTGTAATACAAGTACAACAGGGACAACTTACAGAAAAAATCTAGAGCACATTTAGTAGCCATTCTGTTACGAGTAATTCTGCTACAGAGTTGAAGGTATCTTTAATTAATTATTTATCCAGACTCAATGCATTTTTATCTAATTGTCAATGTCAAAAGTGTAGAATTAATATTCCATTTCAATAAACAACTATGCAACGATTTATTTCTGGGTACAAACGACAGATATTTATAAGAATCTTGGACACACAAGTTTTGTGTCTGGTAAACATATCGTAATTCAATATTAGTTATCGGTGAGAAGATGTAAATAGACTATTGGTGAGATGATGTAAATAGACTATTGGTGAGATGATGTAAATAGACTATCGGTGAGAAGATGTAAATAGACTATTGGTGAGAAGATGTAAATAGACTATCGGTGAGATGATGTAAATGGACTATTGGTGAGATGATGTAAATAGACTATCGGTGAGAAGATGTAAATAGACTATTGGTGAGAAGATGTAAATAGACTATTGGTGAGATGATGTAAATAGACTATCGGTGAGAAGATGTCAATAGACTATCGGTGAGATGATGTAAATAGACTATTGGTGAGATGATGTAAATAGACTATCGGTGAGAAGATGTAAATAGACTATTGGTGAGAAGATGTAAATAGACTATTGGTGAGAAGATGTAAATAGATTATTTTCCTTTTCTCTGCTTCCTGATATCACTATTTATTTATGCATCATTTTATATTTATGATAGAAAGTATTAACTGTAATAATTCAACTTGATGGAGAACTCGTAATAATCGTAAAATATAATAAACAGGCATCAACGTCTCTACTTTTAATAATAGGCTCGAATTTTTGTCACAACAAACATGCTCGCCCTTTTAGCTGTGGTAGCATTATAATGTGACGGTCAATCCCACTATTCGTTGGTTAAAGAGTAGCCCAAGAATTGGCGGTGGGTAGTGATGACTAGCTGCCTTCCCTCTAGTCTTACACTGCTAAATTAAGGACGGCTAACGCAGATAGCTCTCGAGTAGCTTTGCGCGAAATTCAAAAACAAACAAACAGAACAAACTTTTGATAATGTTGTTCTTAATGGTAAAGATGCGACTTACGTTAATTTAACATGTAAAGAAAACAGTATAACACCGTTAATAATAATAAAGTACTTTACATAATTACTAACAAACCACCAGGGAAATGTTATTACCATTAAAGAAACTTTTTAATTATATTTTCCCCAACTGGATAGGCCGTTTCTTTGGACGTAAGGAAGGAAATAAATCCAAAAGGCTGTTGCTTTTTCCCATCAAGTCCTCAAAGTAAATAACAGGAAATTGCGCTTTTATTGCAAGGAAACAGAGATTAAGATTAGTAATCACTGAGCGATACTATAGCAACACGGAAAACGCAGTCTAAGCCTAACGTGGTAAATGCTCGCAAGGATGTTAACCATTTCATATTTACGAAGTAACTCGAAATTTATTAGAATATGAAAAATTCAGCGTATTATTCAGTACAGTAATTAAAAATAAAAGATATACAAGCTTAACTAACTAAATCAAGAGCCACTAATCTTTTTGATTTAATAAAATATAATTATTTAATATATATATGCAGACCCCGCAAGGGAGATTTCTCAACAAAAATAAGAACTTAGCTTTCAGTTGTCTTTACTTCCCTAAGATCCTCTCTTTTTAAGAGTGGTATGTCTTAGGACTAGACACAGGGTTTCGATACCGCGATGGGTAAAGCACGGATAGCCTATTGTGTAACTTCGAGCTTAATTACAAACAATAAACAAACGAATTATTTAATGTAGCGAAATTCACTTATGAGTGATAAATGTTAAGGTAGCACACTAGCTTAATCAGCATATGTTTTAATATTTTCTTTATATTTGTGAGACCTCAGGTTCTCTATGACCTCTTCCTCCTTCCCGTACTTATGTTCTTGACGGATTGGTATTTATAATTGTAGAACTGAATATTAGTTTGATCCTTTTCAGGGCAATGTACATGTATTGTGGCTCATATATAGTGATTATTTTATTCTATCAGCAGAATGTCAAGTTTGTTGGTGGCATTTTTTTTATTGTTTAATACATATATACATATATGTATATATATTTTTTATTATTATTTATATATATTTTTTATTTATTTTTATATTTAAAATATAAATTAACTGGGGAGAGATATTTAGGACTAGCTTCATCATGTATGAGATACCTGTCTAGTTCGCATAGTAATTCGTTTTTCATCCAATTCTTATTAAAGTACATTATTGTACAATGTAGGAGTCTATCGGGTATGGTTGGTATGTTCGAACTGAGATGATATAGTTCTTGGAACTCTGTATGCAGTTGTGAGGAGTGTGTTTTGGATTGTTTGTAGTTTGGTATTAATTATCTCATTGCTTACAATTATCCATGCTGGAGCTGCATAATCTATTACAGGTCTAATATATGTTTTATAGATTTTTAGTATGTTATCTGTAGATGCTCCACTGTTTTTACCAGTTAGACTCCTAGCATAGTTAGTTCTTCGCCAGACTTTATTTTTAATTTCGTTCACATGATTGATCCAAGTTAGTTTTGAATCATAGGTCAGACCTAACAATTTTGCCGATGGGACAGTCTGAAGTAGTGTGCCATTCATATATAATTCTGGCTGTTGTTTTTTGTGTTTTGTCAATTTTCATAAAGACTACGAGTTGTGTTTTTGCTGTGTTTATTTTTATTCTGTATTTTTGACAGTATTCACTTATACTATTTAGTTGTGGTTGTATGTTAGTGGCTGCTATCGTGGGTGTTGCGGCACTTTTCCAGACTGCCACATCATCTGCGAACTGTGAAGAGAATCCATGATTCGGATCCTTCAGTGGCATATTGTTTACATACATGATGAAGAGTATAGGGCTAACCACCCCTCCCTGAGTGACACCAACTTGTGGAGTAAAGTACTCAGAAAACGTTCCTTCAACATTTACTCTACATTTTCTATTTTACAAAAAGTTAGATAACCAGCGAATAATTCCTCGCGGTAGTTCCATTTCATTCATTCGGAACCTTAGACCATTGTGCTATACAGTGTCGAATGCTTTCTCGATATCAAGGAAGCAAGCGACAGTACATTCCTTTTTATTGAAGCTATCTATTATGGTTTCGGTTAATCTGATTAGGTGGTCTGTCGTTTGTCTAAATTTCCTGAATCCATTTTGTTCTTTTGGTAATTTTGATGTTATCTCCAAGAATTTGGAGAGTCTATTACTGATTATTTTTTCAAGAATTTTGCCTACACAGCTGGTCAGGCTGATTGGTCGGAAGCTATTAGGTTTATTTGCTGGCTTTCCTTTCTCATGGAACATTAATATATTTGCAAGCTTCCAAGAAACTGCGATGTATCTTGAGGGTAGAGATAGGTTAAAAAGTAAATTTAGGTGGTCAAACAATTTCGGAGTGCCCTTTTTTAGAAGGATAGCTTGTATTCCATCTTCACCTGGTGCTTTGTTTTTTGTGTTTTTTATTGCTTCGAGTAGTTCTTGAAGGTATATTTCATTTGTTAGTAACGTGCTTACATAATCTATGTTGGAACTTGTATTTGTATCAGTTATGTTTATTGGAAAAATTGGTTCAAATTGATGTTTATTGTTTAATATGTGATTAGTGACTTTATTGAAGAAATATGTATCCATATCTGGATCAGTGTGAGTTTTAAAAGTATTTTGGAGTTGATCTTTGAAAGCTTCGGCCATTTCTTTATTTGTGTGTGCTATAGTATAATTATGTTCAAGTGAAGGATATTTCTTTGTTACTGTATTTTTATTGGTGAGTCTTTTAAGATGTGACCAGAATTTTTTCGGATCAGTTTTATCATTTAGTTTTGAGCAGTAGTTGCCCCTTTATCTTGTTTTTGTTGTTTTATTTGTGTTCTGATGTTTATTTGCATTGTTTCTATAAGTTCGTGTCTAGTGTTTCGTTTGAATTTCGCGCAAAACTACACGATGGACACGACCATTAGATTACGAGTCGAGTGCCTTAACCACCTGCCCCTCATGTCTCGCGAGTTCTTGATTAACAAATCGTTGTAGAACGCAAGAACTCTAAGGATATTTCAGGACAAAGTTCGTTAAATGTGAACAGCTACAAAAATTGTGATTACACTAAATTTTACACACAAAAAAGTCGTTATCGTTACACACACATACTACTGTGATACATATATATGGTTGTGTATTGAGCATGTGAGTTAGTGTGTGTGTGTGTGTGTGCGTCCCAATTTCATTTTATGAGTACTTTATATATGTAAAAACCACTCGTTTGGGTTGAGAACATTTTTTACGTGTTATGAGTACTTTATTTATGAATAAAGTTATGTGCTACCGTGGATTAATTAAAAGGTGCCTTAAAGAAGTAATATGGTTGTTGTTGTTTGGTTCAGAGCTAAGCCACATCTGGCTTATTTACTGTGTAAGTACATAAAGTTACCGGAGGACTTTTCAGTTGATCAAAATTTTGTTGCGTAGCGCTTACAGATACCGTCCCCTCCCAGTAACATTCAATCAGCTAATTATCGTCTTCTTCCTGTCTAAAGTATTGCGTAATATTTGAACGACCCCTTTAAAACTTGTAATGAAGTTCAACGCTATAGGACAGATGTGAAATTTAGTTAACTAGTATTGCGTGAAGGGCTCTTTGGCACTGTATATAGCACAATTAGGGTTGTTGATATACTATTACATTCGTTTAGTTTTGTTTGGGGCCCCCAGTGGCTCAGTAGTATGTCTGCGGACGTAAAACGCTAAAAACCGGGTTTCGATACCCGTGGTGGGCAGAGCACACATAGCTCTTTGTGTAGCTTTGTGCTTAATTCAAAAGAACAACAACAAGTTTTGGTTTGTTTTGAATTTCGCGCGAGGCTACACGAGGGCTATCTGCACTAGCCGTCTCTAATTTAGCAGTGTAAGACTAAAGGGAAGACAGCTAGTCATCACCACCCACCGCCAACTCTTGGACTATTCTTTTACCAACGAACAGTTGGATTGACTGAAACGTTATAATGCCTCCACGGCTGAAAGGGCGAGCATGTTTAGTGTGACAGGGATTCGAACCCACGACCCTAGGATTACTAGTCGAGTGCCTTAACTACAGTGTGAAATTATTTGTATTTTAGCGCAGTTGCACACCAGTCCATCTGCACACTTTACACAGTGGATAATTGAATCCCAGATTTTAGTATTATAACTTCATAAAATTATCAATGAACTATTGAGAGAATTTTCGCATTACATAGCTTATTACTGTGACACGGGCAAATTATTTTAAATTATTTCGTGAAAATAATGCAAAATAATGCTTACGAAACGGAAACTTTAGATATTTGACCAGGAATGTTTATAAATTTTAAACATTACAAACCACTTAACTTCAGTGGATTCACATTGAACATTAATATTTTTACGAAGACGTAAAATAACTTCAGCTGTAAAAAACTCGTGTGCGATCAACAAAGAACGCAAAGCTAGCTAGCTCCTCGTTAAATGAAATGTATCTGTATCAATTCAAAATTAATTCGCTCATCATGAACCCTCGATGAGATATCTAGTTTCAGACAAGATAAAAGACTCAGTATTGTTTGTAAAACTTTTATATATAAATAAATATTTGTAATAATCATTATTGTAAATTGTATTATCGTTTGTATATTGAACTATATTTGTATTAAAAAAGAAGAAACTGTGCGTATCAGTCTTGTTGGCCAATATTATAAATTGGATACATTACGAAATTTTATTAACTTCTAATTTTTTAACTCAGTTTTAGGCTATTTGAAACTGTAATACCTAAGAATAGATATTTCATTTACTTTTTTTATTAAATTGGTGGAAATGTATTATCAACTGTGAAGATAAATATTGCAAAAACATTTTTTGTCGTCACTGAACATAGTAGATATAGTATGGTTCACATGTTATTATACATTCTTCTCTGTTTTCGGTTATTAGTTCTTAGAATTAAATGTGTTTATTGCATCATTTAAATATGACCAATGATTATAAATAACCTGTTTGTATTTGCAGGTTGTTATGGAGTTCATAAATACAACTTATTTTGAACGTTTCAATGAAGTACCTGGAAAGCAAACAGTCACACTTATATTCTCAATCATGGTGTCTATCTTCTGCATAGGCGGGATGGTGGGTGCTTTGGGTACTGCATATGTTGCTGAAACATTTGGACGAAAGAGGTCGTTGCTGTTGAACAATATTTTCGTTTTCATTGCAGCAGCTCTAATGGGTTTTTCAAAAATGGCCCAATCGTATGAAATGCTCATAATAGGTCGATTCTTCATTGGTATAAACGCAGGTTTGACAAGCTTTTATTTTTAGAAATTTGAACAGAAATATTTGTGATTTAAAAATATTTGGATTTAAAGAGTTATTTCTTTCTGCAAATTATGTTACGTAATGTGCGTTCTTTAAACATCGTAACACTAATAACAATACATAATCAGCCATTTTACGTTCAACACAAATAATGCTGTAAAGAATTTCCATAATTAATTTTAAATTCTTAGTTTAAGAAAATACGTTAGTCTGTTCTATTCAGTATATCAAAGCTTAAACAAGTAATTAGTTTTTTTCTATTTTCAAAACAAAGATATACACATAAACATGGAACGACTAGTTATTACTGTTTTATATTTTCTTTATAGGTCTAAACGCTGGATTAGCACCCATGTATCTCACCGAAGTCTCCCCTACTCATCTACGAGGGGCTGTGGGAACAATCTACCAGTTAGTGATTACAATCACTATCTTAATATCCCAGATTATAGGACTCCCACAAGTTTTAGGAACGGAAGAACACTGGCCATACGTTTTTGGTAAATTTTTAGTTTTGACTGGATATGTCTCCAGATATGGTCATTTTGTTTCATATATTATATAATCATTTAAGTGTACGAATACATTTAATCATTATTAATTTTTATTATGCCATAACATTTTCTATTTTCACGACAAACCAATAGGCATTATGTTTCAATACTTAGTAGTTATCAATAAAACGTCGCCCAACAAGGCCAGGCGATTAGGGGGCTCAACTCGTAATCTGAGGGTCGCGGGTTCGAATCCCCATCATATCAAACATGCTCGCTTTTTCAGTCGTAGAAGCGTTATAAACTTACAATCAATCCCACTATTCGTTGGTAAAAGAGCAGCCCAAGAGTTGGCTTTCACTTTAGTAATACACTGCTAAATTAGGGACGGCTAGCGCAAATAACCCTCGTGTAGCTTTGCGCGAAATTCTGAAACAAAAACGAAATGTTTTGCCTTTGTCTAAGGATGATAAGCACAGTACAACTAATTTAACAAACACGAATGTTCAATTAATTATTTTAAATTTTACAGTTTGTACTTGTAACAATTGGATAAACTTGAATCAAATGTCGGTTTTTCTGTTTGATCAACTTGTTTTAAATGTCTTTGTTTTTAATCATTGTCATGCCTGCTGAAATGTTTCAAAACATAATTAGTTACTTTAGTATATATATACACACAATTTAAAATGAATTTTGATATTAAAACTATTTTTATTTCATGGGTTTGTGTAAGAACATTATTGTTACAATTTTGTAACAGGATTTAAAAGGAGTGACTGAAAATGATTTAGCACATTGTATTAAATGACCTTCATTACAAGAATTTCATTAAACATATATTTGAACATGGTTAAGAATTTGTAATCGAACAATAAGTGAATTACGTAATTTTTCAGGTATGACACTGATTCCAGCAATTTTTATGTTGGCTACAATGCCACTATGCCCTGAATCTCCCAGGTATATCTTAATATTTCAAGGTAAAGAACTGGCTGCCCAAAAAGGTAAGTTATTGATCTGGTAAATTTTGTTCATTTGGTAAACACTGATATTATACCTGTTGCATGAATTATGTGGTATTCAGGTCCACTATCTCTAAATCATTCAATAAATACGGAATCAGTAAACGTAAACGGAAAATAATTTATAACTTTAAACAGCAAAGAAAATATGCAAACAAAAGTGAATAAGCAAAATCTATTCATATACATTTACTTGTGTAACACAGAGACTATAACTACAGAAATGCAGTTGTATTAGAGCTAGTATACAATACAATTGGCAAGTGCATAAGCCTTTAAGGGGAACATGCTAGTGGGTCTCAACTCAGCAGGAAAATCATTATTAAGAACTATTGTTACAACTAGTTGTTCAAAGACATTTATTATTGAAGTCTATTTAGAGTATTAATCAAAATGAAAGATATCCGGTATTTAAAGAACTGTGTCTGTAAACCATTTGTAGCTAGCCGAGACAAAAAATATCTCCCCAAGTTGTTAAGTGAACAGACAGTAAACTATAACTTGTTATGTGATATACTCGGACAAGTCTTTGATTATTATGTTACGTATACTATGAATTAATATTTAAAATGGCCGAAAACTTTAATTTTTAATTTGGAAGTTAATTAATTCAATATCAATATGTATCAAATTTATGATATTTGCTAGCAAGAGTGATACACACGATTTTATTTCTTAACACAAATATACAAACAACAGTACAATTTATAATAATGGTTATTGCATGTAATGATTTATGTACAACGGTTTCTACAAATTTGTAGACGATATTGTGTCTTATATCTGATCTAGAACTGAATGTTTTATTGATGATCCAGGTCCACAATAAGCAAATTAATTCTGAATTCATACTGTCACACCTTGTTTGAGCTAGTGTGCTCGGTTGGCCTAACGCTGCTTAAAAGCTGGCTTTTACTGCAGAAGATATTTAATGTCCTCCTAGAAATTATTAACATCCGAAGTTAAACGAGCTGTAATGTTCGAAATGTATAAACGTTCCTGGTCAAATTATATAGTTTTCCGATTAATAAACGTTAACGATAATTATAGCTTTTAAAGCTTATAGTATACTGACTCTAGCTGACTAATAATAGTCTCTCGGCACGTCCGTTTTATATACCAATCACGCCAAATTCTCGAACTTTCAACACCGTTCGAAAACACGCCAGTGTTTTCGTAAAACAAACATTGTTGATTCTTACTCTCAAGAATTTTCTACAAATTTAGAGAACAGACGGAACTTGCGCTATACATATTCAACAATATACATCACATGCATCAAACTGAAACAGTAGTCGGTGTTAAAATAAACATATAATGGTAAATTATTTACAGACTCAGTTAATTTATCTTACTTAAATTGATCAGGTTTCAACTATACTCGTCAAAGAACATTATAAGTGTCATATGGCACTTAAAACATGTTTGGAAACTGTTCTGTTCAAATGCAAGCAGGAATTAATATCTGTAGCAGTACAAACTGTTGACATTGAATGAGTGGAAATATGTAAGGTGGTCTTCTGATTATATTTGTCTTTATTTTTTAGTATCTATAATATATGTGACACAAGGAAAAATAAAGAGAAAACCATGTGACACATCTGAATTCATATGTATTGTTTCAACAGTGCAAGGTGCTACATAATACATATGACTTTACATGTGTTGTTCCAGCTATGCAAGTTACTAGAGGTGCAATAGTATAGGAAATGCTCTTCCATTTTGTGTGTTTTTCTTTTTAATTTAGCTCAAAGCCACTTGATTAAATCTTTGCCAATTGTCTTTATTTTTGAAGTGATATGTAAGAAGTAAGGATCTTTCAAGATGATATTAAGACAATCCATGGTACTCTTCTTTTATGGAATTATTTCTATGATAACTACTTCAGTTTTTCCTTTACCCATATAATCATTCGATCTCAATCCAATTGATTATGATAAAGTGGTCAATCAGTTTATCTGCAGCTCAGTATGTTTACCTAAACATTTTTATCATTCGTTACTTTGGAGTTTAATATTTGATTTTAAATACAACTGTTTCAAAATAAATATAAATAATTTGTAATCTTTACTGAAATATAAGATACAATGGTTTTGAAATGTTGAATTGAATCACATACATGCATACTCAAATGATATATTTAAAAAAAAACTTTATAACATTTGTTTGGGTTGTTTGTGTGATAGCTTTGACTTGGTTCAGGGGGACAGTAGAAGTCCATGAAGAAATGGATGAAATGCGTTCTGAGTACGAAGCCTCAAAACTTGTACCAAAGGTAAGAAAAATATGTTTGTCACCTTTCTTGTATAATGTAGTTATTGAAGATTCTAATGTGTCAACAACATGCAACTCTAATGTTTTTATTATCATTATTACAATACTATAATTCTATGTTAACAGGTAACTCTTCGTGAAATGTGGACCAACCGTGTTTTACGCACTCCACTGATTATCTCAATGGTAGTTATGTTATCTCAGCAGCTTTCTGGAATTAATGCTGTAAGTGCTTCTTTGTGGTGTACAATTATGTATATTTTATTGGGGAAATACTTTTTTCTTTTACATATGATAATAAGAAGCATGAAATATTTTTCATATCTGACATAAATATATTGAACTTTTTTGTATTTAGTATCAGGCAAGAAGCAAGATACATGAAAAATTTCAAATAATTAAAAGCTCTACTAACTGATGTAAAATTAATTTTTTTACACTTATTTATTTTACTCACAACTAAAGAGATAATATCTTAGATAAAATATATATGTAAAAACGGCTTGTTTGGGTCAAGAAAATATTTTATGTAGAGGAGCGAACAACATTTCGACCTTCTTCGGTCATCGTCAGGGTCACAAAGAAAGAAAGAGGTAACTGACTGGAAGCTGACCACATGTTTGAAAGGGGTTGTGTAACTGATAATAATTAATGAATATTTGAAATCCTAATATATTCAATTTTGTTTATAAGAAACAAGTTGTATGTCTAACTTATACTTGGCAACTGCATCTGTTTCAGAAACAATGTATCAGTGCAGTCTAGTTGCTCTAAGATTCTGAATGTCAACTGGTTTACATTTCCTACCAAAAATCATTATACTTTCAGCTTGATTTACAACTAATCAGTATTAATTAAATTACATCTACACTTACATGTCTTGTTATGCATTATGACTTGTAATTAGTAGTCTGTAATGGATCTTACTGTCTCTAATGTATTATTGTCTCACATATGTACATGTAACTCTTATAAGAATTAACATTTACTTCAACCTGAACATAAAATAAATTTTACACATGTTGTACACGTTTTTATTTATGTATTTTAACATGTATATATTAAGTTGTAGATCTGTTTTTTTCATAATTATTCATAAATATATATAGCTTTAATTTAACATTTCTTGTTTTAAAAGCACTTGATAGATCTGCAAAATTATTTCAACTTTTAGGCTATCTTCTTCTCTACTAAAATCTTTGAAAGTGCTGGACTAGACAAAGAAACTGCTTTGTATGCTACCCTAGGTATGGGCAGCATCAACGTCCTGATGACAATTGTTTCTTTAGTCTTAGTAGAAAAAGCAGGACGTCGAACCCTACATTTAGTGGGCCTTGGTGGCATGGGAATTATTACTGTCTTGCTTACCATTTGTATGGCTTTGAAGGTAGGTTTAATGGTTACTACCTTGTTATGAATTTTTAATATTTATAAATTGGTGATTATAATGTTGAAAACATATTAGGCATACTAATTGTTTTATTATAGACAAGAAATAATGGTTATATTTGTGTTTTAGATTAGAGGTTAAAGTTTGATACTTAGAATTGAAATATTAAATGTAAATATTTCTTTGTTGTTAAGTGCAAAGCAACACATTGTGCCCTTTTTGTTTGATCCACCATGCACATTAAAACCTAAGTTTTAGTATAAGAAACCTTCAACTCACCAAAGCAACTGGGTGAAATTGTAAATGAAACTAAATGTTTTATTTTCATAATCCAACAAGCATTTTTTCATGATTTCATTTGTGTCATGTAATTGTTTCTTAGATCTGTTTTGTGCAATGAAAAAAAAGCTATTTGATTTTAAGTTCACCTGTATAACTACAAATAGAATATAAAGAAAAAAGCTTAAAATATAATCAAATTCTTTCTCAATTGTTCATCTGTATAGCCTAATATCACCAGTTTGCTATAAGAGAATTGTATATATGGTTATGAGATTTGTTGAAATATTTGAAGCATAGAGCATGTAGATACAAGGTATAAGCTGTTAGATCAGTCAATTATTTTTAGTTATAAAAATCCTTCTTCAAATTTTATCTTCCAGACATCCGTACCATGGCTGTCATATCTGAGTATTATCTGGGTGATTGGATTTGTTATAATGTTTGCTACTGGTCCAGGTATGAAATTTTAATTTTATAGTAGTCTAATTAACACAATATTCAAAGTTTACTAGTGTTAATTATTTGTAAACACACAGGGAAATTTAATTTATAATAATTTTGAAGCACTAACGTTTAGTCTTTATAGTTAACACATTAAAATCATAAAAAAAGTTTAAAACCTTAACACTAATGAGTTAGAACAAGCACAAAGTAAAGTAAACATTGATTTTTTTATTATTACTTGTATAAACCAAAATGAGACAATGTGTCATCCTTATTCATATACAGGTGAAGTAAACATAATCATATATATGTGAAGTAAATATTGATAATGTTAGTCCATTGACCACAAATGTGAATATGTTACACTGATTCGATTAGCTTTTATGCTACTTTTGTCAGTAATTTTTAACATTTTGCACTTATTTCTGTTATCAGTCAGAAGACTTGACATTTGTTCTGGATGTTTTGTTTTTATAAAAAGGTTCAATTCCATGGTTTCTGGTTACTGAGCTTTTTGGTCAAGGTGCACGTGCAATAGCCACCAGTATTGCAGTAGCAGTGAACTGGAGTGCCAACTTTGTAGTAGGATTAAGTTTCTTGCCTTTAAAAGTAAGTGTTTGCACTACTTATTAACATATAATATTGAAATTACTACTTCAAGATATGCAATGTGTCACATGTGATGTTTTGCACAAAATTTTTTCACATCAAATCTACTTTTAAGTTGGAAGTTTGATTTTTTTAACTCAAATTTTTAATTATTTTAATGTAAAATAATCACTACAGTCAGCAAGTTTGTCAAACAGTAACAGTTACTGTCATCAGAATGTGTATGTATTAATGCTTAACGTAGAGTACTGAACATAATTAAGTCTAATTGTAATAAATTAGTTATATTATTCATGGGCAACTAGAAAGTACTGATTACTTTCAGATTATTAATAATAACATCAATTATTTTAGTTTCTTAATAGAATTTTAAAACAATGTTTTTCTCCTATCTTACAGACTATTCTGGGAGACTACACATTTCTTCTCTTTACAGTTCTTCTGGCTATTTTCTGGATTTTTACTTACAAAAGGGTTCCTGAAACTAAAAACAAAACAATTGAGGAAATTACTTCAATGTTTAGGCAACAGGCCTATCAATGAGATAATTGCTGCAAATATACTGGTTGGAGCAAGTTAAACATCCTACAAGATGAAATTTAGCACATCTAGAAATATTTCCAGTCATTTCACTTGAATTATAAAGTAAATCTTAGAAACACAACACATTTTTTGCCACAAATTGCAGTTGTTCCTATCACAAATTGTACCAAACTATGCTTTGATGTTTCTTTTATTAGAATAGTAACACGGACGAACAAGAATGGTAGCTTTTTTATGTACAAAATGGTCTGCAAAGGTCATCATTAAGAGTCTCAAAAATTTATATTTCTTCCATAGAAGATGGTTGTCTACACTAAAAATAATAAATACATTAATTATTTACTTTTGGCTTTTAGTTTTTAGACTAAATACAAGTTTATTAAAACTAAATTCACTAACTATGCCATTTTTTAAAAAATTAGTAATTTTAAACATATTTTTTTAAAAAAAGATGGCTGGGTTTCAGTTATTTTTGTAGTGGAATCAAGTCTTGTAAAATAAATGAATGAACATCAAAATAAGTTTTTTTTATTATATTTTCTGGTACACTTTGGGATATTGAAAATGTTTAATGTATCATATATGTTTGCAAAGCATACTTTAAACATGCCATAGTCATTCTGTATTAGCATTGGTACTTTACCACAATCATTTTATCAAATTTAACATAATAGCTCCCTAAGAGACTTTGGTATAAGTGTGGTTGCAAAAGCTTAAAGGAAGTTATACAAAATAAATACATATTTAGTGAATGTGAATGATGATAAATAATTATACCATAAAAATACTCGGTAAATGTGTCAAAAATGCCCACAAAGCGAACTAAACATACTAATATGTGGAAAATAAAAATGTTTTGAGTATAATTCATCCATAAATGTATTTCACAGTTTTTCAACTTGTTATATATAATGCATCAAACTTATTTCTTTTCATAAAATCTATGCGTTTTAAGAAATGGTCCCTCACTGGGATAGCAGTAAGTCTTTGGATTTACAATGCTAAAATCAGAGGTTCAATTCCCCTTGGTAGACACAGTAGATGGCTCAATGTGACTTTGCTTTGAGAAAACACACTCCTAAAATTTTTTTCTTGAAGTAATTTTGTTCTTTTAAATGTTTACAACAAGTTGCACTAATTAAATAGTCTACCAATTTTATATCACTATAATTACAATTATTCACTGAATTATTTTTGCCACTAGAATAACTTTCACCCCCACTGGATAATTACTGATTTAAGACCCATGAGCATACAAATTTTACAGCTAAATGTTGTAAGCATTTTGCACAATATTTCCCCTTGTACATCTTTAGAATGGATGCAACCAATGCATATGACCCAAAATATTAGGCTTTAAGTTATTATAAATTAATGCAAGAAAATTAAAAAAATTTTTTTTATGTTACTTTGATTTCAAGCACTGAAAGTAATACTTGATTTAAAATTTGTTTGAACCTCATGTCAAGATTGTGTTAAAAATTGTTGTTGTTGAACTATATAATATATACCTTTTACCCCTGTTTTCTGTAGTTTGGAACTAATTATATTTTTATATATATATCACCTTTGGTGTGTAATAGAATTCATTACAAGTTAAAAAAAATAGTGACATTAAGATCACTAACATTAGAAATTGAGATTAAATGTTTTGTTAATAATAAATCTTAAACTTGTTGCATACATTTGTACATATCACAATCAGTAATTAATAAAAATTAATTAGTCATGCATTTTGATAAAATAATAAAATTTTGACATTAGAGAATATGAAATGGTTATTTCATTATATCAACACAAAATATAAATGATGTGTATTTGTTCTTTGTTTTTATACTAATTAGAACTTTGGAAAATGCTTCATTCTGAAACCTTGTGTACTGATTTTAGGTGTATTTATGATGATTTTATACAGTAAATGCTGTCCTATTAACTTTATCTTTTTATGGCTGAAAGGAATAAAAAGATGACATAATTTTTTTAGTCCATCTATACTTTTCTAAAATCTTACACTACAATATGTTAGGTAACCATCACAAACATAGTTAGGAGGTACATAATTCATTGGGAAACAACTGTTCTGATGGAAAGATTCATCTTAGTGTGCCAAAATGTCATTGGCGCTAACACATTTCAGTAGCAGGTTACATATATATAATTGTTGTTCTTAGTGTTGAGGAGTACGTTTGTAGTACTTGGATTGCTATTATTAAAGTTTAACGTTAATAGAGTAAATATTCTCTATATTCAAATGTATACAGTAAACTTATAAAGACAAAAGTTATAACACAACTATGGGACAAATAGTAGTTTATGTTGGATATTGGGTTTTGAATATCAGACTACTGACATCTGATTAGATTTTGATATTTTTGGATAGGATAACAGATGTAGCCTTATTCATGAATTACAACTTCATTATAATATAGTATTAAACTTGTTACTTAAAGGGCAAATTGAAGAAGAAAGGTCCACCTTTTGAAAGTACTCAGATTATGATTTTTATTCATTTCTATCAAGACTTCTTGAATCTCCAAGTTTTCTAACATTATGAAACTTATTACTTAGCAATTATCCTTTGAAAATTTAATAAGTATCTACACGGAGGTGTTCAGTTCCAGGAGTGTTACAGTGTTTTACACTCCCAGTTTCTTGTTGAGAATATAAAACTGAACTGTGCTTGGTGTTTGTGCTGCTGCAGGTGTGGTTTTGATCTTTGACAAAATAGTTGTAATAAAATAAAATAGTGTTTATGTGACACCTATCTGTATTACAACCACAAGGGCCTCCAGTCCTTAATACCAAAAAAAAATGCTACTATGCTATATTAATTCATACTGTGTGTTTGTGAATTTGTCTTTGAACTCCTCTTACAGTTTTGGAGATAGCAGGATTGAACTTAGCAGATAGATTGAGGGTGCCTTATCTGTATGATATTGTTCCTTGTCCACTCTTATTAATTTTGAGTATGGGGGTGGGCTAAAATATGCCTGCAAGATCACCCCTAAAGGATGTTTGCCTAGGAGTAAGTTTGCAGAGTCATTGAACTAAACTTTGACTTTGGAACTGTTGTTCTTGGCCTTTCCTCCAAATCTCAAGGACAATATTTTAAAATGATATTCATACCTTTACCAATGGGACCAAAAAAACAACAACTTAGATACATGTGTTTTAACAGGTCAGCTTTTATGAGTGGTAAGGTAAGTTATAGAAGTAAGTGGAAGCTTGATCAGTGTACTGGAATCTCTGTGAATTAAAATATAGCTTTTGAACCCTGCAGAGGCATGTAAATATTTTGTATGAGGCAAGTTGATGTAGAATCTCTTACCTTTGACACACGTGCAAGTAACTTTACGTTTATGTAAAATTGTGAAACTATATGTAGATGGAAATGCTATTTGTTTATTTCATTCACCACAAAATTATTAATATCTGTTTGAACTGCATCAGATATTTGACCCATTCCTAACAAGTAACCATCTCACCCATTTTTATCATTGTAAAAAAGGAAGTGTGAAACATTCACAAACATCCACTAAGTAGAAAGTGTTGTTTTTGAAATAAACACAAAGGGGTTTATTGTTAATACTGTTTTACTCTTTACTGAATAAAGAAAACGTTCCCATGTTAGTGATGGCATTTTATTATTTTGAAAATTTTCTTCCAAAACAATGTTTGACCTTTTTAATACTATAGAATTCCACTTATAAAACTTAGCTTTTGATTTACAAATAGGGAATGCAGAACACATGATTACTGTTTCAAAACAAACGTAGTTTTGTACTGAAAATATTTTTTATTCTAATGTGTAAAACAATTTTACAAATTTTCTTTTGCTTCAATGATTGATTTTTTAGGTAAAATGATTAAAAAATCTTAAGAACAGTGAAAATTGGGTTAAACTTTTGTCTGCTATACAGTGTAATTCATGTTTATTAAAAAAAAAAGAAGTAACCATGATATTCAGATTGTTCACTGATGGGTGTCAGCAGTCTGTTATGTGAGAGATTCACTTGAAAAAGATAACTCTTTATACAAGATATATGTGTATGCAATCATTCATAAGAAGTTTTTCCATCATTACATATCAATAGATTTATGGTTTACTTCACTGAGCATGGATTAGTTTTTAGAAGCAGGTCTTAAAGGATTTTTTTTCATTTTGTTTAGAACAAATATGATGTTTTCTATGTTTATTTTAACAGATTGTTTACAACGTTTATTTTATGTGAAATGTTGATATATTTCTTAAGTATTTAGTTTTCTGTATTAATTGCTTGTTAATAAACTAGAAGACTTTTGTACCACAGGTTTTAAAATAAATAAATGAATGAAAGTGTGAGCTTTCAAATTACAGTTTGCTCTTTTAGAAAGTCTTGATGTTTTTTTTAATTATTTGGTAAAAATAATGAGAAATCCAGTCCATGTAATGATAAAAAATTAATTAATTTTTTTCTATAATATTTTATACAGATTATGTTCACTTTAACACAAGATGTAGGCCTAATTTTATAAACATTTCAGCAAATATTTATCATTAATGGTACCTACACCAAACAAAGATATAACTTACCTTTTATACATGAATAGTAGATGATATACCTTTCACTGTTTAACATAAAACTGATACACTCCACGAGTTCTCTTCAACTTGTTTATAAGTCATTATCTGTAATTGTATTGACCTTGTTTTTAGATATTTTATAATACTTCTTCATTCTTAACATTCAGAACATTCTAGCTATTGCATCTCATCATGATAAGCAGCTCCATCTATCACATAAATATTTCAACCAAAATTTTGAAACTATACCTTACACCACTGCACTGCTCTCTTCTGGACTGTGAAATTACTTCAACAATCCTAATACAAAAAACAAAACAACACTACACTGTTCATTCACCAGGGGTTATAGTATACAGACGTGGTGGCTTCTTGCCCTTGTTCTCATTTTCTGCACTGTTATCTGGGGAACTGTCCCTGAGTAGATGTTTGACCAAGTCTCTTCATGGTCCTGTAGAATTGATCTCAATAAGAACCTTAGTATCTTCAGCAGGTTGACTTTTCACTAGCAAATTTTCTGAAGCCACCTAGATTGCACTTCTCTTAATGGGGTGCTTTCAAAAACAATCATGGTGTATGACCTTTGGCTTAGAATGCCTGTTCTTTTGTAAACCACGCTATTAGTCACTTTCAGTGCAACACTTATCCCTTTACAACATCTGCTTAATTTTTCAGTTCATCCTTTTTTAAGGGCAGGACTTGTACAGCCATACCATATCGTTATGAACATCATAGTGGCTTTTATTTTACCATAAATTGATTTAAATCTTTACTAGTTAATGCCATGTATGTCATCTCTATTTTTAAGATCCACAAAAGCTGTTCCAACCATGAATCTTTAAAACATATCAAGCCAAGCATGAACAGGTGGTTACATGTTTGAAACCATGTACAACCAAACATATTCACCTTTTTAGCCATGGGGATGCTTTAATGCTATGGTTAGTCTTACTATTCGTTGGTAAAAGAGTATCCCAAGAGTTTATGGTGGGTGGTGATGACTTTAGCTGCCTTCCCTCTAGTCTTTCACTTGTAAATTAGTGATGCTAGTGCAGATAGCTCTTGGATAGCCTTGCACAAAATTCAAAACAAACAAATAGAACATACCAGAATGTTTGATTCCACTATCTAAATAAGCATTTGATTTAGATTTATTCTTAACAATGCTTGGTGTGAGTATTTCACTTCTTGGTGAAACAATGACCTTCTTCCCAGTTGTCACTGGAAGTTCAACTCCCTCGTATCGTAATTATCAGGTAGTGCACAGGAGATTTCTTGCTCATGGACTGAGAACCTGTCTGGAACTAGCTTAATCACCTATTCATCTTCTTGGCTGAAATCAGTTCTTAGTATGCACTTTTCTTTAGTATAAATCATCCACACCTTATGAGGTATAGAGAAGTTCTCTACAGTGTGTGTAATTTCAGATTATCTCTTACTTCAACTATATTTCCACTTGCTGTTAAGACCAATTACCTCTTCTGTTCATTACCAAATCAGGTCGAACTGGTATTGTTGTATAACCGATTTCAATCAACATAATGCAGCAATTTAGTAAGTAGCCTTAGCTGTATCTATATAGATAATTAATCAAATTTCATTTGTTCGAAGCTGATCTAATCTATACGTTTGCACGCACACACATCTTCTCTCATAGTTACGGGTATGACTACTCAGTGCTGCCCTCTATATGCAAACATTTTTCATATGCCACAAGCCTTGAGCTCGCACATATCTCACCATCAATGTGGTTTAACTGTGTCTCACATGTAAATCATTATGCAATAACCCTCCACCAAAAGGAATGCAATAAACTAATCTCACATATGTGAATTCTTCTATTCAATTTTACCAAATATCACTGCGAATTTTGGCGGAAAATGGAAGTATTGGCTTTTAGTGGGGAGAAAGGATGAGAGGTAAGAACCTGTTGGAAATATATTTTTAGTGTATGAAAATTATAACATCTAATACAGTAACTTATCTTCTTTTAAAGATATAACTAGAATCCCAAACTGAATGGGTAAAGGAACTGGTCTGAGCACTAAAAACAAGGAGATTATTGTAGTAAAGTATTCTATATGTAAGACTGCACTACATTTATACCAGTGAAGAAGGGAGTGTTGCAAGCATGGATAGAAAATGAAAGGAACAAAGGAGAGAAAACGACATGATATTGGAACCTCAATCCCGTTGAAAATAGCAGTGTGAGTGAAAGTAAAAGTATGTACCCAAAGGTGTAAGGTGTAATGGACCATACATGACAAGTCAGTTGCATCCAAAACCCATCTAGTGGGAACTGACATCCATGTAGGGTATAAGAAAGGACTACGTTATCTTCACTTCATGTTTGGCAGACCGGATTGCAATATCACCCCCTCAATCTGTGAACATGGCACATGATTAAAAGTTATATCAATCCAGTAATGTGACATTCAGATGGCCATAAAGAAAAAAGATGTACATGTATAGTGTAACATTTCGCCCAAAATGAATCAGACAGGAACCAACCCAAGTGCATTGAAATTTTTGGTATATTAAACGTTTTGAGAAAGAGCAAAAGGAAGGATTGTAGGAACTGGCATGTTCATTCATTATGACCCACAATAAGGTAACAGTGAATATTAGTCCAAATAAATGAGAGAACAGAAACACTTGTGTGAGGACTCATGTGGAATTTATTAACTGACTTTCTTCTGTGATCCAATTAAAACGTTTATTCTACTAACGTCTATTTCAAAATATTTAAACGGAATGTTTGTTGTTTGATGAGAAACTTTGGGCTTATCAATAGTGGCTAATGATAACCCCATTACTGCTAATTGTCATTCGATATAGGGGAGGCCGTAACATCAGAAATACTCAAGTCTACCACTGGTGGACATTAGCTGTCGACCTTCTCACAAAACATCCTGCATTACAACCACTCCACCCATGGACAGTACAAATGTGACCTCAATAGAATGACAAGGAGCAAAGATATCCTGAATTATAACAAGCAAAACATTTTGAAAAATTCTGCATTAAAGCAAAAATTTAAAAGAGAACTCATGGCATGCTTGCATACCACATTTATAAAATATCAGTTTTTAAGTTTATCATTTTAGTAAAAAAACGATAACTTTCACACTTGCGTTGCTACAACCTGAGCTAGTAATACATAAGTGCCTGTAACGTTGACACATTTCTGGCTGCCTATCTTGTAGCTTCTGGGGTGGAGAATTAAACTAAAGAAAGACGAAACTGATTAAAGTCACAAGCCTGTTACAAGGAAAGGCAGAGTGAGATAACCAGTTTATTTCTGAGTGCGGCTTCACTAACTGAAATAAATGTCATGAAATCGCATGCATTTCGTAACCTTAAGATCACAAGAACCGATACACAATTCAAAATAAAAAAATCACAGAAAAATCACTCATACTGGAGTAATACTCATTTCCTGGGACTCAGCACATGAAATAAAACAAAAACTCAACATATCAAGAAACCAAACAAACACAGTCACAAAACTATACTCACCAGATGAAACTAACAATGAAATCAATAAAACAAAACTTCATGAACATCAACAAATTAACTTTCGGCACCTGTCTTGTAAAAGTTGGTTTTCCCGAGGTACTCCCGTTTTCCTCCACAATCAAATTTCAGGCATTGGATCTTTCGATCCCAGCCAAAGCAACACTCTTGTCCAGCCCTGAATCGGGTCGTTTTCGAACTTCGGGCTTCAGCATGACTCTTTGTGATCTTTGTTTCGTAAGCACTGTCACTCCTTTTGCAACATCAGCTCCTTTGATGACCTCTTTATTTTTCAGTATGGTGCAGACTGTAGACTTCGCCATACCAAACTGTGTACCAAGGTCAGACACACGAACACCACTCTCATACTTCGCTATGAGATCTTTTTTCACCTCTATTGTGGCTCTAACAACTTTTCTTTTTGGTTTGCTGCTTTCATTATCCTTCTTTGACTCCAAGGTGGCTTATTTAATCAGAATATTTAGAAAAACAAAACACAAACAAACAAAAAGGAAAACGAGAACGTTCACAGCAGATTTTAGCGAGGGTGTGGACTGAGCTACAGGTGCGGGTAAAATGTTTTGGGCAAGCTTGGCGTGGAGCCGAAAATGGTCGAAGGGTCGTTCGGATTATCAGTCGGGTTATTTCGGGGGTTCGGGCCACGACAGCTTGGTTCGGAAACTGAGTTTATGTTCGTCAACCGAGACATTTTTTTCTCAAACAATATGTTCGAAAACCGATTTGTTCGAGAAGGGAGTCGTTCGAGAACCGAGGTACCACTGCAGATCTTTTGATTGAAACCTGGTAGGGACACAATATGTTTCTTAAAAATTGCAAAACGTAAGTTTTGCTTACGTATTGAATCGTTCATCTAACAGTCTGAGTATTATGTTTAGTATCGTGGTAAAAACCCCGAACAGAATTATTAATCACAATGAAGGTTTTGGTGACAAGGCTAGTGAATACGCTATTACAAGTTATTTTGTTATAAGAAAGCTTTCTATCTTTATGCTTGGTCCGGCATGTCCAGGTGGTTAAGGCACTCGACTCGTAATCTGAAGGTCGCGGGTTTGAATCCCCGTCACCCTAAACATGCTCGCCGTTTCAGTCGTGGGGGCGTTATAATGGGACTGTCAATCCCACTATTCGTTGGTTAAAGAGTAGCCCAAGAGTCAGCGGTGGATGGTGATGACTAGCTGCCTTCCTTCTAGTCTTACACTGATAAATTAGGGACGGCTAGCGCAGACAGCCCTCGTGTAGCTTTGCGCGAAATTCACACAAACCAATGTTCATGCTTCTTTACCCTTGATTCTTATCACGTGAATAGCTACCACTAGCTGGAGCTAAGACAAGACATTCGAAATATGTTAATAAAACGTCATTCTGCAGTGGGTCAGTGCCATAAGTTCACGAACTTAAAACCTTTAAATCCGAGGTACGATCCCCTGTGATGGACAGAACACACGTATCCCATTTTGTGGCATTGTTGTTGTTTTGAGTTAGGCACAAAGCTACACAAGGGGCTATCTGTGCTCTGCCCACCACGGGTATCGAAACCCGTGTTTTAGCGTTGTAAGTCCGCAAACATACTGCTGAGCCACTGGGGAGCTTGTGGCTTTGTGCTAAAACAAATAAAACTCTAACATGGTAAAATTTTTAAAATATACTTATATTTTTAGTCTTTAATGGAACTCGAAAGAAAACAAAAAGTACACCTTCTCTAATAAACGACAATTCTCATTATAAGTTTGAGAGTCATTAGGTTTTATTATTAAAGAACAAATGCAAAATTATCCACTTAAATCCATCGCTTATTGGTCCCTAAAAACCAGTGAGCATTCTAAAGGGAATGTGACAGTAAAAACCCAATTTCCTTATTTTTGTTTTAAAAAAGAAAATAAAACGATAGAACATTAACCTTTTTATTTACGTCTGTACATGTTTCATACACCGTGGGATAACGTTTTGCTTGCAGACGTATTTGAGTACGTAGTTTACGAATTTGTCTACGTTTCGTGAAGAGGTCCATGAGAATAATAACAGAGAACTACTGTATTAAGAAGTAGTTCATGAACAGGCTAAACGACTTTTTTAAAAGTCGGAATAAAAGTCTTTAACTCTCTAACAATTAACAAGATAAATATTCATTTTACAAATACTTTATTACCATGTATTTTAACAATATTGGATATACAGTATGGAAATCTTATTTATGGTGTTGTTAACGATAAAGGAGATTGATATGTAATAGAGAAAAGATATGAAATTATTATTTAAATTATAACTAGCTATAAATATATACGTGAGTGTGTGTATATATACACACTGCAACATGTCCCGTTCCTTCAGTCGCACAGCGGCATGTCTGCTGACTTACATTAGTAGAAACCGGGTTTCGATACCTGTGGTGTGTAGAGCGAGGTAACTCGTGCGTCTTTGTGCTTGAGTACAAACAACCAAATCCCTCTCATGTATTTCTGCTTCCTTTTTCTTTTGTCTACTGGTATACTTTATATACCATTATACGTTTCGTAGGCACGTACATTTTGATAAAATCCGTGGTCTAGTTGGACTGGCACAGCGATTATAAAGCTTTAATTAGATCAACACAATGGTCCCTGTCAGAGAAAAAAGGAACAAATGTAAATGTGAAACACGAAAATTATTTAAAAATATATCACGTTTTTTTAAAGTTAAATCATTGTTCTAACTGAATTACCTAGAATCTTATACCGTAAAAACAATAGAAAAAACTAAATATATTCGTTGTTTTAAACTTCCGTCTAAAGATGAAACATACAACAAACATATAGGAAAAGAAGTAATGGGGTATGTATGACTTTCATTAAATTATAAGATAATATGTTTTATGTAAAGAGAAAATTATCATACGTGACGAACTAAAATCACCTGGGATACCATCAGGTGATGTTTACAATAATTTATTTTGAGTTAACTTGCATAAATATATGTTGTTGTTTTTTTCAAAACTTGCGGATTGTCTATTCTAGGCAATACTAAACACTGAACTTAGAAACCTTCACGTTGTTTAGGTCTTTGTGAGGGATGATGAAGGGCTTCTAAATAGGCATAGGGCATAGTTACATATCAAGCTGAAAGGAATCAGTTCCTGCAGTTCTACATGCATATTGAAATGAAAGTTAAACATCCAATTTATTTGTTGATATGGAGCACAAAGAAAAACAGAACGTATCTAAGGTTATTTTAATACGAAATAGAAATGTGTTTATTTACTCAGACAAAAGGACTATCTGTGCTTTCTAAGTAATTATTTCGTAACTATATGAAACGCAGGTCAGAAATGTGAAATAATTCTTCAAACTCAGAGGACAGTTATTAGTTACTTAAAGGGCCAACTAATGACCTTAGGCTAAGTGGTCATAGAGGAAAATTGTGGTTTGTATGTCACACATAATTAAGTTTAATTACTATTATTTGGTAATAGATATTACATAATTAATATTTTATATTAAATAGCATTTAACAGTTTAATTTAATTTAGTAATAATGAAAAAGGTATATTAGCATACATTTGTGTTATAGGGAACTAGTATAGTACCTACTATTTAAATACAGTGATAACAACAACAGAATAATAATAAGCAACAGTAAATTTGCTATTTTAATAGTATAAATAAACAAAACTTTCATTATCAAAGAAAGTTACGAGAAGGTATAGACAAACGTAGGTTGTGTTCACTAGGCAGTAAATGTTTTAACCACTGTCTTTGTTTGGAAGCCGCAACACATTGATGAAGCAGATTAGTGAATCGACAGTTGATTCATATACTATTTGAATACTTGAAACGGTGTCAAGTAAACAAAAAGTAATTCACTTTTAATTACAGATTTTCATCACACTGATTTTTGCCAAAAACCAATGGATAAGCCAAATCAAAGCTGTCACCTTCCCCACACCAAACAATGTATCACATTCTGTTAAGCACTTATATTAAAGAAGACATGCTCTGACAGTAAAAACATGACAGTCATATTATTTCACTGAAACAGACTATGACTGAAAGAAGTTATAAACAAAACACTATCATCCAACAACGATATATCACGTGAATCTCCCTTGAAACAATCGCCAAAAACCAATTCTTTTCGTGTTCTTGTTTTTTTTTTTTTTTTTTTATCTTGAATTTCGCGCAAAGCTACTCGATGGCTATCTGCGTAGCCGTTCCTAATTTAGCAGTGTAAGACTACAGGGAAGGCAACTAGTCATCACCACCCACTACCGACTCTTGGGTTACTCTTTTACCAACGAATAGTGGGATTGACTGTCACATTATGACGCATCTAGGCTGAAAGGGTGAGCATGTTTGGTGTGACCGGGATTCGAATCCGCGACCCTCGAATTACGAGTCGAACGCCTTAACACACTAGGCCATGCCGGGCCCTTTTCGTGTTCTACTGGTTCTTACCTATCGCCCAAAACTAAAAGCCCTACCCTGGATACTTAAAAAACAACTTTCGTTTCCTTCAATCTATTTTTACGAACATTTCTGTCATTTCTTTCAGAAAATAAAATAAAATAAAACTTTGTGTTCATACTTAGTTCAACATCAGATGGAGCCAAATGATGCCAAATTGGTAAGATCTTGCAGAAAACGGATACAGGTTCTGATAAAGATAAACAAAACCAGTTCAAAATCATTAAAACCATAACCTGCTATACAAAAATTATTGTGTACTTTAGGCAGTGCTGAAAATTCAATTTCCCGGATGTAGGTCAAAGCAAAACAACTATACGTAACGTTTTAATAACCACAAATCAACCATGAAAAGAAAGAACGTCCGATAATAAAACACTTTAACATGACTGGATATTCTAATGAAGATATTAAACTGACAGGTATAGAGAGAGATTTTATATCTAACAGAAACAGAGAAATTAAACAAAGCATACTGTATAGCACTGTTAAATGTTGTGACATCAAATGGCAATCTCGATCCCGGGATTGTTGACTTTCGCATGTCTGTGAAAGGATTTTCAAATATAAATTCATAATTAAACTTACTTTACATTATCAGTATTATTCGTGCTTTAATCTATCTATGTTGACATTATTTCATAATACTGCGTCAAGTTATTACTTTCTCTACTTTCCACCACTTCTGGCCGTTGTTTCATTTTAATCTTAATAATAATAGTAAGTTAACATTTCTCATAAGTGTTATGACACTTAAGTCTCTTATATACTGTACACACCTACTTGACACTAAATCTGACAGCAACAACTCTAGGGTCCGGTATGGCCAAGCGCGTAAGGCGTGCGACTCGTAATCCGAGGGTCGCGGGTTCGCGCCCGCGTAGCGCCAAACATGCTCACCCTCCCAGCCGTGGGGGCGTTATAATGTGACGGTCAATCCCACTATTCGTTGGTAAAAGAGTAGCCCAAGCGTTGGCGGTGGGTGGTGATGACTAGCTGCCTTCCCTCTAGTCTTACACTGCTAAATTAGGGACGGCTAGCACAGATAGCCCTCGAGTAGCTTTGTGCGAAAAACAAACAGATAAACAACAACTCTAGATTATGACTGGCTGGTTCTCAAGGCTAGATATAGCATATTGGATATCCGGTTTACATGGCATCGACTTCCGTGATTACACATTTCATAACACTCATTCAACTTAACACTTGATTCTCCTGAAGAAAAATAGTGAACTATTGAAAAGCACTCGAGTTTTGAGTCTCACTTGAAAAACATGTAATATAACTTTAATCAATTAAAGTGAATCATTTTCTGCACGCCTCCCGCTAGTACAGTGGTAAGTCTACGGGTTTACAACGCTAAAATCAGGGGTTCGATTTCCCTCGGTGGGCTCAGCAGATAGCCCAATGTGGCTTTACTATAAGAAAGCACTTAACACTCATTTTCTGAAAGGACTCCCCACCTCCACAAACACATATGTACGAGTCAGTCTAAAAGTCACATTTATAGATTTTTGTACTTAACGCATTTACACGATAATTATTATGGAAATGAAATCTCTAATATCGATCTCCGTTAACTTTTGTTTCTTATAGGTGTTGGGTTTCTGTATTAAATTTAATTATATGGTGTATGTCTTATTTATAAAGATATGAATTTGTGACATTATATCTTTCTGATAACTTAACTGTACAGAAATGTTCGTGATATAATAATTAATTGCCGTGCTCTTGAAATTGTTAATACAGAGCCATAATGCGTTCATGAGAGTTTTCATATTTCTAGGTGTTTATTTTGTTATAATTACTGCAAGTGTTCACTTGAGAATGACAATTATTAATACAAACTAACCGCAAAATAATAAAATAATAATAAACGTAATAATATACAACAATAAAGTTAAACATATCGCTTGCATAAATGGAAAAAAATAAAATTAACAATAATTTTTTTCATCGAGAAAAGTTAGTATCTTCATCAATAGATGGTGCTTGTTCGTTATTTTATTTCGATCTGAATTTAAACACTATCCATAAGACAGGAAATTTTCTCATCCGAAATGAGAAAGGGGATTTGTTACTTTTAAAGATAAGTCGCTTTATTTAATAATGTTAAAAAATATAGTGAATTCGTTTACCTTTCTTGAGTTCTACAACTTGTATCTGTATTAAATGAAAGACACAGGTCATGCTATACAGGATCAAACTACACTTGCTACTACAGCGCTATGTCTACGGATTTACAACGCTCCAATCAGCGGTTCGATTCCCCGCGGTGAGCTCAGCAGGTAGCCTGATGTGGCTTTGCTATAAGAAAACACACATACACTTACTAATATATCGCGAAATACTTTTCACATAAATAAAATATTTAATTTTTCGTTAGTTCTATAGTGTACCAAACAATTACGTCACTATCAATGGACATAATTACATCACGATAGAGATTAATATGTTCTAAACGTGAATATTATTTCAGCGAAACTGAAACCCAAACTAACTAATTATTTGGAAAATTGTTGGGGAAGTTGTATCAATATAGTTTTGGGGAAAACGACAACTATATATTATATATAGCATCGTGCGGTAAAAAACATCATCTCAGATTCTATAAAACCACAGTTTGGTAAACCGTAAAACTTTGCGTCTCTTTTAATTTGTGTAAAATACCAAATGAGAAAGGAGCCAGCCTGAGAGATTTGTAACACAACTAGTAGTTAGGAGAAGGACGTTCAATAATTTTAATTGAGGGATAGTGGATTGTATCGTTTAAAATTATTGATACAAAAACAGACAATTTTTGTATGTTTAGTATTTGTAAAAATCACAATTATTTACCAACATCATATGTATTATAATTATTGTACTGTAATCCGTTTTTAAAATCATAATGGTGTGGAATAGAAGAACTTCAAAGTTAAAATAATACGCATGTTTTACTTGGATTAGTGAGTGCCTTATCAAATAAATTTGTTTGTTTGCAATTAAGCATAAAGCTACACACAAATGGTCATCTGTGCTCTGACTACCACGTATATCGAAACCCAATTTCGAGCGTTGTAAGTTCGCAGATGTATAGTTGTGCCACTAGGTAGAGGGGGCTGAATAACGTAGATCAAAATCATGCTACCTTTGTAACACTTTGTAGATTTAGTAAGCTTGCCTTTAATTATAGAGAAAAGGCTACTTGGTAAAAAATAGTGGCTGTCTTACCGAGGGGACCTCCCCCTTGAATTCGCCTCTTCGCTCTTGTTAAAGGGACAGCTTATTATTAGTATTCCTTCTGTATTTAATCAGTGATTGCACACTGGAAATTAAATATGAAATATGTGCATTACTTTGCTTGGATAAATTAATTTTAAAGGAAATTCAAGAATTAACACGTAATTTCATACCCTAAAAATGTTAATTACAGTTGTACATTACCCCCGTCTTTTACTAGACTCATACTGCATACTTAAAATATGTGCGTTACGTTTACAGTTAAATTGATAAAGCTATCCTGAACAGATAGAGGAAACGAAGTGCGCATACGCGAATGATAATCATTGTGATGAAGAAATACTAAAGTTACTAAAATTCGGTGCGTGCGCAAAGTGAGAAGCAAAATCACCAAATTAATGCAGAAGAAAGAAGAATAAGAGATAATTAGAGTTAAGAGGACCAATTAATGTTGGATCTAGCCGGGCTTAATCGCATTTTACGGACTTTTCTACTGAAAGGGTTTACTGCTTATAAATCACTCCCAGAAGAGACGACCACGTGACAGGAGCGGGTGTCTCTATTACGACTTATGACCTTATCGCTAAACCTTATAGATTAAAGTTCAAAACTACATAAGAAGATAATTAACCGTATATTTAACTTGGTGGTATAGTATCCTAACAATCATGTGCTATATAGGATTTTCAGTTATTGAAGAGAGAAACAAATAAAAGAATTCTAAACAGGATCAGGTGAAGCGTGTTCATCAGCGCACTTATTCACCAGATTACTAAACAGGATCAGGTGAAGCGTGTTCATCAGCGCACTTATTCACCAGATTAAAACAATTTGGACCTTATTGCTATCAAAACGTTTTACACGTGACTTACAGCTTAGAGATGTTACCGTAACGAATCAGAAGTTCCAAGTTTAGTTAAGATAAATTTGTAGCTATATCGCACTGTAAAAGGATCAAAAGCGACGCAGTTAGGTGAAACACTTTAGTCTAGAGTCTAGAGCTTGCGCTAAATAAAACCTATAAAGAAACAGATTTAATAAGTGTGCGAAATAAAGCGGTTTGAAGAAGTGACAAGGTTCGTTTTTGTTTTTGAATTTAGCGCAAAGCTACACGAGAGCTATCAGCACTAGACGTCCCTAATTAGCAGTGTAAGACTGCTAATTACTTAGAGGGAAGGCAGCTAGTCATCACCACCCACCGCTAACTCTTGGGCTACTCTTTTATCAACGATTTGTTTGTTTTTGAATTTCGCACAAAGCTACACGAGGGCTATCTGTGCTAGCCGTCCCTAATTTTGCAGTGTAAGACTAGAGGGAAGGCAACTAGTCATCACCACCCACCGCCAACGCTTGGGCTACTCTTTTACCAACGAATAGTGTGATTGACCGTCACATTATAACGCCCCCACGGCTGGGAGGGCGAGCATGTTTGGCGCGACGCGGGCGCGAACCCGCGATTCTCGGATTACGAGTCGCACGCCTTACGCGCTTGGCCATGCCGGGCTTTTATCAACGAATAGTGGGATTGATCGTGACATTATAACGCCTCCGGGCTCTAAGTGACAAGAAAACGTTAAGTATAACTGGATGAGTAAAATATTGCCTCTTTGCTGCTACTTAGTGGTCTCTGTGGAAGACTAGCAAGCTTACGGACATGCAGTGCTAAAATACAGTGTTCGATTCCCCGCGACTGACACCGTAGACAGCTCACTGTGACTTTACTCTACAACAAACAGACAACCAACATACCTTTTAATACATTCGTGTCGTTGAACTTGCCTTGCTATCACTTCCAGAGGTTATCTAATATTACTTTAATATGTTTAGTTAACGTTGTGTAGAATTCGTTTATAAATTATTTGAACTTGACGTCTTACTCCTTATGTATATATTATAGCTTCTTGAGAAGAGAAAATCAATAAATAAACTAAAATGAATGTTTATAATAATATGTGGGTTAATGCGCTAAAGATGACATTCACGGCAGAAATGAATATGTACTTTTTTACGGTTCAAACGCCGAAATCCTACTAACAAAATAGGCGTAAAAGTTATTATAAAAGGTAATTACAGACAAATATTTTCTTTCTAAATTAATTTTAATTTATATGTAACTTGTGGGAGATAAAATATAGATCCGAAATAGTATTTTCACACATCTCTGATATCGAACTACAACAGAGAAAATAGAGGTGAAAAGGTGGGGTGAACTTGTTTTTAACTGCTTGTTACTTTTTAGCCATGGATGTGCTGTAATATTAATGGCCAATCCTTATTATGCAATCCATATTATGCAAGAGTAGCCCAAAAGCTGGCAATGAGTATTGTTGACTTTCTTCCCTCAAGTCTATCTGTCAGCTCAAAATTAGTAACGGGTATACTGAAATAGTCCTCAAGTATATTTAAGTGAAAATATTTGAACAAGAAGCTCAACACAATAATAATAATAACAACAGAAACAAATGAGAAAATAGGCCATACAGTGTGTAGCAATATATTCAAGTAACTTTACATGCAGTATTACAGTGTGCTGGTATCGATTAGGCCTAATTCCTGCATATTATGCAATTAATCAGTATATTTGTACCAAAACTTATAATAGAAGTGGAAGCTGAACGGTATAAGGGGGATTAATGTAATCAAATCACTTTTTATAACCCTTTCGTCAGCCCTACATTATCTAAAAGATGCGGAAGAGCAAATTAAGTCACTGTATTGATTTGAGAATTAACTCTAAATTAGGGCGATCATCGAACTGAAATTAGTGTCTATTTTAGTTATCAAAATCTACAGCAGACGACAATAATACTAAAATTGACTTTTAACGGTACTTTTGTATTATAGCTATCGAGATATACACATCCTATGGCAACAAGTTCTCCTATTGTTGAGGAAGTTTCATTTCATAATATGTTATTCACTTGCAAAATACGTCGCCAGAGCCATACACATGTATCACCTCAGGGAAGGGGGTTCAAGACAAAAGGGGTAGAGTCAATGATGTAATCAGACAGGATGGCATCCGAGAAATAAAATAAGAGGGCGTATTGCTAGACCATAGCAGTATACACTGCTGGCCAAAATCTTAAGGCCAATAAACATGAAGAAAAAATACGCATTTTGCGTTGCTAAACTTAAACACTTATTTGAGTAGAGCTTCGAAAGATGAAAATAAGAAAGGGAAAAATAAAAAATAAAAACCTTTTTCAGCATTTAATAGGGAAAATGTGAACACTGTGAAATTAACCTAAATACTAGCTGGTTAAAAGTTTAAGACCATACTGAAACGAAACGTTAATCGGTAAACAAGAAACGAAACTTAGACGTTTGTGTTCAAGCATTAGCATTGTCAACATCTCCTGTGTTACATTGGGTAAAAACATGGTAAAGGCTAAAAAGTTGACAGAGTTTGAACGTGACAGAGTTATCGAGCTGCAAAAGCAAGATTTCTCTCAACGTGCCATCGTTGGTGAGATTGGGCGTGGTAAAACTGTTGTTGTCAAATTCTTAAAAGACCCTGAGGGATACGGAACGAAAATTTCAAGTGGTCGGCCCAAGAAAATTTCGCCGGCGTTGAGCAAGAGGATTCGACGGGTTGTCCGGCAGGACACCAGCCGATCGTCGAACCAGATTAAGGCCCTTACGGACGCAGAATGCAGCTCAAGAACAATAAGACGCCATCTACGAGAGCAAGACTTTAAAAACTGTAAGTGTCTTCAAAGGTCACGCCTCCTTCCACACCACGAAACATCGATAAACTTTGCTGAGAAGCACCAAATATGGGATGTAGAAAAGTGGAAAAAGGTTTTGTTCTCTGATGAGAAAAAATTTAACCTGGATGGTCCAGATGGTTTCCAACGTTGCTGGCACGATAAGGATATCCCACCGGAGACATTTTCTACATGACACAGTGGAGGAGGTTCTTTCATGATCTGAGGTGCTTTCTCCTTCCATGGAACAATGGAGCTTTAGGTTATACAGGGCCGTCAAACAGCAACTGGCTACATTGGCATGTTGGAGAGAACATTCTTATTGACTGAAGGCCCTCGCTTGTGTGGAAATGACTGGATCTTTCAGCAGAACAACGCTGCAATCCATAATGCTCGCAGGACAAAGGACTTTTTTATGGCGAATAACGTGATTCTTTTGGACCATCCAGCATTTTCTCCCGAACTGAATCGAATTGAAAATGCTTCGAGGTGGATGGCAAGGGAAGTCTATAGAAATGGACGTTAATTTCAAACAGTGCATGATCTTCGTGAAGTCATCTTCACCACTTGGAATAACATTCTAGCCAGCTTTTGCGAACGCTTATATCGACCATGACAAAGTGAATGTTTGAAGATATTCGCAATGACGACCGTGCAACTCACTACTGAGACCTCTTGTTGAGCATTTCCTACCCTGTTTAGGACTTCTTTTTCGTACGGTCTTAAACTTTTGACCAGGTAGTATTTAGGCTAATTTCATAGTGTTCACATTTTCCCTATTAAATGCTAAAAAGGTTTTTATTTCCCTTTCCTTATTTTCATCTTTTGAACCTCTACGCAAATAAGTGGTTGAGTCTAACAATGCAAAATGCATATTTTTTCTTTATGTTCATTGGCCTTAAGATTTTGGCGAGCAGTGTATATATGTAAAAACGGCTGGTTTGAGTTGAGAAATTTTTTATGGAAAGGAGGGTTTTCATATATTTGTTAGAAATGATGAAGTCATAGTTCCATGGAGTCGTATCAGAAGGTGCAGCCATCTTAAGAAGGGGTGATATTATAGTTCGATGCCAGAATGCCGTACTATGGGCAGATTGTGTTACTAAGGTCGATATATATATATATATATATTTAATCATACTTTTACATTTTCTGACCTTTTATATTACTATTTGTTAATTACATCTGAATATGAAAGTTATACAGTTTATAAATGGCAGAGTCTCATTTATGTATTTGAACAATCAGTCAGAAATTGACACAGTGTCAGTAGGCTTAGAATAATTTTCAGAATGAAAGATCTATTCAGTTCTAATTTATAATTACATAAACATGTGAAATATAAAGACTTCATTATACAATACAACCAATAATATAACAAAATTCAATTGTTTATTTGGAGTTAAGTGCAAAACTACACAAGAGGCTATCAGTGCTCTGCCCATCACAGTTGTCGAACTTCTAGCAGATATAACGCTGTGCCACTTGGATGGAGGGGGTAATTTCGATTTAATTTTAATAACTATTTCAATTGATGAAATGTATGATATTTCTTTGTAGAATAATATCTAATTATTATTTTAAATATCTTGCTATAATGTTTTGAAAATGTATATAACAGTATTGCTGTACATCAAACAAGTTTTCAAATACTGTGTCAAGAGGTCAT
This sequence comes from Tachypleus tridentatus, assembly GCF_004210375.1. Classification (NCBI taxonomy): domain Eukaryota; kingdom Metazoa; phylum Arthropoda; class Merostomata; order Xiphosura; family Limulidae; genus Tachypleus; species Tachypleus tridentatus. The sequence continues at coordinate 78,429,314 of NC_134834.1, read as the reverse complement.
TGTCAGCCACGCGACAGTTGCGATATATCTAGCGACACCGATTGGTTTATTTTACAACACCTTTAAATCAAAGAGAGAGCAAAGGTTTTGTTTCATTAAATATTTCCATTAGGAATTATTACACTTACAATCAGTGTCATAACACTTACACATGTTACGTACTAACTGTCTAAAATATTTTTTTCCAAGAAAACAATTTCACATAAATATATTACAAACTTCCCAATTGTTTTTGTTAAGATTAAAAATACGCGAGTCACATGATTAGATTTCATTACATTATAATCCTAGTAATTAATTAATTAATTACGATACAACTAAAATAATAATAATAAATCACTTACTATTTTTACATCCACTCTCTTGAAGATTAAAATTTCTTGAAACTTTGAGATTGCCTAACATTAAGTTCATGTTTTAGGAGGTCATCATATGATCACTCATATGGTCAGCATGTATAATATTTCAACAAAACAGTCAATTACAGATTTAACCTCAAAAAGCACTCACAACTTTATCTACGTTATTTAAATTTAGTAGTTTTGTTTTCAAAATACACAGATGAATGGCCAACTTTTAATTATAATTCTTCAATCATTTCACTTTATAATTAATATTAATCAGTCCAACAAAAGTGAGTGCTTAAATTTTACTAATTTGGTTTTTTTAATTAGCTTTTATTCGCATTTATAGAAAAGTCAGTTAGATGAATATTTAAAACTGAAAAATTAGAAGTTTATATCTGTTTTGTTAAATGTCAAAAGTTTGACATTTGAAAATGATACACAGGTTCTCAGTTCACCCTATAACTTAATCACATTATAGTTCAGGGAATACAGTTTTCAAGATTAACTCTCCACGTTTTTGTGGGTTTATAGTAAAGTCACTATTAACAACAATCATTTATATATTTAGCGATAGAAGTCAATATGTGGGCACATGTTCTTTATAATATTGAGTAGACTACTATGTTGGTATATTGCACTAATACTGGGCTTGTTCTTACTATTATCGAATTATTTGAATGACGTAGACTAACATATAATCAAGTTATTGGTTACATACTATACTTTCAAAAGTCTGATTATTTTGTCTTTGTTACAGTCCAGCATCCCAGGGATACAACTATAGGGTGAGTTGGCTCTCAAAACGTTAGAAAACTATTCTCATATGGCTGTGAATGACTTCAACATACTGTATTTGAAAACGTTATCTAATATATAGCAACACTGTTTAAAAACATTTGCGAAACTTTATAATATGAGATATTTAAGATAACAACTAGTGTATAAAGAAATATACATTTCACACGTTTAAATAGTTGATAAAAGTAGAATTGAATCGATTTTTATCACATAATTTGTAATAATGAAATTTCATAAATTTCACGTGTTTATGTAGATATAAATTAAAACTGAATAGATCTTTCATTTTAAAAAATATTCTAAACCTATCAACACTGTCTGAACTTCTGACCGATTGTTGAATTACAACGGACTCTCATTTAGAAACTAAACAAATTCATAAATATTGAGTCGTAACGAACAAGTGGAAATATAAAAGATAAGGAAGTTTAAAGGTATGATTAAATATATTCTTATAAATCTTAGTACCACAACCTGCCTGTAGTAACAGGCCTTCTGGTAGAGAACAATGATTTACCCCTAACATCACTTGGTGGCGTCTGTTACAAGTGCCCCTGTTTTCAGTGATAAACTAGTAACTCTACACTCGGAGAATGTCCAAAAGGTATTTTTACTCCAGTTTCAACTGCAAGTGCAAGACTAGGAAGTGTAATGTTTGCATCAAATTTAAATATTTAAGACTTGGAAGTGTAATGTTTGCATCAAATTTAAATATTTAAGACTAGGAAGTGTAATGTTTGTATCAAATTTAAATATTTAAGACTAGGAAGTGTAATGTTTGCATCAAATTTAAATATTTAAGACTTGGAAGTGTAATTTTTGCATCAAATGTAAATATTTAAGACTAGGAAGTGTAATGTTTGTATCAAATTTAAATATTTAAGACTAGGAAGTGTAATGTTTGTATCAAATTTAAATATTTAAGACTAGGAAGTGTAATGTTTGTATCAAATTTAAATATTTAAGACTAGGAAGTGTAATGTTTGCATCAAATTTAAATATTTAAGACTTGGAAGTGTTAATGTTTGCATCAAATTTAAATATTTAAGACTAGGAAGTGTAATGTTTGTATCAAATTTAAATATTTAAGACTAGGAAGTGTAATGTTTGCATCAAATTTAAATATTTAAGACTAGGAAGTGTAATTTTTGCATCAAATTTAAATATTTAAGACTAGGAAGTGTAATGTTTGTATCAAATTTAAATATTTAAGACTAGGAAGTGTAATGTTTGCATCAAATTTAAATATTTAAGACTTGGAAGTGTTATTTTTGCATCAAATGTAAATATTTAAGACTAGGAAGTGTAATGTTTGTATCAAATTTAAATATTTAAGACTAGGAAGTGTAATGTTTGTATCAAATTTAAATATTTAAGACTAGGAAGTGTAATGTTTGCATAAAATTTAAATATTTAAGACTAGAAAGTGTTATGTTTGTATCAAATGTAAATATTTAAGACTAGGAAGTGTAATGTTTGTATCAAATTTAAATATTTAAGACTAGGAAGTGTAATGTTTGTATCAAATTTAAATATTTTAGATGTAACGAGAAGAAAGACATATGGTACAGAAACATTTTGATCAAATAAAAGAAGGACAAGAAAACTGTGACGCAAAAGCAATGAAAATAAAAGATATTTTTTAAATTCTGGTAACAAACAACCTTATAACACCAAATTTGTTATTTTACTTTAGTTGGACACTCAACGTTTTGCTTTACAGATTCTTTAGGAACGTTCCGCTAAAACACAAACCGTAACTGATAACGCAAAGCTTCAATAGGTTTAACTAATTCTATTCAAATCTCTAGCGCGCACTTACACAGCGTACATTTGTCATATTGAACAGTAAAGCTTATTGTTGAAATAAGAAACTGCTACTTATAGTGAACAAAAGTGTTATCCCAATTACATATATATTTAAATAACAAGGTATGAGGTGAAAAAATAAAATAATTATATTATTTGTTCCTTTTCTTTTGTGGTCGTAGTTGTTTGATGAGACGAGCTTTTTTAAAATTTTCTGCCGGTGAACTTGATAGCTATCTCAAGGATTTGTTCAGATAATGGTTGTTTCAAGTTATGTGTTATTTGTTCATAATTAATTAACAATGATTTACAACTGTGCTACTTTTACATTAGTGTTTATAAAGATAATCAATGTGTTATCGTATCGTGTGTAGGGTTTTTTCATGTTCCCCAGTATACGTATGATAGCAGACAGTCATTAATATGTGTAAGCCGGTAAACAACAACAGAGACAAGACAACATTCTTTAGATTGTGAACACGTTTTTTTATATATATATATATGACAGTTGACTTTATCACATTGTAGGAAAGAATACCGGGATTTCGAAAGTTGAGTTTTAGGGTTAGATCTGGCCGTTCTATAACTTTAATAGGCAAGTCAGATTTTCTGATTATAGTTTTTATTTTATTGGAGATAATTACGTCAATTAGAGATACCATAAAGTATTTTTTATTATCTTTGGAAACTTGCCTTTTCCCCACTTCGTTTGACTTGTGTTTTTTTATGTTGGAGTTGCAATGTTGATTTCTGTGCATCATAGTTCTTGAAAATTTGTTCGATGTGAAAAGGTAGATAGATATTCGTTGCTCAAAAGGAGTGATTTTAGTTCACAGGGAGTAGTGTTTGGTTTAAAACAAATGCGGTTGATTATTTTGCATCCTCCAGTAATTGTACCTTTCTTTGAGGCTTTGGAGTGATGACAATTGAAGTTGAGAAAGAAAGATTTTCTGTGAAACATAGTATACTGTATGTTATTGTCATTCTCGGTCCATAAGGTAACATTAGGAAAATCTATGCTTCACTTGTCATTCGAATGACTCAAGGTAAATTATTTGTTGAGATCCATGGGTCTTTTATACATCAATATGAACTAAAGAAGTTAACGAATAAAATGTTTTTTTGTTGCTTGTTTTTGAATTTCGCACAAAGCTACTCGAGGGCTATCTGTGCTAGCCGTCCCTAATTTAACAGCGTAAGACTAGAGGGAAGGCAGCTAGTCATCACCACCCAACGCCAACTCTTGGGCTACTCTTTTACCAACAAATAGTGGGATTGACCGCACATTATAAAGGCCCTACGGCTGGGAGGGCGAGCATGTTTGGCGCGACGGGGATGCGACGAATAAAATACATTTTTCTTTTCTCTGTAACCGCTTCCACTGACTTAAACTGTTCAGTGGTTGACAGATTTAGGTATGACTGATCAGACATCAACTAACGAATTATTAGAATTATTTGAACAACATTATTTAATGTTGTTTTAGGAATTACACAAAGTGTCCTAGATCTCATTAAAATGTTGGAAAATATGTTTTAAAGAATAAACAAGAAAAAAATAGCATTTAGCAAATATAGATTTGTTTTGGAAGATTTTTTTCATTAGCACCAAAACCACATTTTGAGAGTTTAATTGAGTTTTTTTGTATGCGTGTATGTAGTTTCATATAATTTTAATTTAATACTATTAGTTTAAAATAAATATGTACTTAAATTAAATATGATCCATAATTCACTGATTTCAGAACCATATTTCTTCAAAATTGTTTGAAACATTTATACATTCTGTTGTTGCAATTTTTGTAAATTTTTAGCCTTTTCAGCTTCTCTTGTGTTACGACAGAAAACATTGATAACACATGTAACGTTACCGATCTGTTCTTTGCTATTTCACATATTAGACAGTAATCCAATATTGCCATTATACACAGTAATATTAATTTTAAAATAACGCATTGTGTCTGAACGTTACTCACGTACTGAAAAACCTGATTTATTTTAAACAAACACTAATTGTAAGGCTGAATTTCTTTTTATTAAGTTTATAAACTGAGAAGCTCTTTTATTCTCCAGGTATTTTTATTTTGAGTAAATACATAAACACAAGAATGTGCTCCCAGAACAGTCCTCCAGTATATACTGCAGTACTAAATAGGTAAATGCAAAGAAGCCCCCTCATCAATTAAGATGCACATTAGATCCAATGATAGGAATACGAACATGCACTTAAACCTTCGACAGCTCGTTCGTCAAACACAGGTTTAACTGGAGCAGCATTACGATCTGTGAAACTAATAGGTAATTGCTTTTCTACCCAGATTTCCTTGCAGCTTTATCTTTGATATTCAGATTCTAATTATTTGTTTGCCATTCTACCTTGCCAAACAATCTGCCATGATGTGTATTAATCACGAATAACAACAAATTAAATCTCAAAGCTTTTCTTGTGCTCATTTGAAAAATAAATATTTATCGTGTTAGATTAGTTGGAATTTCGAGCAGCGATACACCAGGGCTATCTGAGCTAGCCGTCCTTAATTTAACAGTGTAGGATTTGAGAGAAGACAGAACCTACCGTCACTCTTTGGCTTCTCTTTTACCAACGAATAGTGGGATTGACTGTCACATTATAACGCCATCACGACTGAAAATGCGAGCATATTTGTTGCGACGGGGATTCAAACTCGCGACTCTTGGATTACTAGTCAAGTACCTTAACCACCTTATTATGTGAGAAGGTTTGCTGATAACACTGTATAACACAAATTTTGTTCCTGGATAGTATGTGTTATTTCTTAATTGCTTCTGTTGTAAAAATACAGAAAATGACCATTATTCCTTTCAAACTTTGCTTTTGTGACCTGGATAACGAAATTTAGAAATTAATCTATTTTCCTTGTAAAAACGAGCAAATTTGCACATTTTAATTTACATAAGGTCTGAATAAAACAACATGTGAATCAAGATTTACATGTATTTATACTAAAGCTATACAAAAATGAACAAAAATGTTTAGTTTGTTTGTTTTTAAAATTTCGCACAAAGCTACACGAGGGCTATCTGTGCTAGCCGTCCCTAATTTAGCAATGTAAAACTAGAGGGAAGGCAGCTAGTCATCACCACCCACCGCCAACTCTTGGGCTACTCTTTTACCAACGAATAGTGGGATTGACCGTCACATTATAACGCCCCCAAGACTGAAAGGGAAAGCATGTTTGGCGCGACCGGGATGCGAACACGCGACCCTCAGATTACAAGTCGCACGCCTTAACACGCTTGGCCATGCCGGGCCCAAAATGTTTAGAAGAGAGTAGTTTTTCGAAATTTGCGACTGTAATGTAAATCATTTCACGTCTCAGCCCCCAAATATAGTCTCCCATCATGTTTTCATTATACGCTCCCAGGTCACAAAGGCAAAGTTTGAAGAGAAAAATAGGTCTTTTCCATTTACTTTAGGCATAAGCAATTGAGAAATAACACTTTCTGCCCAGGAACAAGAAAAAATAAAAAATTGGTACATAGTGTAGTTTATATATTTCTTGTTATAATTGTCACTGATTATAGATTTTTACCTTAGTTTTGCACATAGGTCCTTAAATTCTAAAATTATATATCAAATAGTTTGCTTGGTCACTATGTTTTTTCTAGTAGTATTGGTTTGGTTCAAATATTTACTTATACTATTAGGCGCCATCTAGAGAAAATAATTATAAACTAGCGTCGTTTATTATTCTTTATTGCAATGAGCTTCATTGATACAGCGCTGAAGCTTTATGTCTCTTTGAAACACACACAGTTAATGCTGGGAACAAATATCAAGCCGTAATAGATCAGCCTAATAAGTTCTATTAATGTTGAAATAACATTAAGTTGTAGCATATCAGCCCAATAGGTTCCAATAGGAACGTGTACACTATAAATCACTAATACAAAAGGAACAGTGATATATATAGTGGTCAATCCAACTATTCGTTGGTAAAAGAGTAGCTTAAGAGTTGGCGGTGGGTGGTGATGACTAGCTGCCTTTTCTCTAGTCTTACACTGCTAAATTAGGAACGGCTAGGACAGATAGCCCTCGAGTAGCTTTGTGCGAAATTCAACATAATCTAAAGTAAACAAAAGCTTACATTTTGGCGGAAAAGAACATCAATAATATTGCGAGCATCAACTTCCTGTTTAATTATTGAGCTGAACTGTTCTTAGGAATGCTGTTTGCCTTCTGAAATCCTTCATGTTATTATCTTACTAAAATGGACGTAGCGTATATGCATGTATCTATTTATGTATGTGACCGAAATAATAAATACAATATGGTGCCACCTATTGAATGGCATATTGTATGTATATATGGAAGTTACAAAAACTTTTTCGTAAACTCGAATCCTGGAGGACAGGCCTGACATGGCCACGTGGTTAAGGCACTCGACTCGTAATCCGATGGTCGTGGGTTCGAATCCCCATCATACCAAACTTGATCTCCCTTTCAGCCGTGGGGGCGTTATAATGTGACAGTCAATCCCACTATTCGTTGGCAAAAAATTAGCCCAATAGTTGGCGAAGGGTGATGATCATTAGCTGCTTCCCTCTAGTCTTACACTGCTAAATTAGGGACAGCTAGTTAAGCATGGTGCTCCTACCAAGATCTGTTGAAAGTTTAAAAGATAAGGTGGAAGTAGATTTAGCAGGCAATATGAAATTACAAGATCAAAAGAAACGTTAAGAAACGAACTATTAGTAAATGTTTTAAACTCATTCGTTTTCGTGCTAAATTTTTGAAAGTTTTTAAACCCGCATTCAGACCAAGCCCTCATTTCATCAACGTACTTTATGTGGTAGGAAATGAAAATTCCATAGTAGTTTTGAAGATTCTAACGCGCGTTTGGAAATATCTTCTGAATAATTTGGGATACTGTTATTATTGGTATAGCTAACCAAAATAACTTGTTTGGTTGTTTGTAACTAAGCACAAAACTACACAATCGGTCATCTGAGCTCTGCCCACCACGGGTATCAAACCCCGATTTATAGTCTTGTAATTTCGCAAACTTATCGTTGTACCATTGTAAGGGCATCAAATAACACTCTAGTTAAAACATTTGGAGGCAATTTACGAATATTATAAACCAGTAATCATTAGTACAACCCACTTCAAAGAAACAGAAACCAATACCACAAAAACGACACATTTTTATTGTTGTTACTATGAGACTAAAGTCCATACCTGTTGTATCAAAACTTTCGCAATATTTATAAATTGACTCTTTACACTGCCCTTTACCTGATCATTTTTATTAAAATATTTTCTTAAGAACATAACAACACAATATATTTATATATATATAAAGGTAGAATTTTGTGTTTTGGTTCAGCACAAAGCTACACAATGGGTTTTCCATGCCCTTTTTTTTTATCATGGATAACGAAACCCAATTTTTAGCGTCGTAAGCTTGCACACAAAATATGTTCTATGTATTATGAGGGAAATGTCAAGCAACAAAACAAACTGATAACAAAATATTTGCTACCAGAGAAAACTCAAATGATTCAGGATAATCTGATGGTGTAAGTTTCAAGCGACCCGGCATGGCCAAGCGTCTTAAGGCGTGCGAAATATGGTTCTGAAATCAGCGAATTATGGATCATATTTAATTTAAATACATATTTATTTTAAACTAATAGTATTAAATTAAAATTATATGAAACTACATACACGCATACAAAAATCTCGAATTTTTCATATTATTGTTATATATTGTTACTGACGTAAGTCTGTTTTGAACTTAAGATATCTAGTGGTTGGTGTAATAGCTCAGTATTCTCGTAGATTACTCTTATCTTAGTTAAACAAGTGACAACATTTCACTGTTTCTGTCATAAACTGGTATAGCTTCATTACTTTCTTGTTGGAAAATATTACCATAGATATGTCCCTTCTTTTGTCACTTAGAAAGATATTAAATAGGCATCAAAACAATAAATAATAATAATTTAGTACCAATGTACTTTTACTGTTTAACTTATGTGCTCACTAAAACTGTTATATCAACACAATCGATCTCAAAACTAAAAGTAATGAGGCCTTTAAGTATCTTGATTAAACCTCATGGCCCGATATGGCCAAGCGTGTTAAGGCGTGCGACTCGTAATCTGAAGGTCATGGGTTCTAATCCCCGTCGCGCCAAACATGCTTGCCCTTTCAGCCATGGGGGAGTTATAATGTGACGGTCAATCCCACTATTCCTTGGTAAAATAGTAGCCCAAGAGTTGAAGGTTGGTGGTGATGACTAGCTGCCTTCCCTCTAGTCTTACATTGCTAAATTAGGGACGGCTAGCGCAGATGGCCATCGTGTACCTTTGAGCAAAATTCAAACAATATCTTCTCTTTGCCAAAATTTTCAGTAAGGGTGATTTTTAAAGGAATGATGCTTATATCATTTTTTTTTTATTTGTTGACGTCGGCCTGGCATGGAGCAATAATAGGGTGTTTGATACGTAATATACGGGTCACATGTTCGAGTTTCTGTCACCGAAGATGTTCACTCTTTTAGCCGTGGAGGAGATGTAATGTGACGATCAATCTACTATTCATTGGTAAAAGAGTAGCTAAAGAGAAGGTTTTGAAAGGTGTCGACTAGCTGCCTTCCTCTAGCCTATAGTTACACATTAGAGACAGTTAGCTCATACAGCTCTCTAGTAACTTTGTGCGAAATTGAAAATAAACCAAACTAATCTGTAAAAGCATGAAAAATAAACTCCTTCATCTGACGAATAACAACCATTAACGCAAAAAGCCAAGAGCTATTATACCTTACAGATGAACAGTTTCGATGAAATGCACAACAAAATAGTATAATTTTGATATTTTCACCTCTCTCTCTCTTTTTATAAAATATCTTTGTCTATTTCCAACATATAGAGGAAACAAGGAGTAATATCAATGATAACCAAACTCAATCTCGAAGAAAAAAAAGTTTAAAAAGTTTGTATTTTGAATTTTGTGTAAAAATACTGAAACAATAGAAAAGAGAAAAGGCAGCTAATTTAATCACCAACCGCCATCTCTTGGACTACTTTTGTGATATTGTATAGCGGGAGTTTAAAGTCACTCTTATAACGCACACACGGCTTTAAAGTGAGGAGCAGACGTTTTTCTTTCTTCATCGATGACGTTGTTTTCGGAATCTCTGATCCGCAATCCGGCACGTTAACCACCAGGCCTTGTTAAGTCTAGAAGAAATTCGTATTTCGGATTATTTTATTTTATTTTACACAATTTCTTGATATTGTGAAGGACATAATATACTAGCACTCGTACGTATTCAACATGACGAATTATAGCAACTGATTAAGTGGTGTCATACTAGAATTTCAAATACTTTCCGCTTCGAGTATCTCGGTTCTCTCAACTTAGTCGATGAGCAGCTACCCGACGTCTAGAGTGAACTACCCCAAACAAATCCATAATTCACGAGTATCCCGTAGAAGTAATACTGACCGATCTAGCTCTCGCGTTCCTCGTGCAAGTTTCAGTCTTGTTCCCGTGCCCACGTGGAAACGAATGCATCAATGAGGCTGACGATATTGTGTCTCTTTCATGTAGTAGTCGCTTCAGCTGAAGGTAGGTTATAAATATTAGTATTTTATGGAGAACGCTTTTCAAGTAACAAACTATAATTTGTTCAGACAGAGAAAAACAAATGTGGTGAGACATTGCAGTTTAGGTTTTCTGAGAGTGTGCTTGACAGTTAAAGATATAATGCTTTTACGATCTAGTGAGTTTCAGAATCATAGTAGTTTGGAAAAGTTTACGTTTTACAAATTATATAAAAAGTAAGTATTGATATCAATCAAACTTAATAACCTAAATATTTTACTATAGGTTACATTCATTTAATTTTAACAAACGAAAATTTATAAAAAAAAATATCCAAAAATAAATACAAAAATTTTCTAGTTTTCAACATTATACAATGTATTATGTTTTACAGTTCTTTGTCATTTCCTCCTATAGAACTCTTATATTTCTTTTAGTCCACCATTATTAACTAGAAAGGAAGCTCATGATTGGTAAATATGTAAAAGCTACATTGACATATAACAAAAATAATATAGATCCCAAACGTGGCAAGTTTGAGGACTTACAACGCCAAAATATGGGACTCAATTTCTAGATGGGTACAACATAATTAACCTTTTCTGCAATTTTGTGGTTAAACAAGAACATAAACAAACTTGATACAGTGCACAAAATAGTTTTCTTTGTTTGATGGATTTTTTTTTTATTGCTGTACAACCAAAAACCAGAAACATTTTGCAACAAATATTAATCAAACAAAGATCAAATTTCGGTGCTTAGTAAAAAAAAAAAAATTGTATTCTAAACATATCTGTTTAAGTTGGTGAACGTTTCATGCTTTATTGGGGTCGCTAGATAGGTCAGCAGTAAGTTTGCAGATTTACAGTGCTAAAATTTAGGGTTTAATTTCGTAATTATGTAGCTTTGGTTTGAGTCAACAACTTTCACTGAGTAGGCTTTCCACATTGAATATTTACATGTGCTTGCTGCTTGCTATCTATCTCTCTTTAAGTCTAGGCAATTATAGCTCAAATAATAATAGCATTACTTATTTAAGTCTTGTATCCATGGTTATATATCTGTGTTCTGTGAAGTCTTTTTTGGCTTGAAGATCTTGTTTAATATTAGCAAATCTATGAGGTTCATACACGCTTTAGATTAACAGAAGTTTCACTTATTTACGTTGCTGTCAAAAAGATATTGTTTAGCACACTACCTTAACACACTACTGCTTTGTTTGCTTCTGCGCATTTGCGATTTTGAACAAGAACTCAAATGAATTACTGGTTACCAAAAACAAAACAACAACAAAAACACGTAACAAAATACTATATTTACATACCCAAAAAACTGGTGGAAGAAGGTTTTATGTCTCATGAAATTCATGATAACATAATAAACTTTCTCAGAGGATAATGATCGCAAACTCATGCAGAACAGTCCTGCTTTAGGCCTATTAAAAATCACTACACGGTTGTTAGAGTGGGAATTAGAAAAATTGTCTTTCAATATTAAATCCCTTTCAAGTCTGGTGATGATTATGGCATTCGACTTGCAATATGTTGCTCGTGGGATCGAAACCAGTTACCGAAAATGTTGGCTCTTTTCACCCATGTTTTTTTTATAATGTTACGGTCAATCCCATTGTTCTTTATTAAAGAACAGCCCCATCAAATTCGGGATGGCTAACGGAGGCTGCTTTTGAGCAGCTTTGTACGAAAATTCAACAAAACAAATAAAATTAGAATCCACTCCGATACCGAGTTATGATCCTACATAGGTGTTTAATAATCTACTGGTTACACTTTAGAAAATTCTTACTCGTTCATACTAGAAAGTCTCTTGAAATAATAAATCAAGAGTCTCTCTGTCAGAGCCTAGGAACATTTACGTTGTTAAAAGTATGCTATAAGGACCATTCTATAAGAAAAAAGAATTAAAAAGCTCAAGCTGGACTTTTTTAATCACTCGTGGCGTTATTGATTTTTCAAAATCCTTCTTGTGTAGTTAATTAAAAAGTGAAATACAGCTAAAAATTAAACATAAAAAGTAGTCGCGCTGTAATAACAAAGTTTTAAACAATCTTGGGTTCTTCTCTTCGTGTTAAATATCGACAGAAGTGAACAGTAATAATTCGCAACAGTAACTTATGTATAATGTAGTTAGAAAATCATATTTCATCATGTGAAATTCATCATGATCTCTGACAATGCAACTCGAAGGTTTGGAGTGAAATAATTCAGAACTAGTACAAAAGTTGTGTAAAAGAAATTAAAGAAATGCATTCCAATGATAGTAGCTACTATTATCATCAGTTTTCACGATACACTTTACTTGGAACGGATACGTAAACGATAATTTATGTCATTGAATATAGTTAAACTTGTAGGGTGTTTAATCGGAGGCATTACTTTCCACGAAACGCTGGACTTTCTATCAAGTCCCGGCAGGCATCTTACTTAACCACAGCAGGAAGAAAATAAAACTATTTTATGTGATTTAGTTTTATATATGATTGAAACTTATTTCATAAGTCAAGTAAATAAAACCAAAAACGGGTGAAAAGAGATAGACACCGATTCTTCTTATGATTACAGAAACGGTACGTAAAAAAGAGGTGATGACAAAAAAGTGAAAGATATCTGATAACAGAGGTCGTGTCAGTCGAGATATAAAGGTCCAGCGAGGATACACCTGTCTCACTCGGTTTTAGTCATATATAAAACGTGAACTGCACCTTCATCTCTAATACCTAATACAGTTTATTTTCTACCTTTCAGCCCTATAGAATTACTAAAATAACATGTGAAGTGCTGTATTGGAAACCTTAATATATATATATATAAATTTTTAAAATTAGATATCTATTTCAGTTCGTAGTTTTGTTTACGTTCAGTGAAATGTTAGTGAAAGCTAGCATTTTACTACATATAAGGTTTAACGATAAAAGTACTTCTTCGATTAGTTCTTCGGTGGACCAACGGACTTAACGCTAAAGTACAGGCTTCGATTTCTCGCAGTGGACACAGCAGATAGCCTAATGTGACTTTGTTCTAAAAACAAACGTTTCAATAAATTTTGTCTGAATAGGAGCTTAAGATCAAACGTTTTACGCAAATTGAAGATTTTATGTTGAGAAAAATGATGAAACTAATACAAATAGCACAGGACATATATGAAACTGTTGTTTTGAAAAAATTCTTAATTACAGACAAATATTTTTTGCTAACTAACAAGTTCACAATACAGGGTTTATAGTGTATCACATTAACAAGCAATAATTCAGAACTGTTACATTTTCAAAACACCATATAATTACAACTTAAAAATAAATAAAAGTAAAATGTTGAGTTGTTAGATAAACATAAAGTAAAGGACACCAGTTTTCATAATAAATATTCCGTTTTTCCTGATACTTATGGAGAATACATTCATCAATAAATCTATTTATCAGTTTCGTCACGTGCAATATCGATGCTTTGTATATTCAGTCTGAGTGGTACATTATACAACACATGACTTAAACGACTGTGTCATTAACTCTGATACTGGCATCCCTAACTTAGAAGTGCTTATCAGGGACGGGAAAACAACTTGCAGCACCTGTCGCCTTATGTTAGTCTACTCTTAAATAAATACTGGGATTAATCGTTATGATCCTACATCCGAAAGCCTGCAATGGTTTAAGCTGTATATCGAAACTCGAATTTTGAAACTTTGAAGTTTAGGATCCCCACCTTTTGTATCGTAAATTAGGAACTGATTTGAAACAAAACATTATCAGTTGCACTAACGTCAAAGGTGTGAGACTCCTGTTTCGTTCTACCAACAGTATACTTCAGCAACAATCAGATCCTTTCTTTCCCTAAGAACAGAATATATTTTTCTCAAATTATGAATAACATAAAAATCTACATGTATATCGTTTGCTTTCGTTTGTTTTGAATTTCGAGCAAAGCTACACCAGGGCTATCTGCGCTAGCCGTCCCTAATTTAGCAGTGTAAGATGAGTGGGAAGGCAGCTAGTCATCACCACTCATCACCAACCCCACTCTTGGACTACTCTTTTACCAACGAATAGTGGAATTAAAAGAGCATGTATGTTTGGTGTGACGGGGATTCGAACCTACGACCCTCGAATTACGAGTTGAGTGCCTTAACCATCTCGTCATGCCAGGTCAACACCATATCTAAAATACATATGTATAATTGTACCATCTCTATATTATAAAATATACAAGTCGGGAAGGTGTGAACTTGGTTTTATTTTAAAAAATCATCGTTGACATATTTGGAACCTTCCATGCAAGACTACACATCAGCTGTCTACGTATAGCGTTCCCTAACTTTGAACTAATAGACTAAAGGGAAGATAACATGTCACCATCACCCACTACCACATCTTGAGCTACTTTTATTTACCTGAATAGTGGGATTCCTCCTTCACCATTCTTAAGCACCTACAACCATAAAGTGTGAATTTCACTAACCACTTGGATACTCCCTTTTCCATTTAACCACATAAGAAACATGAATGAATTGCTACATTTCTCTATTCAGCCAATAAACTGTATCATTATCTCCAGCCCCCATTCGCAAGAGAGTAAAAGAACATGAAACGTGAATATCAAACGTGAAATAACAAGTTAACTTTTATTTTCAACAAGATAACAATGAATACAAGTAAATAAAACATTGTTAACTGAAACTGAACTATTATCAAATATCAAAAGGAAAAATAGAATCTACATCATTTAAGCATTTGTTTCTGATAAAACGTAACTTGATTTCACCGTAGTCTCAACATTTTGACGAGATGAAGCATTAGAAAATATTATATCTGGTGTTTTTAGTTTCTTTGATTTGTTTTGAATATTACGCAAAGCTACACGAGAGCTATCTGCGCTAGCCATTCCTAATTTAGCAGTATAAGCCTAGAGGGAAGATAGTTAGTCATCAACGCCCTATGCTAACTATTGAGCTACTCTTTTATCAACGACTAGTGGGATTCACTGTCACGTTATAACGTCCCAACGATTCTTAGATTGCAAGTCGAGTACCCTAACCATCTAGCTTTGCCGAGCGAGTGTGTTTAAAAACGTTATTCTGATAAATATATGACAACAATGCTTCTGTTTTGAATATTGTACTGAACCAGCTATAAAATGTGGTGTGTGATTCTTTATATTGAGAGCAAAATCTTAAAGGACAGTTCAGAGCAGCATCTGTCAACAGGAACATTAATTAAAACCACTGACACAAGGAAATAATGATTCTCAAATCATACAGGCCTTTATAGAGTGAAAACATCAGGATTACATACCAGTAAACGTTTCGGAAAAGGACAAAGTACTGTGATCAGAACATCAAAAAGAGAGATATTTTGAAATCATCCTCGCACTGTCTTCTTGATGACCACTTTAAAAATGGAGTTTATGAAGTTATCGGCAGTGAATGCTAAATTACCTAACCATGACAATGGAAACAATTAAACTTGAGAGGAGGAAGAGCTGATTCTAAATAATCAGAAGCCTCTATAAAATAACATGATGATAAAATAACTTTGTTTGAAAAGAGCAATCTTAATTTTAACCAACAATGTTTATGGCGATGAGGTACCAGCTATAAGAAAGGAGTGGTTGCTCTAAATACATATTTGGAAGAGAGGTAAATTGTTCTGACAACTGATGCCAGTTCCTTTCAGATCAAGTAATTTCATTCTTTTAATGAATATAAGATATGTTAATATTAATATCGTCCCAGCGAATCAGAAGTGTTCATTCATTTCCATAGAATAAACAGATACTCTACAATTGGTTAAGCTTTTTCCTCAGGTGAAAAGAAATTGTTCAGTGACGGACGTTTGGCAACAAAGTATTGCAATGGAAGTAAATAGAGTAGTAGTTATAAAACGAAACATCAGAATATCATTGTAAATCGTAAGGAGAATTAACATATCGTTTCTTTAGGAAATATCTAGAGCAGGACGGTGTGACTATAGAACAAACTAATCAACAACAATGATTCTTAATTTGTAACGTTGATCTGTCGTTTCTCAAGAGAATATTAAAGCAGGACGGTGTGACTATAAAACAAATTAGTCAAACTCCAAACACATAATTCAAAAGCTTTCTCTTCGTCTAAACTCACAATAGCAAGCGTTTAATTACAACCTTTCGTCAAGATCTCTGGGTAGTATGTCAACTGAAATGCAATTGTAAATACTGTGAGATGTAACAAAATGAAAAGAGTGAATAATCAATTTCCACACAGACTTTATTCGGTTTATGAGAACTATGAAAGACATCCAGTTGTTCCGTTTTATCTCCACAATAATCCACAGGAATCCACTGAAATTAACAATGTTTGCACCAAGATTACTGTTATATACGTAAAACAGTTTACAGTGAAAACTTTTAATATTACAGTTCCTGTACACACAATATGGATAGAAGCTAGCCAAAGATTTACAACACACAATTTCTTTTGTCTAAATATACAACGAGAACATCGCGTGATACAGTGTCAACAAGTTGTATAAAATTCATTACTACTGGATGCAACTCTCATCATATCCTGAATAATAACATTATGTAACAGAAATTTTGTTCCTGGATAGTACGTGTTATTTCTTAGTTGCTTATGTTGTAAAAGTACAGAAAATGGTCATTATTCCTTTCAAACTTTGCTTTTGTGACCTGGATAATGAACTTTAGAAACTAAGCTATTTTCTATGTAAAACGGGCAAATTTGCACATTTTCATTTACATAAGGTTTGAATAAAACAACATATGAATCAAGATTTACATGCATGTATACTAAAGTTATACAGAAATGAATAAAAATGTTTAGAAGTAAGTAGTTTTTCGAGATTTGTGACTGTAATGTAAATCACTTTCACGTATCAGCCCCCAAATATAGTCTCCCGTCATGTTTTTGTTATTCTCTGCCCGATCACAAAGGCAAAGTTTGAAGAGAAAAATAGGTCTTTTCCATTTACTTTAGGCATAAACAATTGGAAAATAACACTTTCTGTCCAGAAACAAGAAAAAGTAAAAATTTTGTTTCATAATGTAATTTAAGAAGGGTCATCTACGTAGTGTATACACAATTTACTTTCAATAATTTCAACAAACATATTTTATTATTTGTGTTGAGAGATTGCTTTCAGGTGGCTTAGTGGTAAGTTTGAGGGCTTGTAACGTAAGAAATCGGTTTAGATGTACGCGGAGGGCAAAATATAAATAGCTCATTGTGTAGTTTTGCACTTAAAACAACAAGTGTAATAAAGGTTGCTCTAACTTATTATTTCAATATCTAACTAAGCAGCAGAGTAACTAGCTCACATAGTATACCATTAGTTTACCAGTGGGTTTAGCATTGCCTGCCTCGAAGATGAAATTATAGACTTTCCAAAATAATTCATAACCATAGAAATAAAATTGACAGTATAACACTATATCGGAAAATTACATTGACAAGTCTTAACGTAGTTGACAAAAATGGAACTAGAATCACGTGCGGCTAGAAATAAATGTGCCCTCACAACTGTTATAACTCAACCATGTATGATACTTTGAAGTAACATTACAGTACTTAAATGTATGAAACAAACTGATTTCTTAATTATATTACACAGCACTTCAAAAATTTTAAAACGATGTTCAAAATATCCACCAAAACTTAATTATTAAAATTACGTATGTACTCACCTGCAACAGACACTAACTTATCAGTAAAAATTACTCAAAATATTCTGGGCCAGGTAGTTAACGCACTCGACTCGTAATCCGAGGGTCGTGGGTTCGAATCCCCGTCACACCAAACATGCGCGCTCTTTCAGCTGTTGGGGCGTTATAATGTGACGGTCAATCCCACTATTCGTTGGTGAAATAGTAGCCGAAGAATTAGCGGTGGGTGGTGATGACTAGCTGTCTTTCCTCTAGTCTCACACTGCTGAATTAGGGACGACTAGCGCAGATAGCCCTCGTGTAGCTTTGCTCAAAACTTCAAAGCAAATAAACAAAATGTTTTGTATATGTTCGAAAACTTCTATAGAGATACATTTATGAGGGGTTAAATCAACATTTTTCAAGCTCCTATAAGATATTTCGTTTTCAACAGCACAAGTGCTAGCTTTTTCTATATTTGCTTAATTTAACAGTTTGCTTAATTGATTGCGTAGCAGAAGATTTGGAATGTAAGTTGTTATATTTTAAGTGGTCAGTTTCAATGGTTTGTTTGTTTTTATTTCGCGCGAAGCTACATGAGGGCTATTTGCGTTACTTGCCTTCCTTCTGGTCTTACACTGCTAAACCAAAACCCACCACCAATGCTTGGGTTACTCTTTTACCAACGAATAGTGGGATTCAACGTCACTTATAATGCCCCCGCGGCTGAAAGGGCGAGCATGTTTCGTGAGACGGGAATTCGAACCCATGACCCTCAGATTACGATTCGAACTCTCTAACCACCTGACCATTCGGAGTCGTTAGTTCCAGTGGAGCCAGAATTGGTCATTTGACAACTAATTTTTAATATCTTAATTCCAATCGTTAGACTTAAGTTTCTTCTTGGACTTTTATATGTATATACCTATATATTTCCTTCAGTTTGTTCTAGAAAGTCAGAGAGATTTCCAGAGCAGTAATGATGTGTACTTATTCGTCAGTAAGGTAATAAACAAAAAGACAATTGGAAGAACCTTTCTACATAATATTACAATTTATAAATGTATTCCAAAGACAACTAGTATGGGTATTATAACATTAATTGAATAAACTGTAGAACAACATTACGACCTTCTTAGGTCATCTTCATGTTAACAAAGTTTGCAACTGACCGTTGCTGGGAACATGCCTTAAGGACGAGAGTGTAAACGGATGCGAGATGCTAGTGGCGTTGAAGCTGGATGTTTTGTTATTAATTAACATATATATACATATATGTTCCTTTATATTGGATTAATTGTGATTTGAGTTATTGTATAAGTATGGATTCTTTGATATTGCGTTTGTTTATATTTGTTTCCTACTTAGCATGTTGGTATTTTCTATGGTTAGGTTGTAGTTATTTGATTTACAGTGTTCAAAAATGTGCATTGGTGGGTGCTTTTCGTTGTTGTTGTTTGAATCTGATTTCTATTTTTTGTTGCTTATTTCTCCATTGACGAAGTCGTGGCCGTTGTTGCATTGTATTTTATAAATAATGTTCGTGTTGTGTCTGTCTGTGTAGTTTTTACACAATATGGACTTTAGTTTTGTATCTGGTTTTTCAATGAATTTAGTGTTTATTAGGATATTATGTTTTGATGTAAGATTTTTCCAAACGTTGTTTTTTTGGTAACATTAGGAATATACGGCATGCAACAGTGTAAGGTGTTATAGTTAACTGTTTCATTGAGTTGTTGTTGACCGTGTTGTTGATCCAGGTATGTACGTATAATTTTTTCAACGGTTTTTGAAAGAAATTTGTTGATGTTGATGAAGTATTGTTTTATTTGGTTGATTTCATCGTTAATTTTATCAGGTGAACATAGTTTTGTGTCTGTGTTTATTTGGTTTCTTAATATGTTGAGTTTTTGTGTTGTTTTATATGCTTAGTCCCAGGAAATGTATAGTCCAGTATGAGTGATTTTTTATGGATTTCTGTTCTGAATTATGTATCAGTTTTTATGATCTTGAGAAATGTTATTTGGTTATTTTTTTCGTATTTACAGGTGAACTTCATGTTGGGGTGTATGGAGTTAACTTGATTGAAAACACTAAGTGTGTATTTTGTAGAAGTGTATCCAGCAATCGTATCGTCAACATATCTATACCAGTATGGTGGTGGGTGTTAGGCTGAATTGATCGCTTGAGATTCAATCTATGTCAAGAAAACGTTGTGTAGAATTGGTGACACGGGATTGCCCATTCATAAGGCATTTATATGTATGTAGTTCTGTCAGTTAATATAAAACTAGTTTCTTGACGCAGGTTGAATCTGAAGCGATCAATTCAGTCTTACACCCACCACCATAAGGGAACAGATATGTTCACGTTACAATTGCTAACATCTACAGAATACACACTCAGTGTTTTCGACCACGTTAACTCCATATACCCCAACATCAAGTTCACCTGTGAACACGAAAAAACTAAACAAATACCATTTCTTAACGTCAAGATCACAAGAACCGATACATGGTTCAAAACAGAAATCCGCAGAAAATCACTCACATTGGACTATAGATTCCCTGGGACGCAGCACATGAAACAAAACAAAACCGCCCAGACACAAAACGATGTTCACCCGATAAAATTAATGATGAAATCAACAAAATAAAACAACATTTGTCCAACATCAACAAATTTTCTTCAAAAACCGTTAAAAATTACACATACACCTATACCAACAATAGAGTCAATAATAAACAAACCATAATGCATTCAATAAAACAACTAACTATAACATCTTACACTGTTGCATGCCGTATATTAACGATAAAATAACCAACATTTTTGGAAAAAACCTTACACCAAAACATAATATTCTGATAAACACTAAATTCATTCACAAAACAAGTACAAAACTAAAATCCGCACTATATAAAAACTACACTGACAAATATAACACCAACATTATTTACAAAACACAATACAACAACTGCCACGACTTCCATATTAGAGAAACAAGCAACAAAAGATAGAACTCAAATTCAAAGAATAACAAGAAAAAAAACATCCACCAATGCACATTTTTGAACACCGCAATTCAAAGAACCACAACACAACCATAGAAAAGACCAACATGCTAAGTACAGAAACAAATATAAACAAACGCAATATGAAAGAAGCCTTACTTATACAAAAATTCAAACACAAATTGAACGGATATATAGGAACACCTTTATATCTCTCGTAATTAATAACCTAATATTAACTGCAACACTCCCACAATCATGTGCTATTCACACTCTCGTCTGTAAGACTTGCCCCCCCCCCCGCACGGTCAGTTGCAAACTTTGTTAACCTGAAGATGATCTAAGAAGGTCGAAACGTTGTTCTGTACTTTATTTTAATTAAAGTTTTAATACCCATACTAGTCGTCTTTAAAATACATTTTTACTTCAAGTGGGTTTCTCGTCATCATGAATTACAATATATGGTATATATTTCACTTAAAAAGAAACTTAGGACAAAATCGCTGCAGGTATATAACCTTTTCTCTCTTTTACCTTTTACAGTGTACTTAAAAATGAAACGAAAATAAATTTAAAAAGGGCCAACTATACAGATTTCCGTAGAATAATGTAGAAAGTCAATATTTTAAACAAACCTTAAGAAATTGTAAAGTCTGTACAAACACAAACAAGCGACAATCTTAATTACAAAAGTGAACTACAAAATATATTCCATAGACCAAGAAAAATCACAGACAGACGGGTTTCATTTTATTAAAAATATACCATTTCTACATATTTTGTATCTGAATACGAAAAGCCATGTAGGTTGTTTAAAGCTTCTCTCTGTAACGTACTTTTCCCATTACATTTACACACCGCTGGAGCAGAGGTAAGTTTACGGATATATTGTGCTAAACTGTTCGATTCCTTTTGGTGGACTCAGTAAATAACCACACGTGGCTTTGCTACGGGAAAAAACAACAACAACATAAACATATTAATTCTTGAGTTTGAAGTTAAGTGAAATTCATCTTCATCCCTAATTAACCAGCAACGACTGAACTTGCAACTTAGTTTGGGTAAGTGACACTGTAAAAAATTACCAATGAAAGCAAAAAAGGATATTAAAGAGAGAGCGCTAGCACTCTGTGTGTAGTGCTGACACGGCCATATTAAAGCAATAGAAAAGTCATCTAGATTTTCTCCTCTGCAGGTCATCAGAAACTAGTTTTGAAGGTCTACCTGGCATAGCCACTCTATCACCAGTGTAAATACCGCTTTTCAGCTATCCAGAGCTTCCCAAAGTCGAAAAACAATGAGTTTCTTATTTTCGTTCTGCATCACATTCCTTCAACAAGCTTCCTCATTGATTTGTTCATTTGAATTAAGCACAAAGAAGCTATATAACAGGCTATCTGTGCTCTGTCCACCATGGACATTGAAACCCGATTTCTAGCGGCGTGAGTCCGCAGACATCCCGCTGTGCCACTGAAGCGGGGGTGGGCTTCC
This sequence comes from Tachypleus tridentatus, assembly GCF_004210375.1. NCBI lineage: Eukaryota > Metazoa > Arthropoda > Merostomata > Xiphosura > Limulidae > Tachypleus > Tachypleus tridentatus. The sequence goes on along the minus strand of NC_134834.1, from coordinate 78,406,610 downwards.
TCATTAGAAAAACAAACAGAACCAGAATTTCCAATTGCAAAATGTTATTCTATTGTAAAATAGTCTTAAGAATAATATTCTAAAGAAAAGATATAATGACGAGATCTGAGAGGCTATTCAAGTACCAATATATTGATAGATAAAAAGGGGAAGCCAATAATATAGGGATTTTATTCTGCTTGTAAAGTCGAGACAGATTAGTCTACTATGTGATAATTAACCTGATCAAGAGATATGTCCACGTCCATCTATATCTTGTTTGGTTTTCATATTTGTCAAATTTAGTATCCAGCCTTACACGGTTTTCTCTATTTGCCAACGTTTTCTTTTCCTTACAGTTATGTAATAACATGTCAAACACACTACATTTGTAATACAGTCTCCTAATTAGTAAGCTTTCTCGGTTGTTGTTCATCCAACAGTGAAGACGTTATAACATGACGGTCAATTCTACTATTCATTGATCAAAAAGAATCTTAAGAATTGGTGGTGGGTGGTTTTGGCTAGTTGCCTTCCCTCTGGTCTATCACTGCTAAATTAGAGATAGCTAGCATAGAAGGCGCTCGAGTTGCTTCGCAAAAAATTCAAAACAATCCAAACCAAACGAAAACCGATACCTCTCAGAATTTAACACAATAAGATAATACATAAGCATTTATATGAACGCTTGAATTATTTTCTAAACGTAGTTTTAAAATTTCCATCAATTTAACTTGAGTATATGAGCTGTTATATATAGATAATTTATTTCGCTTTTTTTTTAATCATTTACGAGATATCAGGTTTTGAGTTGCATGTTTTTGTCACACTACACACCAATAAACGTTTTATGTTTAGCATACATATACGTTAAGATTAAGCTGGTGTACTATAATTAGTAATTCTCGTATGTCGTTTGGATCAGTCTTGTAACATAAATGCTAAATACATGTATAAAAACCTTTTCCAGATATTAACTTATTTTACGTTCGTTAAAACATTGTGTTAATATCAAAAACCTCAATTTCCGTTTGTGCTTAACGAGTATTACTGACTAGTTATCGTCTCCTCACTTGAAAAATAAAATATAACAATCTTTTTGGAAGAGTTGAAGCTTGAAACTGAATCAAATACACTGTGAATGTTTGTATGTATATATGTAAACTCTTGTCATAACAGTATTGTCAATAGGAATCGCACTATAGGTACGTTATTATGGTATGCCTTTAACTGAACTTAGGTAGTCCATCAACTTTTCTAGTAGATCAGTTGGATAACATCGTGCAATAATAATAAAGCGATGTTTTCCACTTATTATATCTGTGCGTATTAAACTAACGACCATAGTTTTGTATCGAATTTCGCTCTACACCAATCGAGACTGCGTTGGTTTGTTTTTGCACATAAGAGTTATCTACACATCGCCTCTCCTAATTTTGAACTGACACACCAGAATGAAGGCAGCTATTCAACAGTATCCACCACCAACGTTCGGGTTACTCTTCTCTGATGGAATAGTGGAATTTTAATGTAAATATTTTAGCCCACCCACCGCCCAAAACGTGGAGCAATTCTTTTTCGTGTATTCGGTTTAAGTATATCTTGTTTGGTTGGTTTTGAATTTTCTCAGAGCTACACGAAAGCTATCTGCACTAGCCGTCCTTAATTGAGTAGTGAAAGACCAGAGAGAAGACAGCTAGTCACTACCACCCACCGTCAACTCTTGGGCTACCTTTTTACCAACAAATAGTGGGATTGACCATCACACTATGACACCCCTACGGCTGAGAAAGCAAGAATGTTTTGTGAGACGGGAATTCGAGCATGCGACCCTTAGATTGCGAGTAATATGCCCTAACCATCTGATCATGTTCGGCAAAAAGGCTCGAACCATAAAATGTGGGATTCACATTATGGAAACTTCAACTACTGGCCAATGTCTGGTCTAATCAAAATAATCGGTAATTTTATATATTAAGATGCTTATGTATTATGATAATTAGCTACATAATAACCATTAGCAACGTCTGATTGGCACTTTACAAAAAGAAGTGCCTTTTATCGTCTTCAATAATTTTAAAATAACTGTGAATAATATATACAATATGTCACATTTTGCAAGCAAACTGTCAAAAATACTGTTTTCTCGATAAAGGAATCACCAGGTAAAATAGATCACGCAAGGAACTCGAAATATCTAACAACATCAACTATTTTATTTTCCTAAATGGAACAGTAAATATTTTATCGAAAATCAACTTTCTGAAATACCACAATATCGAGAAAAAGTAAAGATCTATCTGTAGTAAAAATACTAAGTTATCTCCCTTAAAATTTGCGTTTTTTGTTTCTTATTAATAGTTATTTATTCACAAATTTCTGGAAACGAATTGCATAACGAGTTCATATATATATATACGCTTATAATATTTAATCTCATTAGCAATTTAGAACAACAATCGGTTTTTCGATCCGTTCTTTTAAAACATTCTTTACTAAGAAAGCAAGGAACTCGGCAGGGAAAAGGTACAAATTGTTCTGCTTTAAATGAAATATAATTTTAACCCTTTTATTCTCAGACTTGAAAATGGTTTCATTTTGTTTTTAATTGCTAATTGTTTTACTGAAAGCTTATTGTTAAGTATACATGTAATTTTTCATAACCATTCTAAGTTTTGTCATCAAACTTATTCATTTGATTACTTTACGCAAAGGCAAATTATAGTTGATACCCACCAACTAGAATCATCGGCAAATGATTTTAGACTAATTGTCTAGTGCTTTTGGATGAAATGATAAATATGAAAGATATTACTATAGCGCAATTTGTATTGCATAATAAACACACTGGTTTCCCAGTGGATGAGCGGTATATCTGCGGACTTACAGTGCTAAAATCCGAGTTTTGATACTCGTGGAGGGCACAATTTAGATAGCCTATTGTCTAATTTTGCTCCTAACAACAAATAAACTCAATACGAGGTTAAAATATAAAATAGCTTAGAAAATCACACAAGGTAGTAGTTTACGAGGGCGTATTTGCTGATATAAAATATGTCATCCCAGTGGCGATAAGTCTGAAGGCTTATATCGCTAACGCTCGAGCTTCGATACCTGCGATAAGTACAGATAAGACTCTTTTGTAACTTTATGCTTTACAAACAAATAAATGCGCATAAAATATTTTGCACGAAGTAATAAATATTAAAGATATGCCTATAATACAGCTTTCATTCCACCTACTTTGCTTTTAAATTATAAAACATCTTTTAAGAATCACAAGAGGAGTTGGTGTGCGTGTGGGTTCTTGCGTAAACGCCCTGCAGGCACATTGAGTACACTGGTACAACGTTTTACCAGAAATTTACCCTAGCCATATACGTTGATCAAATGAAGTGTAATTCTTAGCATTTTAAAAAAGTTTCTTCACGAATAACATTAGCGTTGTATTCGTATTGTCGCTAGTATTCCAATAACATAAATGTATATATTAAAAGGCACATCAATCCATAGCAGCGTCGCTCGTGTTTCATTGTACTCTATACTGATATACTTCTAATCGTTGTGCTAAAACATCACAATACACAGCTTGTACAAAAGTCGTTAAGACGAAGTCACTTTGCCACGTGCAATTATTTTATAAAAGTGAATAATTCTGAGAACTGCATAAAGTCTGAAAAATATAAATCTGAATATGGCTCTATAAATTTGCAAATATAATTAACACAGCAACTTGAAATTTAATTGCAACTAAAATACGTTAATTTTTATTTGAAATTCATCGGGTTTAATCAGGTAATCAAAGGTATAGATTTCCAATGTATACTAAAGCTGAATCAAGAATCAATAACTGTTTCGTCTTTAATCACCCGTTGACGTAGTACTAACGAGCCGGAGGCAGTTAAGACAATTTGAAACTCTTTCATTGCTAAGATATTTGATAAATAAGAAATGAATGTAATCATATTAAATAAAGACACCAGATAAGGAGTGAAAAATAAAAATAAAGATATTCATGTGGCAGAAGAAAAACCTAGCGGTGAAAATCTAAATCTGTGGCTTCATATTTGTTTACGAAGATCTTGGGTAATCCATATATTCACCAAACGTTATTTTTGAAATACGTACAAATCTAGTTTACGATATTTCTAGTTCAACACGTGTATTTTAGAACTTGTAGCCATACATGTTACAAATCTTCTTCTAAAGTAGTTATTATATATCGGTTATTTAAAATGGGGCGTAACTAAACTGTACAAATACAAATTTTCGTGGAAACCGATGTTACGTTACCTATCGTAGCGAACTAACGCTGGACACGTTATCTCCATATGTTATCTAGACACACATATGCTATATCTCACCAAATCTTCAAAAAATGTTTTTTAAGAAGAATTATTGCGATATGTAGGACACAGAGGAAATACGATGTGACAGGTTTACAGTTATCACGATATCTACCACCACACCTAACGCTCTTTTAACCAGAGAAGGTGAATCACCAGGGTCAAAATCGTGCATTACAAAACGGAACAGCTTATAAAGGAAATTCAACAAAACTGTTGGATGAATGAATAGTTATCAGTTATAGATGTCTGGAAGTTTTCCTTCAGTTTCAATCTTTCATTGTTTTGTATGTATTTGAAAACCAGATATTAGGTGCACCATGTATGGGGAAACAATTTTTTATGTTTATTCAATACACACGAGTCACAAGACTAATAAAAAAAATAATTTTATTAAAACTTAAATATTGTAAACTTATTTTACTTATAGTAAGTAAATACATAGTACCGTTTAAGGTAACGTAAAATAAAGTTAAGGTCCACTCTTAAAGAACAAAAACTTATATGGAAACAAATTTAGATACGTTTAGGGCTTTCTTCAGTCTAACTTTTGGTTTTTCATAAATCAAGTGTTGTCAAAGTATACTTTCTATTTCTTTATACAAAATGAAGTACATAACATTCAAATCTGAGAGAAGTTTATAGGAGAACGTTATGTCCAGTATGGGGTTTTCTGAATTGAATATGCTTACTATCTAACCATCGCTATTATTTTTCGCTCCCCGTTAGTACAGCCGTAAGTCTCCGGATTTACAACGCTAAAATTAGGGGCTCAATTCCCCTTGGTGATCTCATCAGACACCTCGATGTTCCTTTGCTTTAAGAAAAATACAAACACACGTTTTTAATTTATTTGCCTAGTTACGAAACATTAATAATTAGGTTTTAAGACATTTTACTCCTAGTATTTTAACCATTAGTCTAAAGATATTTCTAGACTTCATTTGTTTCTTTTGAAATTATTACTGAAGAGATACTTTGGAATTTTTATGGCCAACAATTACTACTAAGGTTTCTTTACATTATCTATTCTGTGAAAAATTATTACTGACGTGTTCAATGACTTTATCTGCCTAGTGTCTAATCATTTTGAAACGGTTTCTTGGCACAATCTGCCCAATCTAATTTTAACAGTTGCATTTTATCCTCACCTGTAAAGTGGTCATTCAAATTACATTCTGCTCTGGAAACTAAGCAGATAGTAGAATTATTGGTGGTATTGTGGGGAAACAAGCTTTAACCGTAGTAGTCAGTTTGACATCACATTGCAATACTTAACTTTGGGTCACGACAAAACCCCGAGTAAGTTGAAAAGAAGAGAATATAACAAAAGAAAAATCACCTCTGAAATCATGATAGTAATATCAGTTTACGTCTACATTTATTTAATACCAAGAAGAAAAATATAAAACCTGTACGGCACAAAATATGTTACATTATTCACAATTTCATAAATGTATTTAGTTGTTTGTGGACGCATTACGCTACTGCATAGAATCTTTATCCAAAGTTGTCTTTGAACACTATTTACTACTACACAGTAATATTTTAAGAGCTATTTGTGGACGATATATGTCACTGTATAGAAGCTTACTCCATAGGTATCTTTGAACACTACTATATAAAATTATTTTCTAGTTTGTTCTTTTTTTGCTAGAGGGCTCATAACACTTAAAAATTCGGGTGTGATCTGTGATCCCAACGCAGATTACCTATTGTAGAGTTTTGTGTTTAAATAAGCAGTGTTTCACTAACATTATACACCATCGATTTAAAATGTTGTTATTAAGTTTTCTATTGAGGTTATTCACTTACATAAATAATCCCTTTTTTGAATATTTTAAATATTTCATTTACAACTCTCATAGATGTTGATAGCATTGATCGTTACACCCAGTATTACTATAATGAATTGTTAATTATACAACTCTCTACAGTATTGAATTTTTTCTTAAATGTTTTTAATTGTTATTGTTAATAACTAGAATTATTAAGGTATTCTACAATTTTTACACGTTGTTTAAAATTCAATTATATATGAAGAAAAATAGAAACTTGTTATTCGTTTATGTTCTGTAAAATATATGCAGGAACTTAACATACATGTATAGATACGTATAAAAACGTTTAAAATATGGTTATTTCGAAGAGTAATTATAAAATTGTTGAGTGGAATATGATGTTATAAGATAGCTCAAATTGCTAAAGGTTTATAGACATGTTGAAATGTTTGATATTATACAAGTTAACGGTATTAATCTTTAAAATACATGAAGAGCGGAAGCATAAATACAACTTAAAAGTTATGGAATAGAAGAGAACAAAACTGTAGCTTTGGTTGTGCCCTACTGGTGTACAATACAACACAAATTGTTAGGACAAACTGTACGAGACCCTTGGGACAGTTGCAGAACAAACTATTTTATCAACGTATATTTTCTCCTGAATGCTAAATAGTCCCGTATAAAGCTTCAAAACGATTAAAAATAATTTTCAAAATATAGTTATAAAACAGAAGTGGGAACTTCAGCAGGAACTCCTGTGGTGTTAAAACTTATGACCCAAATCTGCATGAAAATAGTTGATTACAATAATCCATCTTAAAATTAGAAGCAAACACTTTTTATAAAAATTATAAAATTATAAAACTTTTATAATTTATACGAGAGATCACGACGATCGAAATTTCATTTGTATTAAATATATATATATATATATATATATTGGGTTGAGGAATAATTCGTGAGCGTTTTCTCAAGTTAAAAAATATATTCATAAATGAAACGCTTTCGCAAAATATTTTATGTCATTTGGTAGATAATTTTTTGCTCTAATAGATGGTGTGTTTGATTTTCATATGTCTTTAATTTTTGCTTTCATTTTCAGCTCATTAAATGGAATGTCAAGTGGACAAAATCGAGCATTTTCGACACCATCGGCTTTTCGCATTTAATTTCTTGCAATTTCGTTTAAAACAATGCATACTATATACCTAGGTATTACATGAAATAAAGTATCATAATAAATGTTTTGGGTGTAATGTGTTCATGCATTGAAGTATTGTATAGTCTTGCATGTAATGCTTGAATGAAATTATTTAAAAACGCTCACGAATTATTCCTCAACCTAATATATGTATGTATTCACTTCTGGTCTTGAAGCAAGTTAGAAATCTTCAAGCTCATGTTGTCACTTCTTGTTTCTTTATCATTGTGATGAAACGAAAACTAAGCCTAACAGTTGGCTCGGAATAGTCATTTTCAAATAAAACCTGTATGATTTAAAAGTTCACACCGGAAGAGCCACTTTCATGAGAGTTTAATCAACATTGAAAATCGCATCAATGAAAAATGTTGTAATAATTTTAAAAACTACCAAGTGTGATTCATTTGTTATTAAACAATTAATTTGACTGGCTTATTTAATTGTTAACTTTTCAGTGACTGGGTAATAGAATTGTGAAAGGATGTTAGAAAGGGATGTAGTTTTGTACACAAAAGATATTCGTTATTAAGACGAAACAAACATAAATTAAGGGCTAGTATATTTAAAAAAACGTTGTTACGTGCACTAATCTATAAATATATGTACAGAATAAGGTTTTAATTTGGTTAATTTGCGTAATTTGCTCCAGAAAAACGTTAAAAAGTCAAAAATACAGAGAAATAAGCGTTTTAGTAACAAGCTGTGGATTAACTTGTGGTTCTAAATAATTTCTTATTTCGTCTTAAGATAGTGAAATTAAATATTTAGTCTGACATGTTTGTATTACTTATAATAATGTATTGAATACATGTCATATTAAGTTAGGTCTAGGAATTGCATAAAGTAGGTATTTAGAACTTATTAAAGAAGTCTGGAATAATTTTGATCGGGTAAACACTGCTTTCGGAGATGAACTTTCTATATGTGTTAATTTTGCTACTTGACTTGGTGATTCAAGCAGTGTTAATTCATGTTTTAAGAACCATTTCATTATCGTGTGTTATTTTCAATAAATAAATAAAATATTTTCTGCAACAATTATTCTAAACACATCTACTCAGACTGAACGTGGCACGCGGTCTTAATATTGGGATCTGACTAGAATCTTGACGAATGGAAAGTTTTTAAATCTTTATGACCTAGAGTGTGTAATTCAATTGATTTTTAATGTCGCTCGGGAGTGAAAAGAAAGGTTTTCTTTTTGCGAGAGAACTAAGAAAGTCTTGCCTCTGGTTATAACTCATTGTTCTAATGTGCTTGCTAATATAATAAACATAAAGAGAGAGCTAGAAAGTTTTAACAGAGAGAAAAAATAAAGATTTGAGCACATCTTTCTTGAGATATAAGAGAAACTTGTACTGACAATAAATTCGGAGAATTTTTTTTTCTGAGACGATTATTTATGGTGCAGTAGTTTTAATCGTTATGAATCTTTTTAAAATGCTCGCTATGCGGTACAGTTTATCTTAAAGCTGTCCAATATTATTCTTGGGCAGGAATACGTACAATGGTTTGGCATACTAGTAAGGAAATTTGTTAGATTTATTCTGTTACGTATTAGTACGTATTATTTCTTTTCTCAGTAGTGATTGTTTTGAATTTTGTTAGTTTTACATTTTAAAGGTTTCTAAAATCTGAAAGTTCCATTAATTATATCTTAAAGCACTATAAAGAAGTGTTACCGTGTAGTTGGCGATTTTAAGTAGATTTTTTACAAAAGTTTAACGTATAGATGCATGTGAGTTGCACACCGCTGGTACAGCGGTAAGTCTGTGGATTTACAACGCTAAAATCAGAGGTTCGATTCCCCTTGGTGGGCTCAGCAGATAGCCTCATGTGGCTTTGCTGAAAGAAAAACACACACAGACTCATTATTCGACAGCGCACGAGTAAATGCGTTTATCCAAATGACCTGATTCACATAGTTCTTGTATCATTTGATTAGCATTTTACACTGCAAATATATATACATAATACTGGATTCAGTTATGGAAACTGTGAAGCAAAATAGTATGAAAGACAAGTAATACCAGAATACTATCCCTTTATCGTGTGAAAACGAAATGCACGAGAATACTGTCACGTGTTTATAATTTACATTGTGATTGATTGTCACCCTCCCAGGCAGAAAATATCATACCAATAAAATGTTTATAAAAGCGCAGGCAATCCATACTATGTCCAGTAGTAATAACAGTATGAATTCAGTCACTACTTATATGAGAAGCGTGTAGAATCAGACTTTGTATAGACAAGGATACTTCTCATGGAAAATTGCGACAGAACTCTATGATTTGTTTATATGTTTATATGCAATAGTTTGAAGAAAATAGTGAAACTGGCACTGTTAATAACACAAATTGTCAAAGTAGAAATAGTTCAATAGTTTTAGTTAAGTATCTCGGGGTATGTTCTTTCCGAGACATGCGATGGCCATGCGCATGTTTCTTTTCATTAACATGACTTAATTTTAATTAGATGTTCAACGTTAACTACAGGACAATAAGATAAATTTTAAAATGATGTGTTTGTTTAGGGTTTTTTAAAAATAAGGACAAGGTTACACAATGGGTTATCTGTGCTCTTCCCACGGCGCGTATCGAAACCCGTCACTTAGCGTTATAAGCTTCAAGATTTAGTGCTGAGCCACTAGGAAACACGCATTAAAAAAAATCGTTTCAACAGATGTATGTTGCACAAAACCCATTGCTGACAAGGAGTAATCAAACTAATAAACGAAACAGGCATCAGGTCATGAAGAGTGGACTGAATAAAGCTGGAGATAAGGTACTTAACAGATGACTCCAAGTTTGAATTGTTTGGCAACGATCAACGACACTTTATTCGACCACTAACATGTCGTCGTCCAACATGCACTATGAGGGTCAGTAGAAGTGTGAAGCTTCATCCTAGCTAATGACAACCAGATTGTAAACAAATACAGCCTAATTCTAATTTATTACGTCATTTCCTGGGGAGAATGACTCATTAAGCGGGGAATACAGCATATGTGATGAAACAATATCTTGATAGTACAGTGGTTGATTGAACTTTGAAAATCATGGCTTCGCCTGAACAAAATATTGTCGTGGCTGAAATAACTTACATCAAAATTAAGAAAGTCAGCAGGCCATCATTGAACTTGGCTGAAGTATGGGGAGTAATAGCAAAAACTTCGACCTATATTATACAGGGTGTTCGGAAAGTCAGCAGGCCATCATTGAACTTGGCTGAAGTATGGGGAGTAATAGTAAAAACTTCGACCTATATTATACAGGGTGTTCGGAAAGTCAGCAGGCCATCATTGAACTTGGCTGAAGTATGGGGAGTAATAGTAAAAACTTCGACCTATATTATACAGGGTGTTCGGAAAGTCAGCAGGCCATCATTGAACTTGGCTGAAGTATGGGGAGTAATAGTAAAAACTTCGACCTATATTATACAGGGTGTTCGGAAAGTCAGCAGGCCATCATTGAACTTGGCTGAAGTATGGGGAGTAATAGTAAAACTTTGACCTATATTATACAGGGTGTTCGGAAAGTCAGCAGGCCATCATTGAACTTGGCTGAAGTATGGGGAGTAATAGTAAAACTTCGACCTATATTATACAGGGTGTTCGGGAAGTCAGCAGGCCATCATTGAACTTGGCTGAAGTATGGGGAGTAATAGCAAAAACTTCGACCTATATTATACAGGGTGTTCGGAAAGTCAGCAGGCCATCATTGAACTTGGCTGAAGTATGGGAGTAATAGTAAAACTTCGACCTATATTATACAGGGTGTTCGGAAAGTCAGCAGGCCATCATTGAACTTGGCTGAAGTATGGGGAGTAATAGTAAAAACTTCGACCTATATTATACAGGGTGTTCGGAAAGTCAGCAGGCCATCATTGAACTTGGCTGAAGTATGGGGAGTAATAGTAAAAACTTTGACCTATATTATACAGGGTGTTCGGAAAGTCAGCAGGCCATCATTGAACTTGGCTGAAGTATGGGGAGTAATAGTAAAAACTTCGACCTATATTATACAGGGTGTTCGGGAAGTCAGCAGGCCATCATTGAACTTGGCTGAAGTATGGGGAGTAATAGCAAAAACTTCGACCTATATTATACAGGGTGTTCGGAAAGTCAGCAGGCCATCATTGAACTTGGCTGAAGTATGGGGAGTAATAGTAAAAACTTCGACCTATATTATACAGGGTGTTCGGAAAGTCAGCAGGCCATCATTGAACTTGGCTGAAGTATGGGGAGTAATAGTAAAAACTTTGACTTATATTATACAGGGTGTTCGGGAAGTCAGCAGGCCATCATTGAACTTGGCTGAAGTATGGGGAGTAATAGTAAAAACTTCGACCTATATTATACAGGGTGTTCGGAAAGTCAGCAGGCCATCATTGAACTTGGCTGAAGTATGGGGAGTAATAGTAAAACTTTGACCTATATTATACAGGGTGTTCGGAAAGTCAGCAGGCCATCATTGAACTTGGCTGAAGTATGGGGAGTAATAGTAAAAACTTCGACCTATATTATACAGGGTGTTCGGAAAGTCAGCAGGCCATCATTGAACTTGGCTGAAGTATGGGGAGTAATAGTAAAAACTTCGACCTATATTATACAGGGTGTTCGGAAAGTCACTATGCAGTCTATTTCAAACCAGCAACTGACAGCGGTGTTTAAAAACAAAATAAGAAGGATCCAGTCCTGTATTGATGCCAACGGAGGTCACTTTCAACATTGTTTATAATTGTCATTCATATTTACCTCCTGTATTCTATATTGAAACATGTCTGTTAATAAATATATAAGTGCACAGTGACTTTCCGAACAACCTGTATAATATTTTATTGATAAGTTTCAGGAAAGCACGAATCCAGAGTGCAATACTGTGTGAAACAAACGGTTTACAAACACAAAACACTCATTTTGTGCGATTTTCTTTAATATCATTAGTTATGAAATATGTATATATCGATATATAAAGCTATACCCTGTTCGCATTGAATTATATAAGCATATCAACTTACTATAAAAAATAATTTTACAACTACAAGAATACGGTTTCCCATCCCAAACAATATTTGGTGTGGGACTATCCTAGTACATCTATGTCGGAGTCGACTGATTGATTAGTCTACTATAAAAACTCTTTATATAGTTTGACTCTTCTACAGTGTAGTTTATGGCCAGTCTTCATTATGTAAGTTTATAGTCTTGTTGTTTTACCTGAAAGTCAATTATTAGATACAATGATACACTACATTAACGTCATGTTTTCTGTTTACTAAACGTACATCAGTCGTAGTTGAATGACAAAAGTTCAACGATGTTTATTTATTAATTTACATTCTTTACAGCGGTAGCCATTATATATATATATTTTTTTTTTACTACTACTTTGCCACTTTTGATGGATCTTCACCAAAGTTGGCATGAAGGTTTGTTGAGTTTATGAGGAGATAGATGCAAGTTTACGGTTTCACATTTTGCGTTTTGCTGCTTTTATGAGCGTTTTTAAATTTTATATATAAATGAAACACTTTTTTTATGTCCCAAGATAACCTTTCATTAATTATGAATTTACATAACTTCCATCCAGGGTACGGGTACCCCAGCTAGTAAGTCTTAAAAATGCTTTACATCTTCTCGGACATAGGCTGCTGTCAGTTCTGTGCCGAACTGTTTACATCCCAGTTGTTATATTCTACATGAATGTAACATGAATGTAAAAGCTCCTGATGATATCCAAGAAGAATTTACCAGCTTATGTGTAATAAATATTTTAAATATATTCATAAATATTTTTGTTATGTATTATAGAATTTTTCTATGAGGTATAAAGGCTTGGAAGGACCTATTTAAAGCAAATAAATGTCTCCCTTTATCACGGATGGCCACTGGAAAGACTGATGGCTTATAACACTAAAAGTCGGGATTCGATACTCGTTGTGGGCAAAGCGCAGACGACCCATAATGTTGCTCTTTGTTTAACTTCAAACAAACCAAAAAATAAATGTTCAAATAGGTATATTTTTTACAACAAGGTATTTTTTCAAAAACAATGGGCTGTATTAGACCCTAGCAAGGATCGAACGCTGAATTTTAGAGTAATAAGCTTTCGAACATATGGCTGAGCCACTAGAGAACAGAAATACAGTGAATGAAATTACTGAGAATCAGTACTTACTGTCCGAAACATTGACGAACAGTGAAATAAAAAACAAAGATTAAACATTACTCTCAAAAATGTTTCAAGCAGCCAGTTTCAGTACAGATAAACATATATTAACAAAAAGCTAATGTAGCCACACTATTAAACTTTCAGAATCACTGCGTACACGCGAATACGTGAATGTTAAACTTTGAGAAGTTACTTGAAGAATTATTAGTTTCCATGCAACATTTAAACTTTTAAATTTATGATTCAAAATAATACATTTTTAGTTTATCTGCTCAACCAGATATAACAGTTCATCTATGGTAATGGTTTTCTTGGAAGTTAATAAGGCAGACAGTTTGCATTACCTCTGTGTACAACGAACTGGCTTGGTTTTGTTAATATGACGTATTTTGTTGCAGATCGTTTACTAAATACTTAAGTGCAAAAAGGAACTTCTCGTTCCATTAATAAATATTCCACAGGGATATGTTCTTAATTAAAACGAACTAAGAACAAAGAAGCTTCTGTGTTAATTGATAAGATACTAAATAATTATTGTGCATGTTTTCTCTTTTTTAACTGTCTGAATAATGTAAATTAATTAGAAACGCTAGTTTATAAACTCGTTTGGTTCATCTTAGAGGGAAAACAAAAGCTTAATATTCATTTCGTGATGCCATTTCTAGTAAACGCCCTTAGGTTTTCATAGCTGCTAAAGAGAATGAGGTATCTGCCGCATAAGAAAACTACGTTTTCAAGTAGAATTGCTTTAATAAAGCGTCGTTATTCTTTATGTATCAATCATGCAACTGCTTCTCTTCAATTATCTTTCAAGCTCATAAAAAAATCATGGATTTCTGCTCGCTTTTTTTTTGTCTATTTATATCTACTCATCGGCGTTTCTTTCTTTCTCTCTTAATCTTGGTGTGTTTCCTTCTTTATTTCTTTGTATCATTTATTGTTCATTTAACTTTACGTTATCCTGTTTCAGTATTATTAACTGCGACATTATCAATCTTATTGGTATAGAGATAGTGTTTATCAAGCCTGGCCTATTCTTCCCAGTTTCTTCGATTAGAGAGAAAACTAGTGTAGTATTACATACAATGTTTTCATCCAGGTTCATGACCTTGATCGTACGTCCATTTTCATTCTTTCTTAATAACAATAAGAACTGGTTGTAGTGTTGACTAACGCAGCTAATTCTGGATAATAATTCATCAAAGTTGTACTTGAAAGTAAAGTAAACTACAATATAGGGACAGTAGAGTATTATAACTGATTAAGAGTGCGTGTAACGAGGTTTTATGGGGCGATATAAGTGACAGATTTTAGGCTAAAGGAAGGAGGAACAAAAAACGATTCATCAACCAGTATTAAGTCCATTAAAATTACAATACAACCAGTATTAAGCCCATTTATATTACATTATTATCTTTCCAGTTTCTATTTAGTTTTTATTATAATTACGCACTTATTTTCTGAGAGGTACGTAATCTCTTGCTATGTCCACCTTCGGTACGTTGTAAGTTGTTTATATGTGAAAATATATAAGGTCGAAATAACCTTATTTTAAGAGTCATTATAAAAGAAGTTTGTGAAAACGTAGCCAAAATCTTGGTAATTGTCAATTATTTTTTAATGTAATCTTAAGATATGTTTGTTATTTCATTTGGTGGAACAGAAATCATTGGTTAAGTTGTCACGTATCATATATAAACTAAGAAATTCAAATAGGTAGGTATTTGAGAAACACCAGTGTTACGTATTATAACGTATCTCAGACTATTATCTGAGATAATAGTTAATCTATTATCTGATAGTATTATGATTTCAAATAGTCGAAAACGTTAATTTTTATTGAATGGATTGTTCGTTTTTGAAAATTTCGCAAAGCTACACGAGGGCTATCTCTAATTTAGCAGTGCAAGACCAGAGGGAAGGCAGTTAGTCATCACCGCCCACCGCCAACTGTTGGGCTGCTCTTTTACCAACGAATGGTGGGATTGATCATCTCATTATAATACCCATACAGCTGAAAGAGCGAGCATGTTTTGGTCTGACGGGAATTTTAACCCGCGATCTTCGGATTGCGAGTCGAATGCCTTAACCATCTGGCCATGCCGAGCCCATGGAGAAAGAAGTGACTATTCATTTATACAAATTACTTGTTATGCCTCATTTGGAATACTGCGTACATTTCCGGTCTCATTATCAGAAAAGGGATATTAACTTACTGGTAACGATTCATAGGAGAGCTACAAGAATGTTTCAAGAATAGAAGTGTTATCTTATAGAAATATTAAGTTATTTTCTTTGGAGAACAGAAAAGTAAGAGGTGAATTTCTTTAAGCTTACAAGATTATACATGGAAGTGGAAGAATAAATACCCCTGATTTTGTTGTGGGTGTTGGGTGTTTTGTTTTGCAATGTATCTTCAAAACAACAATGCGACAGGATAGAAGTGTAAGATTCGGAAAAACTGGTTAAGCTCCAATTAAGAGTTTTAGTTGTCGAACGAGGTGACTGGTTTATGAAATGAGTTGCTATCGACAGTAACGAGGCCGGCACTTAACAAAGGTTAAAAGGGTAATCGACAAGCTCCTGACAAATAAAGGATCGTTTAAACTGTTCACATTTCTCAAGAGTAGGTGTGCAACGAAAACCTTGAAGGGCCAAACGCTTCCTTGTTGTCCTTATTTTACGTTTTGGAATTTAAAATTATCAAATAGAATTGAACTTTATACAAGGAATGGTTGCGGGTTAAACGACCAGATGAGAGCCCAGGGACAGGTTCAATTACATTTTTTTTCTTTATACCTTTATCAACATTTACCTTAGTCACCCTCGTATGTGTACTTTAACATAAAAAAATTAAAGGAATATTTTTGTAAGTGGGTGAGGCGTGTACTTATGATTCATTATTGAGGTATTATCTTACGTTTCTTAAGCAAAAGAGACCGTTGTTCGTATACACTTTATCATAGCAATGAACTAAATCTTAATGCGTTCCTTTCTCAAAGGTCTAATTACAAAGCATGAAGCAGTACAACGCTGTGAACGAAAATACTCGAAGGTCTTTGAACCATCGTTAAAATTCTACATAAATTGAATAAACATTTCAAACGTTCTAGCAAAAGAAAGATTAAACTTGTTGGTTTATACACTTGAAGATAAGCATTGATAAGGTGTTGCAACGAATAAGAAAAATCAGATATAAGCATTGATAAGGTGTTGCAACGAATAAGAAAAATCAGATATAAGCATTGATAAGGTGTTGCAACGAATAAGAAAAATCAGATATCCTAATTATGTCGATGTTACTTTAATGTGCTGTTATTTTATATTTAAGACCCAGCATGGCCAGGTGGTCAAAGCGGTACACTCGTAATCTAAGGGTCGCGTGTTCGAATCTCCGTCACACCAAACATGCTTGCTCTTTCAGTCATTGGGAGCATTATAACGTGATGGTCAATTCCACTATTCGTTGATAAAAGAGTAACCCAAGAGTTGGCAGTGGGTAGTGATGACTAACTGTCTTTTCTCTAGTCTTACACTACTAAACTAGGGATGGCTAGCGCAGATAGTTCTCGTGTAAGTTTGCGTGAAACTCAAAAGCAAACAATCATTTTATATCCATAATAATTATATATATATATATATACTGAAGGTTCATTGCACTTTATAAGAATAGTGTTCCAAGTCTCGTGCTATTTTTAAAATTAGTTCGTCCATTGTCGATAATCATCGTTCTGACGATCATGATTCTGTACTTTCCGCTGCAGCAAGGCTGAACTATTCACATACAAACAAATCGAGTAACACCAAAATACATGTTTTGGAAATGCTATGCATGCATTTAAAGTTAACAAGCATATTAAAAGAAAACAAATGCCAGAAATGAACAAATAAAACAATATATTTATTCGAAAATACAAATCTTACAGTAAATGGCCAGCATCTGATTTGTTATATGAGTGCAACAACTAACTGGTGGGGTGAACATAGTTTCAAATTCTCATGCACGGAGCAAGAACGAAATCATCTAAATATCTCTCTTTTATGTTACACCGAAGTAATGAATTATTACAAAATTATTAGATTATATACGTCAAGAATCATTCCAAATAAATTTATTCCACAAACGTAAACCTCTATCTCGTTCTAAATGTTATCCCTTGAAATGAGTTTAATCTCACCCCAAGGGACTGAAACAAAACACAAAGGACGGGCAGGTATAAAACAAACATTGGAACAAGTCTTATTGAATACAACTTTTATTTGAGGTTAAGGATTATGCTCACCGTCAGTATCAAAACCAGATTTGTAGTATTATAAATCCTCACATTTATCGCTGAGCTACAAAGAACCAAGCCATGTGTGAACTATTCTTATAAACAACAGAAAATAAACAGAAAAACGTCTAACAGTTGGTAACTTTTCTGCTTATTTGTTATCTACTTTCAACCATCTTCGTTTTCCTTCTTGAATTTCTGTGGTCATCGTTCCTTTAAAACGCAATTTACTCTGTGTATGAAAATAACTGTAGTTTTTGTTAAATTAAAAGTTTATCTTGCATTAAGTCTAACAAATAAAATACGATAGTTCACCCTTAAAGTAAAATCGGTCTTTGAGTTTCTTCCTGAATGGCTTGTTTTTTCGTTTTTTGAATTTTGCGCAAAGCTAGCCGTCCGTAATTTAGCTGTGTAAGACTAGAGGGAAGGCATCTAGTCATCTCCACCCACTGCCAATTCTTGGGCTACTCGTTCAGCAACGAATAGTGGGATTGACCGTCACATTACAACGTCCCCACGACTGAAAGGACAAACGTGTTTGGGGTAATGGGGATTCGAATTTGCGACCCTCTGAATACGACTCGATTACCCTAACCACATTGAAAAATCTATATAGTACTTTCAGTGATGGACTGGAAATTACATTTCAAATGATTATTCTCAGATACCTCTTTTTAGTTTGTTGTTTTTTCATTATTATTTCCATTGTTCATGTGTTTCATCATAATCAACCACCTTGGTATAACCAGTACACACAATGAATGCTAATTTTAGGTTGAACATTACAAATTTTAGCAACCACAGCTGATTCTAGTTATTACAAATAAAGGTTTGGTTTGTTTTGAATTTCGCACAAAGTTACACAAGGGCTATTTGCGCTAGCCATCTCTAATTTAGCAGTGCAAGACTAGAGGGAAGGCAGCTAGTCATCATCACCCAATGCCAACTGTTGGGCTATTCTTTTACTAACGAATAGTGGAATTAACCGTCACATTATAATGCCCAACGACTGAAAGGACAATCATGTTTGGTGTGACGGAGATTCGAACCCGTGACTCTCGGATTACGAGTCGAGTGCCTTAATCACCTAATCATGCCAGGCCATGAATAAAGGGTAAAGCTAATTTAGTGTATTCTCCTCACTGGGACGTACTTCTTAAGGTACACTTATTATTCCTATTCTGAACAGTTTATGTCTCCGAGTAAGAATTAAAATCCATCAAGATATATAAAAAATTAAATTAAAATAGTTTAGACGTATGTATAAGGAGTAAACCCATTGATTCATTAAAGGGAGCGTAACTCGTCAATAGAACGCAACTTTCGATTTACTCTTGTCTGACCGAATAGTACGAACTGATTGTCATCTTTAAAGAGAACCCAAAACTACAAAGAATGGACAGCGTTTTTGCAGCAGCAGGCCGCGAGTTATTAAATCTTGGATTCACTGTCTGAATACGGTAACCACCAGACCAAGGACAGCCCACAATTCATTTAATAATTTTGATTAATTAAATGAAATGTTTTTATCTTCAATGCATGCATTTGTATTAACTGAGCGCTGTAATGGTGGCAGTGTACTTTCTTGGCTTAGGTTGACGAACGTTGCGATATAGTGTATTCATATTAGTCAAAAACACGCAATTGTGTATGCGAATTCGTTATAGGTGGTCGACTTTTCTTCATGCCAGTCCATTATTTCTTAGCGATGCCCGGGTTTAGTAGGTTTACGCTGTGTTTGTTTTTTTGTACTTATATGCATACATAGAATATCCGGTGTAATCTTATGCTTACGATGATATAGTGTTTGATTTCAGTAAAATACAAAATGACTTTCACATGGCGATCGGTGAACACGATAGACATAACTGTAGCTTATTGAGTTTCTAAGTCTTAGGACCTGATTATGTTAACAGCATGTGTTTCAACAGCGTGACATTCATTTACACCAAGATGTGAATAAAATATGCCTTGTTAAACTTTTTTCTAAAGAAATGAAAAGTGAAACCAAGCGAGTTTCGAACTCATGATTTAGCCAACTAAGCTTGAGAGGAGGGAGGATATTAACGTATAGCTAAAGCTTGAAAGATATTTAATGCCGTGAATCTCAATTCTCCTTTCGCTGATATAAGGACGTAATTCTGACAGACTTAAGCTATACCAATCTGCTTTTAAAGCCCAGAACGCTTTTACTTCTAATTTGTTCTCTAGAAGGTTAGATTAAGTAATGAATAGCGTCAACACCTAAAGGTGGCATGTTATTTTTTTATCATTAGATTGTTTCTATAGATATCAAAGCTGAGACTTACCAATAGTCTAACCCGCGAAACTCCAAAATATTTCTTGTTTGTTATTTTGAATTTCGCGCAAAGCTACTCGAGGACTATCTGCGCTAGCCGTCCCTAATTTAGCAGTGTAAGACTAGAGAGAAGGCAGCTAGTCATCACCACCCACCGCCAACTCTTGGGCTACTCTTTTACCAACGAATAGTGTAATTGACTGTCACATTATAACGCCCCCACGGCTGAAAGGGCGAGCATGTTTGGTGCGACGGGGATTCGAACCCACGACCCTTAGATTGCGAGTCGAAAGCCTTAACTCATCTGGCCATGCCGGACCTACCAAAATATTTCTAAAATTTACTTAAATAATCTTCCGAACAAACTGAATAGTGTACGCTACACCAAAGCATCCACACACATTATATACAGTTTTATGCCTTTCTCACAAGTTATTTTTGTTAGCATTTATTAACTGGAATCCGTGATTCAAAATGCAAAGAATATGAGACCAGAAAAACTGTATTTTTCCGATGAAATTAACAAAGTGGCAAATACTTAATGAAATAAATATTTAAACGCTCATATTGAAAACTTTTAAAATATGCCAGAAAGAAGTACTTTCAGAATAAAAACTCTCCCAGTCGTACAGCGGAATATCTGCGGACTCACATCGCTAGATATACCGGGTTTCAATACCCGTGCTAGGCAGAACGCAGACAACCCATTGTGTAGCTTTGTGCTTAATTCCAAATAATCAATCAAAAGAAAAGACTTGAGAAAAAATAATAACAAGTCGAAAACAATCGTTATCTGAAAGACATGCTGGTTACTCATGTACTAAGCTTTAAATAGAGTTTTTATCGAAATTGAATATGGAAAAACGCATCGTTTTCCACGATATAGTTCTGAACTTTGTTTACCGTCTACAGATATACTATTTGTTATTACTAAGGTTGTCCCGTTAGGTCAGTGGCTTACAATGCTCAACTCTAGGTTTCGATTCCCTACGATAAACAGAGCGCAGATAGCCCGTTCATATCATCGAGCGAAAACAGAAACGTTTGAAACGTCCTACTTAAACAAAGCTATTGTTGTGGTAGATACATCTGATTATATATTTGCAAAGCTACATTATATGCTATTTGTGATCTACCAACAGCGAGTATCGAAGTCCAATTTTAGCAGTGTATACCCAGGGGCTTCTCATCAGTGGCACAGCTGCATGTCTGCGGACTTGTAAGTCTGTTAGAGTTCGGGTTTCGACACCCGTGGTTAAGCAGAGGATAAATAGCTCATTGTATAGCTTTGTGCTTAATTAGAAATAAACAAACCCACGCGCTTACCACTGAACCACAAGGAGGTTTTGTGTGTGTGTATATATATATATATGCGCATCGATATTGCTACAACAAAAACAGATTCTTTAAGATTGAAAAAGTGTGCTACCATAAAAAGTGTTTTTTTTTATCTGTACCTCACTGCAGGACAGTTGTCACTGAAAAAACAACAGGAACGATGCACTTTGCAAACATTTCACCAGTGTTTAACATCTCTACAAAGCGTGACTCAGGCCAGTGATCTAAACCTCATCGCATCGAAAGACGAGCTGGATGTTGCGTGTAGGTAAGTTTTCCCATACGTTGAATCGATTTCCCGTAATGAGCTCTTTAAACCATTTGTTGATCTAAAATAAATAGATAGTAATAATGTATATATACTAGCAGCCTTTTATAAATTAGTGATCTCATTACAATAGTTCTTATAATGTTTATTTTATTATATACAAACTATAATATCACAATAAAAAATAAATAGAAGTGAAGCTGTTACTACAAATTATCAGATTTCATATATGAGTACTACTTTGTGGTAGGTGTCTGTGACTTGTTGATAATAAATTTTAACAATAAACAAACAGTACACAGCCCATTTATTTGAAAATAACACATTTAAACAAGGTAAAAGTATATACAAGTGTTCGTTACACAGTTAATTATCACAGTTGTATTTAGATCTTCACGTAATCGTCTCTTGTCATTAACAGTCGACACAGGCTGGTTTAGTTACTTCAAAATACAATTTAATGTCGAGGAATCCGTGTTTTAGGAAATAAATGTTTGGAGAGGGCTTAACTGGGCAATGAAGAAACCTCTATTACCGAACCAAGCCGTCTCCAAACTTTTATTTTCTCTACTCAATTATCGCAATATAGTCTGTGATAATTTCACTTTAAAAGTTCACCTCTATGTGTTCCCCCTCTGGTACAGCGGCAAGTCTACGGATTTACAATCCAAAATATGGGGTTCGATTCCCCTCGTTGATCTTAGCAGATAGCTCGATGTGGCTTTGTTATAAGGAAAGCACAAACGAAAAAACACCTCTATACGCTATTTATGGCTAAACTCACAATCCCGTAATATATAGATTTAGTTTTCTATCTATCTAACTGTTTGTCAATATAACTAATTAAAAGTACGTATTTATAATTCGACCTATAACCTGTTTTTGTTTGTTTTTTAATTTCGCGCAAAGTTACACGAGGGCTATCTGCGCTATCCGTCCCTAATTTAGCAGTGTAAGACTAGAACTAGTCATCACCACCCACCGCCAAAGAATAGTAATATTGACCGTCACATTATAACACACCAACGGCTGAAAGGGCGAACATGTTTAGTGCGACGAGGATTCGAACCCGCGACCCTCAGATTACAAGTCGAGCGCCTCAACCCACCTGGTCATACCGGGCCTCAACTTATAACTAGAACATTCTACACAATATTAGATATTACACTCAATCAAAAACGGAAAAACTTGAAAGTTCCAACAGCATCAGGTAATAATACAATAAGCACCGGTTCACAACAATTGAACTACAAAACGAATAATTCGTACACGGTTACGTGAACAATCCTGCCATAAACTATCGTTTCCAAAAGTTATTAAATTTATCACTCGTACTATACTTAAGCCATCTTCATTAAATTAAACAGTCGTGTATATCTAACACAAATAAACATTTTTAACACCAAACGCAATATTAATTGCCTAATTTAGAACAACTACATTCCACTTGTCCAGCTGCAAGAATAAAAGAAAAATTAATTGTTACAAGTGTAAGGTAATATTAAATTGGAATAATATGAAACTATACGGCCTCTAATAAATAAAGTAAATATTTGAAAATACTCAAACTGTATTAAACAATCATTTACGTTAAACAGATGGTTAAATGAGGTCTCAAGTTAATTCAGTGTTTAATATTTATGTAGATTTTCATATAGTTTAAAATTATTTTTTGTGCTCACATAACGCGTCTCTAATTTTGTTCACCCGGAACCCGGAATTCTTTTGCAAAACGAGTTTTAGAATGTCTTGTCTTTAAAGTTACTCGTGAAGAGAAAAAGAATTATACGATCAATAGTTTTAGAAAGTCGTTACATCACTGACTGATAGGTTGATGTTTCTTATTGATGTTGTATAAATAAATATTTTGGTTCCCTGATCAAGATTACTTCTTTTGTCCTAGGTTGGTCTGTTTTAGTTGATAACATATATTTAAGAACAATGTTGAAACTACATTTTCTTTATTTTCAAAACATTATTTTTAGTTGAACTTATAGGTTGAAACGGCTGTCCAGGATGGCTAGGTGGTTAAGGCGCACGACACATAATCCCCCTAATCCGAGGCTCACAGGTTTGAATCCCCCTCACACCAAACATGCTCGACCTTTTAGCCGTGGGGGCGTTATAATGTTACGTTCAATCCCATTATTCGTTGGTAAAAGAGTAGCCCAAGAGTTGGCGATGGTGATGATGACTAGTTCTTTTGTTTCTAGTCTTACACTGCTAAATTAGGGACGCTAGCGCAGATGGTCCTCGTGTAGCTTTGCTCGAAATTCATAAAACAAAACAAGCTTAAGGCAGAAAAGCAACCATTTTTTTCGAAAAACCTTTCCGTAGAAGTTGAAAATTTCTTATTTGCGATCTCATCTCAATGAATTATGGATATTATTCCATGGAAAACAATTATTATATAATTAGAAAATATAAAGATTTTTTAAATGCCAGTTTAAATATTTATTGTTAAAAACCCAAATAATATCTTAAGTAGAATCCGTACAAAATTATTCAAACATTTAAACTTTACCTAAGTAAATTATATAGATATGTATATAAACATTCTTTCAAAAGGGTCTTGTGATCTAAAGTATTCAAGAACAAAATAAACGAAGAGAGATACATACAACAATATTTCAATATATTCTTTTCTTCTGCGTGTCTTATTTTCGAACAAACATGCAAGGTATATAAATTTTCAAAGTCCATTCAACTAGGTTAACGACAGAAAGTAGTTAACATAAACAAGTTTGATATAAACATTTAACTCATTTACTTGTAAAAATGGGCCCGGCGTGGCCACGTGGGTTAAGGCGTTCGACTCGTAAACTGAAGGTAGCGGGTTCGAATTCCCGTTGCACCGAACATGCTCACCCTTTTAGCCGTGGGGGCTTTATAAAGTTATGGTCAATCTCACTATTCATCGTTAAAAGAGTAGCCCAAGAGGTGGCGGTGGGTGGTAATGACTAGTTGCTTTCCCTCTGGTCTTACACTGCTAAATTAGGGACGGCTAATGCATATAGCTTTCGTGTAGCTTTGCACGAAATTAAAAAAAAAAAAACAAACAAAACAAACTTATAAAATGCTGACCTATGTAACTATGAATTAATGAGTAAGTGATATTTTAATATCACCTATAATTAAAAAACAGTTATACATTATTCCCCTTTAGTTAGAAATTCTTCTTCGTGTAAGAAAGTAGTAAATTATTATTCACACTGAAAAGTATCTTAGCTATCAAACAGTAATCATAACCAAATAACTTTCAACGATTTTTTTCACTATTTAAAATGTTCATGGCAAAAATAACCAGACAAGCTGAATATCGTTTTAATTAGGTAATTATTACAGCTTACAGTTCACTTAAAACGTTCTTTTCAATCTTAGAGTTACATATTTTTCTTACTTATCCAGACGTCCTCTTGAGGTTATTTAATCTTCGATTTACTAACAAAAAAACAAACTGATCTGCCTTACCTGTGTATCTGACTCTATGTAATAACGTTGCTATTTTACACTTAAGATTTTCTACGACTTAAAACTCAGTAAATTAGTTACATGCATTTCTAAATATATATTAACTAAAGCAAACATCGAAATTAAAATAAATGTATATTACTTTGTTTTGTTATTGAATTTCAAACAAAGCTACTCGAGGGCTATCTGCACTAGCTGTCCCTAACTGACGATTATACTGATGCGTGCGTATTGATAAATTATACTGAATTGAACACTACAGTATTTCATTTAATTCCACACTCATAGCAAATACATAAAAGGTTACGCAGTAAACATTCATTACATATTTGTTTTATGAACTTGTTGTATTTTCTATAGGTATACAACAAACTACTGTTTCTTGGAATTGTTTCATTCTATTAGATTATACTGTATTAACTTGTCTCTTCCATCACTCACGAATGAATATAAGAAGGAGCAAAGTATTTTTATTTACACATAACACGTCAGGCATCTTTGAACTAAAGATGAAATATCTCCTTGGTGATGGCTTAAACCAAGACATTAAACTGAGTTGATGTCGTGCTTTGTGCCATTAAGATAGTTTATGCATTTCATTGAAATGATCTATACATAGACCTTGAAGTATGAATTACATCTTCTTGAGTTTCAACAGCTTTTATACCGTTCATAAGAAGTTAGTTTTCATATCTTGCTTTAGAAGCTTTTGGGTTGTTCGATTTAATATCATCTATGGTAGAATGTCACTATACTTTGTAGAATACTTAAGCGAACTGGATAAAAATGTCGAGCTACAATACCAAATGTCAGATGTATTATAATTTATGTATTATAAATCTATTATAATTTATCTCGGCCGAGCCTCCGATTTATTATGTTACATATTATGATTTCAAATAGCCTGAAATTTAATTTTAGTTTAATGGTTGATTGAATGCCAGTATGTATAAAATTTATGATATTTACCAAAAAGATTAATATGCACAGTTTTCTTTCTTAACACAAATAAATGTTAATATACGAACAATAATACAATTTATAATAACGGATATTACAAATAGTGATTTATATACAAAAGCTTTAAAGAGTTGGAAACAGTACTGAGCGTTTTATCTGGTCTAGAACTGAGGACGATTTATAGACGGTTCATGACGAACGAATTAATTTCAAGTTGATATTGGTATACTTTATTTAACGGGAAGATAGCTAGCTTCTTCACAAGTGAGTTTTTTCTGCTGGACTTATACAATGCCTTCGTAAAAATTTTAACGTCCGAAGTTAATTACTTGAAGTTAAATTGTTTGAAGTTTTCGAAACTATAAATGTCCCTGGTTAAATGTCTGTAGTTTTCCGATTAATAAGTGTTTATTTAGCTTCCGAGGTTTATAGTATTTCAACTGTAGCAAACTAATAAAGTAAAATTGTTTCTTCGCGTTGCGTTACCTTTTATAAGTTTGAGTGGAGAGTTTCTAGAAATTATAGTTGGCAACAATACCCGCAATCATTAGTATTACATACACACAGAGAAAAATGTTGATTCTTATACTCAAGAATATCTACAAATTTAGGGAATAGAAGAGATGTCTGCTATAGACACTTAACAGTATATATTGCATGAATTTCTAAATATATAATAACTAAAGCAAACATCGATTTTTTGATAAATATATATTAGTTTGTTTTGTTTTTGTATTTCGAGCAAAGCTACACGAGCGCTATCTGCGCTAGCCGTCCCTAATTTAGCAGCGTAAGACTAGAGGGAAGGCAGCTAGTCATCACCACCCATTGCCAACTCTTGGGCTATTCTTTTACCAACAAATAGTAGGATTGACCGTCACATTATAACGCCCTCACGTCTGAAAGGGCGATCAAGTTTGGTGTGACGGGGATTTGAACCCGCAATCCTCGGATTACGAGTCGAGTGTCTTAACCACCTGGCCATGCCGAGCCCTATATATCAGTTAATCCATTACACGGAAATTTCTTTCACTGAAATAAACAACCTGGAAGAGGGATGTTTATACAAAAGTAAAACTCTAGTGGTTATATATTTTACTACTCAAATATAGGATGGGTACGTTATATTAAAACATCTCGATCAGGTTGTCATATCCAGTCAGACTCTCTCTGACTGTGACGCTGTTATGTCTAAAGCACATCCTTTCTCCCTGCAGCTTTCAATAAGCCATTTAGTTTACAATGAAGTCAATTTCCCAACGCTCATTACAAAGTCCGATTTCACAGAAATCCATAGGTGCTGCGTAGGCTACTTCATCAGTACGTGTTCGTATGAAACTACGTGAATGCCACTTTCATTTTTCAGTTGTTGGAAGTAAGCAAGAGTTGATATGCTGAAGAAACAATAGAAACAACTTATGAACATGTGACTTGTGTTACTCTTAGAGCCAGAGGTGGTCTTTTTTTATTATATTCTGTTATCTGGGAAATATGGATTGCTTTTGTCACTGAACTTTGTGTTCGTGGGTTCCTACTTGTTATAAAATGTTGTAATTAATTTGTTTATCACGGGTAGGGGTACAATTTATTGCGGGTCCTTTTCTAAATGGTTTTGATTCTTTAAGTTGTTAAATATTAATTTGTTTTTCAACGCTATTAAATGAAGAGACATTTCTCTCTTAGGAATTCTAAATTCCCGTTCCGAATGTGTCTTAATGACCCGAGTTATACATGTCTTATGTATACTATAAATTTCTGTTTTTTATCAAAAGAAAAATTGAAAATAACATCTGTGAGGTAGAGGCCTAATGCATCTTTTGATTGGCCACCCTATGCTGTGGACTTCAGTTTCACCTGTTTAAGACTTACCAAATAAATACTGTTAGGCCTTTTATAATGATAAAGCGTGTATAAGATCAATCGAATTATTGAGCTATTTGTAATTCACCGTATGTCAGTTTGAGTTAGGTGTGTGAATAACATTATAGCATCGCACGTAACTTATTATTTGTATTCTGTAGTATTCTACAATTGTTTAATTATTCTATATGTATTTTATAAATTTATTTTATTTTTTAACATAGATTACTGTTTGATGAACTGAAAAGTGAACACTTTTCGGTGGTATTACACCATCTACAACCGAGGAACAAAATCAAAATGTAGTTATGATACACCAGATCCACTTCCATTTTATAACGGCTATAATTGTACCGGGACTTGCTGATTTGCTTATTTAAAGTTATTTTAATATAACGGACTCAACCCTCTTTATGTTATTTATCAGTCCACTTATCACTTAGAAGCTTTGTTTGTTTGTTTTGAATTTCTCGCAGAGCTACATGACAGCTATTTGCGCTAGTCGTCCCAAATGTAAGACTAAAGGAAAGACAGCTAGTCATCACCACTTTCCGCCAACTCTTGGGCTACTCTTTTACCAAGGAATATTGGAATTGACCGTCACATTATAAGCCCTCACGGCTAAAAGGGCGAGCATGTTTACTGAAACGGGTATTTCAACCCGCGACACTCAGATTACCAGTCGAGTGCCTTAACCACCTCGCCATGTCAGGCCCGCACCTAAAAGCTGCATCTCTGTTAGTAGAGATCTGTACCACACGACACCCAAAATGCATGTTTTATTTAATTAATAGAGTGAAAGATTTGGTTTAATTCCAATTTCATTGTATTTCAAAACAAATAAACAGACAACAAGAAGTGACGAACCATTAGTTACTTCATGAGGAACAAGAGTAAAATAAAAGTTTGTTTATATTTGTTTTTGAATTTCGTCCAAAGCTACACGAGGTCCATTTCTGCTTGCCGTCCCTAATTTAGCAATGTAAGACTAGAGGGAAGGCAGTTAGTCACCACCACCTACTGCCAACTCTTGAGCTGCTTTTACCAACGAATAATGGGATTGACCGTCACTTTATAACGCCCCACGGCTGAAGGGGCGGGCAGTTTGATTTGACGGCGATTTGAACCCGCGACTCTCGCATTACGAGTCGACTGCCTTAGCAACCTGATATCATGCCGGGCCTCCATCTCTATCCCCTTCCTCAGTGGCGAAACGGTATATTTGCTGACTTACAATACCTGAAACCGATTTTCGATACTCGTGGTGAGCAGAGCACAGATAGCACTTTTTGTAGCTTTGTGCTTAACTTCAAGTAACAGCAATTATGACTTGGGCTGTCTATGAGTGACTAATATATGCACTTACACTGTAAGTTAGGCCTATATTATCATAATCGTACGTTTTTGTTTTCTGAAAGAATACTTTACCTTTTTAAATGTAAAAAATAATATAATTCTTTTCTTTAATAGTTAGAATGAAAATAATTAATTTCATTACATTTTTCGAGATTTAAGAATTATATGATCTTCTTCATAATTATTTTTATTTCAGAGAACTCGAAAAAAGCGTTCGTTGCGTAGATGACCACAAAAAACGCTGTTTCAGCGACACTCAACGGCGAGTTTTTAATCAAGTTGTGGCGGGGGCCCGCCAATTCATTGAAGAACTATGTGTTTCAAGTGAAGTTCAAAAAGGTCAGTGGCAAATAGTATAAATTTGTAAATTACTATAACGAACGGGGTTGTTATTCCGTTATTCTTCGAAACTTCAGCTGAAAGTCAGAGGTACATAAGCAAATAACTTTAGAATAAAACCACATCTTACATTATATTTAATGAGCATCGCTAAACTGTTATCGACCCGGATAATGAAAAGTAATTTATTGTTATTGTAAGGCCTGATCAAAATATCTGGAAAACTTCTATGATGTTTGTGATTACTTTCAACCTCAGTAAATGTAATTGGTTTATAAAGAGGAACAAAGCCCTGTTAAATAGCCGTACGGCCTAGCATGGTCAGGTGGTTAAAACACTGGACTCGTAACCTCATGGTTCCAATCCCCATAACTCCTAACATGCTCGCCCTTTCAGCAGTGGGGGCGTTATTATGTTACAGTCAATCCCATTATTCGTTGGTAAAAGAGTAGCCCAAGAGTTGGCGGTGGGTGGTGATGACTAGCTGGTTTCCCTCTAGCCTTACACTGCAAAATTAGGGACGGCTAGCGCAGATAGCCCTCGTGAGCTTGGTGTAAAATCAGAATAAACCAAACAAAAATATTTGTACACAAAAGAAAATTAAAGATTTTTGTAGAAACATGATTTAATGTTTTAATTAACTTTTACTTTTTACAGTATTATTTGAGTTCAACATAGCCCTTTCGTTAACTAATGTAATGTACTTGTTTTAATTCAGAATACTTACGCCACGCTCTCTGTTTTCGAAACATCTCAGTGGCAGAAGACAAATGTGCACCAACATCTCGTCACACGTTGTGGCTGTCAGAAAACGTGAAAGAAAACGGAAATGTTGAGGAGAGTTTACGGAAAACCTGTTGGTTAGTTATTAAAGTTTCTGTCCTTAAAACGTTAATGAATCAACAAAAATTTACAATACATTGTTTCTCTCTATTGTTGACTCGGTTTTCGACTTTTGGGCATAATTTAACTGTTTCATTTAATAATTACTTGTATATCGCTTGTAGGTAAATATTCTGTCTTTGAAAAATTGTGTCAAATCTTTATTTATGAGGAAAAGTTTAACAAAGGAAGAGCGGGGTATTTTTCAGATCACTTAATATTTTATACTGATTGGTGTTAAATAGCGCCTTATGTTGTAATCACTATAGTCTTTTCATTAATATAAGGCTACTATCGATAGTAAGTCTCCCGGTGATACAGTGGTAAGTCTATGAATTTACAATCCTAAAATCAGGGCTTTGTTTCCCCTCGGTGGAGGCCGACATGGCCAAGCATGTTAGCATCCCCATCGCGCCAAACATGCTTGCCTTTTCAGCCGTCAATCCCACTATTCGTTAGTAAAAGAGTAGCCCAAGAGTTGGCGGTGAGTGGTGATGACTAGCTGCCTTCCCTCTAGTCTTACACTGCTAAATTAGGGACGACTATCAACAGATAGCCCTCGAGTAGCTTTATGCGAAATCCAAAAACAATCAAACAAACCCTCGGTGGACTGAGCTGCTATCATAAAACAATCGTACGTTAAAATGTGTATATATATATATATATTACTATTTATATAATATATATTTCTCATTATTGAAGTTGAGGCTCATTTTAATTAACATCTGTGTGAATACTAACTGAATAATTTGAAGTCAAAAGTTATTAGTGTCTATTCTATAAGCACGTGCTTTTCAGTATAAGGCTCTCGAACATGTCAACAGTATCTTTAATTAAGCAGGCGTTTACATAACTGTGAATTGATTTATAGATGGATAGGTATATTAAGCTAGACAAGAAATGACGAAGTTCTTACTTCTAATGTATGTCATGATATAGCTCTTTGGTGAACAGCAGTTTATAGGTGAACTTTATCTTTTTATATGTAAATAACAAAAGTTATCTTGTTGAAATGTGTAAATCTAGGTCTGTGCTGAATTTTAGCTAAGCCTTACAACAACTCAGAGGAACTGCCACTTAGAGTTTTTTTTAAACAACAACAAAAAAGAATGCAAAAGTAAGAATAAAACCGCCGATGCCGAGTTGATGAATACATTTTTTTTTTTCAGTTAGAAATGCATGTGTTGTATTTCTGCTTTAAGTCTTTCTGAACAGCAACGCTTGACGACTTCAAATATAACGTGGGTTTAGTAGCTACGAAGTTTACTTACGTGGAAGACTGCCAATATCCAATTTACTTTCATAGGTACCAATTTAAAGAAAACACTTGGATGTCATCTGTTGTTGTTGTTACGTTGATCCGCGATCACCACATAAGTTTCTAATTTGTTTGTAGTGAAGTTAATTCAAATCGCTTTATTTGAATTAAGATCTACAATTATTTAGTAAAATATAAATGTTAGTGTTTTCACAGTGCCGAATTAAAAGTTGTGTGGACCAAGATGATAATAATTTTTGTGGGCACTACATCCCATGTAATTTTACATAGAAAGAGAATTATCAATGGACCTCCATTAATACCACTGACTCTGGGATGAGCCCCCTCTAGCCCCTACCAAATACGCCGCTGTGTTTTTAATACCATGTTATACTTCTATAATCTTTTTATAAAACCTTTTTTTATTTTCGAAACTAAAAATATATAATATTTGTTGACCTCTCTTTTCATCTTGCTGTGTGGTACCATTAACAGACAGAGAGAATGTGCTTGTACAGTAGTAAATTTGAATTAATATTCTGATCAGTTAATACTAGACATCTTGAGATGAACCATTAGCAGCTAAGATTTATAATAAACTAACCTGTAGCCTGACAAAAATGGCCGGGCAAATACTATCAGCCCCATCCCTTAGTATACACTAACTTCACATTTCATAACTAACTGAAATAAATAAATTTTGCAAAATCAAATTTTACTTGACTAACGAGTAGGCAGGAAAGCAGTCATACGTTGATAAATCCCTTTGTAAACCAATCAAAATTACGATCATTCATAAAATGAATTCGTGGTATATTCATAAAATAATCATTGGTGAAAAACAGTTAGATTCACACATTCTAATATAACTTAATAACTTAATCCATAAACGATGTACATTTAAAACTGAATCAATATTTTTTTACTTTCATCATAAATTTTACGTACTCATCTCTAGGCCAGGGGATCCGACACTGCGTCTTTAATTTAGGCTTATTATACTAACACATAATACACTTACAAGGTTCCACGGCACCCTCGCTTTCCTTATGGCTCCCTTGCACCTCTGTTACTAAAATCGTGACTCTTCACACACTGGTTTTTTATATAGGTTGAATAAACGATACAGTTTTATTTCATTAGTAATAATGTCTTCGAAAAGTAAGTTCAAAACATCTGTACGTATACGTAGAATAAAATAGTAGATAAATCACAATTAAAGAAACCGACAATTGAACTTTTTCAAAAGGAATAGACATCAGATAAAGGGAGATATTTGTTCTTTTCAAGAACATTTTAGGAATTGTATTACGATTTTAATAGTTTCATCTGGGCCGTACAGGCCTTTGTCGAGCTCATCAAGTCCAACACAGAACTAAGCGCAGAGTTCGAAACGCCCTCTTGAAAACCAGGCAGAAGTCTACAGGGAACTATTTAATAAAGTATTTCTGTTAAAAACACCCGGGCTAATTTATTTCTTTGACTTTGCAAATTAAGAAATGGGCCCGGCATGGTCAGGTGGGTTAAGGCGTTCGACTCGTAATCTGAGGGTCACGGGTTCGAATCCCCATCGCACCAAACATGCTCGCTCATTAGCCGTAGAGACGTTATAATGTCACGTCAATTCCACTATTCGTTGGTAAAATAGTAGCCCAAGAGTTGGCGGTGGGTGGTGATGACGAGCTGCCTTCCTTCTAGTCTTTCACTACTAAATTAGGGACGGCTAGCGCAGATAGCCCTCGAATAGCTTTGCGCGAAATTAAAAAAACAACAAAAACTAAGTAATAACTGAAATCTTGAATATTTTGTGAGATAGATATATGCCTGAAATAATTCCTTATTTAACTTCTTGTTTTAACCAGACTCTCTCTATATAGATATTTGTGTGTGTAATTTATCATAAGCCGTTTTCTTTTAATCTGATATTCTTTTAACCCTTTTCTGTATCTTATCTTAACCCTAGTGCCTTTACAGAGTTCGTCCGCTGTAGATACGTCTACGTCTCAGCTGACTGCGGTCACGAGGCCGGCACTTTCTTCAAAAGGCATCTTGAAAGGATATCTGGTCCTCTAATTCACGAGCATTGCGCCGCCTACACGTTTGACATGGAAGCTTGCATGCCTGGAGGATTAGCTAGTTTACGAAAAACAAATACCTTAATTCTTCTGTTACCATTAGTGATGCTAGGATGGACCTAACAGAAAACTCTTTTTGGACAACCCGTCATTACGAACTTTATTCAAATTGTTTAACTGAGGAGAGCTACGTATCACCTCTATTATAAGGCATGTTATTCAAGTTATATTCATAGTGATTAATAATGCATTACTTATTTAATCATTACAATACAGAATAGAGATTAGGTCATTATGCATCTGTGAAAAGGTAAATAACTAAACATTGCCATCTGAGTTTCGGTGTCGTTCTTTTCTGTTAAAGTGTGAATATTTTGTGAAATCTTTTACAAGTTGTAACGTTCATTTTCATTAAATGCACATACACGGTGATAAGAAAACGTCAACAATAGTGTGTGTTTTCTCTTTTTCATTTTATTAACATATATAAACGAACAGTTTTCTAATAATTTTGAATGATTGTTTAACATTCGATTCTACTTTTTTCGTGCTATTTTCCAGTTCACTTTATAAATAACGATATACATGAGAACAGAAGGTTTAACCATTTTAGGATAGGAAGTGGCAAATTACAATACCACGATGATAATGTTAAAATTAATTTACAAATATTCATATTCTCATAAAAATACTTCATTCTACAATTCAGTACCTTACATTAATTTAATTTACTGGAATAACAGTTACATCTTTACTGAACGAAAGCAAAATGGCTGATTCAACAAGTTTTACAATAAGAAGCGTAAAGAACAAGAAACTTCAAGTATGCTTATCTAGACATGGTTTTAAACTACCGCTATAGTTTCCAAATACGTACATATTAATATGACATCATCAGAAGAATAAAACAATAATACGTTTTATCACACATCATCAACATTTCATCTGGTTTAATTAATGCTTGATAATGTAATAAATAAAAGGAATAATTATGTTATCTATTTGAGTTTCATAACTAAGCCTAATTTTAAGACGAAGTAAAAATTTTGGTACTTATTCCAAAAATGGATATTAAACTTATTAGAATTTACACTGAAATAAGAACGAATTAAGTTTGTTGCTCGAAAGGTTGCGTATTCAAGTAACTTTATTACATTTCTGGCTTCTTTTCTAAAAATCTAATTGCATGGGTAGTTGAGCAAAATTTATTATTCACATGATTCCAGCCAAGTGAGCTTCAAAAGGCTTCTCACATCCGATAGGTCTTTATGACTGTTTATTTCCACCGTGTGAATACGGTTTTATTGCACATTGTTGGCCACAGAAACAGCCTATATGGGTTTACTGCTGTTATTGTTCATACCCGTGGATAATTGTTTGGGGAGTTACGTTACATATTACTGATATGAAGACTGCTACATTTTTAAAGGTTATTGAAGAATGAAATGGAAAATGTTTGTAAATCCCTTTATGACTGCTCATGATACTCAATTTATAAAAATGCAACAATACCTTAAAAAAACAGTAGTAGAAGTGCAAAACAACCTTCATGTAAAAATGGCGGAACAAAAATAGCTGTCTTCTGTGAATGATAGAAAATAGAAGATTCAAAAACCTTCATCATTCTATCAGTTTTTTTACTACACTTTGTTACCATGGTAGATATTCGGTTGTGGTTGGGTGCCATGCTTCTACAGTAGGGGCCCCCGGCATGGCCAAGTGTGTTAAGGCATTCGGCTGGTAATCCGAGGGTTGTGGGTTCGACTTCCGGTCGCACCAAACATGCTTGCTCTTTCAGCCGTGGAGGCGTTATAACGTGACGGTCAATACCATTATTCGTTGGTAAAATAGTAGCCCAAGAGTTGGCGGTGGGTGGTGATGAATAGCTGCCTTCCCTCTAGTCTTACACTGCTAAATTAGGGACGGCTAGCACAGATAGCCCTCGAGTAGCTTTGCGCGAAATTCAAAACAAACATTCTACAGTAGTCTCCCAGCTGTGTGAATATACTGTTACCATGGCGCAGTTTCGGGTCTTTTAGTATACACAGCTACTACATTAGGGTCCCAGCTGTTAGAGTATAGTGTGTTACCAGGATACTACTTTAGTTGTTTTGATGTTCCATGCTACTAGAGTAGGCTACAACATGTGTGAATATATTATATCATAAAGGTAAATCTCCCTATGTTTTACTATATCTTCATATCATAATAACAATTTTTTGTTCTGTTGGTATTCAGTGTTATTGTGGTATAAATTCAATCATATTAATATTCTTCGTTGCTATGACGGATTTTCTAGTATGTTATTACTTTATGCATCGTATTTATTTAGTTGTATTAGCGTACTTCGTTGCTATGGTAAGCTTTGAAATTTGTTAGTATATTGTATATGGAAAATTGTTAATATTATAGTATTATTGTGGCGAATTTGAATGTCTTTAAAACAACAGATTTACACGGTAGATTTTCGTCTATGCTAGCATGTTTTGTTACTAATGCAAATCATTAACTCCATAAGTTAGCATTTTTTCTGTGAGGAATCTCCAACTCTGTTAAAATACCATGTTACCGTGACAGAGATGTATCTGTATTAGTGTATTTTGTCAGTACGATATACAGTCAAGTTAGTATTGTTATTCCGTCATGGCAAACCCACAGACCTGTTAATTTATTGTGTTACTATTGTTAACCTTCCACTATGCAATAAGAACTTTATTAGATCTTCAGCTTTGTCAATTAACGACGTTATTATGGTATGTTTTCTGCGATGTTAATATATCATGTTAATATAGCAGACCATTGTCCTCGTCCGTTCATTTATCTTTCCAAGATCTATAAGTAAGTGTTGAATGCTGTGTTACTATAATGTATCAGAATTATTTCATCCATTTATTTTCTCCTAGATTAACAAACATATCAAACATAGAGCTAACAGTTAGTTATAATTATACAAGAACGGTGCTTCAGGTTTCGCACTGCCCTTAGTACAATTTTCATTATTACAGATGGCGCTTAATCTGAGGACCATGAGTATGTACTTGTACATGACTTCGTAGTTTCTGTTGTAAAAAGAATACACGAAGGTCATGAAGGTAAATCGTAAATCACACATCTTGGCAAACTGTCCTCAGACCCTCCGCCGTACATGAATGCTTGCTTCCTATATTATACAACTCACTGGAGCTAAATCCAGTACAGGACTTGACGGTTGGAATAGGGTGTTTATTTGTTCTGTTTCTTCGGTAATATTTTTTATAAAAAAACATAGATTTTGAGATGCGAATGGAAGTGTTTAAACTCTTGTTAGGTTTCATTTCAACAACTTTTATGGTCAGAGAGTTCATTTCCCTCTCCCATATTCTCCTCTTTTATGGACTAGGTCGTTACTTCGGGTTGATTGGGGGGAATTATTTTTCAGGCCC
This sequence comes from Tachypleus tridentatus, assembly GCF_004210375.1. Classification (NCBI taxonomy): domain Eukaryota; kingdom Metazoa; phylum Arthropoda; class Merostomata; order Xiphosura; family Limulidae; genus Tachypleus; species Tachypleus tridentatus. The sequence continues at coordinate 78,369,322 of NC_134834.1, read as the reverse complement.
TGTTGTTATCCCAAACACTTTCCTTTGTAAGTTTTCATCTTTAACAGAGAATACTAAAGGTCATTTTGTGAAAAGTTGTGGTATATGAATGAACATTGTTTCACAACTTAACTAAACGAATATCTTTCCTCGATAGCTGCTGTGATATTATTTTCCAGTCACAAGTGATCCGTAAAGCGATATATTAACAAAACCAAGCTTTATTCGTAAAATATGATTGATAGTTTATAAAAGTACCCTGTTGATACTACTAAAACATATGTTTTACGTGAAAACAGCGATTCAGTTCGGTAATAACCTAGTAGGAAAAAAAAACAAAACCCAACACGTCAAAGTCTCTTTGCATTACTTTTCTCCCTCAGCAGAAACAGTGACAAATGTATTTTATTGTATCTAGTGTGATAAGTCTTATTATTGATTCTGACTTAAACTGAAAAGCCACACCCTGTTTCCTCCCTGCGTGTTATGCCTAAATTAGTCCTTCCCTTTCTGGTGGGATTATGTCGCCACCTGCCGGCAAGAAAGCTACATAAAGTACCTGAAGTGTATGAAAGGATTAAGAATAAATGAGATATAACACTATTTACTGTCTTTATAAATTATGTATATGTAGCTACTCAGGTTTGCCTCAGGTTATTTCGTATTCGAAGCCCGCGAATGACTTATGCATCGATTTCAGATAAACACGCGTCCTCACACTGGATAAATGAGGTTGAAGCATTCATCTAACTTGATAAAGCATGAAGGTTAAACCAACAGATCACATTCACAATGGCTTTTTCCTCGAGGCACAAGACGCCGTGATTAGTGAATTGTTGGGTATGTCAGCAAGTAATGTTTGTATTGAAGAGAAATAATAGAATACAAATAATTGCTTTCCGAAATTATATTTAACAATAGCATCCTAGTTATGATACCTCATCCTTTTCATTTAGCGAAACTAAATTACTCCAAGTAATTTAACATAAGAAAAACTTTGTTTTTTTTTACACAAACTGACAGTGCCTGAGATTAACGCAAGGTACTAACAAACCACGAATAGTAGCAGAGATGGAGTTAATATGAGAAACCTAAAAATATAACCTTCTTCAATGTAATAATACTAATACAAGGAACTCAAACAGCACGAGAAGAGATCATATTAATTAATATGAGAAACATAGAAATATAACCTTCTTCAATGTAATAATACTAATACAGGGAACTCAAACAGCACGAGAAGAGATCATATTAATTAATATGAGAAACATAGAAACAATAACCTTCTACAAAGTGATATTAATACAGGGAACTTAAACAGGGACTGTAACCTGGAGCAGAGATGGAATTAATATAACAAACCTAGAAACAGTAACCTTCTACAAGATGATATTAATACAGGGAACTTGAGCAGGGACTGTAAGTACAAGAAGAGTTTATATTAATTAATATGAGAAACTTAGAAACAAGGTGACATTAATATAGAAATTTTACAGGCTGTAACCAAGAACCTAGAAACAATAATCTTTCTGAAGGTTATATTAATACAGAGAACTTAAACAGGGGCTGTAAGGACCAGAGGAGATTATATGATTTAGTATGAGAAACCTAGAAATAATAACCTTCTACAATGTGACATTAATATAGGGATCTTACACATGGTAAACAGAAATAAGATTAATACACAAAACCTAGAAATATAACCTTCTACAATGTGACATTAATATAGGGATCTTACACATGGTAAACAGAGATAAGATTAATACATAAAACTTAGAAATATAACCTTCTAGAAGAATATAAGATTAACAGAAGGATCTTAGAAATAGTAAGCTTATGCATGGAGTTGAGATCTATACAAGGAACTTAGAAACATTAATCATATGCAATGATATGAAATGAATATAGAAAACCAGGCATGGCCAGGTGGTTAAGGCACTCAACTCGTAATGTGAGGGTCGCAAGTTCGAAGACCCTTCGTACCAAACATGCTTGCCCTTTCAGTCGTGAGGGCGTTATAAAGGTACGGTCAATCCCACTATTCGTTGGTAAAAAAGTAGCCCAAGACTTGGCGGTGGGTGGTGATGACTAGTTGCCTTCTCTCTAGTCTTACAATACTAAATTAGGAACGGCTAGCGCAGATAGCCCTAATGTAGGTTTGCGCGAAAATTCAAAACAAAAAACCTTACGCATTTTGCAGAGCGACGATTTGTCTTCGAAATGTCGCTCAGAGAACTGAGTATATTTTTATTTTGAAATTATTAATCTTAATGTTCGAGAAAATGCAGTACTTGTTGAAATACTGGGAATGGGATACATTTGATCAGGTGTATATACATTTATACCTAGTGAAAATAATTACATTTTAATGAAGTTAAATAGCAAAATCATAAAGAAGGACTGCGTTAAAAACAACAAATCCAAACCTCTGACTAATTATATAATTTGTTATTTTAACTCAAAAACAATCCGAAAAAAACAAACAAATTAAACAGAAATAAATAAATATGGTTTTGTTTCGGCTTGTTTTGAGTTAAGGTAACAAATTATACACACACATTATAAAATTTAATAACTTATTTTTATGTGATGGGTATATAAAACTTTAAATATATATGCATTGTTTGCAAATATATATGAAAACAGTTACATTAAATCATCGAATCTTGTGTATTTATACGGGCTGTAATAAAAGATATTAAAATAACGTTATAACGGTTTCTTTGTAGAACGTGTTCTTTTGGATTATTTGGAGAAAAGAATGTTTTTTGTTTTGGTTTTGGATATTACGCACAGCTACTCTTCTTTCAAGGACTATTAGCGCTAATCGCCTCTAATTATGAATACATTAAAAGAAAGGAAGTTACTCAGCAGTGCCCACACTTAATTCTTGAACTACTTTTGCCTGACCGAAAAGTAAAATGCGCCACGGGTAATGGGACGTGATCACTGGACTCACAGATCCGCAGTCCAGCAGGTCCGCCATCTGCCACGCTCAACTCTCAGAGAAAAGCAGGATTTATCATAACAGTGTCACTAGCTTTTTAACTTCTGTCTCCCTCCACGATGACTCATCATTAATTATGAGGACTTAGCACGCTAAAAATCGAGTTTTGATACCCGCGATGGGCGCAGTACAGCTAGCCCATTGTGTAGCTTTGTGTTTAATTTAAAACATGAACTTCTTCAGTTGAATATTTTCCTTAGAACCAAAAAGACGAATTACAGTGACGTTAATATACATTTGTCAAGCACCTGGATCACGTTTTTACACAGTTAAATATACTCCTCGGATCCAAAATGACGAATTATAATGAAAATGTACAACTGTAAAACTGTCGCATCGTATTTTCGTACAGTTGATCATCCTTCTCAAATCCATAGAAGTAATAACTTGTTTACTTTGACTTTATGTATTAAAACATTAATTTTAAGCAAAAGTATGTTATTAAAAATTCTGATTTTTCCTTGTTCAAAAAACTCATAATGTTTACTGAAAGCTTCCCACATTTTGTGAAGATAAATGAATCGTATCAAACGATGTATCGCTGTAATCGTATCACTGTTTCACAATATGATACTTGTATTGTATCGCTGTATCGCCACACCCTTCTTACATATGGCAGTTTGTTAAACATTCTAGCGAACATTCATATAAATATTTAAATATAAAAAGAGAATAGATTACAACAATACAGATTGGTTTAACCAGAAGAACTTGTTACATTTTTTCTGCTTAAGGATTACATCATGAAATGTTGCACAATGTGTTTTTAATAAATTCTAGGTTCGATTTTGCTTCGAACCAAAATCTATTTTAAAAAAACAAAAGAGCTTGATCTTTGAAAACTAATCTTGTCTAGAATTAAAGAAAACTCGTTCCACAGAAAGAACAAAAGAAAGATTAATTACCTGTACGATTTTGTTAACTCATAGAATTTTCATATTTACATTTTAACTAAAATTATGTACTCTTGTTTCATAACAAAAGTAAATATACATTTGTAAAATGTAAGTTGAAAAACGTAACACTGTCTGAACTGAGTTCAAAATTGTTTATAAGTTTTACTTTATGTCCAGAACATTAATTATTTAAAGGATTTATATAATAACAAATTCCTGTTAAAACAAAATCCATATATACACATATATATATATTCAATGTTCACCAAAGATTATCAAAAACAGAATAAGGCATAATTTATTAAAAAAGATGTTTATATACTAGTTAATTCATCATGTTATAATGCACTGCATTAAAATTCGTATATTTTTACTGTAGAATAAAGCTGCTTTAGGTAAATTGCGAATAATCTCATAGGAAAAATTATAAATTGCACAGTGATACATAAATAGAAATAGAGCTGAACAGATAATTAAACAGTTACATTCTTATTTTCTCAGGAAATGAATGAAATAAAAATAACAACGTATGATGAAAGTCATTATTTGGTATGTAAAACTATTATCTTTATTCAAAATAGAGTCTTTAAAATTATATTTTCAAATAAAAAATTGCTACATTTTTGGTAGTTCATTTTATTAAGTGAATGTATATTTTATCGTAATTAATTTTTTATTAATTAATTTTTATGTACAAAACTAATGTAAAATTTTGTATTTTACAATTTATTTCATTATTTCTTGTAACATGTTAACTTAAACGAAAAGTAATCCCTCAGGTGCTGTTTCTATAATTTCTATCCACACATATCCTAAGGGATATTGATTCGTGATTTCTACTGTTGACGAGAAAATTTCTACCTGGTAACTTGGTTATAGTAAACTTGGCAATCGGAAAGACTTTCATGTCAGCTAAATGTATTGTATCGCTGTAACTCATCATTAGTAATTGTGTAAACCAAAAACTAACCTGGTTTTACGTCATCTCGTATTTTATTCTATCAAAGGGCTGAATGTGACCGAAGAGAAATATTTTTATTCTCTGCATTAATTTAATCTCAAAATCTCTGAAATGCTAATCAATGACCTAAGCGCCAATTGTTATTATCTGATGAAAACTATGTTTAGCGAACAAACTATTTGTTACCTGGTAAAACCATGTTTCGCGAACAATCTATAACTACCATAAATAGACTTACTTATTTCGATGGGGGAAGGAAAACAGGTATTTTATTGTTCATCCGAAGTGTCATATAAAATAATTTTCTCTAGATTACGTGTTTTTATAACGCAGATATTTACGCTGTTTCCTAATCAGCTTTCATCCCACTCTGACTTATATTGTTTCATAGATATGGTTTAATTTTTAACAAACAATGTTCCTATGTATCAATTAAGCCCGTAACTCCTTGTAATTATAACGTTTTTGTGTCAGTGAACACACTTTAAGATTTTCATACTTGCAGTGGCTAACATACACATGTTTATCAATAACTCCTTGATACAGCCAAACATATTTATCCATCAGAACTCAGTATGAGAACAGTTTCCCTTTACTAAAAACAAATCACACCCTCTGATTTTAGATATCAGCGTCGTTCATCAAACATTCAAGCCAAATGATTTCTATAAAACGGACATTATAAATTTTAAAGTTATAAATTTTTCATTTCCCAATCCAAATATTTCTAATAAGTTATACTGCAATTATTACTGCTCACAGTTTATTAGCTACAATGTAGTTTGTTCTACATTGTAGAACATCAAACTTATAAATTCACTCGCTGTTTTTACAAACGAAATTTTATTATTCCTTTCTGAAGATAAAATGTATTCACGTTTGGGTAACATTCTACAATATTCTTACTGTTAATAATTATGTGGTTTAAAAGTGCGAGCAATATAACAAGTTTTCAATGGGCAGGTAGGTTAAGGCATTCGACTCGTAATGTGGGAGTCGCGGATTCGAATTTCGGTCGCACCAACCATGCTCGCCTTTTTAGCCGTGAGGGCGTTATAATGTGACGATCAATCCCACTATTCGTTGGTAAAAGAGTAGCCGAAGAGTTGGCGGCAGATGGTGATGACTAGCTGCCTTTCCTCTAGTCTTACACTGCTAAATTAGGGACGGTTAGCACAGATAGCCCTCGAGTAGCTTTGTACAAAATTCAAAACAAACAAACAAGTTTATATGTTGTATAACATTACCGCATTAATTGAATTACAGTAATTTTTAATAATTATTTTATTCATTTACCATTTTCTGTAGCCTCCTTTTCCAAGTGTCATTCTTATTATCGAACTTTTCATAGGTTTTAATCCATTTACATTCAACTATTACATAATATTCAACTTTATCTATCATTCCCTGTCGCCCGCTTCAAGTTTGTTTTTTGCATTTTTTTAAAGTTATGGTTATTACATAGATTCGGATCAGTTGTATTTAATATATGTTTTCCTTTTTATTACATTTATCATGGTTGTACTTTTTTAACGAGGATTACACACAATTTCCCAAACAACAAATTTCAACCTATGTTCCCAAAATTTTCCTCTTTACGTCTCTCCCTTTTTATGGGTTCGCAATTCCTACCAATTAAAAATACATCTCTTCACTAATAAAGAAAAACTTCTACCATCACACTTAGCCTATAATAATATATGACCTAGCCTCAGCGTTACAAACTTACTTCATTATAAAGATCAGGTTCGTTCATGGTCCCTGTGTAAACATACATGTAGTAACGGTAAGATCACGTACACTAGTAAAACTAAACGCCTCTTAAAAAACTAGAATCTGTGAAAATTTACAGTATCTACCAGAACCAACCATACACTCATCCATTCGTTAACATTTTGAAACCACAGGTTACAATATTTCATTTGACAATTTCTCTATCATTATCACAGGATCTTCACACCTTGAACTCATACATAAAAATGCATTCATCGATAAAGACCACCCGATTCTTAATGATTCATAAAGCTTTTTAGATCTTAAATTTTCACACTTACTACAGCTGTTGTGTAATATATATATACATAAACATCGTTTTATCCGTGCATTTACAGCTTTTATTGATAACTAAGTAAACTAATGATTATATTATTATATGATAATTTTAGTAATAATCCTCTTTGTAACACGACTTTTCAAATTCGATGAAGATCGAATAAGTTATTCCAAAACGTTGTTCGAACCTTGTAAATAGAATGTTTTATGTGTTATCAACCGTTTTCATCTTCTTTATTAAACTACGGTTATATCTTAATTAAAGTACCAACATTCTAATAATTTATTGTGCTCTACAAATATTTAGCTATTTTCTCATCTATTGTTTAGTATTTTCATTAGTATTATATTTTGGCTGTACTATTAGTACTAGACTCTATAACTAAACAGTAACGTGTTTTTGGGACACGTCCTTGTTAGAGACGATAAAGGAAAGTTTTGTTTATATTGATCTTACTTTATTTGTCATATTTTCCATTGTTGTAGCTTTCTTTTTTTTAAGCGTTATTCGTATTATTAAAATTCCTTGAGGCTTAACGCATTTACTTATAGAAGAATTAACCTTATTTATTACTAGTTGGAGTACCCGTACTTTGGACGGAAGTTATGTAAATTCATTATTAATGAAAGGCTGCTTCCCTAATACGTAACTGTAAAAAACCAACAAAAAACTAACTAATTAACTAACAAAAACACACAAGCAAAAGCCCTTAAAAACAGTAAAACAAAATTGTTAAACTGCAAATTTGCATGTACCTCCAAACGGACCCACCAAACCTTCGTGTTAAATTTAGTGAAGATCCATCAACAGGGGGCGAAATAGTGTTAAAAACTGAAAAGTTTCCATAAATACTGAAAAAGGAAAACTGAAAACTTGTATCTATCTTCCCATGGGCCTAATTAACCACAATACCAGTTTTGGTTAAAATTCATTTACACCCTGCGAAGCATTTACATGGACATTTAACAAAGAACAAACAGTATTATTATATTTATATAGATTCCTTGTTTCCTTCTTTCTCACACACACACAGACATCCTAAGGGATATTGATCCACAATTCCTACTATTGATGAGGATATATGTACTTGGTAACTTTGTTATAGTACATTTGATGATTGCAAAGTGTTTAGCGTCAGTAAAATAATTTTGTATGTAAACCAAACAATAACCTATAATTACGTCATATCTGAAATCGTACATTTTTTTTTTATTTAATGTTTAAAGATTGAACAGGTTCTTCTAGGTTATGAAAGCTTTCCCAAGTACTTTTCTCTAGGCCTCGCTTATAAGATTTGGGTAGCCTATGAGATGGATCCCTAATTTTAAATTAAGAGATCATAGGAAAAGAAACTAATCAACAGCTCCCTCTGCCGACTCTAAGTTGAGATACTCTTGTCTAACCAAATAGTGAGATTAGAAAATAACTATTATAGTGCACCTAAGGCCCCAAAGTGTAGAATGAATTTTTTGCAGCAACGACCCTCAAACTGTCATTTCTGTGATTATCTCTCCGAGAATTTTAGCCATTTGCCCAAGCCCAGCCCTCTCGTCTTTTTAATACCAACTGCAACAAATCATTATATCCACGTATTTCCTATCTTTCCAAAACTGTATACTCAGGTATTCCTTTGAGTCCTCGCACTTGGATATTAACTTCAGTTTGACGTTCTAAACTGAGTACCTAATACCAAACTTTCCTATATTAATTCGTTATTTTTCATATCAATACCTCGAAAAGCAACTGAAAGGTTATATATCTGTTAATCAGTGTAATAATCAAATGAATAACCCGGTTGTAAAAGTAGTTTCTACAACGTCAGTGCCATAATGGATTAATTATAAATGGCTTTAAAAAGATAAATTAACTGACATTCACACTACTTTCTTACAAAGGTCTCAACTTATTCCTGTACATTTTATAATGGGTGAAAGATAATTTTCTGTGGAAATGAAATGTAGATCATATTAAAGAATTACCTCACGAATCGTAAATCATAGGAAATTTGTTTAATTAGATATTACTTTACACCAAGAAAATAAATAAATAAAACAAATTATGTTCTGTCTAATACAATATTTCGATTACAATAATTCCTAAAGGACAATTTCCCGCTATTTTAAATTGTAATTAAATTCATTTGCATATAAATTTGTCCCAACATAGCCAAGTGTGTTAAGGCGTGCGACTCTTAATCTAAGGGGCGCGGGTTCGAATCTCGATCGCACCAAACATGGCTCGCCCTTTCGGCCGTGGGGGTGTTATAATGTGACGGTCAATCCCACTATTCCTTGGTAAAAGAGTAGCCCAAGAGTTGGCGGGGAGAGGGGGGTGATGACTAGCTGCCTTCTCTCTAGTCTTGCATTGCTAAATTAGGGACGCCTAGCGCAGATAGCCCTCGAGTAGTCTTTGCGTGAAATTCAAAACAAAAAAAAAGCATATAAATCAATGATGAAAATATAAAGTAGTTGGATTTTCACAATATTAAAGAAAAAGTTTTTTTAATAAAGAAGTCAAGATGAAAAGTTTGCATCAATTTGTTCGACGCTATATTTTTTTTTTTCTATTTGGAAGTCCACACATACTACACATACTATTCCAGTATTGGCCAGATTTTGCTCTGATCATACACTTTCCTTATCTAATTCGCCTAATTTTTGGAATATCCTTTATTTGTTGTCGCTGGATTTATCTGTCAACAGCAAAGTCATATAGATGTCGTATGAGTCAGATAATTTTCTCCAATAACAGAACGATGCACCTCGTGATCAAACTTGAATATAAATTCAATAAAGAAAGTTAAGTGTTATATTTTTATTTCTCCAGCTAAGTTGTTTTGCTGCTGTTCGAACGCCAGATGTCTTCTCACAAAGTGAATAATCGGACCGACGTCTATCATGTGTTAAACCAGTTAGCAACCTGATTCTGATAAACTATGAAAACTTTTCCGCATACTTTTCTCTCGAATTCGTTTACAGTGTAAATCATGGGAACTACAGCTCGTGGAAATTTATAGGAAGACATCTGTGTTGAAGAATGGTAAAGAAAAAAAAACATGTAAAACCCCATCGGTTCAAGAAAAGTTCTCCACAATGTTCCTTCTTGAATTGATTTAAGCTATTGAATTGGTTAGTAAACACTCCAAACCTTCTCACTGTAGACAAAAAATAAACTAAACAGAAGATTGATTAGAAGCTGATGCAGATATGTTATGCAAATTCCACTAATGTAAGACTCTATAGTTAGTGAAGATGCTTACTATCTGATAGATTTAAAGAACATTTTAATCACAACTTTATCAAAAATATGAAACAGTATTTATGAATATCCAAAGTTTGTGCAAAAATTCTCTTTCAAAAGGCGTTTTTTTTTCGTTACGTTATATTTCCAAATATACTGAAGATTAAAGTGATTCCATGAGAAAGTAATTAGATGTGCAGTGTCTCGAAATTTCAAAAACTAACAGGACTGAATATTTGTGTGATTTGTTGGAAGTAAAAATAGAAAGGCGGATAATGATTCCGCTAACGTTAAAGTATTAGAGATAAAATATTCTTTTTGGTTTTCGAGATGAATGCTTGACGTTTTGTTTGTTTTGAATTTCGCTCAAAATCATACGAGGACTATCCAAGCTAGCCGTTCCCAATTTGGTAGTGAAAGACTAGAGAGAAGGCAGTTGGTCATCACCACCCACCGCCAACTCTTGAACTAATCTTTTACCAACGGCTAATGGGATTGGCCATCATATAATAGCGCCCTTACGGCTGAAAGGGCAAGCATGTTTGGTGGAACGGATATTCGAACACGTTACACTCAAATCGCGAGCCAAACGCCCTAACTACCTGATCATGCTAAGCCTCAACAATTAGATTTTGTTAACAGAAGACATTGTTTTGGTATGTTAATATAGCCCAGACTCTAGTCCAGTTACACTCTATCTGACAATAGAATAGAATTGTAGCGTAGCTTTCTTGGCAAAAGGCTGTAGTGTAATATTATCATGGTCAAAGCTACACATCTGCTCCCTGCGGCTTTCAATAACCAACCGGTGTGTGTGAAGATGACAGTTTTCTGTTGTCCGTTTCAACAGTCCTTTCACACAGAAATGTATAGTCGCTACGATTTGACTAACACATCTTCAGGTGGAATAGCATAAACACCTGTTTCATTTTCTCCAACCGTTTGAGCTGTATGACGGTTGAATAATATCTTATATATAGACGATTTGATTCACTCTTACAGACAGACAGCTTTTTCAATTACGTTGCGTACTTTGCTGGGGGCACGTGGACAGCTTTTGCTACTGAGCTTTGAGTTCGTGGATCTACACGTTACATAACGCCATATTGCTGAACACAGCTTGGGTACGACTTGATGCAGGTTTCTCTCTGGTCTCCATGCCTACGTTGACCAAAGTTCTTTTTTTTCTAATGTCATTGAGGACAATGGCACCACCCGTCTTGAAATTCTGAAACTTCGATCTGAACACATTTTTATGAAATTAGTGTATGAATATTTTGAGGCGAAGAGAGTTGTTACATACCCATTTAGCATGTATAACGTCTGTATGTTTAGCGTAGTAATTTCCTAAGCGAACCAGCATTTTTTTTATAAATGCTCAAGATCGTTATATAGTTTAGATTAGCAATCATGTAACTTAGATGGTCAGAAATGTTTTCGCTTATCAAGTAAATTAACTACTTGTATTTTACGAACAGTTAGATTTTTCTAAAAATTTAGCTTCATTACTAACTTAATAGGATTTTCACAACATGCCCTATTTTGAAAATACTATTAACAAAAGCTCCATTTAATCGAAATCACCAATTAATGCTTTGTTTGTTTTGGAATTTCGCACAAAGCTACTCGAGGGCTATCTGTGCTAGCCGTCCCTAATTTAGCAGTGTAAGACTAGAGGGAAGGCAGCTAGTCATCACCACCCACCGCCAACTCTTGGGCTACTCTTTTACCAACGAATAGTGGGATTGACCGTCACATTATAACGCCCCCACAGCTGAGAGGGCGAGCATGTTTGGCGCGAACCCGCAACCCTCAGATTACGAAGCGCACGCCTTAACGCGCTAGGCCATGCCGGGCCCACCAATTAATGACTTTAAACATTATCATATGACAATGTATTTGAAGCAGCTTTACAGGTTATTTTGCTAAAATCAGAGGCTCGATTCCCTTCGGTGGGCTCATCTGATGTAGCTTTGCTACAAGAAAACACACACACACACACACATACACAGGTTATTTTGACTCCACTGTTTCCTAGTGGCCAACTTGACAACTATGTCCTTACGAGTGTTTGCATTTAAAGAAATGTATTAATATTTCACCAAAAGTATCAGTATCATTTCTTCTAAAAAACCAGTCAGACAGATGTGAGGAATATTCTCATTTTGAACAAAAATATACTTAGCACTTTAGGTGAATAAAGTAATTTACACCATATTAAATTCATAACTAGAGTATAGAACTCATGTTATTATACGTGCGAAACATTTTTCTTATTGTGGTATATTGTATTTTAATTCACAGAGTTCGTAAACATATAAGAACAGTGCGAAAAAAGTTAAAGCAATAAAAATTGTTGAGTTTTATTTGTTTTTGTTTGTTCTGAATTAAGTACAAAGCTACACAATGGGCTACCTGTGCTCTGCCCACCACGGGTATCGAAACCTGATTTCTAGCGCTGTACAATTAGGGGGCAAAGCAGTTAAGTAACTTGCCTTAACTTCTCACGTATGAAGTTAGATACATAGAATTTTGAGGACTATGCAGGACGTCTTGGTGACAGCGAGGTTAAACATATTCCACAAAATTTGGTACCCACCAAACACCTCTGGTACAAAATACACTTTGAGCCAAATGAAATGAGCAAAAATGACAACACGTTTGATTTACACAATATGAGACACTAAATACTGTGATGCTTTCAAAACCTGAGAGACTGAGGCAAGCGTTATAACTCAGTAGGGTACCGATACTCTAAATGTCTAGAAGAATAGAGTAAAAAATTCGCCCACAAAACATTAATATGTAAATTATACTTTAGGAGATGGAGCTCTGAAGGTTGAGACACCAGTACTATTTACAATCACGTATATTTACGCATATGATGACGTCGTCCGTACTTTCCTACTGTTAATTTAATTTTTGCATTGTTTAATGAAGTTTAGAAAGCTTCCCACACTTGGTCTTTTAACAATATATACGATTAATATGAGCTTTAGCTCAGAAATAGCTAATTATTAAGACCAAGAAATCAAGTCAACTGTATAACGACTACAACTAATCATATAATGTTCATGAATTCTTACTTATAAAAATTGTAATTCACTATACATCCGATGAGTACTCTCGCTGTTAACATTTTTGTCCATAAACCCAATGATGTCTCATATACGTGGCCTGCTAACCTTGGGAGATTTAGGTCATAGATATCCATCTAGTGAGATAACAATGGAAAATAATCAGTTATAAAAGTATAAAAATATAAAGTTGAAAGTAAAAATTCTAGATACATGTAAAAATGTTATTAATGAAAGTCGCATTAAAGAAAGAATTTGTACGCACAATCAGTAGAAACATGTATAAGGAAAGCTTTACACCGTCCTCTTTAACAACGATTTTGTGATCAATGAAACCAGTTAAACGACTACGACCGTGTAATTTTAAGGAAGTCCAACGTCTGAGGTAAATTACTACAATATGTTACTGGTTATCTCTAGAGTCGAATAACGGAACAGTAATAATAGCACAATCAAAAAGTAATGCTTGTCATTTCTGGTAATAAAGCTAACGAAAAAAAAAAAAAAGAACTTTCCCGATAACAATCGGTTTGATTCAGTACAAAGTTACTCAATGATCTACCTATCTGTGTTCTGCTCACCTTACATGTACTGAGAGGCACTTAACAATAACAGAAAAAACATTTTATATCAACCAACCTGACTTCATCAAGATTTCATGAGCTGAATAATTAACTGAACCGTACAATAAATAGCTAGAATATCTGTACTTTAATTAAAAGATAATCAAGTTAAACATGACAAGAAAATATAATATATTAAGCATAAAGTGTGTCTAAGGCAAGAAATATACATTGAATTAGGCGTCCATTTTCATGTAAATTTCAACGTTTCTTCAATGAAAATGAATAGCAAAAGTTCTAACTTTAAAACTCTACTTTTTTTTCCAAAAATATAATGGGATTTGAAATATTGCCTATGCTCAAATAATCGGCCCGGCATGGCCAAGCGTATTAAGGCGTGCGACTCGTAATCTGAGGGTCGCGGGTTCGCATCCCCGTCGCGCTAAACATGCTCGCCCTTTCAGCCGTGGGGGCGTTATAATGTGACGGTCAATCTCACTATTCGTTGGTAAAAGAGTAGCCCAAGAGTTGGCGGTGGGTGGTGATGACTAGCTGCCTTCCCTCTAGTTTTACACTGCTAATTTAAGGACGGCTAGCACAGATAGCCCTCGAGTAGCTTTGTGCGAAATTCAAAAACAAACAAACAAAAAATGCTTAAATAATCCAACCTACAAAATTTTTCATTATCTACAGTTCCTAAATCATTAGTTTCTGAAAAAGAACACAACAAAAGTGCGATACCTGAAGTAAGACGGTCGCGGCTGAAACAAAATGCTCATGTCACGGATTCGAGAATGTGTTGTTGTTCTTTAGGATTTCCTGGAAAAGGCCCGTAGGTTGATTTGAATATAAAGGAATATTATACTCGTTTTAGACACAATATCAAGGAATAACGAATCATGTAGAGTTGTTAATTTTCTGAGGTTCTGTTGATTCCATGATAGTAATAACTCTCTCGTTAACGATTCTACGTGTCTGTAATTATTCCTATATACATACACGTGCAGGATAAAGGTGACTCAAAATAAACTAAAGCAAACTTAATCCTGTATTCTAACTCCGTGCTGGGAGGACAGTTGTGTTAAAGGGAACTCGTTCAAGAAAGGTTTGTCCAGATTTTGGTTGTGTATAATAGACTGCGGTCATTATTCACATCACTTCTAAGAATTTTTGAGTGAAAGCATATTAATGCCGTCGTTATTGTAGTATCGATTTGCCGACGTTTGAAGTTAGAATAACTTATGGGAAAAGTAAAATGACTAGATTATTAGAACTTATAAACACGAGTGTTAACTTGAGAAGTACTCTCACACGATAATAGCCTTATAAAACTTCTATACTAAAACTTTGTGTCTTGAGTTAATAATAGATGGTTCTAATGTCTGCTTATATCTTAATTATATATTTTTAGTATCTAATAACACGCTCTACGTTTTATATTAAAATGATATAACAATTTACTAACAGACATAGATGTTCAACATTGTTAGAAATGTGAATATGTTCATTTAATTCTACACAGTTGCTAAAAATCTAAATAATTTTGTATGCTAGTTCTTTGTAATACGGACTATTCCAGGTCAGTTAAATCGTTGAAATATAAAACTTAAGACTTTGATGTTCAGTGGCACCAGTTTCCATCAGATAACCTAGATGGTAGTCATGAACCATGGAAAATTTGCCTTTTTAAGTGACATTTTTTAAACTGGTTGAGTTTACGTCTTTAAACACTTTTCCTAAATTGTAGCTTTCTTTACATTTCAAAGTTCAAGACTCTAAAATGAACTTAGTGCCGACACATTTAAATGTTGCATAAATACTGTCTTTCTAGTAGAACCTTCAAAGTTACCTTAATTAATTTGTCATTAAAAGCCAGACTATTGAACAGTTGCTGATAACGTAATCTAATTTCACCATTGTTGGTTTATATTTTCCTTTCTACTCTTTGAGTAAATCGTATTATAGTTTTAGCACATGATAAATACTAGCTAGTGGGCTTTTAAGCTGTAGGTTAATAAGTGATTATAGTATTGTAAAAAAACAATATCATTTCGTCATCACTAAGGCATGCTCTATTTTTAATTAGTTGTAACTAAAATTTTCCTATCGCTTGTGTTCAGAAGGCACACAAGATGACAGTTAAAATCAAACTGTTAAATTTTAAATATTTAAATATTTGTGCTCCCCAGTGGCTCAGCGGCATGTCTGCGGACTTATAACGCTAAAATCCGGGTTTCGATACCCGTGGTGGGCAGAGCACAGATAGCCCATTGTGAAGCTTTGTGCTTAATTCAAAACAACAACAACAATTTAAATATTTGTTGTATCCGTTATTTAAATCAAAATTCCATAACATAGTATGATATTAATGCTATTATTTAAATATTTGCTATTAAATATTCCAAATTAGATATATTAAAAAAAATAATATTATGTACGCATGTATAATTATATTGCATTGCTGTTGTCTCTCCGGGTTGTCAACATATTGTTTATAATGGTTAATGTCTTAGGTAATAGCACCCAAATGCGTTTTGGATATTCCACCTATCTGATATCAAATCCAAACACCGATGTAAATCTAGTCAGCCGTCATGGAAAATAATAAAAAATGAAATAATGGTATTAATATGAGCACTTACACCGACAACGTATGAGTTTCTAGTGCTTTTCACTGTCTATACCCAGCTGTGGTAAAGCATTCATTCTTAAATTTTTGAAGCTTTGAATTGGAACTTGTATATTTTTATTTAATATCTTCTAATTATATTTAGTTTTGTTGAATATTTTATAGATATATTTAATATTTTTTTCTGAGATTGGAGATTGGGAGTTTATTTAGGAGAAATATTAAGGTGTTCCATTTTTACTTTAAGAAATATAAGAGTAACGGCCTTCTCACAACTGACAGTGAAAGGCAGTATAAACTGGTACGTTGTCGATGTAAGCGCTCAGACTCATACCATTATTTCATTATTCTCCATGCCGGCTAACTAGATTGACGTCGGCGTTTAGATTTTGTCTGATAGGTGGGATAACCCCAACACTTTTGGTTGCTACTACCATAGACATTACCCGTTATGACGTTAAGTTGACAACCTGGACCGATACAGTAATGCTGTATTTAATTAATTATTGTTATTAGTGCTGATTTAGTCACCTATTAACAATTAGTGGAATCAGTGGTTTGTAAGCTATTTATTTATGTACGTGTATATATTACCAATGTAGTGAACGTTATCAAGAATACAGCTGTATCATTGATACTGATCGACTGTTATCATTATGGAAATTAAAAGATAAGTCTTACTTGTTTAATTTATACACAAACAATTTAAAAACCATTGATAAGATACAAGTTCTGAAGGCTTATGGCAACATTCCCGGTTCAACTAGTACGAAAAATCTTTGAATAGCTCATTAAAGAAACACGTGTTTGGAAGATGGTTTCTTACACTAAAGTTTCGTTAATTAACATAGTACTATCATGTAGAGGTAAAATATTTCATGTTTCGACTAACTAAGGTGTAAGTCACTATTAATTAACTAACACGTGGAGTCTATTTTTTAAGTTGTTTTATATTTTAACGAACTTATGTTCACGTTTTAAATGTCGATTTTCTTAGATTTACACTCTACTGAGTCAGTCAAATTATACTATATATCTTTGGATATTTCTTGACTCCTTCGAACCGTACAATCGTGTCAATTAATTACACATCTTTACGCTTTTCATATTTTACCCCGAATTACATAACTTTTCATACTCTATATTGTAATCCATGTTCCTTTGATCTGACTGGAACTTTTTTCTCCTTCACTAAATCATGTTTCACTCGTTCTGAATATGTTTTTAAAGCTTAACGTCAGGATTTATTCTCACCATTCTACAGTTCTGTTGAAACTGTATTTACAGTTAGTTTATTTTCAGACGAATTCCGCACGAAAAAAAAACAACTGAATCAAATACCTTTTCAGGCCATTTTTTGGAATTTCAAGCCCAGTTGCAGTTCCTCTCCATTTAATCCAATTGAACGTGCAAATCGCGTGCTTCTGCGCTATATTTTACCGTATGTCTGTTATACACTTTTCTTGTTGATTTTATCTTAGGGGAAAATAGGGAATGTTTCGCGTAAAACACCACGTGCTAAATATCCTCACTATACAGCAACATTTGTTTACAGTCAGCTTCTGCCTCATAAAAGAAATAAGTTATAGAATAGATAGAGAGGCAAAGATAAATAGTTAATGAGTGAGTGAATGAGCTTTTCAAGAGTTCATGTGGTATAATAACTTACAAGCCACACTTCAGTCTAGTAACATAACTTAATGTTGTTTGTAACACTGATAAACTTGTTTTTATCTAGAACATTGCACTTTCTGTTGACGAATTTGGTTGATATTAGCCTTTTGATAGTATTGGTTGTTTTGAATTTCGTGCAAAGCTATCTGTGCTAGCCGTCCCTAATTTAGTAGTGCAAGACTAGAGGGAAGACGGCTAGTCACCACCATCCCACCGTCAACTCTTGGGCTATTCTTTTACCAACGAATAGTGGGATTGACCGTCACATAATAACGCCCCCACAGCTGAAAGAGCAAGCATGTTTGGTGCGATTGGATTCAAACCCGCGACCCTCGAATTACTAGTCGAGTGCCTTAACTACCTGACCACGCCGGCCAGTATTGTTTTGCTCTCTAAAAAGCTTGAAATGTTTCACTTATCACTTACGCTTGTCTTCTAGCTCAGGTGGTTAGGACGTTGGACTCGCAATTTCAGGGTTACGAGTTCGATTTCCCATCCCACTAAATGTACATGCCTCTTTTTGCAGTGGGGAGGGTTATAATGTGCCTGCCAATCCCTTTATTTGTTGGTAAAAGAGTAGCCCAAGAGTTGGCGCTGGGAGGTGATGACAAGCTGCCTTCCTTCTAGCCTTAAACTTCTAAATCAGGGACGGCTAGCGCAGATAGCTCTTGTTTAGCTTTATGGGAAATTCATAACAAATAAAAAAAGCAAGCTTGTCTTCTGCTTAATGTGTGGAATGTAAAATGTAATATTTACATTCGTATTCACAGCTGTGCGAATTAAGTGTATAAGTTTTAAACTTTGTTGATACTGTAAAGCAATAAACAAACTAACAGCATTATACATTTCACTATGTGTTTCAAACCATAAATTAAGATTTTCATAATTTAGATAATGCTTATTTTATATGATAAGCAGATTCTTAGCACTTATAGTGGAACGAAATTATTACTCTAAATGATTTTGTGCTTCAATTTAACTTTAAAATGGAATTTCGTTAAATAAGTTTGTTTGTTAGTTTTCTTATAGCAAAGCCACAGCGGGCTATCTACTGCGCCCACCGAGGGGAATCAAACCTCTCATTTTAGCGTTGTAAGCCCGATGACATACCGCTGTACTAGCGGGGGTACTAATAAGTTTTGTTTCATTGAAGTAGCATTACATATTGAATTATTAAAAAGCTAATCGGAGGGCCTCACATGGTTTAATGGTTAGAGGTAAGGCTATAGATTTTACAAAATCCGAGATTCAAATCTGTGATATACTATTTAATACGCTTCTAGTTGTGAACGCGTTATAAAAGTAGTTGTCAATACTGTTCTTTAATAATGGTTTCCTTGTAGAAAGCAGGGGCTGTTGATTATTGTTTTCTCTCTAGTTAGCAGTTCAAAGCTAGAAATAGCTATGCATAACACTTCTGTCTCTGAAATGTGTGTTTTACTTCAATGAAATAGCTAAAGTTCTCCAATTAAATAGCATTATATACGAAATATTGACAGTTAGAGTTCTCCAGTTAAATAGCATTCTATACGAAATATTGACAGTTAGAGTTCTCCAGTTAAATAGCATTCTATACGAAATATTGGCAGTTAGAGTTCTCCAGTTAAATATCATTCTATACGAAATATTGGCAGTTAGAGTTCTCCAGTTAAATAGCATTCTATACGAAATATTGACAGTTAGAGTTCTCCAGTTAAATAGCATTCTATACGAAATATTGGCAGTTAGAGTTCTCCAGTTAAATATCATTCTATACGAAATATTGGCAGTTAGAGTTCTCCAGTTAAATAGCATTCTATATGAAATATTGACAGTATGGAATTGTTGGGTTTTTACACAATTAGGAAAATAATTCTTAATTTTAGTACTCAGCATACGGAAAGTATACGGTGATATAATTAAATTAAACACTATGAGACAATCCCAGTGCTCTTATTAACAGGATTTGTTTGTTTGTTTTGAATTTCGTTCAAAGCTACACGAGGGCTATCTGCGCTAGCCGTCCCTAATTTAGCAGGGTAAAACTGGAGGGAAGACAGCTAGTCATCACCACCCACGGCCAACTCTTGAGCTACTCTTTTACCAACGAATAGTGGGATTGACCGTCACATTATAATGCCCCCACGGTTGAAAGGGCGAGCATGTTTGGTGCGACGGGGATTCGAACCCGCGACCCTCAGATTACGAGTCGAACGCCTTAACGCACCTGGCCATGCCGGGCCTTATTAACAGGAGATGACCCCTCATATGGTGATCTTCTACCTCGTGTCAGGTGAAAGGTGACCTTCCTTTATTGGTATTATCAGCAGACTTTTGGCTGTATGCTGTTTTAATGATGGACCGTATCTTCCTTATTTTTTCCATTTGTGACTTTGTTTCTCAGTGTTTTCATTACATCTGAACAACGACGAAGCACAGTATCTTACCAGTAGAGTTGTGTTGGATTTAGCATATGGCTTCTTTTTCGAGATTTTCAGCTTCCTTAAGTTAGCTGCATGAACATCCATATCTTACGATGCAGCTGCTTTGCTTTTTTTGTTTTCTTCCACCCATTTAGGGTCAACCAGTTTGAAGTTACTTCAATACCTTTTGCAAGTGAGTTTCAGATATAATACTGGTGAGTCTTCATAATTGTAGTTCATTATTTTGAGCTATCTACAACGAAGAATAGTTTATGCCTTCCGGTTACATTCTCTGGTACTAGTGTAAAGTTTGAATACTCTACCAGGTTTATAAAGGATGTCGTTTCTGTGTCAAATCAGATATTTTGCTATTTACGACAGATGACCGTCTACCATGGGGCAAGAAATATCTATGGTTATTACGACAGATGACCGTCTACCATGTTCTCTAAATAGATGCTAACAGGGTTTGGTTCCATGGTCTCTAAATAGATGCTAGCAGGGTTTGGTTCCATGGTCTCTAAATAGATGCCAGCAGGGTTTGGTTCCATGGTATCTGAATAGATGCTAGCAGGGTTTGGTTCCATGGTCTCTAAATAGATGCTAGCAGGGTTTGGTTCCGTGGTCTCTGAATAGATGCTAGCAGAGTTTGGTTCCATAGTCTCTAAATAGATGCTAGCAGGGTTTGGTTCCATAGTCTCTAAATAGATGCTAGCAGTGTTTGGTTTTGTTTGTTTTGTTTTTGGTCGTCAGCTGCCTTATTTCTACATTTTCTTCCTAAGCTGATTTTTACAGATGCTATTGTTTTCATATGCTTATTTCACACAGGAGAAATCTGAAATTTATACAGATTATCTTAGTAGTGGCTGTATAGCTGCTTCCTACCAGTGGTAGTCTCCTAAGAAGTCTTATAGGCGATCCTTTATGTTGTTGGTTGCTTTAGAGCTAAAATGTTATAAATGAAAAGATCACGATGATGTAATGTACGGTCTACACCTTAGTGATTAATTTTGTCTGTAGCTGCTGTTGGGATTGCGAGTTGTAGTATAATTTTGATAGAGGTGACTGAAGTAGATTCCGTTACCAATCTTAAACTGTTGTTTTATATCGTTACTAACACCATAACACTGATACCAGTTATATTATTGGTAGTGCATAATCTAAGACAATTCGATAGCCTTCAAGACAATAGTGATCCCTCATGGACGCTGGTAAGGAAATGTTTTGTACAGGCATTCTCACAAAGGTTTCTATAAAGTTTTGATATCTCTTGCTAAGCTTCCGCCTCTTACTTCAAAAAGTTGGTTTATGTAAGCTTCTTAATGGTGGAAATCCTTGCACCATTCAAATATGGAACTTCGTCTCTAGATATATTTATGATTTTGTCTATCTCGTTTAAGTTAAAGATGGCGTTTCATATTCATTTGTAGTGTAGCTAAGAACTGGAGTAACATTAGTTAATTGTCTTCATCTATATTGTTATCATGGAAAATGACTGAAATTATCAAATGTTTGGATTCTGTGCTAGCTATAAACTGTAGAAGTTACATAATAAATCGTTTTTGAAATTAACCTTGCTACATTGTTCTTCTATTTCATGCCATGTGCTTTAAAAGCTGATTGCCCGCAGAGAGTATAGACTCTTTTTCGTACAATATTTGAATTTTGTGCCCAAACTAGGTCATTTTACATTGACGTAAACTCAGCCTGAGCTTCAATGTGAACATTCTAGGCTTTGTAATTATCGTTTTCGCCAGTATGGGGAGTTCCATTTACACAAGTCGATGGTTTGACTTCGATCAATGTTGTATAAATGGTTGAAGATACGAGCCTGACATTTTTGTATGGCTTTGAGATTGTACGTGGATGTTGAATTTGAATAGCACTTAAGTAAGCTAAATGCATATAAACTGATGGGTGTGCAATCAGATGACTTCATAGGTGTGTTAGAGGAGGGGACACCATGAACAGTGGTTTAATTCGTCACGGTTTATAGATAGTTGTCGTGTTCTTAAATGTGTAACTTCATGATTTATCCTGGACTAGCCATACCTTCTTCGTGTCCTAGCCTTAAAGTGCAGCAATTTTATGTTACAAAAGTGATATCAATACACTTTACTGATATATATACAAGTAGAATTTCCATATGCTTTACTACGCATTCTTTAGTGTTTGAATTTCCCATTATATGAGAAATCTGCGGCATATATTTTACAACAGACTTCCATTACACATGCACATGTAAGTTCTTCTCCAAAAATAATCAGGTTATGATATTATTTGCAGGGAAAAAAATCTCTCATTCTAAATATAATAAACAATTTAAGTTTGTAACATTTGCTTTGCGAAAACTGAATATGTTTGTTCGTTAAACGAAGTTTGTTAAAGAAAGGAAAACAAGATCTATTACCTAGTACGAGTTAACAGTAAAACAAAATCTAAGTTCAGTAGGTTTGTGTTGATTTCATACAAATTAGCATCTACTTTAAAAGAGCTTGGTTTGTTTATAATTTCGCGCAAAGCTACGCGCAGGTTGCCTGCCCTATCCAGCCCTAATTTAGCAGTGACAAACTAAAGAAACGTCAGCTAGTCAACATCATCTACCGCCAACTCTTGGGCTACTCTTTTACCAATGAATAGTAAACTGACCGTCAACTTATAACGCCCCCATATCTGAAAGGATGAACATGTTAGTGATAAAGTGTTGTAAGATAGTAGGTAAAAATAAGGAACAGAAAAAGAAACCGAGAAGCACCTTGGAACTTCAAGAAATCCCAGTCTTCGTGTGGCATCATGAAGTCCCCCGTGTCGACAGTCATTCCCCTCGTGCACTCTATGTCAGAATAACGTAAAGCAGTTATAAAGGCAAGAGAGATTTGTTTGTTTTTGAATTTAGCACAAAGCTACGCGAGGACTATCCGTATAATCCGTCCCTAACTAAGCAGTGTAAAACTAGAGGAAAGGCAGCAAGTCATCACCACTCGCCGCCAACTCTTGGACTACTTTTATCCCAGGGAATAGTGGGATTTAGTGCCAAATTATAACGCCCTAACAGTTGAAAGAGCGAGCCTATTTGGTGGAACGGAGGTTCGAACCCGCGACCCTCATATTGCAAGATGAGTACTCTAAACACCCGGCCATGACTGGCCAGACCAGAGAGGGCACAATAAAACATTAAAACAATTACATTACTTGCGATATATTTAAACCGAGGTTTTCTTACTCAGAGAAAATTTTCGTATTTGCCAAGTGTTTGTTGATCATGTGCTGTGATACGTTAGTCACCGTTAGCTTATTGATAAATATCTATATTTATGTTTGGGTGACTAAAGTGTGAGTCAGCTTGCACCACTCTGTCCGTGACCACTTAACACTAGTTCTGACATTTCCGTAATGCATAATATTGTAAAAAAAAAAAAAAAAAAAAAAAAGTACAGGAACCAATGAAAGTGTAAAGAAAATTGGTGGGAAAATATCTTTTTGCTCCACTCTAATTTTTTTTATTAGCTATCATCCGAAAACTCGAGAACGTTTTAAACAACAACAAAAATATTCGTTTCTTTGCGTTATAAGAGTGACAGTCAATTCGTTAATGTAGAATAGAATAGTACAGTGCTAACTCTCTGTCTACCTTTCTTCAGTAGTTCAAAATGAGGATGACAGCAGATATCCTTAGTAGCTATGTTTTCAACACGAAATAAACATGACTGTTACATTGATTCAAACCCTAATCAATTTGTTTACCAGGGTATCTGTACACCCGCGACATCACTGTAGACCACATGATTAGCTTAATACTTTTAGTTTACGGAGTCAAGGAACTTCCGTCTTTCGGAAGCTAATTGTTGAAAGTTTTTTATATTGCAAGTGATATGTTGTTATTGCATTTTCCATGTATAATAGTGAGATAATGTGAACATTTAACTTGTTCTTTCAGCATCATTATATAACAAACAGTTATCAAAGCACGAATAAGGATTTTTTTAATTCTAAAAAGCGGCATCTTAGTTAAGTGTAAAAAAAGTGAAAAAATTCGAGGAAGAAAGTTAATACTAGAGTGAGATATAAGTCAATCATTGTCGAATTCGAAAAGAAATAAAATCTAAATCGACACAAAATGAAAAAAAATATGATGTATGTTAAGGCTTTAACATTTCCATAAAAGTAACTGAACTATAGTGTGTACAATTAAATTGTGAATATCCTAATGATTACGTTCAAAAACTCTTGTTATAACTCACAAAGTGGAAGAGATCAATATCGGGTGCCCCCAGTGGCTCAGCGGTGTGTCTTACAACGCTAAAAACCGGGTCTCGATACCGGTGGTGGGCAGAGCACAGATAGCCCATTGTGTAGCTTTTGTGCTTTATTCCAAACAACACCAGTATCAATATCGGATCTAGAAAACATTGCACTAACTGGGGAATACACACTAGGCTTAACTATTGTTAGGCTTGCTTTACACACAAATTTATTAGGCCAATTTTGCTCTGTGGTTAGCGTGCTGGAGCATTGAATTGAGGTGAGTTATAAGAGTGAGCCTACGGGAACGATGGGTGGTGATGACTTGCTGCCTTCCCTCTTAGAATAAGCTAAAAGAACAAAATATTTTTTCTGATGTACCTTTTTTTCCTGAATTTTGTACAAAGCTACACGAGGGCTATCTGCACGAGCCGTCTATAATTTAGCAGTGTAAGACTAAAGAGAAGTGTTAGTCATTACCACCCATTGCCAACTCTTGAGCTACTCTTTTACCAACGAACAGTGGGATTGACCGTCACATTATAATGCATCAACGGTTGATAGTGCGAGCATGTTTGGTGCAACAAAGATTCGAACCCGCGACTCTCAGATTACGATTCAAGTGCCTTAACCACCTGGCCATGGCGGGCCCTGGTGTACTGTATTTTTCGTTATTGACTGTTTGGTAGTACCCCACATAAAAGATTTTTATATGATATTTTAAAAGTTAATGATAAAATGGAATGAAGTAACGTATAATAATTTAGCTAAATCTTAAACAATAAATTTGAAACATTGAAAAATGGAACGAGAAAGAAGTATAACATAGTATTAAGAGAAATATTAATTTAAAAATAAATAAAAAGAAACAAACATTAAAATGGAATAAGGTTAAATGTAATAAAACATAGAAAGAATGGAAAGTAAAAAGGAACTTGATATAAAAGAGATAATACTAAACAAAAATCCCCAGCTGGTACAGCGGTAAGTCTAGGAATTTACAACGCTAAAATCAAGGATTCGATTCACTTCGGTGGATTCAACGGATAGGCCGATGTGACTTTTCTATGAAAAACCACACACACATTAAACAGAAAAAAATGTGCAAAAATAAATACATAAATATTCAACTCATTTAATATGGCGAGGAAACAAAACAAATTTATACAACACTCCAGATTGTGGATATAATAATACAAAAAAAAAAAAACAATAAACGTATACGAAGTAGAATAAAAAAAGGTTTATTTGTTTTAAATTTCGCACAAAGATATTCGAGGGCTATCTGTGTTAGCCGTCCCTAATTTAGCAGTGTAAGACTAGAGGAAGGCAGCTAATCATCACCACCCACCGTCAACTCTTGAGCTACTCTTTTACCAACGAATAGTGGGATTGACTGTCACATTATAACGCCCCCACGGTTGAAAGGGCGAGCATGTTTGGCGCGTCCGGGATTCGAACCCACGATCCTCGGATTACGAGTCGAACGCCTTAACACGCTTGGCCATGCCAAATAATAAAAAAAAAAAAAGAGAAAAGTAAATATTATTCTAAAATAAAATTTAAATAAATAACTACACTGAAATTGTATGAAGAAAAATTAAATATAAGAGCCGCATAGTAAACAGAAGATAGAATAAAGCAGTTATCTTCAAATGAGGGACCAGCATGAAAATGTCGAATGGAAAAAAAAAAGTGTCGATAACTATTCTAAGTTTATACTTATAGTAATGTAGTGTCATCTAGTGAGAGACAAGACAGTTGTGAATTTACACTAGATGAAATTCAATTTTCACAGGTATAGTTTAATTATTCTCGATCTCACATGAAACATTGTATATTTCGAAATGCGATAATACATACAGTTTGTAACAGTCACTTATTATTTTTTTTAAATTATCAATTTTGAAAATAATTTATCGGTGGTAAAATATAACAAAATGTATCAAGAGAGAGAGAAAGTAGAGTCATTTCATTTCGTAATTAGTACAAACACGAGTAATGCTGGTATAAAAGGAAAAAAAAATCTGATCGTGTTTGCTGCTAATTCT
Organism: Tachypleus tridentatus; assembly: GCF_004210375.1. Lineage (NCBI taxonomy): Eukaryota > Metazoa > Arthropoda > Merostomata > Xiphosura > Limulidae > Tachypleus > Tachypleus tridentatus. Next base: position 78,342,548 of record NC_134834.1, on the reverse strand, counting down.
ATAGCTTGTCTCGTAAATAACAGTCTTCTGGAAGTGCAATACAATTTACTTTATAACGCACAATTATATGTGCTCTTTTTCAGTTTCAAATTTAAACAAAACTTACATCTCTGATGAGCACTTAATAAAGACAGTATCTTCTAAATTAATCAAGGGACATAGCTAGAAAACTACGGATATTAGGCTTAATAGATAAGTAAAAAAAGGTAACTACAGTGCTCAAAATTTTGAAAATTAATTGATGTAGCTTAAAACTATTGAAACAATAATTGAAAGTTTGATAGTCTTCCAGAGTTTTGAGTACATTATACAAAACGACTTACAAAATAGTTTATTTTTTGTAATTTATGAAAATAACATTTTCTTTCATCTCGTGACACAACCTTCATCTTTATAATACAAATCTGTACTTGTTTAAATTGCAGAAATTCAGAATTTTCAGAACCTCGAATATAGAAAATATCATGGTACTTGTACACAGTTTCTTCTAAACAATATTTGTGGCTTGCAATATTTAGAGATTGATAGTAAATGTTACTGATTGAGAGTTTGCTCAGTCAAATATGATGAAGTGTCACGTATACTCTCTGCTCTAACTTGACATTGAAGGATTTACTCTTTCAGATATCCTAGAAGAAATCCTATTTGCTTATTCAAACGTCAGAAAGTCTCAGTAATCTAACCATTTATGCTTTTACTATCAGTCTAATTATATTTATTGAAAACTTTTCGCAGTCTGTAAATGTTTCTATGACATTTTATTTATAGTGTAAAATGTTTCAGGGAGACACATTCGTTTATGTATGAATATGCTTTGAACATAAATGCCCTTGTTAATCAAAATGGACTGAACATTATATAATCCAGCGTTGGATTTAAATCCGAAGAATTTCAAACTACATAATTAAAACTTTTAAACCACATTTTGCCATCGTTCCTAATTTTGCAAGAAAAACAAAAACAAACAAACAAAAAGATTAATTCGAGTCATTTTTGTGTTATTACGTTCAAAGCTATAATATAACATCGATTTCCCTTGAACAGTTCTTTCTTTCTTAACCGGTTTGTTTGTTTTTCAATTTCGCGCAAAGCTACTCGAGGGCTATCTGCGCTAGCCGTCCCTAGTTTAGCAGTGTAAGACTGTAGGGAAGGAAACTTGTCACCATCACCCACCGCCGACTCTTGAGCTACTATTTTACTAACGAATAGTGGGATTGATCGTCACATTATAACGCCCCGGTTGAAAGGGCGGGCAAATATGGTATGATGGATTCGAACCCGCGACCCTCAGATTACGAGTTGAGTGTCTTAATCATCTGGTCACGCCAGGCCTTCTTACTTGGATTATACTAAACGATTACAGTCAGTATTAAACATACTACTTAAATGAAATCTCACCGCAAAAGTAACAATCTTCATATTTGTAAGTTTTTTCCTACATGGAATTTTATGGCATATTTATTGTTTTGTGTTGAAAACTGTAGAAATTATCAGATCTTCAGAATAAAACCAAGTATCTAAACGTTTTTTTTTAATTCAAACATCTTGTTCTAATAACGAGTTTTCTTCAAAAGCAAACGCATAAAAGGTAAGAAAACCATGTTTTTAGTTACATTATCTCTTATTGTTTCTCAAGTATCTTAGTTCTCTAGTTTCATTTCTTTTTTTCCAAGTCAGTTTTCTTTTTAATTTCTTTTGTCCATCATTGAAGTTCCCCAAGTGATCAACAATAATTTTGAGGGACTTAGAATGCTAAAATACGGGCTTCGATTCCCTCCGGTGGACACAGAAGAATAGCTCAGTTAGGCTTTGCTCTAAAATAAAACAAACAATCCATCGCTGAGCTGGCGCGCATGCATTGGTAATAAATTAGTATTCTTATAGGCCCGGCATGGCCAGGTGGATAAGGCATTCGACTCGTAATCCGAGGGTCACGGGTTCAAATCCTCGTCACACCACATATGCTCGTCCTTTCAGCCTAAATGCGTTATAATGTTACTGTCAATCCCACTATTCATTTGTAAAAGAGTAGCCCAAGAGTTGGTGGTGGGTGGTGATGACTAGCTGCCTTCCCTCTAGTCTTACACTGCTAAATTAGAACGGCTAGCACAGATAGCCCTCGAGTAGTTTTGCTCGAAATTCAAAATAAACCAAAGTATTTTATACTAAATATTAAAATATTTTATCGTATTAAAAATTGAAAATTTTATTCGTTTGTAGTTACCACAAAGCTATATAGAGAACTACTTGCACTGTACCATCATTGGTTTAGAAATTCGATTTCTAGCGTTATGAGTTGTTAAACATATCACTGATCCCAGTTGGGAGGCTTTTAAAATCAAAGTTAAGTGGTTTTCACATAAACACCAAGTTACATAGTGGGATATCTGCGCATTGCTAACCTCTAATATCGAGACCAGATTTTTATGGTTGAAATCCCAGAGACTTAATGCTGAGCTATCGTGGGACAGAATCCATTCTGTTTTTCTACAAAAGTGCATGTCGGCAGTTTGAAAAATACCAGTAAGAAAAGTATAAAGAACAATGATTTTGTAATTGTGAGAAGAATCGAGAAGAATCCACTTCTTTCTTAAATCTATTAAGAGTTTTTCATCTCTTAAAGCATACAATGTGATATCGAGTTTCTCTGTAACTAAACAAGTAGTTTCACAAATGTCCCCTTTTTCTGCCCGGTATGGCCAGGTGGATTTAGGCACTCGACTCGTAATTCGAGGGTCACAGATTCGAATCCCTGTCGCACCCAACTTGCCCACCCTTTCAGTCATGAGGGCGTTATAATGTAAAGTTAATCCCACTATTCATTGGTAAAAGAGTAGCCCAAGAGTTGGCGATGGATGGTGATGACTAGCTGCCTTCCTTCTAGTCTTACAGCAGTGAATTAGGGACAGCTAGCGCACATAGCCCTCGTGTAGCTTTGCGCGAAATAAACAAACAAACTCTTCTGTTTCCGAAGTGTAACAAATTACGTGTAGCTGTTTTTAGAGCTATCAATGATATAGCATTCACTAATTCAACAAGTTTTTTAGGGCATTTTTGATCCCAGTGAAACTTTTTTGACCTCTATGTTAACTTTCTGCTTGCGTATGTATACTACAGTGAAACTTTCTGCTTGCGTATGTATACTACAGTGAAACTTTCTGCTTGCGTATGTATACTACAGTGAAACTTTCTGTTATCCCTTTATTGGCTTCCATGCATGCATATGGGCAATTGCAGAAATATTTCTGTTACAATTTCTTTATCATTATCACTTGCATATGGGGAGTGTAGTGACGCTTTTTTTATAATTCGTTTTCATTTTTTATGGTTGGTTTTGCGTTTCGTAGCATTACAGCAACCCCTTTGGATGAACTTCCACCAATGTTTTTGTATATATATTCATTTGTTCGTTCTCAAAATCATGCAAATTTTCACATTTATACTGTTAATTTTGCGGGTTCTGTAGCACTTCGTTGGCCTTCATTTATGTATAAGTGAGTTATAGAATAATTTTTTGTTAGAACTTTGTGGCTTTTCTGCTAGCGTACGTGTTTTGTAGTGACGATTTTTCATATCAGTTTATTGTTTTCACTTTATTGCGTGCGTATGGATACTGTACCTTAAAATGTTTCTGTATTACTCGTTTAGTATATTTTATGGTCGGTTTTACGTTTCGTAGCACCTCCTCGCCCTCTGTAAATGGATATTTAACAATTTTGTATGTCAGTTCATTTGATTCTTGCACAAAGACACCCACATTTTCACTTTTGTATTTTTCTTTTTTGTGCTTCGTACCACTTTGTTAGCTTTTCTGCTAACGCATGTGTATTGCAATGTGTATTTGTATCCCACCGCAATGTGGGTCCTACTTCCGCAGTCACCTCTAAAACCTAGGATACATTTTATAATCCCATGTTGTAGCTTGTACTGTAAGATCTTTTTAAAAATATGCAACGTATTTTGTTTTGTTTATGGCTTAAAATTTATGATTATGTATATTATAAATATATATATATATTGGAGACAGACAGAATTGTTTGCTTCTTTAAGTACCTCTTTGCATCTCTATAAAGAAACGTTTGTCCACAGAATTTGAATAAACTTCACGTAACTAAGGGTTTTTTCGATAACTCACTGTGCTTATGAAATATGGATTAAGGTAAATTCATATCCATGCTAACTACTGCACAAAATCATATTCAATACTCTTTTCACAACTCAGCATTTTATACAGATTGGCGGATAACAGATAGTTGACTGCTTATCGCATAACGATATCAGTTTTCTTAAAGTCCCGCCCATCTTGTTACTTGGTAATTTCTTTGACTTTCCCAATTGATTACCTCTTTTGGCAAAGAAAAACCTTATTTTAACTTTATCATAGGTCTCGTCTAAAGATTGTCTAATGTTTACAAATGTATATCGATTTACGAAAATTAAACAAAAAACTTGGTATATTTTGCATAATCGGAAGCAATCATAATTTATCTCAAAAAAACAAGTTCGATTGGTTGAAGTGCCAAACAAAACTTCATTCAAAAAATCAATGTTATTACTTAGGTGAATTACAAACGTGATAGCTATCATTGTAAAGAGGAAAGCGAGTTGGAGGAACTTTTCTCATGATAATTTATGAAAGTGTTGTTTGTTTCTCGCGCATCCCAGTGGCGCAGCGATATGTCTGCGGCCTTACAACGCTAGAAATCGGGTTTCGATACCCTTGGTGGGCAGAGTACAGAGTAGCTTTGTGCTTAATTTCAAAGAAACAGTTGTTCTCACCACAATAATTTCCTATTGCGGTTGGTCTTGACGTAGACGTCCGCTCTATTTTCAAGTATTCTAGATCCCAGAAAACATACAACATATCTCTCGCATGCGCTGTATTCATCTTACTTGCGTACTGAACCCTGATCCACTCTTAACGGGCATACCTTTCGTGAATAGCATTATAAATAGACACAAACGTTCAACTCAGAACAGTTAACGACATCAAAGGCAGTAAATGTTATTTTGCCAAAAGTCTGTGCTTATCATGTAGAAATAATAAAATTATAACACTATGTGACAAAATTTTTACTTTTTCTTGTTCCTGGACAGAAAGTGTTATTTCCCAATTGCTTATGCCTAAAGTAAATGGAAAAGACCTATTTTCTCTTCAAACTTTGCTTTGGTGACCTGGGAGCGTATAACGAAAACCTGATGGGAGACTATATTTGGGAGCTGATGCGTGGAAGTGATTTACATTACAGTCGCAAATCTCGAAAAACTACTCACTTCTTAACATTTTTGTATAACTTTAGTGTAAATACATGTGAATCTTGATTCATATGTTGTTTTATTCAGACCTTATGTAAATAAAAATGTGCAAATTTGCCCGTTTTTACACAGAAAATAGGTTAATTTTTAAATTTCATTATCCAGGTCACAAAAGCAAAGTTTGAAGGAAATAATGGCCATTTTTTGTACTTTTACAACATAAACAATTAAGAAATAACACATACCATCCAGAAACAAAACTTGTGTTACATAATATTTAAAGCTGATTTGTCTCATGTTGTGCTACTGTGAGTGATGTACTATTTTGATCAGCTATTAACATTTGTTATTTTCTTATGTGATACAGAATGTTTTCTGTTTATTTTGGGAATACTGCATGTAACAAAATGTAAAAACTTCTGTTGTAAGTGTGGTCTCTGTCTCTGCATGGGCCATGTTTCAGCAGAGTATAGCTTGAAGTACAAAGTAGACAAAAATAGTTTAAATTTAGAAACAAAATAGAAAAAGTTAAATGAGCATGATTTACTGAAAATCATCAATATACGTAATGTGAAAGACGTTAAAGTACATACAATAGATCACTGTTTACATATGAAACGTTAAGATGTTCTTACACATGTGAAAAACTGGTTGGCACTAATCAAGTTACACCCATACCAGTGATACAATCAATATAGGATGTAGAGCAGCATGTGACAGTCTTAATGACTTGTCATCCATACCAGTGATACAATCAACACATGATGTATAGCAGCATGTGACAGTAGTAATAACTTGTCAGACAGACAAGTAATACAAACAAACTGAACATGTTATAATCTTGACCATCTTTCACTCAGAGCAACGATGCAAAGTTTTGGTTTGGTTTGTTTTGAATTTCGCGCAAAGCTACTCGAGGGCTGTCTGCGCTAGCCATCCCTAATTTAGCAGTGTAAGACTCTAGGGAAGGCAAATTGTCACCATCACCCACCGCCAACTCTTGTTTGGACAAATAAAGTAAGTTGTACAATAACAAACGAAATTCTTAACCACCCGTAACCAAGACTAATAATACAAACAAAACTTGTACAGAAACATGTAACAGAGTTAACCGTATGTCATCTCAACTAAAGAAACAAAAAAAAATCAATGAACAAGACTGCTGTGGATCATGGATAGAACCTGTTGTCCTTATAGCTGGAAGTAAAGTGAATACTTGATCTATTTACTTTCTTATGTTTTAATTTATGTTCAAAGCACCAGTAATTAAAACAACGCATTTTTACAGAGCGAAAAATAGTGTCAAGTTTAGTTTTAAAAATATTAAATGATCGTGTTAAATTTGAAATTATATGTAAAGTTTATTTAATAAATGTAACAAACAGAAATAGTGTTAACTTCAACAAATGTAAGATTATTGACAAGTTCTTATTTAATATATCGTCAATTGGTTTGGTTCACATATTTTGATTTATTTCCAAGTAGTGTGTGTTTTCTTGTAAGAAAGCCACATCGGGCGATCTGGTGAGTTCGCCAAGGGAATTCCAACGCCCGATTTTAGCACTGTATAAACTTACCGCTGTACCAGCGGGGGACTTATTTCTAACCCTACGTATTAGCTTATTAAACCATATTCATGTACACTCAAACTCCGTGTCAAACATGTTGACTCTTTCATACGGGAGGATGTTATAATGTGATAGTCAACCCCAATAATTGTTGGTAAATTGCTTTCTTTGTGGTCGACAGTTTAAAATCGTGGACAGTGCCGCATAACATTGGAATATTTCTTATGATAAAAGAAGGGAAAAAACAGAAATGGATACAGTCTGTGAAACCGTTTTGACTTATAGATAATTTTGTGGTAGTTGATAAATGCAGAAACAAACTAACATAGCTTTGTCTGTTGCATAGCAACGGCATCTTGCTAAAGCAACAGTGAAACATTTAGAGTTGCCACACCTTAGTTCTTTTGTCTGTTGTTGGTATAGACAACCAGTCCGGGCATGGTTTATTATGAGATTGTGTTAGTCTACACTTCCTGGTAAGAAATCTGCCATCTTGTTGACGCTGTAGAAATGAGCATGCACGAGCTACCTCAAGTATTTCAACCTTGTTTCATTCCTACAATAAATCACCTATAGCTAAGCTCTTAAAATGGTTTATACAAATGTCCCTTGACTACACCAATCTTCCTAACAGCGATGACCTGGCTACCTTGTGCCTCACTTGCAATTTTCGGGCGGTAGAATAAAACCTGCTACTAAACATGCTCGCTTTTATAGGAACATTGTGGTCTTAATGTGGCTTTAATGGCCACCAGGTGGATCATAGTCAAGTCAATAAGCTTATAACGCTAAAATTCGTGTTTCTATACATGTGATGGATAGAACTCAGCTACCCTACTGTGTAATTTTGTGTTTAACAACAGAGAAACAAAGTGGTCACAGTGATGAGTGCCTCTGGCAGGTTTCCTTTCCTTTAGCCATCAGTGCAAAATTGTGGACATTGGCAGGTAATCTTGATGGCTTTAACAAACCAACCTAACTGTTTGCACATATTTATAATATACAGGTTGTTAATATAGTGAAACTGGTATTTAACATGATTTTTATCTCAAATTTACACGTCTCTTGAAGTTTAAATCCCATAATAAACAAACTAAAAATCGTAATTTTTGTCCAGAAAATTTTTGTGACATAAAGTGTCACAGGTGTTTAATATATTTTGCATTATTTCCATTCAGCATTTCAAGCCTATTTTTTAAAAAAAAATGTTACTTCAGGCATCATCCGTATCGAACAGAGTTTATTAAATCTTGTCATATCATGTACATGAAATATCTTATTTAAATGTCCAGTCTCGCACTGTTGAAAAATAAAGAAATAAAGGAAATAAAATTTGCTTAGGTATGGAGTATAATGAGGCTTTAAAACATGCCCATACTTTCTTTAGGTCTGGAGTATAATGAGGATTTAAAACATGCCCATACTTTCTTTATGTATGGAGTATAATGTGGCTTTAAAACTTGCCCACACTTTCTTTATGTATGGAGTATAATGTGGCTTTAAAACATGCCCACACTTTCTTTAGGTATGGGGTATAATGTGGCTTTAAAACTTGCCAATACTTTCTTTAGGTATGGAGTATAATGTGGCTTTAAAACATGTCCATACTTTCTTTAGGTATGGAGTATAATGTGGCTTTAAAACATGCCCACACTTTCTTTAGGTATGGGGTATAATGTGGCTTTAAAAATTGCCAATACTTTCTTTAGGTATGGAGTATTATGTGGCTTTAAAACATGTCCATACTTTCTTCAGGTATGGAGTATAATGTGGCTTTAAAACATGCCCATACTTTCTTCAGGTATGGAGTGTAATGTGGCTTTAAAACATGCCAATGCTTTCTTGAATACAATTTATGGTTCTCAACACGCCTCTGGTGAAACGCCTTTGTTTTTTTAATAATTACTTTGTAATTTCCTAAACGTTAAAACCAGTTAAACTACTATTGAATATCGTGATCAGTTGAGCGCTACAGTTTTGAGCAATATCAGTTTCCACAAATCAGTTAGGTCGATGATAAGATTATCTCTCAATGAAAATTTATATGGAAAAAGAGTTTCAGTTTACTCGGCTTTCCAGCTGTACTTAGATATTAAGGTTTTTTTCCATCCTCGGTGTGATAAAGTGTACAGTGTAAATATGTTGTTTATCGTTTGTCAGAATTTTATTTTCTTATCCGTTTGGGGCCTAGCCGTTGAATTTTTTCTCAAAGGTGACAATGATTTAATTCATTTAAAATACAGTAACAGTTACACTTTAAAAAATGGCATTTTCATAAAATTACGTTTAGTTTTCTGAAATAAATACAGCATGTAAATGCTATACTATTAGCTTAAGTCATAATCTGTTTTTTAATGTTTGTTGTTACTTTTAAATGAACGAATAATAAACCTGAAAAATTAGATTTTGCTTATGCGTGTTTGTTATCTTGTTTACAACCAGTAACTACATCATGAATTGGAATGATGTACCCGTTAGAACTCGGTACGACCAGCCGTTTAGGAAAATTTACGTGATACACAAACACACTGAATCTCATGTTATTATTGTTGAGTGACACTATATACTCCTATTTAAACCAGTATATAATTTTAAGTTAATTTTTAGTGCTAATATATGTATATAACTTGCTTTAATAAGAAGTTGGTGATAATTAATAATTTGCAGACTAAACAGATAAGATAACGTGGCATATTTCTGTTTTTTAAAAATTGACGACGCTTTTCTGAGTGAAGAGATACACAGTGGGATGTTTATGTCTACACCACAGGAAAATGAACCCCAGGTTTATTTTGTAAGTCTGGAAGCTTACAGCTGATTTTCTTGAGAACTGAAATCTTGAACAAAAACCAGAGAAAATTAAAATATTTAAAATTGTTGTTGTTTTTGAGAACTGCTGGAGCATATGCATAGTTAGACTCATTCAATTATTATGTATATTATGTGGCTTTTTGTAATTTCTAACTCGTAAGAAGTAAATAATATGGACCTAATGCCAAAAAAATCAAGTTTTGCAGAAGTACAAGGTTCGAAATGATTGTTATCTACATAATGTATTTTGTTAATAACTGTTCAGAACTATACTACTGTATCGACAAACGTGCATTTAAATAATTCTGGTATATAATGTCTGTGTTATCCTCCTTGTAGTAGCAAATTGTTTGTGTGGCAAACTACATCATCGCATTGTTTCAAAATTAGATAATATACAAGTCAAAGATAATTACTAGGAAATACATTATTTAAAACGTTATATACAAAGTATAAGATATAGAATTAAAGGACTTCAAAGTGTTCGCCTACCTCGTTTGTTAATTCGTTTGTTTCCTTAGCTTCATTTGAATTACAATTTAAATGAAAACTTGTATTGTCCTTAAAGAAAAGTGAGCATTTAACAAAGCCTATTATCTGTCATCAAATATATGTTTCAGTAGGTAATGCGCTTGGTAATAATGTTGTCACTTTGCAGATTGGCTCTGGACATGTTTGGCCTTGGGCTTGATGTCCATTCTGTTCATTGTTGAAACCCACAAAGGTATGCGAGAAAGTGGGTTAACTCATGATCGTGGCGTAAAAGAAATCAGAAGTTATTAAATGTACGCCCATTTGACATGGAATACGCCTATGAAAAAAAAAAAACAAAGCGTTTTGATGATGAAGATAAGACTATCAGCATATGACGTATTTTTCTGTCAGTCTACTGAGGTCAACACTCTCTGGAACATGTTACGATTTGTTGCAATTTTTCAAAATTGAAATTTGTATAATGTAAATATCTCGACTTCTGAAAACTTATTGTTAATCACTTCGTTTAAAATTAAAATGTCTCAAACCTTACAATTCAACTAGCGAAAAACAAAACAAGCAACAAAACCAAAACCAATGATGTTTCTTCATGCACAAAAAATTGGTTCCCCGCTGGTACAGCGGTAAGTCTACGGATTTAAAACGCTAAAATCAGGGATTCAATTTCCCTCGGTGGACTCAGCAGATAGCCCGATGTGGCTTTGCTAAAAGAAAACACACACACATACAAAGGTGAATTTTATAGTTGAGAAAGACAACTCTGTAACGGAATAGTGGATAAAGCTTGGTGCTACGTGGAAATCAACTTTACTTAAGAACTGCATCAATCATCACATTTGATTTTCAGTGCTTGTTAACATTAGAAATAATTACTTAGATAAGGAAAAATATGTTTGGTATAAGAATGATTATATATCGTATAGAATTTACGATGATTTTTATAAGGAAAAGTCTTTAAAATTATTTTACTTTACCTTTACTGAACAGATATTTGTAGCTTATGTTTATGAAGTGATTCTAACTGAGAGGCATTCTTATGATTTTTCTTCCAAACAACAATACAACTTAGCGATCTTTCGTCTTCAGCAACCATAACCTTCTGCTGCTGTAGCTCAACAGTGCAACAATGATCCAAATAATTTGCAACAACAACTAAAACTTCACTAACTTAAAGAGCATGAGCAAAAAAAACAGCGCCATCTTACGGAAGAACGGAAAGCTTTACGTGTACATTTTTAACCACGGATGATCCCTGTCCTCCCCACGACAGCATCTGAAACCTGACACACCACACTTCTACTTCCGTCTATCGGGTAAATGTCGGAACCAATTTCCGTGGGGTTTACGATTTCACCTTGGACACTGTTAAAGTATCTCTTTGTCAGAGCTTCCGTATTGAAACGCAACTTCATGATGGAACCGTAAAAGGTTCATATGGTTACTTGGACAACGATAGTCATCAAAGGATATAAAATACATTGCCTGTAGAGGAGGGTTCGTTGTAGAGGGCGATGTTGGGCCAGACAATAGGAAGTGCAGTTCAACCCCACAGCAGCACATCTCTGACTTCCCCAATACAAACAACACTATCGTCAAGCTTATAGGCTTTTTCGGTTATCAAGGTAACCATGGTGAACCACCTTTGTACTTCTATTTTGTCCTATAACATTCGCATTGGCGGTTAAAGTTAAGAATGTACGGTGTGTTTAATTATTTTTAAACAATAATGAAGAAATACGAACTTAAATAAAGTCAATAAACTAAACTCAAGTAAAATTTAGAGATTAGTTTTAAATCCTTCTTCTTATATTTATATAGGCATTCTTTACCTTAAGCCTACATTTGGTTTGAACACATGCCATTTTTCATTTTCTTTAATCTGTAATGAATCAAATATTCAAGTTCTCCTTGAATTTCCTTAATAATTATCGTCCCCCTTAAGATGAATTCGCATAGAGAAGAGCCTATAAAATAAAGAGAACTCTAAAAATCTGTAAAAACCATGAAATGTATAGATATTGTTGTTTTGAATTACGCACAAAGCCACAAGAGGTTATCTATGCTCTGCCCACCACGGGTATCGAAATCCGGATTTTAACGTTGTAACTCCACAGACATACCACTGAGCAACTGGGGGGCTTGGATAGATATATTTTCTACCCTTAAAATATCATCTCAGCTAACCCTATTTTATAGGTGCCTCATGTTTATTACAATACATTTTAAGTCTTATTCAATGGCTTTTTTTTTTACTTTAAGTGTTAATAAGATTTCACAAAGTGTGATACAAGTTGTATTTAACAATTTGTGAAATAAAAGATAAGATGGAAAGTATTATGGTTTAGATTGATGTACTTCAGTTATATAGAAGAGTTAGAATTTCAAGGAAGACAAATCACACTTCGAAGCTGAGTTGTACATTATAAGGATAAGATTACTGACCTAACAGTATAACAAAACACTGATATCTCACGAAAATGGTAGTTATAGCGCTTGACTCGTAATCTGAAGGTCGCGGGTTTGAATCCCCGTTTCACCAAACTTGTTCGAACTTTCAGTAGTGGAAGAGCTGTAAAAATGTTACAGTTAATCCTACTATTCGTTGGTAAAAAAAAGCAGTTCAAGAGTTGACGGCGGGTGGTGATGATTAGTTATTTTATCTCTAGTCTTCCAGTGTTAAAGATGGAAATCGCAAATAGACCTCGTGCAGTTTTGCGCGAAATTCTAAACAAACCAAACTCGCGAAAATAGATAAGACATAATTTCATATAAATATATCAAATAGGTTTTATTCCTTATCAGCACTACTTTAAATTTACAAGTCAGGAAAAGCACAGCAAATATTTTAAAATATCCATCATAGTAATATGCAACGTATTCATTGTATTGGTCAAAGTTATCGAACATCAAAATATGACTGACATTCACTAATTTAATTATGTTGCTGTAGAAATTTTTAACATTTTTTTAGTTTCAAAAGCATCCAGAGAACTTTATGTACATATATATACAATAAACTAAAACCACAGAAATTATATAATGGTATTTTTTGACATTTTTAATACCCGGGTAAGATCTTGAAATAGTCAATAATGAAATAATTACGTTTATGTCGTATGCATTATATACATTTATTAGAAAACACCAAAATTGTTAATTATAGCATCTAAAGAACTGAAGGGTGGCTATATTTCTATTCTTTAGGGACATTTTAAGGTTTCAACCCGGTTTGATCTAGTTATTTGAAACAGTATAAACATAGCGTAAAAGTAGAATAGAGATAAACATGGAAAGAAGTAAGCACAATATGGGCGTTTTGGGCTGAACTGATAGAGTTATACGTTAACACGTTTTTAGATCTAAATGTCTCTTTGGTAGAGTTATAACCCGGAGTAACCTACGCAATAAATCTCGAAAAATTAAGCCATTCCAAGAGCCCTAGGGCCCGGCATGGCCAAGCGTGCTAAGGCGTGCTACTCGTAAACCGAGGGTCGCGGGTTCGCATCCCCGTCGCGCCAAACATGCTCGTCCTTTCAGCCGTGGGGGTGTTATAATGTGACGGTCAATCTCACTATTCGTTGGTAAAAGAGTAGCCCAAGAGTTGGCGGTGGGTGGTGATGACAAGCTGCCTTCCCTCTAGTCTTACACTACTAAATTAGGGACGGCTAGCACAGATAGCCCTCGAGTAGCGTTGTGCGAAATTCAAAAATCAAACAAACCAAGAGCCCTCTGCTGATATTATAAGGAATTATATTTATCAATCTGTTTATTGATGGCAAAAACCGTACTTTCAATATACAACATAATCTATTTCTGTCGTTATCTTGAGTCAAAAGATAAACGTTACGTATTTATTGCTAGCGCTGTGTGTGTATTTGTATATCACTGTGTACTTTAGGAAAGACTTTCTTGTTTGCGGTTCATCTTCGTCAATTCTGTATCATAAATATTATCTGGTTCGAGGTAAATCTCTATAGAAGTATCATTCATGAAATAAAAGTCATATAATTAAAAATACTTCATCAGACCGTTAAAAAATATGAAAGCGTTGCTCGTATTGTTTTTTATGTTATTAACAACAAAACTGCACAGTAAGCTGTCTGTGCTGTGTCCAATCAAAAGTATCGAAACGTAATTGCTAGCGTTGTAAACCCTCATTCAAACTTAGTGGTGAGAGACGGGAGTGTAGAAACATGTTATAGATTTATAGAACTTAAGGTTAAAAAATATTGTACTCAACTTCACATTCTAATACTCACAATTCGATAACCATATTAGAAATTCTCAGATCGAAGTTTCCTCCTGAATACAGTTTGCAGTTAATGTTTAGATCATTCTTATTTCATATTTACTCTCGATTTGAAACACTCGTTTTTGTTTTTTTTACAATAATATAATGTGTTCTACGACTGGGTGGATGGACGTTATGTAAATTCATGATTAATGAAAGGCTATCTCGGAACAAGAAAAGTTGCTCTCTTAAATGGAATTGTAAAAAAGGCAAAAATACCTATGAAAACGGCAAAACACAAAATATGAATCTCTAAATTTGTTTGTATCTCTTCATGGGTCCAATAAACATTCATAACAAATTTCGTAAAAATCCATTTAAGGCGACAAAGTACTGTGAAGATCCTTCCCCACCTTGCGAAATAGTTAGAAGGGCATATAGTACACAATATAATTAAATTTATGTAGATTTCAGGAACATTTCTCTTAATTTCAAATATAAAACCGCCCAAACTGATTACTTAATTAATATAACTTTTGATACAACATTCTGATTTTTCTTGAAGATTGATTTCATGTTTCTCATGTCACTCGACTCGTAATCTGAGGGTCGCGAGTTCGAATTCCCGTCACACTACACATGTTTGCATTTTCAGCCGTGGGAACGTTATACTATGATGATCAATCACAGTATTCGTTGGCAAAAGAGTAGCCCAAAAGTTGGCGGTGGGTGGTGATGACTAGTTGCCTTTCCTCTATTCTTACACTGCTAAATTAGGGACAGCTAGCGCAGATAGCCCTCGTGTAACTTTGCGCGAAATTCAAAACAAACCAAACTCTTTGTATGCGGAACCAGAGTTTTTTGTGTTTTATTTATAGAACACATTTTTTCTATAAAGTACACTAGCTTTTCTTTACGACTAGAACATGCTTCACAAGTATATTCTAATATGTTACATTTTTAGCATATCTTGTTGAATATTTTAGGTACAGAATTTTAAGTCTTTCATAAACTTATGAACTTTGTGTTTCGTTTACCGTAATTTCATATCATTTGCCAACAAGTAATCTGTTTTATATGTTGTAACCACGTTTAAATATTTAAGTGTATATTATAATGTATGTGCAATCGTAAGAGAAGCATAATATTTCAGTTTTTGTCACCAGAGGTGCGCTATTAGAATTAAAGACGCAAAACTCAGACGACTAATGAATAACAATTACAACACTTCACCGTGTTATTGTTTTGTTTTACCATGTTTCAGTAAAAAAAAAAAAGAAGTGCAGTTGTTTGTAGTAGTTATAATATATTAACTCATTTCATCTTTTGAATTTTGAGCAAAGCTGCATAAGGGCCTATGTGGGTAAGCTGTTCCTAATTTAGCAGTGTAGAAATAGAGGGAAGGCAGTTGGATTGATCGTCACATTATAACGCCCCCACAGCTGAAATGGCGAGCATGTTTGGTGTGACGGGTATTCAAACCCATGACCCTCAGATTAAGAGTCAAGCGTTCTAGCCACCAGGCCCTGCAAGGACTTTTATTTTTTCAAATTGCATTTTGTATTCAATAAGTTACTTGTGTTGTTTCAATTTTTGGTGTTTTCAATTTATAAAGTGAGTCACAACTATCATGTTCCTAACACGTTGATTATAAACATCGGGCGTGGGGTACAACAGCAAGGACAGTTTCCTTAACCTTGGCGGTTATCAAAGTAGAACATCAAATTATAACATTTTAATTTAGGCTCAACGTGTCAATGATGTGACCAAGTAAGACGCCCCAATGAATATGTTTTAGTCATCTTAAAGATTAATCGTAAGATACAAAACTTGAGTGACAAGAAAAAAAGTAATTTACTTTGAGAAAGGTCAATGTCTAATAGAGTTTACGCATGAAAGGATTAAGGCTTTATATCATTGAAAGAATGTTAGCCAGAATAACAACCAGATAAAACAAGTTTGATTTGCGCTATACATAAATAATGAAGAATGCAAATGAATTGAATCAAACCAGTTGTTGATAGAATTTCTTTTCTTAATATTAATTTAAAGAGAAAAGCTAATTTCGAAGTATTTTAATATTTTAATTATCATGTAAAGAAAGATTACTGGTATTAATCACTTTAATCAAAGTCATTATAAGGACAACAATTAACATAGATGAACTAAAAAGTTTAAAAATTGGAGATGTAGAAAATGTTGCCTCACTTTTGTCAATGTTTATTTTTATTTAGCGTAAAATAAGCGTTTTTTTTCAGAATAAAAAAGGGCATTATGCTTTGTGTGTTTGCATCTAAACCTTTAACAAAATGTTTCTTTTCAATTGTACATAATAAAATAATTCAGTCACACAAAAACATTTAGTTTAGTTGTTTAGAATGGGCTATCTGTGCTTTATCCACCACGGCCATGAAATCTGATTTTTTAGCATTTGTCAACCCACACACATACAGCTGAGCTATTAGTGGCCAAAGATGCTCATACATTAAGGCAGAAAAGTACAGTAAGATGTGCTCTTCAAATCCACTCATGGTTGGTATTGAACTATAAGTTATAAGATATAAGTTTAGAAACTAATCTATGGCGTATGTGAAATAATGTAAATAAAAATATAGAAAGATATGTTAATAAAATTATACCAATCTTAAAGTTACATTTACATGTGTGAAGACAAACGTATAAATCTAACATATTTTACACTCACATAGATGTAGATGTGCATTTGATATTTATCGTATTTTACTAACAGAATTTAACGGACTGAACTCATTACTCTAAGGAATAAGTTTTGCATGACATATATTACATAATAAAGCGTAAATCAACTTAGGTTAGATCGTCTATATTAACTAAATTAGCTGTCAGCCAGTTTAAATACAATTGTTAAACCTAACGAAGTTTGTTAGTTTCCTGTCAGCATTAAGACTAAATAAATTGATACATAACAATAAGTAACAATTTTTTTCATATTTATGATCTTAGTTTCTTTGTGTGAAGAAAATGGTTACGAACTGTTTACAAGGTAGTCCATTCGCCAGGCATTGATTTAGGTGTTTATATTATCCGTCGCTGATTTACTAACCATTATTAGTTTACAATAAACGTAAAATTAGTTTGATTTATATTAAATAAACCATATAGATGTATTGTCCAAAGGATGTTATAAATAGTGTTTAAAAAAGTCACTTGTCGTTTTAGTTGACGATGAGGAATATTTTGGCACTGACAAATATTACCTTCATAAAGTATAACTAAATTAGTTTGCTTTCTAGGTTTGAATTCAATGGGAAAGAGCACACATATTAAAAACATTATGCATATTTTTAAAATTTTCACTCCTACAGAATATTATAATTTTTTTAGGTTTTTTACAATAGGTTTTTTTTGTAAACTCTAAAAAATAATCAAAATTATTGCGCAATGGCAATATTAAATTAAAACATTCACGTACAAAAACATTCTATTGACCTTATTAGTTCCACCTATGATTGTTCAGTTTTAAATACGTCGTTTTTTACGGTACTTTTTGATGTAAATTCACGAATGAAAAATATTTAAGCTTGGATGAGTTTCGTGCCATATTTATTCTAACATAATAATAACACATTTGCATTTTTCCAATTATGCATCAAGAATATCAAAGACGTTATATCCAAGAACACCTGATGAGCAGTGTCAGAAGTGAAAAATAGCATATTCATTACAAGCGTTACAGACTGTGCCTAAAACCTCATACACTAGCGATACTGACGATACTTAGTAATGCAACGCGAAATTTATGACGTCCTCCATTCTGTTTCACTCTGTCGTGTAGGTTGATTTATTAAAAAAAACTGAGCGACCTCGTACTAGGCCCTAATAAATAATGTTCACTTAGACTGTTTAAAAGTACCCTCAAGGAACTCAGAAAATTGAAGAGGTGTACCAAGTGCTGTTCCCGTACTCTTCCTCCCTCCCTGCCTTCCATAAAAAAATATTAACATGTTAATCGGTTTCTAAAACTTCTAGTTTCTCAGTGGTCTTCGCTGTTTATGAACATTTTGTGGAAATAAGCACATGGTTAATTAACGTATCAATTCAGTGTTGGAGTGGTAAAAAATCAAACAATCAGTCAGATATTTGCGTATTTTACTTAGTGGATTTGATGGACTGGCACAGATGACTCTGAGGAACAAATTTCAAATAAAATGTATTGAACAATAAGGCGCCAATCTGCTTTGGTTAGATCGTTAAACACGCTTGTGTATTTATGGTTGGCTGGAAACGGGACCAGTTAGTAGCTGGAATAAGGTTTGCTTTCTTGGTGAAGATCAAATGTGTTTTGTTTTGTAAAGAGTCAAATAAAATTGTGTTGCCCGTCACGTTCCGCCCAATGAAATGTGGGTGGTCTCTAACCAGTCTTCCTGCTGAAGTGCTTTTATACTAATGGTAAATAAATATGATAAAAAGTGCTTATAACAATTGAACTTTCAGAGTATCTTTTTCGAAAATAACATGTAATCATTTTTATAATGAATTTTTAAATTGAATATCCTTAAACCAAAATATATATATATCAGGAATTTTTCAGAATTCTCTGTCTATGCTCTTCAGAAAATCCTCAGATTGAAGGGAAGAAAAACAATGGTGTGGTCATAATTGGTCAACTCAAGCAAGTATGATGACCTTTATTTTTTATTTCATAGTTATCTAAAAATCTTGTTTGATTTTTTAAGCACAGAGCTAAAAAATTGACTGTCTTTGCTTACCATGGAAAAGCGAATCTTTAATTCTCTTATTAAAATAAGGTCGTAATTTTTCTATAATTTCATTTCCAAGTTTATATTATTTCTATTTAGTTGAAGAAACGTATGAAGACCTGGTTGAAAAATCCACTAAGATTTATGAGATCAGTTAAAAATGAAATAAATAAGTTAGAAAAGATGGTTATATAACATTAGGAAAACTTTTAATGTATCTATATTCACAAAATGCAGTGTACGGCAGAAACTATGCCAAACAAACATGCCTATTTTATGTCAGCTTTAATCGCTCAATGTTGATAAACTGTGGTAAATATTTGTATTATTGGTTTTGTATTTTTCATAGAATTACAAACCAACCAATAATATTCATGCTTTAAATTATCACATATTCGTGAATTGTGTATTATTGCAATATGTTTAAGGTGAAATACACTAATATGTATTGATGTTAAAGTATTACCATATATTGCCTGAATGACATGGTGAATCAAAGTTATCAGCAATAATGAATCACACGTCATTTTAATAACAATTTAGACATATTATATATACATACATGTATTGATTCGTGGGGAAAAAAACAACGTTATACTATCAACGTTAACACAACGTGCAAGTAATAGAGTTATCATTCCACTAGCAGTTAAAAATTATATATTATATGTATCTGTGAGTGTGTATATTTTATTACGTGCAAGCTAGTCTTATACAGTTGCGACAGAAAGTGATCGTACTCCTGCGTCGTGAGTAGTTTTTTCCTCATAACTTAAAAAGTATCACGATTAGGATAATGAAAGTATAGTATATTATAAATATTATACTAACACACATCTACATAAACTTTTAAGTAAATTGAACGACAAATAAACTGTTTAAAAACAAATAACCAAATATAGGAGGGGCAGAAAGTGTTCGTGCGTCTACTTTAATAGTCAATTGTGCAACCTTTCAAGTGAATTATTTAGCGCAATCTCTCCTCATAGCCCTCCATGATCGTTTGATAGTACTCAACTGGTATTTTCTTCCATTCTTCTTTACAGAACGCCTCCAACCTTGGTCTTCAACTCATGCCAAACAATTTAAATTGGGTTAATATCGGGCGACTGCGATGGCCACTCCAGAACGCTTATATAGTTCCTCTGCAACCATGATTGCACATATTTCGATGTGTGCTTAGGGTCACTGTCGCGCCGAAAGATCAAACGACGTCCAAGCCGCAAGTTCTGAGCATCGTTCTTGATATAAGTGCCTAATATATCAAGTACTCTTCTTTTTTCATGATTCCGTTGACGCGGTGAAGGCTACCTACACCAGAAGAGCTGAAGGAACCCCATAGCATGATCGAGCCATCTCCGTGTTTTTAGGAAGATTTCGTCCCCCCTTCTTACGGAAAATATAGCAAACATCATTGTGGCCGAAAAGCTCGATTTTAGTCTCGTCTGACCAAAGAATACTCTTCCAATAGGTAAAGGATTTATCCACATGCTTTCTTGCATACCTTAATCGTGCTTCTAAATGAGCAGGCTTTAAATATGGAGTTCTACGAGGATGGCATGCTTTGAACCCAGAAGATCGTAACATGTTTCTAACTGTAGAGGTGCTTACTTCAACCCCAGTTTCTCTTACTAGTTTCTGTATATTATTACGTGTTAAACGAGGGTTTCTACTAACTTCTCTGAGAACCTTACTCTTGGTTCTCTCTGGAATTTTGGTGGGGCGTCTGGAACGAGGGAGGTTAGCAGTTAATCATGTAAACTTAAACTTAGCAATTACGCTTTGAACAGTAGATTTTGGCACAGTAAGTTGTGTAGCAATACCGGAAAGACACACACGAGACTTGTATTTTACAACAAATCGTTTTTTTAAATCACTGGACAGTTGTTTCCTGTTCGCCATAATGACCAAGCAGATAATGACGGAAACGGCGCTAAACTACTGGATGTACATTTGTTGCTGGCTAAATTCCAATAATTATGAACCCAGTGTCTAGTTCTGGAATGGTATAATGTAGTTGATTTATTAAACTAAACAAAATTGTTACGGGAATATCAGTTTTTACACACGTTCTGAACTGTACGAACGCTTTCTGCTCCTCCTATTTTTGGTTATTTGTTTATAAACAGTTTATTTGTCGCTTAATTTACATAAAAATGTATGTAGATGTGTGCTAGTATAATATTTATAATACATTATGCTTCTATTAGACTATTCCTTATACTTTTTAAGTTATGAGCAAAAAACCACTAGGGACGCAGGGGTACGAACACTTTCTGTCATGACTGTATTAGATTATTAACTTTTGAAACAGATGAGATGAACAGTTTGCGTAGAATAGCAGAATGAATGCTAAAGCTACGCACTTTTGTCATTCTTTTGTCCGAATAATAATTTTCCAGTTTTGTTCTTATGATTAATGAGTAAATAAAAATATTTTTGACACATTAGAACTATTTTTTAAAGAAAAAAATTAGTATATTACAGCAAATGAAGTAATAAAATTGTCTTAAAATATTATTTTTTGTTCTTTCGTGGTTTTCTCAAAATGTATATATGTATATTTCTAAAACCAAATGCTATGCAATACAGTTAGATGTATGTTAGAACATGATTCTCATTATAACATTATAAGTGTTCAGCGACTAGATTAAAACATTTATCATTATAATTACCATACAAAGAACATGGTTGCAAGAACAATATTGTGTTTTATTTTTATAATCGCGCAAAAATACACAAGAGGTATCTGTGACATTCGTCTCTAGTTTTGAATTGATACACGAAAGGGCCGACGGCTAGTTACAATTATTTTTAATTTCGCGCAAAGCTACACGAAGGATATCTGCGCTAGCCGTCCGTAATTTATTAGTGTAAGACTAGAAAGAAGGCAGCTAGTCATCACCACCCACCGCCAATTCTTGGGCTACTCTGTTACCAACAAATAGAAGCAGAAAAACTAGTTCAGTCAGGGTCTTTCGAGTTTCTAATGGATGTTTAATTCATTAAACGTTTTGGTCATTTGTTTTGTTTAAACTGACATTTAGTTAAACTGTGAAAAACATATTTTAATTTAATAAATATTTCAAAACTTAGTATAAACATCATAATTATTATTTTATTTCTTTACTCAAATATTGAAATGAAATATTTTTCCATTTTTCGTGCACAAAAAATAGAAGAATGCATTGATTATACGGTGAAGTGAGCCTACCAGTTTTGGTCGATTAAGAGAGTCACGGTAGATAGATACAATGGATAAATATGTCCTTGTTTAGTTGTAATATTCCGCGCAGAATATATATTCAGCAACGCAGTAATTTCCACTAAGCACCGATCGACCTACATGAACAAAAGCAGTTTTTTACACATTATCCACTTGTAATCAACGTCTGCAAATTAGCTTAGACCGTTGGCATCACCAATGGTTAAGTACGAGCTTGGTGTACGTAACAGTAATTTCTTAACAGGTTTCACTTCTTTTTATAGAGGCCCTGCATGGCCACGTGGGTTAAGGAGTGCGACATGTCATCTGAGAGTCGTGGGTTCGCATCCCCGTCGCACCAAACGTGCTCGCCCTTTCAGCCGTGGAGCCGTTATAGGTGACGGTCACTCCCACTATTCGTTGGTAAAAGAGTAGCTCAAGAGTTGACGTTGAGTGGTGATAACTAGCCGCTCTCCCTCTAGTTTTACACTGCTAAATTAGGGACAGCTAGCGCAGGTAGCCATCGTGTGAGCTTTGCGCGAAATTCAAAAACAAACAAACAGTCTTCTTTTATAGATTTTGATTAATTAAGATAATTAATCTCATTTTTACCAAATAATTTCACATTCTATCTACAATTTTTATTAATATAAATACGATACCAGTAAATAAGTAATCTAATCAAAGAACAAACAGATAGTAACTTGCATTTCAACTAAAGCTTCTGCTTTACTGGTAAGTATGGAAGATTCCCAGGTGAGATGTCAGCTTCTTTACAAGATTTATGACTTCTTTAGCAACTTCGCAACAGTTAAAACGTGTTATCATACACTTGCTCTGCTGCTGTCGCAAACACACAAGAAATTATAAATATCATGATATACATATATGCTCGAACTACTTAGCTAACTGTTTATAGTGTTACCAAACCGTGCATAGTCGGAATAAATTCTCGATGTTTTTCGTCTATTTTTTTATTTTACGTTTATTATCTGAAACAGAGAAAGAAAGCTCTGTTAAACTATTCACCATTTATCAAAGGAGAATTAGTAAAAATGATTTCCTACCCCCCCAAAAAAAATATTCTAAAATACACTAGAAATCGAAAGAAACATACAATTTGTTATCGATTTCTTTTCGGGTTAAAAGTTGGAAAAATAATACGAGACCTAGTAGTCTAGATTTCAGAAATAAATTTATTAAAAGATTCAATCATAAGTCTAAGGTTTAGTATTTTCACAAGTTTGTTTATTGCCAATCGCAAAGCTGTATAGTGGGTTATGTGTCCTGTGTCCGTTGCATGAATCAAATTCTGGACTTTATTGCTAAATAGCCTTAAGCTTACTGTTCAGTTTCAAGGGGCGACACTTACTGCAGGCAAAAATTATAAATGAAAGCTAAAATCAGAGAAAAACTAGCTGTATTGTGCTTATTGAAAATCACAAGAGTTCTAGAATTTATATATTTCATTTACATGCATATTGTGGATTTAAAGATGTTCTAAATTAGACTTTTTACTTCACATTGTGGTCCCCTGGACATATTTTAATTATATTTATCCAGTTCTTATTATTTTTTTATGAAAGAGCCACGCTTTATTAAATTCGACTATTCTACCTAATAATCGAAAGAAAAACATTATTTTCTTGCGATATAACTCTTGAAAAGTAATATAGTTTCATCTTAATTCTTCGGATTAAAAGTTTTAAAATAATCTTTGTGTAACGAAAAGGATTAATAAAGTTGCAATGTTTTTGTCTTCTGTACCAAATATTTAGTTTTAAGGAAAACAGGCTTATGTATAGTTGGAAAGTAAAAAAAAAAAAAATTATCTAGGACTTGCATGTTCTGTAAAAGTTTGTTTGTTTGTTATGTTTTTGAATTTAGCGCAAAGCTACACGAGGGCTATCTGCGCTAGCCGTCCATAATTTAGGGGTGTAAGACTAGAGGGAAGGCAGATAGTCATAACCACTCACTGCCAACTCTTTTACCAACGAATAGTTGGATTAACCGTTACATTATAACGCCCCCACGGCTGAAAGGGCAAACATGTTTGGTGCGACGGGGATTCGTGCCCGCAACCCTCGGATTACGAATAGAGTACCTTAACCACCTGACCATGCCGAGCCACTATAAGAGTTCTCTGTTGAGCTTGTCACTGACCATCGCAAAGGTTCATCTGTTTCTAAAAGCCAGTATTCTTGGTTTGTTTGGAACATCGCAAAGAGTTACACGAGGGCTGTCTGTCCCTAGCTTATGAGTGAAAGAATAAAGTGAAAGCAGTCAGTTATCACCACTCACCGCCGATTTTTGGGTCTCATCGACTAGTGAGATTGACCGGCACGTTGTAACACCCTCACAGCTGAAAAGATGAGCACCTTTGGAAGGACGGGGAATTGAACCCGCCATCCGTATATTGGGAGTCGAACGCCCTAATAATCTGACCATGGCAGACCCCCATATTTTCTATAATTTCATTAAATAATTCATAATAGATTGTAATTTCTCTTTGTTACTGGTTCAGTGTTTATGGTAAAATATTACAGCAATAATTCCATTTATATACAGACAGCAAATCATCATAAACTTGGAATAAGCAAAATCGACTTTTTCAAAGCACACACACAATTATTAAATTTGGCAAATAATAGATACATATTACAAATGATTGTGTTTTCTCCTGTTTTTACAGAATTCATATTTATAAACTAAGGATGAATAATAGTCATCAAGGAAATCTTTCTTCTAACGACAATCTAAAACTTAAATTGAAAGCATAAGATAAAATGTAAGATAAAAAAGCGCTGCAAACAAAGTTTTTACTCCAAGGACATATCAGAACACAGAAGGTGTGTTTGTGGTTTTGTCTTAGACAATGTTTTCTCTTCCGTGTTCTTTGAGCAATTTTCAAGGTTTGTTTTATAAGAATAGAGGGAGGAGTTCTATTGAGAATCGTGTTGATTGTTTGTACTCGACTTTACTTATGTTTTGTTATAGTTATTAACATTCCTTGTCGTAACCTTGATTTTTTAATAATTTAAATCATGTTCTTGATAACTAGATCAAATAAACATGTTCATCTCTGTAAAGGCTGTTAACTTATATCTCTTACAGGTATCAGAAACATCGGTTTCTATGTTAAAACGACTTTTTGTACATCAAAACTTAATGTCAACATGAAGTAATATTATTATCGTGAATGGTTAAATGGTTTTATAAATGTATTATTTACTATTATTTTTGGCTTGGCATGGCCAAGCGTGTTAAGGTGTGCGACTCGTAATCTGAGGGTCGCGGGTTCGCATCTCCGTTGCGCCAAACATGCTCACCCTGTCAGCCGTGGGGGCGTTATAATGTTACGGTCAATCCCACTATTCGTTGGCAAAAGTGTAGCCCAAGAGTTGGCGGTGGGTGGTGATGACTAGCTGCCTTCCCTCTCGTCTTAGACTGCTAAATTACGGACGGCTAGCACAGATAGCCCTCGAGTAGCTTTGTGCGAAATTCAAAAACAAACTATTATTTTTACCGTTTAAAAATTTCATATTAAATGAAAAATCCCGATTTTGACTCTTCGAAATTATATTGTATTAAAATTATATTCAGAGAGTAAGGATGCTCCTTTCCAAGATATCGTTTGGCATTTAGCCAGAACAAGTTTTAGGTAAATGTACCAGGAAAGGGATTAATGAAGATGCAATGTCTCCTAACGACATTCTTTAGACATAGGATGTAATATTGTTGTCTTCTGCTCCAAATATTCGGTTATAAGGCAAACATATTTATATTTACTTGGAAAATAAATGGTCATTTCAGGACTCGCACGTTCTAAAATATTTCGTTATAAACTTACCAATGATCCTGAATAAGGTTGATCCGTTTCAATAAATAAATAATAATAATAATAAATCTTTAGATTGTTGAAAATTCTGTGAAAAGGTAGAACATTTTAAAACATTCCTACAAGATCTGAGACTGGTACTAAGATTAGTATTGTATGACCTGATTTGGCACACCACCAGATGATTCATGGAGGAATGGTGCGGCCGTCACTTTAATAAAAGATTTTATTTCTTGCCTCTCCTAGATACTGGCCAACAATTTATAATATTATATTTAAGTTAGATATATCATCCGGCTGCATCGATATAAATGATGTATGATGAAATTACATGATGCTCACCAAAACGATCGCATCATAATTTCAGTAGCCTACTGTGGTACAAAGGTGTTTTTTTTTCTTTTCATATCCTCTCGAACCCTAAATCAAGTTTATCAAAACTTTATATATCATTCGCAATTCCTCGGCATAAATAAATAGTATGCCTTACTTTATGTTTGTTATTCGTAAGACCTCTTTGTTTGTGAGATAAGTTACTCAAAAGAATTTTATTAATGTAAGTCCGTAAGTTTAGCTCTAACACTCTGAAATACAGCTGTGAACAACGTGACGACACACAATTTCTAATGCAAACATTTTCAAGTGGTGAAACTGCATTGTTTGGGTACCGACTGCTTTATTTCTCAAAATACGTGAAATATAACAATAAAAACAGCACAAATAACTTTGTACACTAAATTTATCAGTGACAACTGACTTTTCGCGTGGTGTATTTTTCAGAAACATTATTTTTATGATGAATTTACTTTCTTCTTTGCTATTCATTAAAATTAATGTTTACCTCATTAGTAATAAAGGATACATAAATTATATACATGTTATTATATATCTATATAATGAACCTATATCGTTGTGTGTATGTTTAACCTAATTTCATACAGTTAGCTTATAAAAACACCATGTTTAGAAGCTTAGAATAGAGTCGTTTGTCATGTCATTGTGGGTAAACGGTGTATCAGCTTAGTTTGTACAAGCACCATAAAACGTTTGTGCAACATAAAACATAAACTCTAGTAATCAGGCAATTAAAATATGATATTTAATTATTTATTTTCCTTTATTTTTACAGATGTTGACATGTATATAAAGAAGAAGAAAAATTAGATAATTTGGACAAAGAGACACTTATTGCTAAGCTAGTCTACTCCCAATTTTTATTCCATGTTTAAAGGCAAAGGTTTTAAAATGGCGATTTGCTTGGGACATTTTAGACTGAAATCAGAGTTTGTTTCCAAACTAATAACTGAGTTTGTCACAATCTTATATAGTTACAGAATGCTATTATAAATTATGAATGTTTCACAATTTCGAACAAAGCTGCACGAGAGCTATCTGCACATAGCCATCCCTAATGTTTAGCTGATAGACCAGAGGGTATCTAGGTAGTCAACAGCACCCAAAGCCAAATTTTAGACATGACCTGGATGTTATTCTTATAGCTCATCCATTTACAGTCCAAAAGTACAGAGAACTTTTTTGTTACAATATTATTATTGCAAGTTTCCATAATTCCAAAAACCACATGTATTTCAATAAACAGCACAATATATTTTCACTGAATGAAAACCCAGAAAATTTTCAAAAAAAAATAAAACTGACAGAATAAAAATACATATATATATATATATATATCGATCTCAGCGGCTGGTCTTTAATATCATGTCAACTCGATTAACATGACTAACTGATAACAAAAATGGCAACACTGGTCCGTCATGATTGGCTGGTAACACGTTTTATCTGTATCACGACTGAACGATATTAATTTTTTTCAAACTTTTTACTGGGGTGTTTTTATAATTAATAATGATAAGTCTTGTTCTAATAATACATTTACTTATTCATACTATTACTTCTTACTTACTTAAAATGTGCAACTAAAGGCACTGGTGAATTAACATTTTGATTGACCGTAATAATTGTGAAGTAATTCAACCTCTCAGTACCGTGGACGATGAATTCTTGCTCCATCATACATCATCTGGACCAACATCACCCTCTGCAACAAACCCTCCTTTGCCGGCGATATACTTAACAATCCTCTGTCGACCATCACTGTCAAGGTAACCATATGAGCCTTTCACCGTTCCGTCGGGAAGACGAGTTTCGGTCCTGAAACTTTGACCGAGAGGCCCTTTACCGGTATCGTAAGTGAAGTCGTAGTCACCTTGGAGTTTAGGTCCAATGTTCACTTTGTGGACAAGAGCTGGTGGGTGGTAGTTCATAGGAGCAGCAAGTTTCTGGGGTTGAAGATCTGGTTCTAGAGCCTGTTGCTGATAATTTTGTTGTTGAAGGTAATATTCCTGTTGATCCTGGGGTTGATGAGCTGCTTGAAGTGTCTGTTGCTGATAATTTTGTTGTTGAAGGTAATATTCCTGTAGGTCCTGAGATTGATGAGCTGCCTGAAGTGTCTGTTGCTGATAATTTTGTTGTTGAAGGTAATATTCCTGTTGGTCCTGAGGTTGATGAGCTGCCTGAAGTGTCTGTTGTTGATAGACTTGCTGGTTTGTAGGCTGAAAATTTCCACGCAGAGCATCTTGTTCTTGTTGAAGGTGTCGTTGTATCTGTTCGCTATGTTGTCGAAGCTGGACCTGGTGAATCTTCAAGTCCTGATGAATATTGTTCGGACTGTTGTTGTTCTGTTGGGGTCTAGTATCAGCAGGCTGAGCACGTTGTTGTAGCGCTGTTAGAAACCTTGAGTTATACTGTACTCCAGTAGGAACATGATATGGCCTGCTTTGTGCTATTGTTGTAGCCACACAGACACAAACAAGAATCACCTGGGGTAATAGAAAGCGGTTCGTTTATTTATTAACCACACACGCAATAACTAGATGTGTGCATAAAGGGTTTGATACTGGTAACTTGGAGCACAAATACTAGCTTGTGTTAATCAATAAATATTAAATAAGAAAATTATAACCCTATTGACATGATAGAGCCTATTAGCTGTTAAGACTTCATTCGTGATGATGTGTTATGAACTTGAAATGCTAGTAACGTAACTAGGTTTTGAAACTAAGTTTTTTGTCCAAATTTTATATCTAAGAGGCTTACTGCATCGCCGAAATGCGGTTTTGTTTGTGAATCATCCAAACCTTGAGATTGTTTCAAGTATTCCTTCTCTAAACAATAAATAAATAAAATTTGATTATAAGTTGTACTGTGTTGTATTATAATATAACTTGTAGTATTATTGTATTTATATTTGTAGGGCCTGGCATGGCCGAGTCGCGCCAAACATGCTCGCCCTCCCAGCCGTGGGGGCGTTATAATGTGACAGTCAATCCCACTATTCGTTGGTAAAAGAGTAGCCCAAGAGTTGGCGGTGGGTGGTGATGACTAGCTGCCTTTCCTCTAGTCTTACACTTCTAAATTAGGGACGGCTAGCACAGATAGCCCTCGAGTAGCTTTGTGCGAAACTCCAAAACAAACAAAAAATTATATTTGTAATACACATTGTTTTCAAGGGATATATATATATCTTTTTAAATGAAAATATTTTTTTTCATTAAAACAAACTGCTGATAATTAGTTTATAGAACCTGTAAAACAGTTTTTTCTAATGATAAATTCAATTGTGTACATTTTAGTTATCTAATTTTGTAAAAGCTAAATGTTTAAGATTATTTACCAAACGAATCTTACAAACACGTTTAAAACGACTAGAAAAATATTTTCTTCATAATTAAACTAAAAATAATGTAAATACCAAAATTCAAACTCTTGCTAGAAACAGTCTATTATATACTTACTAATCGCTCCATACTTTAGACTCCTGAATAATGTGTTACACTGCTGAATTGTCGCTAACGGCGAGACAGCACTTCAGCAATAAACGACACGATTTATTAAAGTCCCCCCTCGTTTATATACATTCAGTTTCATGGCCAAAAAATAATTGTTTCCGTCTTCTTCACCACGTCATGGACAACAAGGTATTCAAGGACAGCTTTCTGGCATTGGATACTTTCTTAGTAGGTGCAAGAGCATTTGATTTCTCAAAGACGACTCCTGATATGGTTCACAATCTAAACATATTTTCTGCGCACGAAAACCAATCACGAAAATCCTTTCTTTCAAACCTTGTTGTACTGAGGTAGCCTAGTTCTAGTTGTAATTACGTAATATCGCTATTGGTTATAACTCCAAGGGCGACCGAAATTATGAACTGGCCGACAGCTCGTTACGACCTGAATTTTAAAGTTTCATGATATATTTAAAAAAAGAAAGTATTTCATCACTTCGACAGTGATGAAATAAAGTATTATATAGGTTATAATCTAGGCTTTGGGAGTGGTTACCACTTTGAGGCGCAAAATTTTTGGTGTCCAAATTTAAAAATTTATGGCATGAAAAGATTAGGCCAGAAATTAAGAAAAAGCAAAATAATAATTCATTTTATTTCTGTTGTTTTCTTATTTTGCTAAAATAAATTTGCTGTATTACCATCTGAACTACTTTCAATTTATGAAGTATGTTTAATTTTCTGAACCTATTAAAGTTTTTTTTTACAACTTATTAGATTATCTCTCAAGTTTTTTAATTATCTGCTGTCCTTTCACCTTCTTCCGTTAAAACATCTCATAGCCATTTACTAAACAACACAAACCTTCTCAAAATCCACAAGACATCCTGCTTGTTTGTTGTTTAAGTTCAAACCTACTCAATCAACTATCTGTGTTGTACCAAACATTAGTCATGCCACTGAGCCATTGAGGGGCATAGAAATCCTACATCACCAGTTTTAATCATTTCTAAGGTATACAAAAAGAAATGCCAAAATAAACATTAGTTCCAATTAGTATGAAACGAAGGTGGTTTGGAGATTTTAAACCGGCAGAAAAAAAAAAAATTCTGGATCATCAGTGAGGTCGGGGATGGGTGGAAAAGGGACTTTTGCTTAAACTCATTGGAGTGCTACACTTAATACTGTATAGTCTATAATATGTATCAGAACTATTCATACAGTTCACAAATATAACGTGCAAAGTATTTTTTGAATTCAACTACCCTTATCATTTACTACCCTTATCATTAAAATGTAAACCTATAATAGTAAAAACCACGTGACATGCATTCACATGAGTGTAATATTAGTACAGTTTATCTGTTTATCTCTCTTCTACGTTAACCGTTCAACAGGAAATCGAGCACCTAAGGCCAGATTTAGTGTATAGTAAAAAAATAGCAATTTAGTCTTTAAACCTCCACCCAATCAGAGATTTTCCAGGTATTCTGGTGGATCAACCTACTTTCCCAGTCATCTCCTGTATAATTTGATTTTATTGAAATTGATATAAAGAACTAATATTTATAACAATATTACCCAAAAAAAAAACTGATTTAAATTACTTTATATTTTCGTCCTTCATCATTTTGTACATACGGTTTACATGTCTTATATCTGTAGTGTATCGCTAAAACGATAAAGGCTTTATAGAGAAACATTATTAGTGATAATCGTTGTGGTATTTTGAAAATTAAGTAAGCTTTAACTGTAGTACCTTAAAATGTAACACTGCAATCTGGACTACAATATAAATATTTAAGGTCAAAGTGCCGCCTTAAATCAGTTATAACTTGAAATTATTGAGCATTTTGAGGTGCAATCTCTTACAGTTAAACATTTTCCTCAAGGCCGAAATGTTGCTTTGCAACAACAATACCTTATAGCAATAAATTATTGGTTCTTTACACTTCTACAGTTGCCCCCAGTAGCACAGCGGTATGCCTGCGAACTTAAAACGTTAAAAACCAGGTTTCGATACCCATAATAGGCAGAGCATAGATAGAGCATTATGTAGCTTTGTGCTTAATGTAAAACATCAACTTCTACAGCTAATGGTTTAGATGTGGTATTTGAATTAGGAGTAGAGAAGGACGACGTCACCACATTCGTAGAGAAGGGGTGTGTGTCGGTAATATTGTACATTACAGAACGAGGGGTGTGTGTCGGTAATATTGTACATTACAGAACGAGGGGTGTGTGTCGGTAATATTGTACATTACAGAAGAAGGGGTGTGTGTCAATAATATTGTACGTTACAGAAGGAGGGATGTGTGTCGGCAATATTGTACATTACAGAACAAGGGGTGTGTGTCGGTAATATTCTATATTACTAAAGGAGGGGTGTTTGGTGAATGGATTTGTTATCCATCAAAGCCCTATCTGAGACAATAGTATTTACACGTTAAGGTTTGATATGCGAATTTCTTTTTTTGTTTAGAGACGTTAAGAGCACACCTACCGTCTCTGTTTTGTGTATAGAGGTGAAACCAATGTCACCAAGATTCAATACTTCTCATGATTGTTTGTTTGTTTACAACTAAGCACAAAGCTACACAATGGGCTATCTGTGCTCTGCCCACTACGGATATCGTGGATATACCACTTTACTACTGGGGGGGGGACACTTCTCCTGATACCCAAGTTTTGAAAGCTTCCCTTGATCTGGTGTCTCTTACTAGATAAGTCGATCGGATTATCATTTTTTATCAAACCATTCGGCACAAAATGTGTTTGATACTAGTCGTATTTAGTCGGTATCACGTGCTTTGGAATAGGTTTAGCTCGTAGTTGTTAAGACACTTCCACGGCCGTAGAATTCATTCCGTATTCTATATACCTAACATCTTATATGAAATTGCCTACGCAGGTCACTTAAGCGTTTTAGTTACTTCAAATATACAACACTAAGTTAAAATTATAGAAAATTTGAACACACAAATACAAATACCCTAACTAAAAATTGATTTGTGCACAAATTAGGATTTTCTCAAAACTATCCCCATGAAAGCTGTAGTGATAGGATGCATATCCTTGTGAAAGCTGTAGCCTGATAACTGATATTTTGCGAAAACCGTAGTCTAATAATTAATATATTTGTGAAAGTCGTAGTCTAGGAATATGTATACTTATGAATTTTGTAGCATAGAGGTCTATATACTTACTAAAATAACAGCTCGGAGGCATATCTGTATGAACGTTGTGGCCTAGGATGTATGTCCTTATAAAGTTATAACCTGGGGTGTATACTATTATTATGAAAGTTGTAAGCTAGGGTTTATATCGTGAAATTCGTAGTCTAGCGATGTATATCCTTTAGAAAGCTGTATTCTAAGAGTATATATTCTTATGAAAACAGCAACCTATAGATTTATATCCTCATGAAAGTTGTACTTTGTAGGTATATGCTGTTGCAAAAGTCGTGGACAAGAGACGTATACCCTTAGTAAAACCAGCATTTGAATGCTATATTCTGTGCTATCTAACTGTTTGAAGTGGTTAACGTATATCTTAGTTGTTTTATTAACACCATAACTGTAAAAACAAAGTGACAAATGTGTGTAGTGTTATCATGGATACTATACTTATCGATATTATCGTACTTAAATGGATCATTCTAAACAAAATCGTTATAAACTAGATATTTGTTTTACCCCTAGTTATGAATGTGTTTAAAGGTTACCCTTTATAACTCTGAACATTTTATTGGGTTCATGTTAAAAGAATGGCATCAAGGTCTCTTTTAAAGGTCAAACATGAAGTCTGAATAGCTATTAATTGTAAAAGAACGCCCCCTGTAAGCACTCGCCAAGGTAATTAAGTATCTTATTCTGCCACAACGTGAGGTCTAGAAGACGAAACAACAAAGAGTCGCGTGCATGGAATATAGAACAATTACTGGAAACTATTTCTTAGTTTTGTCTAATTTCAAAATAGGTTTTTTGTTTGTCTTGAATTTTCGAGCAAAGCTACACAAGCGCTAACCGTCCTTAATTTAGTAATGATGGACTAGAGGGAGAAGGCAGCTAGTCAACATCACCCACCGCCACCTTTTGGACTATTCTTTTATCAATTAATAATGAGATTTACCGTAACGTTATAACGCACCCACGACTGAAAGGGTAAGTAAGTTTGGTGTGACGCAGATTCGAGCCTGCTACCCCCAAATTATAGGTGGAGTGCCCTTGGCCACCTGGCTATGCCGGGCCGTTTCAGAATAAGTTTGTTTGTTTGTTTTGGAATTTCGCACAAAGCTACTCGAGGGCTATCTGTGCTAGCCGTCCCTAATTTAGCAGTGTAAGACTAGAGGGAAGGCAGCTAGTCATCACCACCCACCGCCAACTCTTGGGCTACTCTTTTACCAACGAATAGTGGGATTGACCGTAACATTATACACCCCCACGGCTGGGAGGGCGAGCATGTTTAGCGCGACGCGGGCGCGAACCCGCGACCCTCGGATTACGAGTCGCACGCCTTAAGCGCTTGGCCATTCAGAATAAGTAACTAAAAGAAGTATATCCAGCTACGGAGTGAAAGCTATTCCGCTATGTCAAAACTACTTGTTTTTACAGTTATAACATCTTCATATAATTTTCTAACGTCCAAACTTTACCTAGAACTTCAGAACAGCAGCAAAAAATAATCTTTAAGCTATATAAACTACATGTTACAACTGATTTCAAAAGCACTTTATTTCAGTCTCTAGCACATCGTTAAATATTCGCCGAATGCAGTTTTAGTTTGTTTTAAATTTCGTTCAAAGCTTCACGAAAGCTATCTGCGCTAGCTGTCTCTAATTTAGCAATGAAAGACTAGAGGAAAGGCAGCTAGTCATCACCACACACCGCCAACTCTTAGGCTACCTTTTACCAACTAATAGTGGGATTGACCATCATATTATAACGCCCCCACGACTGAAATGGCAAGTATATTTGGTGTGACAGGGATTCAAACCCGCGACCCTCGGATTAGGAGTCGAGTGCCTTAATCACCTAGCCATGACGAGCCGAATGCAGTTTTCTAGACTCTAGTTGAAATATAAATAGTTTCATATTAAAAAAAACCTATTTAGTTTGCATTTAAGATCAAAGTATTAATAAGGTAAAATAGTTACATTTTCTAATTTCAACCCTCAACATGCTACATTTCCAGCAACCGAAGCCTTATATTTGAGAGCTTATCCAAGTAGCTAAAAGTTTATTTGATAATAATGCATTGATAAAATAAGCGTTAATCTACTTCTTCTTAGATATTTGCGTAAAATAACTTTAAGACTATCTGTGCTAGTCATCCTAAATTTTGAAGTGGTATATTAGAGGGAAGGAGGCTAGTCAACAATAACCACTGTCAAATATTGGGATATTATTGTAATAGTGTAAATTCCCCCTGTCTAAAGTCACAGCTCTAAAGTGAAAAATATGCTTTTTGCAGCAACAGCACACAAATTTTAAACCATCGGATTCATAATCCAAGCAGAATTTTAAACCATTGAATTCACAATCCAAGCACTCTGAAAACTGGAACACACCAAGTGCAAGGTTTTAGGTAAAAACTGTTAGACACATTTGGCAGGAACCCAGCCAAACTTAGGAATAAAAATCATCTAAATAGTACCAACATTGAGGTGGAACTCGATAAAAATAGATACTGATGCCTGATCCATCAACGATGGTAGAGCTTTAAAACCTGGATATTGTTCAGGGTTGCAAAATTAATGGATTTAAGCTTTTGTTTTGTTTGTTTTGGAATTTCGCACAAAGCTACTCGAGAGCTAGCCTAATCTGTGCTAGCCGTCCCTAATTTAGCAGTGTAAGACTAGAGGGAAGGCAGCTAGTCATCACCACCCACCGCCAACTCTTGGGCTACTCTTTTACCAACGAATAGTGGGATTGACCGTCACATTATAACGCCCCCACGGCTGGGAGGGCGAGCATGTTTGGCGCGATGGGGATGCGAACTCGCGACCATCAGATTACGAATCGCACGCCTTAACGCGCTTGGCCATGCCCGGCCGATGGATTTAAGCATCACTGAGGTGAACCTAATAACTTAGAAATTACCACAGCATACTAATCATTACAGCTTATCAATTGACCGAAAAACAAATATAACATTAGTATAAATTGCATACAGATGTCTTATGTATACATTTAGTAAAAACTTGCGCAGAAGATACTGACTTACAATTATTTATCTATTATCTAAATTGAAAAACTAGTTATTTCAAATAATCAAAATTACAATCCCTGAAATCACTGTGTTCCATAACATGAAAATTAAAAAAAAAAACTCAGTTATGTATATATACTAGTCACAGAGTTTTTGTAATTAATTAACTAACAACTAGGTGCTTGGAAATGAAAATAATACAGCAACACTGATTATTTAATTAATTAACAAATCCCCCTTTTCACCTCCGTCAAAATAATCTGGATTTGCTGTATAATTGTGTTTTTATTTTATAGCAGCTCGTTTGATTAAGACCTGCAGTTGACTCACAAATGTTTGCTAGATATAACGATGGTGTTAACGAAATTGAAGCTCATTATAAGGAAATACAATCGAATTCATCAGGTCCAGAGATTGTGGTGGCCATATGAAATGGCTTAATTCAATGTTGGGCTCTTTGAACCGATTTAGGAAAACACGAGCTTGGTGGATTATTGTATCACTGTGTTTGAAGACACTTGAAGTATAGTATTTAAGTTGTAGGTGTCCAACAGTAAAGATCAGGTACATTTTGAACGTTATTCACCCTAATAAGGAATTAAAGGATACAGTTACTTCCAAGAGAACAGTTATCAAACCAATACACCGCATTTAACATCTTGCACTATCATACTAATGCACAAAGGATTAATACCTTCATACGGTTTTTTCTCCATAATCTCACTAATCCATCAGCACAAAAGAGGGCAAAACGTAGGAGACCATACTACATACTTTCAGTCGATTGCATTCCACAATTTGCACACTAAACACTACTGAAGCCAGGCTTTTATTTTTATTATGAAATTAATTATTTTTAGATTAGTTGTTTCTTCTATTCATGTGCAAATTTCACGGCGTAATACACTTGGAGGTTGGTTACTCATCCTGACCACTGTCCAAAAAATCGGTCAAGTTTTAGAATGTATAAGTTCGCCCATTTTTACTTCCCCTTAAACAGTCACCAGTAGTTGGTTGTCAATTTTTTCTAATGAGAGACGTGTTTACTTTCACGTGTTACAGTTGATGAATAGACTTTGGTAACAGATGTGTTTGAACGTCCTGTCACAATCATTTGTTATCATATCCCGTTGAAACTCGTAAAGATCCTTGTTCCCACCTATTTTCTTTCAACCTAATCATAGTAACACGGATTATCTGTATTTGCAGTGCCAGAGCAAAAAATTTTCACGTCACGTGATCATCCTATTTTATTAAATAAACTCTTTAATGAATTCAACGACTTCATAAAAAACATTATATAACATCAATAGCGTATAAAAACGAAAAATTTACAAATGCAGACAAAATTCAAAATAAAGAGGTCGGTCCTAATAAAAGAAATTAATTTTTTGCTACCTCAAAATTGATCCACATTACTGATATATTAGGACCTGAAAAAGGTCTATCAAATCGAATATCGTACAGTTCGACAAGGAGGCTGTGAGAAGAGGGTTAATTTT
The DNA here is from genome assembly GCF_004210375.1 of Tachypleus tridentatus. Classification (NCBI taxonomy): domain Eukaryota; kingdom Metazoa; phylum Arthropoda; class Merostomata; order Xiphosura; family Limulidae; genus Tachypleus; species Tachypleus tridentatus. The sequence goes on along the minus strand of NC_134834.1, from coordinate 78,304,885 downwards.
CAGTGTAAGGTATTTCCACCACTTACTCCCCACCCCCCCCCCAAAAAAAACACAGTAACTACAATATAACAGAACAAGAATCATAAGACATCAAGCTGGCAAAGCAGGAACTGTGGGTTCAATGATGAAATGATTGGTGTGAAAAAAATTGAAAAACATATTGATTATCAGATGAATATTATACTTAAACAACAGTTTGTGTGTTTTTATAATAGCAATGCCTGGTATGGCCAGGTGGGTTAAGACGTTCGACTCGTAATCTGAGGATCGCGGGTGCGAATCCATGTCGCACCAAACATGCTCGCTCTTTCAGCAGTGGAGGCATTATAATGTTACGATCAATCCCACTATTCGTTGGTAAAAAAGAGTAGCCCAAGAGTTGGAGGTAGGTGGTGATGACTAGCTGCCTTCCCTCTAGTCTTAAACTACTAAATTAGGGACGGCTAGTGCGGATATCCTTCGTGTAGCTTTGTGCAAAATTCAAAAAACAAACAAACAGTCGTTTAGCAAAAACGCATAGTACTATCCGCTGCGTTCACTAAGGGGAACTTAACGCCTAATTTTAGCATAGTAAATCCGACAACTTACCACTGTTCCAGCTGGGGACCTCAAAAAATTAACAATTTGCTATTAAGCTTTATATAAAAAAAGAAATTCAAAATCTATTTCACTTACAATTAAATAACGTATACATGGCGATCCAAATATCAACAGAAACCATGTCTGTTTAACATATGTCAGTTTTAACAATTTAGCCACATGCAAATTTTCCAAACACTCACCTATGAAGTTAAAACCAGCAATCGGAAACATCCTTTATCATATAAAGAACAATGAATAGTTTGTATTGTTTCTCAATAACCATCGATGAATGGGGGAAAAAACAGTCCTTCGATATTGAATTATTCATTACCGTGATTCCAGCTACCATAACTGTTGAAATTAAGAAAACACTAAAAAAATACGGCTCTGTGAAAAAACTGTCACAACTTTCCCCTACGACACCTGCTTAATCTTCAAAATATGTTAAAATTCTACATAGTTATATTGCAAGAACAATTATCTCCGATAAATATTAAGTAAGCGAAATAAACAAATAAAAATTATTCATATAAATCAAGTTTTGTCAACATATTCATCATTAAAACAATCAACGCGTTTGAAACATACACATTTTGTAGCAAGTAAATAAGGATGTATATATTCTCTCAAGTTATTTTTCTACATTGTATGAGTACATAATTGATCAATGATTGTTTCACATAATAAAATTTTGGGATTCGAAATAATGAAACTTTCATAGTATAAACTAACCGAAGCATTTTATCATTCGAATACAGCATTTGGTTTCAGTAACGGCATCTATTAGCGCATGGACAAACGATAAATATTTTTCTTTAGTGCACCATTAGAAGTTATTCCTTACAAAAGACAGGTAGCGCTAGTTATAGAATTGTTTTAAAAAAATGTCATGAACAGAAACATCAAGTTGTTTTGCAAAAACGATGCATACCATGGCTTAAATTAGGTAATAATTAAGCCTATATCTTTACATGAAATACTGACTATGTATACCTCAGCATTTGTGCTTTCTCTTTAAAAGCTCGAGTCGCTTACATAATATAAAATTCGTTTTAACAGCGTTTTATCATCTTATAATAGTATTATTTGAAAACATAACAGTGTGCACATTACTTTGTGCTTTATTGCGTGTATCTCTAATTATGTGATCAGTAGTAATCGATGTTTATACTGTGTCAAAGATGCTATAGTTATTTGTACTGGATTATAATTCTTGGATAAAACTATTAGAAAATAATAATTTAATGTTTTCAGTAATCAATGTCTTGTTTTAAAATGATTTTACTGTTTGTTAGATTGAAATATTTTGGTATTATTTATCATTTAAAATTCAAGAAGTCTTAGAATTTTAAAGCAGTAACTAAAAACGAAATGTGTTATGTTTATTTGATGAAAATTAAATTTGGAATTAAAAAGGAGTTAAAAATTATTTATAATATTATTAAACAACCAATAATCACTCAGAACAAAGGAAGCGTCTACGTTATAAAATTCCTCTATCATAGGACATTGGGCTTATAACACTAAGAATCATGCTTTGATAAGGGTGGTAGGAACAGTTCAGACATTGTGCAGCTATGAGCTTTATAACAAAACATATCACATTGAACTGTTATTATTCTGGAAAGTTCTTACCTTGTAGCGGCATCTCTTAACAATAAACGACACTATCAAAATTGTTTCTTGCAGTTTGATACGATAGTTACAATGTTCAATTCGTTTCCACTTTTACAAAATCCTACATGCAAGCAAAATGTTTATCTCAAGTGAAAATCAAAACAAACGAGGTATTTAAGGGAAATTTAAGTACTAATGTGTATCGACCAACCAAACTGATTGCCAAAAGTTTGTTTGTTTGTTTTTGAAATTTCGCACAAAGCTACTCGAGGGTTATCTGTGCTTTTGTTTTGGAATTTCGCACAAAGCTACTCGAGGGCTATCTGTGCTAGCCGTCCCTAATTTAGCAGTGTAAGACTAGAGGGAAGGCAGTTAGTCATCACCACCCACCGCCAACTCTTGGGTTACTCGTTTACCAACGAATAGTGGGATTGACCGTAATATTATACGCCCCCACGGCTGTTAGGGCGAGCATGTTTAGTGCGACGCGGGCGCAAACCCGCGACCCTCGAATTACGAGTCGCACGCCTTACGCGCTTGGCCATGCCGGGCCTTTGCCAAAAGTAAGTAGCTAAAACCGTAACGTTAGTTCTTTTTTAATACATAAAATATTTATGCGTTTAATACTTAAATAATTTTAAAATGCCTAATAAATATTCTTTGTTTACAGTTCCACATTTTACTAGACCAGACCTATCTTTAGTTGTGGAAAAAATAGATCCTTTAACTTGTATTGTCCATCGGCTTGATTTTTTTTTTTTTTAATTTCGCGCAAAGCTATACGAGGGCTATTTGCACCTAGTCGTCCCTATTTTAGCAGTGTAAGACTAAAGGGAAGGCAGCTAGTCATCACCACCCACCGCCAATTCTTGGGCTACTCTTTTATTATTATAAGTTATACAAAATAGTTAATTGCAAAAAACGGTTCTGTAGTCTCGACGCCATTCCGTCCTACTAGAACTGGGCGCTGTCCACATAATAACTAGGTAGGAGGAAGAGGAATGAACCCAAAATAGAAGGTAAGCTGTGTTTGGCTATTATTAAGCAGGAACGACAGAGTACAGCCTAATTAAAAGTATTTGGTTAGTGACTCAGTGAAGTCTGAGGATTGGGTGAGCTTGAATTTTTAAGAGCAAAGCAACATCGTGCTATTTGCTATGTCCACTGAGAGAAATCCAGCCCCTGATTTTCTCGTTGTAAATCCGAAGACTCAACGTTGTCCAGGCGAGAACCTGTAGATTGGAAAGTGGACGGTCATTGTGAATACATTTTCTGTGGGTGATATAGAACATATAAGTGATGCCGAAAGAAATGTTGATTGAATAAGATAGGGTATTAAGACCTAATTTCTAGAACATTTAACAGCAGGTTATGGTAAAAACTGACCATTTATGACCATTTTGAACCCATACACCTAACTAAACTTTTATCTAACTGAAATTCACCTGACCTTACATTTTTATTCTAGAAATTCACAACCTCTTTCTTCAAACATCCAATCATTATCTTGCCTTGTTGATAAGTTACAGTACTCTTCCACAAACGAGTGAACTATATCATCAATCTCCAGACATCTGGAGCTAGCATAATATGTACATGTCCAAACTCATGGATAAAGATACTTTGCTGGTCAATATAATGAACTTCAAAGAGCTTACCTCATCTGTTGTGCCACTTGATAATGCTAGGTAAACGTAATGAATCATGGTGTTTAAAACGAATTATGGTTTTAAACATATTTTCGTTTTTATCCATAAATGTTTGTTTGTTTTTCGAATTTCGCGCAAAGCTACTCGAGGGCTATCTGCGCTAGCCGTCCCTAATTTATTGGTGTAAGACTAGAGAGAAGGCAGCTAGTCATCACCACCTACCGCCAACTCTTGCGCTACTCTTTTATCAATGAATAGTGGGATTGACCGTAACATTATAGCGCACCCACGGTTGAAAGGGCGAGTATGTTTGGCGTGAGGAGAATTCGAACCCGCGACCCTTCGATTACGAGTCGAGCGCCTTAACCCGAGTGCCGGGCCAGTTGTTCTGGGGTAGCTTATTGGAGTTTGAGGGTAAATGGCATGCATCCTGTTGCTTGAAAATAATAGGTTTTACATGGGGCCATATATACGTAATAAGCATAATTGTCAACACAAATCCTTCTCAATTAGTGTATACTATAGGCTAGCTGTCTAGCATTTGGTCTGCCACTTAAAAATCAGAGATTGCTGTTGTAGACAGGGCTTTCTTCTTTTTAATAGCATTGTACGAATAAAAAAACATTGTGTCGACTATGATATAGAATTGTTGAGTTCCTATTTGGGATTTGCTGTTTTTAACGCTGTCCTTCCTCATTATTTTGTTTACTTATTTGGCTTCATTTGGATGTAATTATTTAATTTCATTATATATATATTTCTAATTCTTTGTTTATAAGCTTACTGTACACATTTTACGCAGATGATAGGTATTGGAGGTTATATGTGAAGCAGTAGTGAATAATGTGCAGGTATCTTGAGTTTACTTCCAGTTTTAAAGATTTTATTGAGATAGAAATGCAAAACTGTATAGATCAACTAATTTTTATAGGAAGAAAAAGGAAGTATATATCCTTAATATAAAGCTTCTCATTTCAATAATTTTGCTTATTAATGAAAGCCAAATTGATTTTAATATATAATTATAAAGGTAATATATTTCAAATTGTGGCAAAATATGATCAGTTGCTTTTCCATTTTTCCACACAATCTACTAAATACAAATATTTTCTTCATAGAACTTTTTAAATGTGGAATATCATTATGTATCATTACAAGTTCAAAATTATTAACCTGCATTTTAAAAGAACTTTCTCTTAGGATTTAGTCATGAATTTAAACACATCCAGATAACGTGAATACTTGTTTAAATATAATATACATTAGTGTTCTGGTACAACCAAATACTGAACTGGTAACAGTATGGTATAAGAAGGCTTCAAACAGTATGGTACTTTTAAAAATAAATAAAACTACAAGTTAATGTTACTTAAAATCTTACAACTATACAACCCAGGAGTCATGGCTCCACACTGGTATGATGCTTAAATGGCCAACATGTTATTTGTAATTTTTGTTTTTATATTTGTTATGCTTTATTGTATTCTCTTGTCTGATTCATTTGGAATTTCTTAAGCAAGTTTCAAGTGATACAATGTATTTCAGGTATTTATAATTGTAGTGAATATTTCATAAAATTACTTTGATATTTGTACATTTTTAAAATCAAACTCTTTATTACCAAATTGAAAATATATATTTTAGCTTAAACTTCAAAGGGAAGATGATATATTATTTATCTGACAAAAAAAAAGATATCCCTGTACATCCATTTCTTGAGTAAAAGTATAAATCTGGAGTCATCCTTAATTTTTAGACAAATTATTGATTCCACTCTTAATCCCATGTAAAATTCTTGCTTACATTTCTGTCAGTAAAAACTCATTTGTCCTGCTAGAAAAATAAAAATTATTTAACTGGAACATATCCTGTGTTTTCCAAGTCATAAACTTATGCCATTATCTTCAAAATATAGCTAAGAAAATTCAGAAGCCTCTATCTTATCAATCAGCCAGATAATTCTGTAAACCTCAATAAGTTCACCTCTTGCCTATCTCTTGAGAGGGGAAAAAAAATCTTAATCTACCTACATAAAATAACCCATCATGGAAATAATCTCTGTAACATTTCTCTGAATCCTTTGCATTTAGTCAATATAATTTATTAGATAAGGAACTTGTAACTGGTTTTTTTTTTGGTTTTTGGAATTTCGCACAAAGCTACTCGAGGGCTATCTGTGCTAGCCGTCCCTAATTTAGCAGTGTAAGACTAGAGGGAAGGCAGCTAGTCATCACCACCCACCGCCAACTCTTGTACCAACGAATAGTGGGATTGACTGTAACATTATAACGCCCCACGGCTGGAAGGGCGAGCATGTTTTGAGTGAGCGACCCTCTAACGCTAGGCCATGCCAGGCCACTTGTAACTGCCACAGTATTCTGAGTGAGGCCTAACTAGTGAATTGTGTATTGGAAATAACTACCTCTTGACTAGCAATTAATGTCTATAAATATGGATCCAGGACAATGTCTCACCTCCATGATAAAACAAACTAACTTTTGATATTGCATTCCTATTCATAAATACAGTTTTGCATAAATTTGGCATTGCTTTGACAAAGCACAAGATGCATAATTTGTGAAAAATTATGACTTAAAATGCAATGCAGTAATCAAATGAAGTCAACTACCAAAACTTTTATAAATATTCAAGAAGCTTTTTTGAACTATGTTTCAATTGGGGGAAATTACTCTAAGTTTTTCTATACATAAATTGAATCATCATATCTTTTGTTCAAACAAAACTTTTTTTGTATGTCTTTTGTATTTGACTAAAAAGTGTGTTTGACAATTGTTTTATTGAAATAGAACAATTTCATTCTGATCAGATGACAATTTTATGCAACAAAGTGCTGAATTTTTTGCAGCAATGAGTATTTCTCATCTTGAAAAATACAAGCTATGATTATCAAATTATCTAATTAGATTCTCACACAGAAACAAAATCTTTAAAAGTAATTTTCCTGACATAATTAAGTACTCATTTTGATGCAAACAAACCTAAAATTGCAAATAACAAAACTTTTAAGATGTATTTCAAAAAAAGTAATAAAAAATATAGGCTATGTAAAAAACATTTGGGTAAAACTTTTCTTTCTTTCCAAAACCTGGTGAGACATTGTCTGCATTCGCTGTAAGTACACCCTAAACTACTATTAGCTTTGCTCCTAACAATAGTGGCTTATCCACCACTATACCAAAAACCTACTTGTCAGTCATTCTTATAAGTGAGTCCTCATTTATGATTTGTTTTGAATTTCGCACAAAACTACATGAGAGCTATCTGCACTAACTGTCCCTAATTTTGCAGTGTAAAACTACAGGTAAGGCAGCTAGTCATCACCACCCACTCCCAACTTGTGGGCTACTCTTTTGCCAATAAATAGTGGTATTGATCATCACATTATAATAACCCCACAGGTGAAAGGGTGAGCATGTGGTGTGGCAGGAATTTGAATCCACAACTCTTGAATAACAAGCAGAGTGCCTTCACCACTTGGCCATGATGGGCTCCTCCATTTATGAATTAATGTTTCTGGTTCATTCACTAAATTTTTTTTTTTTTTTTTTTTTCTTGAGGTGGTGATTAAAAAAACAGTCTCAACAGTGCTGGGTCACCGTTTTTACAAATATGAAACACCTAATTCTTCAATTTATGGATAAAACTATTACAATCATGATCACATACTAAAAAATTTGAAAACTTTCATAACTAGGTTAGATTTAGCTATTGCATGTTACTAGACTTCAGGTTTAATAGTAAACTAGCCCATTGACAAGTTTCTTATTCATAGCTTCTGCTACTTCCTTTAAAGCCCTTAGAATTACCAGTGCTCTCTGTTCTCAAGAGATAATGACTACACATTTATTTATACCAAGTACTAAAATATCCCAAATGTCATTACAATAGAATGTGTAAAATTTTTATCCTGAAAGTAACTTTTGACAGTATAGTTTTCCTTCGCATAAGATTACTTTAAGTACTACGCATGTATTTTACTTTCAACTGATGCAAATTATTTATTCTGTGATGGAATGTTAACTGCTTCAGGGAATTATTTCCATACTCTTTAATATCAAATTAACTCCATGGTTTTTGCCATGTTTTCTTTCATTTAATGTGATATTAACCATTATGAAATATACATCACAATTTCAATGTTAATGTTATGAATCTTGCCATTACAAAACAAGCAATTTCTGTTGTTCTTCTCTTGTCTTTGTGGAGTTTTTTTCATGCACTATTCAAGCTTGGGCTCCAACTTTTTGTTTATTAGACTATGCCTTACTTCACTCTCAAAGATATAATCTGTATCTTAGGTTCAGTTTGTAAACTAGAATTTTATCCATCATTATAGCAGGTTCTTTTATTAATTTTTTTTTAACGATTTACACCTCTAAAACATAGTTTGTGTCCTTCATTTTCATGTTATCATGCTATTTAACAGTATTTTATTCTGGTATTGCTTATGTTTTCCTTTTTTATGAATCTTTGTAGATGGAGTTAAGCAATTACATAATGTGGGAGAAGGTTCTTAAAAAGATTTGTGCTTGTTTCACTGGATAATTCATTTGAGTTGAAGGTGCATGTTTTTCAACTAATTTTGTTGCACACATAATTTTATTTGCCTACACTATCCTAGTTGTTTCTGATCACTTTCAATTAAAGAATATCTTACTGTGGCATTTTCTGAGAAATTAGTGTTATTCTCAGTTTCCTCTTTAGCCACTTATTCTTCTATAAAAATTTTTAGTCTTAAAATACACCTTTAATTATTGTGTATTAGAAAATTTTATGGGAATGAGGCCTAAAATAGTTTTTTAGTTTTATTCATTCCTTTTCATTTTGTATTCCAATAATTTATAGTAAAAACCACAAAGTTTAACAACTAGTTCTTAGTGTTCTTTTTTTCAGAATAACTTAAGTGTTATTGATGAAGACTTCTGTTGCTTTTCTCAGTGTACATTCTTTTCTTTAAACTGAATTTTGAGAAATCACAAGACTTTCCCTTTTATGCTTTTTTGTGCCATCTAGTTATGGTACTGCATCTTTTACTCAAGAATTTTACAACTTTGCAGTATGGTTTCATACTAAAGGAATACTATCCTAAATACATAACTTTCTTTTATCTTTTAAACTGTTTTTTGTACACTTCTGCAAGAAGAATCATCAAAGCTGTCAAATGCTATCTCTTAATTTACATGAATCTAGATTTATGTTCACCTTGGGTTATTTTCAATATTTCTTTAGATGTGCATCACTTCTATTTTGCCATTATTGTATACTGGACTGTTAAGTTCAGGTCTTTTCCTTAGTATGTACTCTTTGTTTACAGTTTTTTCTTTCTTTCTGTTTTAGGGATGTTGAATACCTTGTGCTTATGGAATAAACTCACTTTCAGAACCTCCAACAGAAGTTTTGCAAGACCATTGCAAAATGTGTCTCATTTTTCAAACAGGATGCATGAAACATGCACATAACTAATGACTTGGATTTTTTGGAATTACACTCAAATATAAAGTTTCTTGAGTGTGTTAAACATTAGCTTTATTTTTTGGTGATGAGCGATACATTATATATACATGTATAATGATCTAACAGGAAACTTAAGTCAGAATTACAATGCATTAAAATAAGATATAAAGAAACCATACACAAAAAAGTTGAAATTAAGTGGGTTCAATCAAAATAACCAGTAATTATCCAAGAATAAAATTTAGTTAATTATACACATTTCTATTTATAACAACATTACTAAAATTTTTTCATCAAGCACATCCTTAAAATGCAGAAACCCCTTATGAATGTGGTGCTCCAGATGAGTAGGTTTGATGCACTTATGTTTACTGAATATTGTAAGTTTCTTTAAAACCATATTCTTGCAAATACGACCAGAAACTGTTTATCAATCAACTTTTAGTATTTCACATTAAAACAAAATGTTCTAAATGAAACATTTCAGTCATTTGTTTAAAAAATCAGAAGCAGTAGCAATAAATAAATTTTGATATAAATTACTTTTACATGAAACTGAAGAAAAATTAAATATTATTTATTAGACTTGAGAAAAAGGTTTACAGAAACATTATTTACTGGCTGTGTTAAATAAGCTAACATATTTTTTCCTGGAGTTTAATGTTAATGATAAACATGTTTTCAATGATATTCAGGCTCCTTTAGTATGGATCTTAAAATTGCATTGTTGGATTAACTATATTTTTGAAAACTCAAAAATGTTTAATACTTAATTGCAAGTTACAGTTTAAACAAAAATATTCGTCTTTGGTGTGGGCTGAATATGGCCCCTAGGATTTGTCATTTCAAGCAGTTTTTCTAATCATGTTCACCACTTGAAGTTTGTAATCACTTAAACTGGTCTTCTAGGGTTACTGATGTGATCACATGAAAAGAAAGAACTGTCACAAACCTGATTTGTCTACTTGTAACTGGTTGATGCCTGAAAAGAAAAGTCCTTTCAGCTCAGAATTGCTTTCAGAGTCCTGTTTCAGTTGTAAATTAAGATGCAAAATCAGCTGATTTCTTGCTAACGAAAATACAGTATAAATTCAATTGTCCTGTGTATTTTAGTTTGTGGTAAACCTTCCACAAGTGTGAGGGAACTGAAAGTTTTGTTTGTTTGTTTGTTTGGAATTAAGCACAAAGCTACACAATGGGCTATCAGTGCTCTGCCCACCATGGGTACTGTTTCTAGCTGTGTGAGTCTGCAGACATACTGCTATGCCACTGGGGGAACAAATTGAAAGTTAAAATAAAGTTTATTTAAATTTGTTCATCATACTTATCTCTCTCTTCTGCACTCCATCTACCATATCTTATAAACCCATGTTATGCAGAAGTTAACATGTACTTTCAAATATTCAAAATATTCTTTTAAGTACAAAGAGAATGCACTGTTAGCTAACAAAGAAAACTGCATTATGAACACGGCTAGTTGTTAGAAGCTTATAATTCCAAACCAGATATTTCATCTTACAGAAGCAAAAGGTCCTGAAGAAAATATATTCAACAGCTGATAACAAAAAAATGTATCAAAAACAGAATCATAAATATTAATAGAAGGGACATTTATTATTAAAACTGACAACACATTACAGCTCACACATGATTTAAAGACAAAAAGAGAAAATATATGTAATGATGGGGAACTAAAATGTGTATTGCTTGGAATGGGACAACCTGACAGGTACTTTTATTGAATAATTTAAACCAAACACCAATCTTCAATGCAAATAACAATTTTCTCATAGTTTGCTGGCTAGCATAAAATTACACACACAAAAGTTTGAGAAACAATTGCTCCAATCCCTTGCCAATTGTATACATTTTTTCTGATGCTGACTTATATTTGCACATAATTAAATTCTTGATAGTACTCTAAAATACTCATTCTTCAGAATAGTGAAATTGAAAATTTATACAATTTCAGATACACTAATTTTCTTTAAAAGAAAATTTATCCTTCCTTACAGTCTATACAAAACATTTTCAAAACAAACTGCAAGTACATGAAATTCATATTTCATAATTTTGATGTACACAATTTATAAATGCAACTATAACAGTGAGTCTGAAAAAGTACAAACTAAAACAAAACAATAACATGAAATAAACAGTAACTTGTTTTCAGTTCAACATAAAGCTACAAAATGAGATATCAGTTTTGTGCCTACCACAGGTATTGAAACTGTATTTCTAATAGTGTAACTCAGCTGAGTTACTGTTGTGCCACTGGCAGGCATACAGACAGTAATAATATTTAGGGTAAAAGCCATTTGCTAGATCCACTTTTTTCTCTTCTTGTCACTGTGCTCCATAAAGAAAGACTAAGAGTTTTAAGTTTCTTTTTTGATGACACCAAAACATTAAAAAGAAACAGAGAATATTTGGGATCAAACTTGCTTATTTATCAAATCAGGTTGCACTTAATATACTGGTTTCTTTGTACTGTAGCTTTCGTATTTTCCTGTTTGTTAACAACATACAAAACAGTATTATGTTGATGCTAGCTACTATACTGAACTGTATATAAATCACACTGTTTAATAACTCCTACAGTAAAACGTGATTTACGAAGACACACACTGAATACTTAAAGCATGATCTGATAGGATTTGCATAAAAGTCTGAAAAACATCAAATACTCATTTTCTACTTAATTTTTGTACTTAACACACAATATAGGTTAAAACCTATAATGTTATTACTGTAAGAAACCTATTCAATAACATCAATAATATTCATCTGCTACATTTCATATATGTGGTCTCTGTTCTTAAGTCACATCATGACTATGCATTGTGGCACAGTAACTTAAACCTCATCTCATTTCAGATATATTGTATATGATTTTTATGGATACACAAACTGATAGAAAAGATCTTTACCACAGCAATAGGGTTCTTGCAGTTGTTAAATTATAAATTATATTAAATTCTATAGTTAAGATGTACAGGATTACCATAATTACAATGAAATGGTCAGATTGTAGTATTTTTACTTGTAATAACAATAACAAACTATTAAAATAATATATGACTATTACCTAATGGAAAATGAAATCTTAACTTCAAAAAACAGTTGAAATTGTTTTTATAACAAGTTTTTTTTTTCAAATGTTTAAATTAAAAAATGTGTAGTAGGTGCTACATATCAGCTACAGTATAATTGGAAAACATTTTTTGAAATACACTACACAATTCCTTTTATTCACATTTTTGTGGTACAATTCCTTATATTCACACTTTCAGGGTAAAATTTGTACTATTATAGAAATACAGAATCATTGATACTGAAAGATGATAGTTTATAATGATTGTGCATTTAAAGGTTTATTTCTCAAAATGATTTGTATACTTTGATACATATATAACATAATCATTACACATTCAGTTTTGAATACAAAGATGTCAAATAAGTGTATGTTAGAGCTAAAGTCCTGTTGTATAAAACTTAATACAGTGGAGCGCCGTTAAGCTGCGGTATTTGTTTAACCGCGGCTTAAACCTTTGTGACTGAAAAGCCGAAGTCGTCAACAGCTCCGCCGAGGAGCCTCATCCGGACCATTGCGTAATCATTATAATATTAATATGTAGACTATTCAGATACAATTGACGAATGCCGTTTTAACACAAACGACCAATGCATTGCGATGGTTCGCTTTTCCCCTTTTTTAATAAATAAAATATACAACACAATTTTGATTAAGATTTATTAATAATATAAAGATTACAATAAAAATAAACCTTTTTATTGTAAAATTTCGTCTTCCCGTGTTACATGTGGGCCGCCATTTTAAATCTCGTGGTAGCGATATTGCGCAGTTGCATAAATTATTAAATTTTTAATACCGAATTTATTAACTGGCAGTTAAACAATAAGAAAAAACAAATAAAATACATTTCAGACCACTTTATTTTACATTTTTTAAAAACATAACAAATATAAACCAAAAAGTTAGTTTCATACTGAGTTATTACATTTGAAATTCTTACGAAAATTTTATTCAATTTATTAATTTTAAAAGTTACAAATACAGATAATATAGTTCAAATACAGTTTATTTCTTGGTAAAGTATGACGTTATTGTTGCTTGCTTCTTGCTTAGGCCCGGCATGGCCTAGCGTGTAAGGCGTGCGACTTGTAATCCGAGGGTCGCGGGTTCGCGCCCGCGTCGCGCTAAACATGCTCGCCCTCCCAGCCGTGGGGGTGTATAATGTGACGGTCAATTCCACTATTTGTTGGTAAAATAGTAGTCCAAGAGTTGGCGGTGGGTGGTGATGACTAGCTGCCTTCCTTCTAGTCTTACACTGCTAAATTAGGGACGGCTAGCACAGATAGCCCTCGAGTAGCTTTGTGCGAAATTCCCAAACAAACAAAAAAGCTTCTTGCTCATTGTTGCCCTCTTCTTGGCGTCTCTAATCATGGACTTTAGTTGTAGTGCTCGTCTCCCTCACGCTCGTAGTACTCTAGGGCTACCTTAAGTCCTTTGACGGCTTCATTTGCAGTTCTTGTTGGAGGTACTGGGGCAGGATCTTCTTCTTCTTCGCTCATGGTCTCTTCTGCTAAAATTTAGGAAGCTACTGGTACATCATTATCAGTAGAGAACCACGCTGACAGAATTTCTTGGACGGGAACAGTTGAATGGACAGCTTTCATTAACTTCTGCTCGTCAACAAGTTGCTGTTCTTCAACGAATTCTTGGAAGTTTGGGATGAAGTCTTCTTCTGCTACAGTGTCTGCTGACTTGATCTTGCCGTTGATTTTCACTTGCAGTATGCCGTGTCGCTGCTTCCACCTTCTTAACCAACCACTTGAAACAGTAAACTCTGGATCTGCATTAAGGCCATGAAGTTCCTTGTGTAGTTTCTCTGCATTGTTTCTGACTTCACAAAATACATTGACCGTTGTCTTGTCTGACTCAGGATCCTGTGCTGTCAAACCACCCTCATCAAGAAATGCTCTTAATTTATTCTCATCTTTAATCCACCCACGCAATGTAGACTCAGGTATGTCTAACTCTCTACTAACTTTAGCGCGAGTTTCGCCGTTTCGTATTCTTTTTATGGCATTCAGCTTTTGCTGAACGTCATACGATGCATGTTTACGTTTGGTACTCATGGGGTAGGAATTTGTCAATATGATATGCTCACTATTAATTCAGAAACTGAAGTGATTTTTATTGGGTTTGTGGCCAATATTTATACAATTCCATAAAAATATCAGATTATCGAATTAAAAATAATACTTTAATTATTGATCACTTTTCACGGATTTACCGCGGATTAACTTTAATGTATGGAGAAGTGTGATTCGGTAACAATGGCGGCCTCCATAAAGCTGACAGAGAGCGGATAAGGTAGATTAACGGTCGATTTCTATTGTAATATATTTTATTTATTTCCCAAATTAAAGCAAATCCTTTTTAAATATCCCCTTGAAATTATAAAGCCAGGATTAAATTCGTAAGGCGCGTTTTTACACGTTCTTAAATTAGCGGTGAGCCGCGATAATCCTCGCTCACAAGACTTGCTACAGCTGCTTAAGCGATTTCGCGGTTTAATGGTCCGCGGCTTAATGGCGCTCCACTGTACATACTGCAAATGTGCCTGGAAAGTATATGATAGTTTCTTTCAAATAATTTTAGTACAGATTTGCATGTCAAGAAGAATAAGAAACAAGAGATTAAAACTAGGACTATTAAACACAAGAAACACAGAAATGTAAAGTTCACCTTAGAAGAGAAAGAGTGAAAAGCCAATAAACCTATGTAGTAACAGCTAATAACTGCTTCTTACTTTTACTAATAAACTTATTACACCTGGATGATACAGGGAAAACACTGAGCGTTTTTAATAAAAGTTGTGTAAAAATTGCTTTAAAGTTTGCCACATCCTCTATTAATTATCTCAGGCTCAAAACTTTTTTTTATGTTACAGTACTTTGGATAGGTTTATAATATTTTATATTTAATCACTGTATTATTCATAAGCATAAATTAAATGAATAATTTCCCAAAATTGTCACTAAACTCCCCATAAAGAAAAAAACAAAAAACAATAATTGATACTTAATAAATCTAATGTATTAAAATAATTTGGATTCTACAATTTTTAAATTTATGGAAAAAACTAACAGAACTGAGTTGATAAGGGATTTGACTTTTCAATCACAAATGTTGCAACTGTGAAGAAATTAGTTTTTGAAACCTAAAAGAAAAAGTTGTGTGAAAAAAGAAACTATTTTTAAAACCGTGCATCATGCGAACAAAATTACAATCTGAGAAAATAGTAACTGAAAGTTGTAAAAGTAAAACCAAAAATTGAGATTTGTTTATCTTTAATAACATCTCAGTGAATTAAATAAACACAGTAGGAAAAAAAAACTCATCACACTTCATATTTTTAATAATTTAACAAATCTGTTGTATTTTATCAGTAATATACAAACCTAACAAAAATTGAGAAACAAATAAAAAAGGCAACTTATATCAAGAAATACTTATTTTGTAAGTTATTAATGTCTTATACAGAAAAAAAAATCTTGATATATATATATAAGAACTATGTGCAATGAAACCAGGCAAAGTAGTAATGAATTAGTTTACTTGCATGATTATTGTCTTAACTTGTACATTTTAGATAACAAAGGAATTTTAATTTTAAAATATCTTTCTCATTTATAGAATAAAATAAATCAGTAATTTTGGCACTTAAAATAGATAAAACAATACAAATACAGTGTTAAAAGTGTTTGATGTGTTTTAAAACAAAACTGAAGATGTTAAAAGAAATGTAATCTGTACCATGTGCAACAGATAAATGATGAACCATTAAATATTCATTATATACTTCCACAATAATACATGTAAAAGTTAAATATGTGTTATGTTCAACACAGCCAGATTTATAAATTCTATACATTTATAAACAATAAGTACAGGAATTGATCATATGAGCTCCAAAGCATTTAATTCTATTTTGCTAAAGATCAGAAGAATAAGTTACTAGAATGTATCCAGTGCAGTAACATTTAATCTTTGTGAAAAGATGTCAAATAATCTTATCTTTCACTTTAAAGTTATCAAAAATTTATCATTTTTGTATCAGGAATGATGCCAGTCAATAAGTTATTTTTATAGTTAAAACAAATTCTAATTAAATAAGCTCAAGTCTTTTAGCTTTTCTAAGTAGCTGAACATTTAGCTGTGGCCACTTATTATAAAGTATTATAATATGATATGGCAATAATAATCTCTCAAGAATAAAAGCCATGAACTTTCCTTAAAAATAAACAAAAATATGCAACATAAAATAAGTAAGACATAAAATGTAAAGCTACAAAAGCTGTATGTTTAAAATTTAAGATTCTGCAGAAATTTTTTTGTCTTTCATTTCAGTTTTCAAGAAAAACATAAAAACCTCTGGGAATTAGTGAGTTAGGTTGTCCCTTTCTATGAATTTTACCTTAAGATTTTTTTTAAAATTCTTCCAAACCCCTTTCCCTGGCAATGAAGCTGCTTGTTGAAAGTACAGATGAGTGACATAAAATATCAGTTTTGATTTGCAGGTGGTTCGTTTTCTGCTGTAGACACCTCTGTCTGTGTGTTCATTTCCTTCTCTTTCTGGTCTTCATTTTCCTTGTTCACTTCTTCTTTTTTGTCATCATTTGCTTCTGTTATTTCTTCTTCATCCTTCTGATCAAGATCCTCACTCGGTGACCTGCTTTCATCTTTTCGTGGCCTTCCTCTTCGTCCTCGTCTCGGTGTTTCCTATGCAACACAACTACTTAGTCTAATATATATGTAAAAAATTTCTTTACAAGTGGGTTTTCTCATCATCACTAACTACTTAGTCTATTTGGTAATTGTAATATACTCTTCGAAAAAAGAAACGCAAAAGGCAAAATTAGAGACATATTGTTAACAAGTTTATTCCGGGTAGTTCTGTATGACGTGTGAAACTTTGCACATTCACTGCTGAACATCCAAAGTCTGCAAAGGCGAAGTCCACGCTCACTAGTTGAAGTTTAACGTCACTCAACGTCAATAATGAGTATGCCTCCCAAGAGCATCAATAACTGCTTGGCATCTCCTGCTCATGGAAGCGATGAGATGACGAATCACATCCTGTGGAATGGCTGTCCACTCAGCCTGCAAAGCTGCTGCAAGCTGAGGTAGAGACTGCGGTTGAGGTTGTCGCCGTCGCAGACGTCAGTCCAACTTGTCCCAAAGATGTTCGATGGGGTTTAAATCTGGTGATCTGGAAGGCCAGGGAAGAACCTTGATATTGTGGTGTCTCAAGAAGACAGTGGTGAGTCGGGCTGTGTGAGGACGGGCGTTGTCATGTTAAAAAACGTTGTTGACGTTCACCATGATGGGTTACACATGGGGCCTAAGAATCTCGTCGACGGTTGCGTACGGTCTGATCGGAAATCCTACACAACCCTGGTATGGTTGAGGCAGTAGACGTCGCAGTGGTGGTCCTATCCCGAAGGTGACGTAACCAGATGTAGCGATCTTGCGTGGGCGTGGTCACACGAGGTCTGCCAGATCGTGGACGGTCACAAGTTGATCCATGTTGTTGGTGATGATTCCATAGCCTTGTGATGGTGCTTGGGTGGACATTCACAGCTCTGGCAACATCTGATCGAGATTCGCCTGCTTCCAAGCGACCAATGGCGTTGTTCTTCAGTCAGTCTTGGCGTAACTGTATTGCGTGTCGGTGGCTTAACACTGAGCTATGGAAACCGAGAACCCATCACTTTTATAGGGATTTTGCACATGTTGCACTTGCAGAACATGCAGATCTCAAACAAATTTATTGGACACGAATGCGTTTTGGCAAAAAATCCGATGTTTTCCTCCGTTTTCAAAGTGCACAACTTTTATTGTCATTTTGGTCTGACAATCAGTGCCTTAACACATGTAACATCACATACTCTGAGCTTGTAAAGTTATTACATATATTTCTCTTTAAAATAACAAAAATACCCCTTTTACATTTCTTTTTTTGAAGAGTATATTTTGCTAATGCCTAAACTTGTTTCCACTAATGGTAAAAAGGTTTTTTTAATAACAGAACATTATTAAAAATCCAGAAACTTAATTCATTGTTTGACAAATAAATGAACAACATAAAAGATTACTTAAGACTACTGTATTAACTATACGATTTTGTTTTTGAAACTTTCTTATTTGATTATGTCAAGTTTTATTGTATTAGTCTACAACACACCATATCTGATATTGTTGTCAAACTGCTACAGTGAGATACAAAACCAGCTCAGTTTTCATTCTGTGTTCATGCATGCATGATATTTATATATAAACATGACTCAAAATCCCTCTTTGTTTTCTTGTTTATTTATCCACCACATTTACTATGCAGGTAACATGAAAGTACACAAAATGACAATTTCTTGATATATGCATCTATGGGTCCTAGCCAAACTAGTAATTTTATTGTTAACATGTACATTACACAAATAAGTTCTATACAGACTTGACATTTCTTGGTAAGTTTGGCATTAATTTTAGTATATAGCATTAATGCCTATTTAGTTATAGATCATTAAATATGGATCACACATTTAAAACTTCACACATAAAACAAACATGTGCAGAATTAGAAATTCATGTGAAAAAGCAAACAGTAGGGCCAGACTATGAAATGAAATTTTGCTATCTGCTATAAAACAGACTACATGAAAAGAGTCAGGCTTCAATAATAATACTTATTGTGAACAATGAGATTATAAAGTCAAGTCAGAGTTACTGGTTGAGCACTTGCACAAGGTAGAGGATGGGTTGAAAATGGACTTTTTCTTATCAACATTAGAATAGACAAGCCTATTTAGTTATATATTATTAATTCTAAATTTACTAATACATTATATATTTAACCTTGCACACAAAAGAAATGTATGCAGAATTAGAATGTTGTATGTGAATTAACAAACAGTAGACCTAGTCTATAAAAGAGACTAGGTAGAAAGAATAAGGTTCATGTTATAATACTTATTATTCATGTTACAACATTAATGTATGAAACACACTACAAACAAAAATCCTCTTCCTGGTATTAAAACACCCAGAGAATTTTTGTTTGTAATGTATTACATAAATCAATGTATTAATGTGAATACAGTATAAAATTCATATAAATGTTAAATTTACATTAAAGCAAATTAAACATAAGATATGTACATATGTGCATTAGAAATTTTAACAGTTGAGGAAAGATGATGGAGAAAAGGGGAACAGAATTAGTTTTATCCTGTCTATCAGAATGGGTACTCATGTGTATAATTTAAATATTCTCGAGAAGGGCTTCTTTATCCTCTTCAGTGAAGGAGTAATAAAAAACATTCATAAAGAATCCCTGATATAAAACAGGTATATAATTTATTTTTGGAAATCAAACCTAATGTGTTTTTTCATAAATTCATAAAATATTTTTTTACCTAGCAAAATCTGAAATGGGGAAATAGAGTATGGTCGTTGTTTTTTTCCTAAACCAAGGTAATGCTGCTAGTATGTTACAAAGATTAAACAGTATGAAAGACACTGGCGAAAGAAAATCATAAGGAAAGGAATGTTATACCTTTATCTGTCAGCTATGTTCTACCAATTATATAATTCACATAACATATTCATTTATGTCTTTTCTGCTAAACAGTGAGCAACACCAGAGTTCTAATTAACTCAAACTCTCAGGCTCTAAATGCAGGAGAATTTGAAATGATGCATGACAATTTCACCAGGACTCCTGGAAGAAAACATTGAGGGTTCAGAACCCTTCACTGTAGGATCTTAATGAGAACCCTGAAGATCCAAAGCACTACAACTGGACTTATTGGTAGTGGAAATTATTCTCGTCTTGCATGAGCAATTTTAAACAGAAACTGATACCTTAAATATAATAAAACATATGTTTTCTTAATGTGTAGAACTGTAGACCCCACCACCTTTGGCTACAAATGCATTCCTTGAACCTCCTGATTCACAGAGAAAACCGGTAGGAGTGGCATAAATGCAATTCTAAGCATGAATCAAAGTACTGTAAATTATTATATTGTGAATATTTTAATATTATTTTAGTAAACACCTAATATTTTATTTAATATTACATGTTGAAGTAAAATTACATAAATCTCCCTACATATTATGGGTTTAAAGCCAAAAATATCATAAGCAGCAAAGACAGCAAACTGTTGAAACAGTGCATTATAATTACTGTAAGTTGTATAGTTTGCACATTATGTTGCTATGCTCTTTACTATGTACATACTAGATGATGAATCCATTAAAAAAAATCATGGTTTGAAGTTGACTATACCAAGAATATTTACATTATTTTTAATGCTAAAAAACATCCTAAAAGAAATTTTAAGTATTAGTTATTGCTGCGTAATACAACCTTTTGAACTGTTTGTAGTATTCAAAGTTTTCTATTCGTGTAACTTCTCACATGATATAATAAAACATGAATATTTTCATAAAACAGAAATGGATGTTTTTAAGACCTAACATTTTCATTATTTACAACAAAAAGAACTGAATAATGACACTTCCAGTTATTCCATTAAAGTTCTAACTGTTATGTGTAGCCTTGTTACAGATAATATGAAGTAAAACAAGTTTAACTTCAAAAGAAAGGCTTTTTTCAAATGAAATAAACATTTGTTGAGAGCTTTTATATATGTTAAGTATTTGTATACTTTTTAATGTTTCATTCTGTACCTCCTATTTTTCATACTTGTGTACATGTAACTAAATATCCAACTAATTTAAACATTAGGCCTAATACACAAACTAATGTTAGGCTTGCCCGAAACACTACTTCATTAAAATATTTGATAATTTTTACATTGTTTTTGCTTACAAATCAAGGTAAAAAATGTCCCAGAATTCTTCCTCAAACAACTTCATAAATATAAAAAACAAATGTTATTTAACTTTATCACAAAACAATAAGAAAAAGCCTAAAGTATTTTTTGTAATTAAGCCTAAAGGCTAAAGTGAAAATGAATTGTGGAATAATCTACCATAATTCTAAGTGCATAAAATTTCTCATGAAATCAATTCAGTTCTAAGCCTAAATCATTTTTGAATTAAATTATTTTGTTATGTCACTAGAGTTATGAAAAACAAATATTTTTTAACTAGCATGTTTGTTTATTTTATAATCCTGTGCAAAGTCACTTAAGTGCTATCTATGTAAATCAACATATATTACTCATTCAATGTAAACACTATTTTTCACCTAAAAAATATAAACTGTATAGTTTTGTAACTAAGTAACAATGTATATTGTTGTATCTTACCAAAAAAGTGTGATTAAAGGACAGAAACTGCCTTTTATATATTAGATTTTTAGTTCTAATCTATGTAGTTAGTTTGTTTTCAAAACAAGTTAACATTAACTGAAATATCTCACATGAACAGGTCTATACGAGGCATGCTTTTTATTCATTATATGGAAACCCAGAAACTAAATTTAGCTCACAATCTTTCTCTAACATTTAACATTCTTAAAAGTTGAATACAACTTTCAATTTGTGCTTGCACTGCACTCAAAACATACAAAACAAACTTACACAGGGTGGTACATTTTTTAAACATCTACCTGATATTAACTGCTATACTTAATAATTTCTACTTCCAATTATTATTCTACATTTCAACCCTTTTCATATTAATTTCTAACAGTCATTCTTTTGCTGGTTTCAATTCCAAGTTATCATACAACTTCAACATGGTTTTCATTCTGAATACCCAATAACTTATATGCTATATTTGTGTTAGTTCTATATACCCATCATATCATTTTTTATTTCACCTAATACAACCATGATTATGGCATTTTGAAAAAAACAATTTCAGAAAAAAATTAACCTTGAAAATTTCTTCTCGGATGGAATTCACTTGCATAAGTTAACATATATGGAATTTTAAGACACAAAATGTATACTTAACAAGGAAAAAACAATTTCTAACCTGTCTAGGGGTTCTCTTTTGAAGTGGTGGAGGAATAGGATCTCCCCGAGTTTGGGACCTAGTACGCCTTCTCTGAGACTCTGTTCCTTCATCAGAGTGTCCCAACTCTTTAAGTAAAGCTTCTCCTGAATAACAGTTCAAAATAAAAGTTTAAAAAAAAGAACTTAAATTATTTTAGAAGTAACTTATTCAAAATACATTATTTTGCCACCTGAGTTTTGAAACATTTATTAATATTCTCATTCTGTTTTAAAAGTAAAAATACTTAATGAAAAATAGAAAAAGCTTGCAACACATTTTATATATAGCCTACTTCCTTCATGCAAGAATTATAAATAAATTTATTTAGTATACTTAAAATTTGTCACTTGTGAAATGTTAAATATTTTATGAAACAGTTTGAAAAAAATATTTTTACAATCTTAAACTTGTATTTTATTTTATTAATATTAAATCATAAAGTTCCATTTCATACATCCAATCAGTTTATTTTTTTGATTTCATCAACATATTACTTACCATATCTTTTTTTGACAATTAAAGCATTAAACCTCCAGCTGTATATCATACATATATGGTATGGCTAATAAAGATTTACAAGTACAAAATGAATGACATTATTTTTTAATATGCTGTTGCTGTTACCTGTCAGGCATAGCAGGCTAACATTTCATCAACAATATTTTTATGCCAAATTAACCTGACAATTACAGTTGGTTTTCAATAAATAATCTTTAAAATGTACTTGATATAAAAGGACTTCTATGTTTCAAATAAACTGCTGTTGTAGATCATAATGCACTTTACTCGCTAAATATAAATATCTTTATGGGACATTTTATTCTACAAGAAAGTTCTTGTAACATGGAAGTAGATATAAAATCAATGTATAAACTGTTAAACACATTATTAGGAATCACAAAAGAATTTCATACCTCAAAGTAATTGGGAAGTATTTCAATATTTTGTACTAAAACTTTACCCCAAATCACTTCTATCTTGCCACTTTCAAAAGTGTAATGAATTTACACCAACTACTATTGGAACTTAGATCACATAGTGTTAAAGGTTAACATATCTTATTTCTTATGAATATTAGCTTTTAGAATTTACCCCTTTTCAAAATGGAGAACCAGTCAAATTTTTCTGGAATTTCTAAAGAACGTAGTAAATATTAATTGAATCAATAACTTCACAGTTGGAAAATTGAAAATGTAGAAATAAATATTAACTAAAAACTCTGAAATCTGACTGAGAGAATTAAATATAAATTTTAAGTATAGTTACAGTTCAAACACTTATAAACAAAATGAAAAATTCAATAATTTGAATTCTTGTGAAATAAACTAGCTACGATGAAATAAAATCAGAATTTTTAAATTAAATTTCAAAATTGACTTGCAAGTATGTACTTGAAATTACCAGAACATTCACTACTATGAAAAGGGTTAAGTTAACATTAGTTTGAAGAAACTGAACCAGATCAGCATTTTAAGTATTTGTAAAGCATATATCACTTACAAATTATTTACAAAACAACATAGTAGCATAGAGTTACAAGCTCATTTTGACCTTATTTTTTTCACTTAGCTGTAAATAACATGCTGCATTTCAGTGTAGTACACTAAACACATATAAATTAAAAGTTCTAGTATAGCTCAATCACAGAAGACATTTGCTTTAGTTAGATATGTTTGTGTTTTATTTCAATCTTCAGTTCTCTTTTATTACTATTTGTTTCACTATTTAGTCACCAATGATTGCAGATTTTAATGCAAGCAACTTCACTGTTTCTAACATTTGAATGCTATTTTGAACACTACCGGATGCTTAAAACACTAATATTGGTAGATGACCTTAAAAAAGGTTGATCATAACATCTCATCTCTAAAACAATATAATCCTGTATTATTTTTGAGAGTTTAGAAATACAAGTTGTTTAATTTGTGTGTAATTCAGTACAAGATAAAATCAGTTTATATGGACTGAAAAACCAAGAAATAACTGAACAATTTAATTAAAAAGAATTATACATAAATTAAAGATATCTGCATTTTCAAGCCTCAAGTAGAACTAAAATGTTTTTAAAAATTAAATTATGATGCTCTCTTGCTTTATTGTGATCTACCAATAACAGTATGCTCAATGTGTGGAAGCTGTTACACCAGATTGATGGTTTGATGTCTGTAGGCATGCTAAGAGCATTTGAATGTTAGAAACAAACGTGTTTCTGGTATTATACAACATGCAAATATAATCTGTGTTCAAGCAGCAACTAATGAACTGTTTATAATCATTGAGAGAGCCAGTAATGAAAAAGATCTGAGGATTAAATACTTATTTTAAATAGAAACAAGTCTGAACTAAATAATATGACTAGGGTAACTACACTACTTCTGGAACTCTAGCATACCTTCTTTAGCAGTCTTGGCCATAGTACTAAGTCTCTTCATGGCCACTTTGCTACTGTCTCTCACAGCTCTAGTTCCTGCTTTTGTTTCTTCAAGATTTTCTTGTCCAAGGTAATCTTTGGCCATCTAAAATTGTTTTAGATGCACCATGTTATAAAAATTCAAGCATTTATACAACTAAAACTCATATCAATACACATGACAAATATGTAAATATGGAACTATTGAAAATTCATCACATCAAAATAAATTTCATTTCAAAATGTATTCACTACCAGTTTTTATTTTTTAATTATTTATCTTTACTTTTCTAAAATAGTATTTGTTAAAATAATTTGTATTTTTAACAATTATTTAAAAACCACAGTAAACAAGTATTTTTATGGATTATAAATTGGCAAATGCATTACACTACATAACCAATAACTAGATGGTTAGCCTCAAAGTTAATAAAATGGACAAACCATACTGAAGGAAGTAACACTTTCCTTAGCTGAAAATATATTTTTGATAGATACCTCTATGTACAGATAAAGTATCTTCCCCATACATCTGCCTTAGAGAAATGCATGCCACTAGCCTTTACGCAACTTCTACCTAATCTTTTACAATTTCTCGTGAACTTGCATGCTACATACTGACATTATTATGCAGCAAAAGCCTTCCACCAACAGAAGGATGGCACGCTTCCTTGTGCACTAACTCCCTCTACACATTTGCACATGTGAATACTATTCTTTGACAAGCAAAAAATGAGCACCAGAAGTGGGGTAGGAACGTGCAAGAGATGAATATCCATCAGAATTTCTTCAAGTAAGGAAAAATGTTAGCTTTTGAGACAATACCACAACTTTGCAAACAGTTAAACCAGAATCCCTCATTGTAGTGGTGGAGGGAGAGGTAACTGAGCCTTATGCATTCATTGCAAGAATGAATAGAATTAAAAGCATGACTGTCCAATCTGACAAGAGGTTGGAAAGCCAAAATGTGCAGTGTGGTTGGGGCACATTTAGAACATACCTTGTGCTCCCCTCAACTCTACCATCACACAAGTGGACCAACATCAGATACTGTATGAAAGCACAGCATTCATGCCATAGTGTGTGGAGTGGTATGTGTGCACACATTGACTCAACTAAACAGGAGCAAAAGCTGCAAAAGGAGGGCATGGTTTGTTAGTTTGTGCTTCCTTTGACTCTACTGTACAATTGCAGGCTGCATGAGGAAAGCACAGAGACCTGAAGAAAATGTGGATGCAGATCTACATTTGTCCTTCAGCCAGAAAGTTCTTTTGAAAATCCAGCAAAGAGAAGTCAGGGAAATGGACATAACACTCTCTAGCACTGGATTTTTTGCCTGATAGTCCATGGAATATATACAGTCTGGATTATACAATAGTCAGATATATAAACATACTACAAAGACGCTTCAGGTGGTCTGGCAGAATGCCACCCACGTCTTACAGAGATGCTGACATACAGGCAGTGGACAAAAAAGTGCCAATTTGTACAAATTTATAGAATTAGTATTAGTTATTTAGTCCATAACTGTTTTAAATTCAAAGACGAAGCACTGTCATTGCACAACACCTTATGAATTTTGTTTTCCTTCTTTCAATTCAACTAATCAGTGCAAATATTTAGAGTTATATGGGACCAAAGGCATTTATAGTTCAGGCAATACTATCAAGTGGTTGTTCATATCATGTTACCATTAGTATGCACTCACGACTATGAAAGTATATGAACATCCACTGGTGCCTTGTTCATTCACACTGGTCTGGAAAAAAGCAAAAAAATCACAAACAACAGAAACAGAAGATAACTGAAGACACGAGTATATCATACTAGTTATCCCACTGTTTAATCTAAATAATATCTTTAAATATATTTAAAGTTCCTTGTTTGTTGTTGTTTGATCACATTATCATGAAAAATTATAAAAGTCGTCACAATCGTACAAGCCAAGTGTCAGTCAGTCAAACTTGATTTCTCCAAATTCTGTGAGTTTCACATTAAATTTCACTTTTTTCCTTTAATACTTCCTCCAGATCACACATTTCTGTTTTACATGAATTTAATTCCTAACATACATTTAGGTAGCTTCTAAGTATCAGCACTTTTCTGCTACAGACATGGAAGTGCATTTGCACCCTTATGAAAGCATGAAAAAAAAATAAATTATTAATACAAGTCCATGCTTAGAAATTATTAAAACAAAAGTCTTTGTTAAAATAGACTAAAAATGCCAATTATCTCTAGGAAAGAGAATGTTGCATAACTAGGCAATACTCCAACACAACCCAAACGTGCATTTCTGATTAAAAGGTGTTCACCATGCAGCATAGAACAGTGAACTAATGAACTCTTAATATGTATTTAGTGTGTTTTTTACACTGTATTTTAATAGCTAATCAAATAAGGTTAACAAAGCTATAAATATTTTGTATTCCTGTCTTTACAGCTGAAAATGAAAGAGAGAAGTCAAGGACTGAACCAGCTGACTTACAATTTCAATGCATGCAACATGTGAACTTTAGAAAACAAAATTAATTTCTTAGTGACAATTTCTCCAAAACATGTAAATTATTGTCTAGTATTGTGACAACAAAATTATTTTGAGAAAATCTGGAGAAAAGAAAAATAAAGATAACCAAGGATCATAGATAATCAAGGCAATAGTGTAGTCCCCATCTCCTGGTACAAACAGTAGTGAAGTTAGGTTAGGGACATCTGGCTCTTAGACCTGCAAATATTTGTCAAGGCCCAGTCTGGTGTGAGGTATTAAATACTTCGACCTCACACAAGAAAGCATTATTAAAATCAATTAAGATGTTACAATATAAAAGTGTTTAAACTTACTAAATCAATCAAACTACTTAAGTTTATTAAGTAATATCAAACTGTATGCAAATCAGGTACACTTTTGGAAGCTAATACTGATTGAAATGTTTCACTGGCAGTAATTTATGGCAGATTAAATCTTATTTAACATTTCTGATCTAAACTATTATTTTGTGCAAAGCTATACAATGGCCTATCCATGCTGTGCTTGCTACAAGGATCAAATACTATAAATATATTTTTTTTACATGAAAGAGAAAGGTCAAAAACAAATTAAGCACATAAGTCTAAAAGATTTTGGAATTTTAAAATTACAACATGAAGTTAAAATGTTTAAAAAATGTAAAGAGAAAAAAAATTAAAATAATTAAGCAAAATGATAAAGAATAAACAGTTGTTATGAGTAGTCAACTTTTAAACAATATACAAACCTTATGCAATAATGAATCTGGTACACACAATTGTCAGAAGAGCAGATAGTAACACTTGCTGTGAGACTGATCATATCACATCTGTCAAGGACACTATACTGTTAATGGCCATTCTGCCTGTTCATATGAATGTTTAGATAATTATATGTTTTGTAGAAATGGACAATTAGTGGAGGTTGATTGGTGTTCATCATTCATTGGTACAAAGCAACCAGGCTATCTGAGCCAAACAACCAGCAAAAAAAAAGTAAAAGTAAAATTATTAAAATAGGTAAAAAAGAATAATGTTAAAACAAAAAGTCCATTTCCTTTAAAAATTTAAAAACACAACTGAGGTGGACAGTATCACTATTACTAATAACACTGTCCAACATCAAGGGTAACTGGTTGGTTGGTTTGACGTTTTATGACCCAAAGCAACTAGGCTATCTGTGTCAAACATCTGGCAAAAAGTTAAAATTATACTAAAATCATTAAAATTTGTAAAAGGAAATTATGGTAAAACAAAATAAAGTTTAATTTTTGAACTAAAATCATAAAGAGCATTAAATCCAATTTTTACATCTAGTCTACAGCTATAAGAGAAAAACTACAGTAATACAAGTTGCAAAGGGCTTTCTGTAGCATAATTGAAATTATCATAACTTGCCAGAATGACTAACAGGTAAGCATTAGTCACCTGAAGTTGGCCTTTCCAATCTTGGTTGAGTTATTTGATGTTACAGCCATTTTCTATTTTCAAATCAAACTAGATATACTTTGATTCTTAAAAAGGAATCACATTAAAAAAGATCTAATGTATAAATTAAAAAAGTTAAATAGCATTAAAAAGAGTAATGGCCTTTGAAAAAGCTAAAAACATTTCTCAGGTGGACAGTGTCACCATCACCAATAACACTGTCTAATGTTACAGATAAACCTTGGGTGTGTTTTCTTATTGCAAAGCCACACTGAGCTATCTGCTGAGGCCATCGAGGGGAATTGAACCTCTGATTTTAGCATTGTAAATCTGTAGACTTACTGCTATACCAATGGGGGACAATAAACTGTGGGATAAAACATGTTTAAAATGGTGCTGTTGTTGATAGTCGTAATGATGGCAAGACAGTAAAATATGGCTTATTGTGGCCTGAGTGTTACACAGACAACACATTGGTGAATCAGTCCTAGATAAAAGAAAATGATGAGTTAAAAAAGTGTGACCAATGCATAGTTTAGTTAGGACAACTTTCTCTTTCCGATCCTTAGAGAAGCAAGATGGTCAAAGTCCAATAGAGAGTTTTATTTGGAAAAGCTTGTTTTCATGTTGCTCACTCCAAGTTGACTGCCAACCGGCACGGAGCCAAGCCTTGAATATAGGACCATACTCCATGTATGGAAAGAGCACAGCAGACAGATTTATTTGCGGTGTTGGTGAGCCCATTCCAATGAATAACAATGTGGCCTAGTATCCATAAAACCTGGATAGAAGCAGATGTTAAAGAGAAATATGCCAGTCAGTTTTGAATACTGGAGAGACCAGGGTGAGAATTAACGTGAAGCGATTCCAGGGTCAGTAGAGAACTAAGTGAGTCAGTATACATAGTTCAATTTGAGTACCACTTAGCTTCTATGTGATCCAAGGCAAGAGAAATGGTGTACAGTTCAGCAGTGAACACAGAAACAGGAGAAGGTATTCTGCACGCAAACACTGAACCACAACAAACCATGCCAGAGCCCACACAGTCACCTGATTTCAAGTCATCCATATAAAAAGGAATGGAGGGATGGTTCAAAAGATGTTCAGCAAAGAACAGACAGTATTTCCAATCAGGAGTATCTGTTTTTCTCAGATTACTCAAAAAAAGGTCACAACTGGGGGCTATAATAAGCCATGATGGGATGGGCTGACCATTGAATACAGCAATGGTATCCAAGGGGAGACCCAATTCATCCAACTGTGCCTGGATACAAAGGCCATAAAAAGTAATGGCAGATCATCTGCTCTGAAAAAGCATGGCCTACTGAGAGAGGAAACACAACCCCAGGTGTGATGCTTTGGTAAGAACGAAGTTTTGAAGCATAGAGTAAAGAAGTTACAAACGGCAGATGTGCAGAAAAGGTTCACGAGACTCTGTGTATAAGCTCTGAACTGGGAAAGTGTGGAAAGCCCTGGTGCAGAGTTGAAGTCCCTGAATAATGGAGTCCAGATCTTCAAGGCTGAAGTCCTGGCAGAGCCACAGACCAGTGATCCATAGTCTACTTTCGATCAAATAAGAACACGATATATCTTTAGCATAGAACATCAATCCCCTCCTCAAGTGGTGGAAGAGAAGACATGGAGGATGTTCAGTGCTCTTGAACATTTGACCCATAGCTGCTTGATATGAGGTATAAAGGATAGCTTATGGTCAAAGATAAGCCTCAAGAACTTTGTCTCAGGGGCCAAATGCAGCACAACTTCACTGATACGGAGTTCAGGATCAGGGTGGATACCCCATTGATAGCAAAAGTGCATGCAAACGGTTTTTAACAGAGAGAAGTTAAAACTGCTTGCTGTAGTCCACTTCAGTAAACAATTGAGGGCAGCCTGTAGTGTTAAAAGAAATGCAGCAAAATTGTAATAACTCGCCAGGACAACTGACGGGTAGTTCAAACAGCACCGTTAGTCACCAGAAGTTGGCCTTTCCAGTCCTGGTGCCGAGTTATTTAATGTTTTGCGCAATTTTCCAATTTCAAATTGAACTAGAAAGATTGAGACTTTAAAGGGAACCACAAGTAAATAGGTGTAATGAACAAATATCAAACACTTAAATGAGATCAAAAAGATTAATGACCATTAAAAACTAAAAGCTTTATCAAGATGGGCAGTGTCACTGTCACCAATAACACTGTCCCAATGTTACGGACAAACCTTGGGACAGAACATGTTTAAAATAGTGCCGTCGTTGAGAGTCGTAATGATGGCAAGAAAGTAAAATGTGGCTCACAGTGATTTCAGCGTGACACAAACTACACACTGGTGTAACAGTTCCAGATAAAAGAAAACGATGAGTTAAAAAACTGTGACCAATGCATAGTCGAGTTAGAACAACTTCCTCCTTCCAAACCTTATGGAAGCTAGACAGCCAAAGCCCAATACAAGGTTTTATTTGGAAAAGCTTGTTGTCGTGTTGCTCACTCCAAGTGGACTGCCAGCTGGCACAGAGCCGAGCTTTGAATACAGGACCATAATCCATGTATGGAATAGGCACAGTGGTGATAGTGCCAGAGCAGATAGATTTAGCTGCTGTGTCTGTAAGCTCGTTCCCGTGAATATCAACGTGGTCTGGTATCCAGAAAAACTAGATCGAAGTAGATGTTAATGGGAAATGGGCCAGTCAGTTTTGAATATCAGCAAGAACAGGGTGTGAGCCAATGTGAAGCGATTCCAGGGCCAGTAGAGAACTAAGCAAGTCAGTATAAATAGTGCAGTTTGAGTACTGCTTAGCTTCAATATGATTTAAGGCAAGAGATATGGCGTACAGTTCAGCAGTGAACACAGAAGCTGTAGAAGGGATTCTGCGCGCATCCACAGAACTGCAACAAACCATGGCAGAGCCCACAGAGTTATCTGATTTGGAACCATCAGTATAAATTGGAATGGAAAGATGTTCAGTAAATAAAAGAAGGTACTTCCAATTAGGAGTATCTGACTTTCTCAGATGACTAAAAGAAAGGTCACATTTGGGGACTGTGATAAGCCATGGTGGGATGGGCTGACCAGTGGATTCTGCAATGTTATCCGAGGACAGACCCAATTCATATAATTGCACCTGGATGCAAAGGCCAAAAGGAGCAATGGCAGATTATCTGTTCTGAAAAAGTATGGCCCACTGAGGAAGGAAAACACATTTCCATGTGGGATGCTTTGGTAAGGAAGAAGTTTCGAAGAATATAGTAAAGACAGTTGCAAACAACGAAGGTGCAGAGAAGGTTCATGAGATTCTACATATAAGCTTTGAACTGGGGAGGTGCGGAAAGCCCCAGTGCAGAGTCAAAGTCCTTGATGATGAATGGGATCCAGCATCTTTAAGGCTGAAGGTCTGGCAGAGCCATAGACCACTGATCCATAGTTGAGTTTTGATTGAATAAGAGCACGATATATCATTAACATAGAACATCGATCCACTCCCCAACTGGTGGTAGAGAGGACACGGAGGATGTTCAGTGCTCTTGTGCATTTGACCCATAGCTGCTTTAAGTGTGGTGTAAAGGTCAGCTTACGGTCAAAGATAAGCCCCAAGAACTTTGTCTCAGGGACCATAAATAACATAATGGAGTTCAGGATCAGGGTGAACACTGTTGAGGGCAAAAGTGCATCAAAACGGTTTTAGAGAGAAGTTAAAACCATTTGCTGTGGTCCACTTCAGTAAATGATTGAGGGCAGTCTGTCGCTGTCGCTCATTATACTTCATGTTCGACGACTGACACAAGATGTGAAAGTTGTCGACATAGAGTCTGTTTGCAACAATGAGAAGGAGTTTATCAGTGATGGCATTTATCTTAATACTGAAAAGTGTGACACTCAAAACACATCCCTGAGGGACCCCCAAGTTTCTGTAGAAAAGAATGGGAAAGTATCAAACTCACACGAACTTGGAATCTCCTGTCCATTAAAATATTTTTAATAAACATGGGTAAATGGCCACATAACCCATATACATGGAAGTCTCATAAAATGCCATACCTCCATGTTGTGTCATAAGCCTTTTCAATGTCAAAGAATATTGATACAAGATATTGTCATCTGAGAAAGGCTTCTCTGATTGATGTTTCAAGTCAAATTAGGTGTCCGTGGTGGAGTGCTGTCATCGGAACCCACACTGGGTGGGCGAGAGGAGGTTGTTTGATTCAAGGAACCAAACAAGACGAGCATTAACCATCCTCTCTAAGGTCTTACAGAAACAGCTCATTAAAGCAATTGGATGGTAGTTTCAAGGAATCTTGGGATTTTTCACAGGCTTAGAGAAAGGTAAGATAATAGCCTGGTACCAGACATTAAGAAAAATATTCTCCTGCCAGATCCAGTTAAAAACAATTAGAAGAATATCAAGAGAAGCAGAAGAGAGATAGTGCAGCATGTCATAGTGTACATCATCAGGTCCAACAGATGTACTGCCAGACTGATGAAGGGCATTTTCAGTTCCACCAAGGTAAAGGGATGATTATAGTCAAAGAGACAGTCAGTTTTAAAGGAAAGAGGTGAATGCTCTGCCCGAGTCTTGATGGCCAAGAAGGTGGAAAAACAAGCAGAAGTGCTAGATACCCAGCAAAAACTTTCACCTTGAGTATCGGCGATGATCCGGATATCAGCTACCTCTTGGCCAGGGAGAGTAAGATGTGAGTGGGCTTGCTGGAAAGTGATGCGGTTTGAAAATATGAGATACCTAAAAAAGGTATCACAGGGCCATTTTTGAGCCTTCTGTGTCATGTGGCAGGCAAGTTTCCACCATGGGCAAAATACCATGGAAAACGTATCAAAATTTTTTGGGAATACACTGAGCAGCTGCTTCGACAATACAGTCAGTTATTGCTGCCACACAGTCGTGTAACAATAGCTTACAGATGCTAGCAGGATCAAGTTCCAAGAGAGCAGTGAAAGACAACCAAATAGCCTAGTCTTGCTTCCACCTAGAGAGGCATATCAGGTAGCATCGACCATGGCCAGTTTCCCTCAAAATGATATGAAAATTGGGTAAATTGTCAACCCCCATGAGAAATGAGAGAATAGTGAAGGAAAGCAGGCAGAGAGATCAAGAGTAATAAAAAATTGACTAAGTGCATGAAAGTAAGTATAAAAACCAGTACTGAAAAGAGAAAGGTTATGATCTGAGAGCATAAGCTCTACAGAATAACCCCTCCCATCAACACCAGCACCACTCCAGGAGATTATGCTCATTGAAGTCCCCCAGGATTAAAAAGGGAGATGCCAACTGTTCAGAGAGAGCATCAAGGTATCTCCAGGAGGCAGGTTGAGAAAACAAACAGTGATGATACGATTCAAAGAAACACATATGGCTATAGCCTCCAAGGGTGAAAAGCAGCAAAGTGCCACCCCTCTACGCACTCTTCTATCACACAATTTGTCACTTTTGTATGAAGAAAACTGCTGAAAGGTGACTGTATTAGCAGGTTTCAGAAATGTTTCCTGTAAAAAAAAGATACCCAGGATTGTAAGAATCAACCAGTGCTTTGATGTCATCCAAATTAGAATGCAAACCTCGACAGTTCAACCATATTAAAGTGACCATTTTTACTTATGTGAAGGAGAACTGGGTGGAGAGCCCTTCTGTTTCTGACCACATTATTTCTTTTTATTAGAAGGTCTACTGATCTCCATGGATCTTGCTCTAGGTCAAACGGGCAGTTCTCTGTAAGAAGACGAAGATTCCAGTGAGTGAGGGCATGAACAAATAATCATTGTACATCTTGAGTAACTTCTGAGCCTTGGGGTAAGATATATTGTAAACCATTTTTAAACGTTTGTTTGTTTAGAATTAAGCACAAAGCTACACAATGAGCTACCTGTGATCTGCCCACCACGAGTATCGAAACCCAATTTTTAGTGTGTAAGTTCACAGACATACCACTGTGCCATTGGAGGGCATTTTCAAATGCTGTACACCTTTTTCCTGCACCCATCTAGGGCAAGAACAAGAGCAAGAGGGGTGACAGCCACTACAATTAACACAATGAGAGTCCATTTTGCATTTGCAGACATCATGGTCCTCGCCACTGCTACAAGCACACATCGAGGAACCATGAAAGGATGTCTTTGAATGACCAAACAGTTGACATTGGAAACATCTGCGAGGGTTCAGAACATATGGCCATACCTTGCAATTTAGATAGCCAGCTTTGATGGTGGCAGGTGGATGTGGTGATGTAAATGTCAAAATTGGGATACTTGTCAGCATCATAATTCCATCTTTGCAAGTGAAAATATGTGTCACTTCAGAAACACCTTGGGTGAAGAAACCTGAAATGATCTCTGAATCAGAGATGTTCTTTAAATCTCTCTCAATAGTAACTCCTCAGGACTAATTCAAATTACCATGGGGAATAACCTTGATAGGTATATCTCCAAAAGCCTTTGAATGCAAGAGGAGTTTACTCTGTTTTGAAGTAGATGTGACCACCAAGATGTTCTCAGTTTTTTTGAATAACTAAAGACAGCCAGCAAGCTCTTAAAAGGGAGAATTTTCCCTCAAGATTTGTCTGATAAAGAATTTAATATCAGAAAATGAGGTATAAGTATTGAAGTTAAAGATTGCTGTTCAGAATCTTCAAGACCTGGTCATTCACTTTTGGTATGTTTGTTTTATTATTTTATTTTTATTTTGAGCTAGGGGATCCATAATAAAGAAAATATTTCGGTGCCCACTGGCCCCACCCACCATAGAGCCATACAAGGGGACACATTACAATGTCAAACAAGGACATTGCAGCAATGACAGGGTTTCATGAGCACTATACCTGAAAACCATCATCAGGCAATGTTCACAAAACCCACTGAGAATGTCCAACACTGGTACTTAGTTGATCCCAGCACAAATGGACAGCTGACAGACCCTGGGGGGGACTAATCCCAAGGCCAATTGTCTACAAGAATTCCAGACTAAAACGGTGTGTCACGGCTGGATCATTCAGTCACCAGAATCCTCTCCTTCCTCCTTCATTAATCACTGTACACAGTAAACAAGTGAGTGAATGTTTAAATCCTAAAGGTGGTAAACTGAAAAAACAGAACCTTCTCTGAGAGGTCACATAACCACATCCAGAAATCCACACAAACGGGTAGTTAGTAGAGCTTGCTAATCATTTATGTGATGAAACTTTAATAGTTGGAATAACTGAAAACAGTAATAAGAAGGAGAAATACAAATATCAATTAGTTTATTAGTTTTGAGAGTTAAGACTAATCAAACCTTAAATTAATCACACTTATCAGAGAGAGATCATAATGGAAATATTTTGGTTGGAATATTTAGAATTATCAAAAACAGTAATAATTAATTAGTTGACTGTGATCCTAATATAATCAATGCTCACAGGTAATTAATTATATCAGTTAATCATCTAGCTCTAATTAATTGTGACAACTGCACCTAAATTTATATAAGAGAAACTAGACACAAGCTTGCTGAATTCATACAAGAACACTCACACAGCATCTCAATGAAGAATCACATTAGGCGTGAAGCTTGGCATTTTAACAAAAGGGAAAATTTTAAGAGTAAATGCCCTCTGACACCCCCACTCCCTCAAGCACTGGTTAAAAAGTTAGAATTTAAAAATATGTAAATCATTTTTAATTATTTTATAGAAGTACTTTTGGTATTAATACACAGCTTTTTAACATCCTTATATATGAAACTTACTAAATGATATTTCAAAAATAACTATACATACCTTAGTAGTTTCAACCACTGTGTTGTCTTTAGTCAGTTTGACTTTCTTTATGGTTGGTTCATCCACAGCATTAGTACTAATCATGTTTTCTCCTCCATGATCACCTTTCTTGTTTGAATCTTTTATGGCATTTTCACTATCCTGAAATGAAAAAATAAACAATGTTGACATACAATTTGAAACTGTAAAACAAGAAATATTCACGAGTAGTTTCATGTGAAAAGATGTTTTTAATTTATGTATTTTATCACTGTTACAATTTATCACCAACAAAATTCTACCCACTACAATAAATATTATTAGGTAGATTTAAAGCAATGAAATATAAAACTGATAAAATATTAAAAAGAACTATTAAATGTTATTAAAATAAAACTTTAAAATAGGTACTAAAAAGTAAATAAATAAAAAACTAAGCAATTCCTAATATGTTATTTATACCACGATTAATCAAACAAAGTAGAATCAAGGTTACATTTGCAGTTTCTCAAATTTAACACACAATTGCACTGGTAGTAATAAATAGTGTATGTTAAAATGCATACAACCAAAGTAATATATACTCTTCAAAAAAAGAAATGCAAAAGGGATATTTGTTTTATTTTGAAGAGATATATATGTAATAACATTACAAGCTCAGAGTATGTGATGTTACATGTGTTAAGGCACTGATTGTCAGACCAAAATGACAATAAAAGTTGTGCACTTTGAAAACGGAGGAAAACATCGGATTTTTCGCCAAAACGCATTCGTGTCCAATAAATTTGTTTGAGAGATCTGCATGTTCTGCAAGTACAACATGTGCAAAATCCCTATAAAATGACAGGTTCTCGGTTTCCATAGCTCAGTGTTAAGCCACCGACATACAATACAGTTACGCCAAGACTGACTGAAGCACAACGCAACAATGCCATTGGTCGCTTGGAAGCAGGAGAATCTCGATCAAATGTTGCCAGAGCTGTGAATGTCCACCCAAGCACCATCACAAGGCTATGGAATCGTCACCAACAACCTGGATGAACTCGTGACCATCCACGATTTGGCAGACCTCGTGTGACCACGCCCGCACAAGATCGCTACATCTGGTTACGTCACCTTCGGGATAGCACCACCACTGCGACGTCTACTGCCTCATCCATACCAGGGCTGCGTAGGATTTCTGATCAGACCGTACGCAACCGTCTACGAGATGCAGGAATCCGACCTCAACGTCCAGTCAGAGGAGTCATTTTTACCCAGCAACATCATCAAGCACGGCTGCAGTGGACTCAAGAACATCGGGTATGGCCTCATCGACGATGGAGGCATGTTTGGTTCAGCGATGAATCATGTTTTATGCTTCGTAGGCAGGATGGAAGGACCCGTGTTTACCGTCGCCGAGGTGAACGTTTTGCAGCAAACTGTGTGCAGGAAGTTGACAGATTTGGTGGTGGCAGCATCATGATGTGGGCTGCCATCGCCTACAATGCCAGAACAGACCTTTTGCATATTCGAGGGAATCTTACGACTCAACGATACGTCGACGAGATTCTTAGGCCCCATGTGCAACCCATCATGGTGAACGTCAACGACGTTTTTCAACATGACAACGCCTGTCCTCACACAGCCTGACTCACCACTGTCTTCTTGAGACACCACAACATCAACGGTCTTCCCTGGCCCTCCAGATCACCAGATTTAACCCCCATCAAACATCTTTGTGATGAGTTGGACCAACATCTGTGACAGCGACAACCTCAACTGCAGACTATACCTCAGCTTGCAGCAGCTTTGCAGGCTGAGTGGACAGCCATTTCACAGGATGTGATTCGTCATCTCATCGCTTCCATGGGCAGGAGATGCCAAGCAGTTATTGATGCTCACGGGGGGCATACTTGTTATTGACGTTGAGTGATGTTAAACTTCAACTAGTGAGCGTGGACTTCGCCTTTGCAGACTTTGGATGTTCAGCAGTGAATGTGCAACGTTTCACACATGTCATACAGAACTACCCGGAATAAACTTGTTAACAATTTGTCTCAAATTTTGCCTTTAGCGTTTCTTTTTTTGAAGAGTATATTACAAGTACTCACAAAAGTTACCAAACATTAAGTAAACTAAAAACTGTAATAAGTGTTTAGAAGATAAAACATGAAGTCATATGGCTTCAAAGCTTGAATGTGTGTGTATACTTACCTGTGCTCATAAAATTCTGCAAACAATAATCACTTATTATTCTTACAAAAGACAGATTTAAAATTTTGTTATATATATACACACAGAAATACACACAGGTAATAAAAAAAATTTATTATAAACTATACTTTAGAGTGCTTGTTTATTAATATACACTGATAATAAAGTTGTTTAATTACATTTTGAATGAACCTCTATATAAAAAGTTGTGACATGGGTACGTTGATCCAGAGTGATTTAAAGGAAAATAAGTTATAAAAGACAGTCATTTATTGCCATCCTTTAGACTTAACAATATAAAATATTAATACATGAAACAGGTTTACACCACATTAACCCTTTCATGATTAGCATTTTGTAGCCCCAAGACACCATGATTATTGGAAGAACTATAAAAAATGTAGTTAACTGAATTATTGTATATTTCACTACAAAAAAAATGTTGCAAACTCTATATAATTGAAGTCAGTGTAGAAAACACTTATCACCATCTGGACTGAGCAAATGGTGAAATAGATAACTAATTAGTCATTGATTACATTCAATTAATCATTTTTTCTCACAGAAAATTTGGATAGTTAGAATAACTTAAAAATGTAATAAACTGAAACACTAAATAAGATTACTTTCATAAGTCATGACACTAATTAAGTTGAACAAACTTGTGTTAATCACAAATAATTAATAGAAGTCATAACGAGAATATTATTCTGATTACATGGATAATTGGAATAACAAAAACAAGGTTAACACTATTTTTAATTAATTGATAATTTTTATATCATTAATTGATTCAATCATATCTCTGATTAATGAATTATTTTTTGTGACACTATTTGATTCTCACAGATAGCCAATCATATTGAATGATTACCTAACTCTGAAGTGCAACCACATGATCTCTGGGAATAGAAAGTATCTGTATCAAGTAAAGTAATCCTTTAATAAAGAGGTTCAAATTAGTTTAATAGCAATCTTTCAGTTCTATCCTTAAGGAACCATCAACCTGAGTACTAAGAAAATGACAAAAGCCTTAATATTATAAGAAAACTACTGTAAAATTAAAACAATTATTCATTTTGACCCACTTAAATAATGAACAAATATTTACAATTTTTTTAAAATAGGAATAATATACTCTTCAAAAAAAGAAACGCAAAAGGCAAAATTTGAGACAAATTGTTAACAAGTCTATTCCGGGTAGTTCTGTATGACATGTGTGAAACTTTGCACATTCACTGCTGAACATCCAAAGTCTGCAAAGGCGAAGTCCACGCTCACTAGTTGAAGTTTAACATCACTCAACGTCAATAACAAGTATGCCCCCCGTGAGCATCAATAACTGCTTGGCATCTCCTGCCCATGGAAGCGATGAGATGACGAATCACATCCTGTGAAATGGCTGTCCACTCAGCCTGCAAAGCTGCTGCAAGCTGAGGTAGAGTCTGCAGTTAAGGTTGATGCCGTTACAGATGTCGGACCAACTCGTCCCAAAGATGTTCGATGGGGTTTAAATCTGGTGATCTGGAGGGCCAGGGAAGAACGTTGATGTTGTGGTGTCTCAAGAAGACAGTGGTGAGTCGGGCTGTGTGAGGATGGGAGTTGTGATGTTGAAAAACGTCGTTGACGTTCACCATGATGGGTTGCACATGGGGCATAAGAATCTTGTTGACGTATCATTGAGTCGTAAGATTCTCTCGAAAATGCAAAAAGTCTGTTCTGACATTGTAGGCGATGGCAGCCCACATCATGATGCTGCCATCACCAAATCTGTCAACTTCCTGCACACAGTTTGCTGCAAAACGTTCACCTCGGCGACGGTAAACACGGGTCCTTCCATCCTGCCTACGAAGCATAAAACATGATCCATCGCTGAACCAAACATGCCTCCATCGTCAATGAGGCCATACCCGATGTGCCCGAGTCCACTACAGCCGTGCTTGACGATGTTGCTGGGTAAAAATGACGCCTCTGACTGGACGTCGAGGTCGGATTCCTGCATCTCGTAGACAGTTGCGTACGGTCTGATCGGAAATCCTATGCAGCCATGGTGTGGTTGAGGCAGTAGACGTCGCAGTGGTGGTGCTATCCCGAAGGTGACGTAACTGGATGTAGCGATCTTGTGCGGGTGTGGTCACACGAGGTTTGCCAGATCGTGGACGGTCACAAGTTGATCCATGTTGTTGGTGATGATTCCATAGCCTTGTGATAGTGCTTGGGTGGACATTCACAACTCTGGCAACATTTGATCGAGATTCTCCTGCTTCCAAGCGACCAATGGCATTGTTGCGTTGTGCTTCAGTCAGTCTTGGCGTAACTGTATTGCGTGTTGGTGGCTTAACACTGAGCTATGGAAACTGAGAACCCGTCACTTTTATATAGATCTTACACATGTTGCACTTGCAGAACATGCAGATCTCTCAAACAATTTATTGGACACGAATACATTTTGGTGAAAAATCCGATGTTTTCCTCTGTTTTCAAAGTGCACAACTTTTATTGTCATTTTGGTCTGACAATCAGTGCCTTAACACGTGTAACATCACATACTCTGAGCTTGTAACGTTATTACATATATATCTCTTCAAAATAAAACAAATATCCCTTTTGCCTTTCTTTTTTCGAAGAGTATATATATCATGAATAAATGTTATTTTAAAATTTTTATAAAATGGGCCACGACAGACAAAGGCTTTGCTACACTGAGTTGATAGAATAAACAACAGATCACCATAAAAATATCAAAATGTACTTTTCTGTAGTTAGCTGTCAAGTTCATGAAAACATTCATAAGGATGGAATAATAGCTAAATCTTCCTTCAGGGTGATTTTTGAATATCTCTTTTGCTTGTCAATTTCTATCCAAACCATTAATAAAATTTCTCATAAAAATATTCAGTGTTATTAACTCTTTCACAACCAGGCTATTATTCCCAGAAGCCAGAGAAATCTAAAATAATTGACAAATATACATTTTTTTTTATGTATATTTTATGTATATTTTTATAGTATATTTTATGAAAGCCGTAAAAACCACATTTCATTGAATTCAACATGAAAAGCCTTTCTG
Source organism: Tachypleus tridentatus (assembly GCF_004210375.1). Lineage (NCBI taxonomy): Eukaryota > Metazoa > Arthropoda > Merostomata > Xiphosura > Limulidae > Tachypleus > Tachypleus tridentatus. The sequence goes on along the minus strand of NC_134834.1, from coordinate 78,263,157 downwards.
ATCCCTGTGAATTGAAACATCAAAGGGTTAATATTGATAATACCACATCAGTCACTAGTCATTCAATTGTTCTTTTCTTTCATTAGTAACTGTCTCAACATCTTGTCATATACTTTCAATAATGCCAGTATAAAACAATATTTTTTCTTCTCCAAATTAATGTTAAGATATATACCAACAGGGTGGATATAGTCTTCCAGACCTTCACAGTTCAGATGTGTAACACAGTAATATTTCAGCTTTTCCTCATACTTTTCCCTAATTAATACCATTTAGGTGATATTCATTACAAAGGTCAAGAGTAAGCTTCAAATACTATTTTGACTCAGGTACAGAAAAAAATAAAATTATTAATAAGGACCATTAAACACTTGATCAACATCAAAATATATCATTTTTATTTATAAATGTAATAAATTAGTTAACACTCACCAGAAAAACAAGAAGGAAAGATTACTGAAGAGCATGTTAAAATACACCACCAACGTGGTAAATCAAAGCAGCATGGTCTGTGTATGATTAAAAAAGTAAAGGACAGACAACTGTTGTCCCCAACTTTCCACATTTTAGAATAATTTTAAAATTTCTCTATTTTATTCTTATCTCTTTTTACCTTCCAAACTCCTTGTCTTTTCCAGGTTCATATTTTGCCTCTCTATTAACTGGACATAGTGGTTTAAAATCTAATATTTGTTTACTTATACACTCATCGTGACACACTACAATACATCATCTTATCTACTTATACTTTCAAATCAGATGTAGGAGGTAGCATTACAGATATACTTAGATAACAACAATCATGGTAGAGAATCAAAAAATCATGTATTTTTTTAGTTATGCTTTTTTTAAGTTGTGATTAAAGATTTGTACCTTTAATTTTAATTACTTATACTTATTAGTTTAATTTTAGTTATAACTATTTTTATTTATAACAATTAGCTACATATTAGTCTATTTATTGTTATAGCTAACCAAGTGGTTACAACTTTAACAAATGAAAACTAGACAATATGGTAGGTAACAAACTTTAAAGGTAAAGTATTATCCTGCACACTCTTTTTTCCCCCAGTGCAGGTGGATGTATGTTAAATAATTAAATAATTTTGATTACTATTATGTTAGCACATTATACATTTTCAGTTATAATTTGTAACTTAAAGTTATACTTATTATTCACTGATATGACTTATGATCATTAACAGATATTTGGATTATAGCTTTATAAAAGCATTATAAAAACACTGATAATCAAAGTTATACTTATTCACTGCATATGATACAGCAAAGTCTTCACATTTACATATATAATATTAAATACTTTAAGTATCAGGTAGTTATACAAATTAAACTACTGAATGAATATGCATATCTCTGTTGATATAATTTTCTGTAACCAGTAAACTTGACTGGTTATTGGGTGAGTCGAACCATAGGTTTTTACAAAAAGACTACTTAAGAGTAACATTTTGATGTCACCCATAATCCCTTAAAACTGTAACACTTACAAGTCAAAAGCTTCTCTATAAACTTTGTATATCGTATATTTGAACAGTCTAACAAATATATAATTACAGTTACAAACTGTTATATCACAAAACACAATGACTAATTTAAAATATCTTACTAGAATGTTCATTTATAAAAGCAGCATGGAAAGGTAGTAATGAACAATTATTTAAGAATATAGAATTAAATCCATTAAAAGCAAAATACATTCATTAACACATTCTTAGATAATAAAAAATAAAGGATAATCTCCAACCATCAGGCAATTTATTGGCATTTTAACACTATTTTTTCTGTAAACTAACTTTAAACGAAGCAAAGAGAAAGTAAATAGAGCCAATAGAAAATACAGTACAAGTAACAACAGATATCGAAATTATGGATACAAAATTAATTTAAACTGAACCATTCACAGTACAGTGCATAATACTTTGTAGAGTGTGTGTGTGTGTGCATTTTCTTGCAACAAAGCCACATCGGGATATCTGCCAGTCCAATGAAAGGAATTGAACCCCTGATTTTAGTGTTGTAAATCCGTAGACTTACCACTGCACCAGCGGGGTACGCTTTGTGGGGTATATCAATGAAGAACAGTTGGTAGCTGAAGTATTCAAATAAAACTATTAAGTAGCTACTTCTCCGCCAATTATAGATAAAGTATAAATATGAGACAGTGTCTTGCTACAATTGCAACTAATAATAACTTATAAGGATATTTAAATTTTAACAATTAAATCTCACAATGATATTGCATTCTTTTCTAAGGCATTCTATTACGTGTAGTTTGTTTCAAACAAGAAAGGGGTTTAATGCCTAAGTCTATTAACAGATGTCTTTACTTATCAAACCTATTTATCAAAATAAGAATCTTTCAGCGAAAACATTTTTTGTAGCGTTTAATAAAACATAAACGAGATCTTAACACAGCCTGTTGTATTACATACTAACATAGAAGTAAATCTGAGTTTTATGTTTCTTCTTACATTTATAAATACAGCACAATTTACATCCTTATCCTAAAATGAGACATTCCCTCCTATCTAAGCTCTGAAAACCGTTTGTTGTCATTGGCTCGAATCGGTATCGATCACACGAGCACGAGTTATACCACTCACTCAAAACATTATTCGTTCTCTGTTTGAATAACTAGGAACCGAGTTACCAGAACAGTATACATTTGTTCAGCAATATCATCAGCAGGCGCTGATTATTTCAGTTGTGCTCATACAAGCCTCTGTGATATTATAAACCATCGAGTCAAGGGCGAGTAAGTGGCAGTCGTGTCACTCTACAATACTGGTGACGTCACTACCAAATATAAGATTCACAACGATTAAACGTACCACAACATTCTTTAGGGCAGAAATACATCAAATATTGATATCACAAGCAATCTACATAACCAGCGTTACCTAAAATATTTCAGTTTTAAAACATACCTAAATGTTTATGATGATTATTATCCCCTAACCATAAGGCTATAAATTGCTAATGAAAATGTTTGTAAATCATTCTAGCCTTGTGCTTAGCTCCGTGGCGGACTTGTACACAAGTTCACTGAAACGTACAAATAACAATCTAATAAGAATTACTTCGTGGATCTGCTCCACAAAATTAGTCATTTCATATATCAGATAGGGCCAAATTATTTCAACTACCATTATAAAACTTAAAAACACGAAAAGACCAACGCCACAGTTTTTATATTACTTGAAACTATAATAATTTCAGTCTTTTTTTATTACTAATTAACAGTTTGGCTTGTATATCAGATTATTCAACAAATTAAGAAATAACTAACTAACAGACACACATCAGTTTACATGTGATATAAACGGTTTAAAAAGTTTACTTGTCCATTTATTTCATTACCTAATTTAGCCTTGCATGGCTAGGCAGTAAGGTCGCGGATTCGAATCTCCATTCTACAGAACATGCTCGCCCTTTCAGCCATGGGGGTGTTATAATATTACGATCAATCCAACTATTCGTTGGCAAAAGAGCAGTTAGACCCCGTATAGCTAGCTTTGGGTGAAACTCAAAGCAAGCTTTACCTAATTTCCCGTCTAAAATGTTGGAGAAAATCGAAGTAACATTTTAGTTTGGCTGATTAAATGCTTGTTAAATTGACTTAATATATTAAATGGCGTGAACAATATACTTAGAAACAAACAATGTACTAAATGATATGTATATATATTTAACTTCTGACTAGTTTACACTTTTCTATCACTACCATCGAGTTAGTGGAATAATGTAATCAAGTATATAATTACTTTTTAATCCCCTACTCTATGATAGCAAAATTTCAAGTGTCTTAAAACCATGCTTTAAAAATACCTTATCGTTTCTCAAATATAGTAAATGTTTACTAACTTTCTTTTGTTTAGAAAGGGTAATATAAGATATAAGAATGTGCTGTAAAAGTGACAAGTGATATTACTGGCATCACAGTACAACACAAACATGTATTATTATTTTTCGATTGAATGCATTGTTGTGACACGGATAGCTATTCTTTAAACATGCTACAATCAATTTAAGCAATGGTCGAATATATAATTTAAAATGAAAAACCGGAAACGCACCTGTTTAAACAAATTTAATTACTAATCTTCCTCCCTACTGTTTTGCATATATTTTAATATAGCTTTTACGTCTCTGTTGTAGATGGAATTAGTTCTTTACACTGTACAAAGCTTAGTGACAAACTTTAGAAATGTTGTTCCAAATATGATCAATTATTCATATACATACGCGGTTTTTCATAGTCTATAATTACTTTGACAAAAAAGTAAATAAATTAAAAGTACTGCCATCTGATGTCGAGTGATATTAAGATCCAGATAAATGAAACTCCCTCTAAACATAGGCGTTACTAGAAAAGTAATAGTCCAGAATTCTTGATAAAATGCCATAACACGATTGAGATTCGTTCATACCAGCCAGCACTGTTTACCTCAGAAAACAAGGAATGTATATACTACCCCGCCGGTAACATCACATCACGTGACTTGACCAATTACATTATTACCTGTTTTCACCACGTGTGTGTGTGTGTGTCAGCTAGATTTCTTGAAAACGGCTAAATGAATTTGGACGAAAGTTAGTATACATCTGTACCATGAACCAACTTAGAAGTCATTATATTTTGAAGAGTCAAGATCACAGCAATGTCACGAATATTTTTTTTAAAATCGCTATTTGTTAAGATATAGATCTATTTTTTCCCTCTAAAACTGTCAAAATTATTGGTATTGATAAACTTGGTGTACAGATGTAAAAAATGGTCTGTGATAACAACGGACACAGGGACACTTTCTTATTTTTAAGAGCCCACTATGATCAACGCTAGGTAGCAGAGGTATGCGATCTACTGAATGCCTTTTTAGTTTAACACTCAACTTTTTAGTAATGATTTTATAGCTAATAGCGAAAATCACATTTGGAGAAACTTTGTCCATTAATACAGATTGTGGATTTATTATAACACGGTACTACTTTTAAAGCCCCCTAGCTCTAACAGCCCCATTAATGATGTATTATTTTCTATGATTGTTACTTTTCGTAAATTATTTTAACATCTGTCACTGATAATGGTATTTAAAATTAATGCTAAATAAATAAAGGTTATTTATGTTTTTACTGCTTGCTTCATTTAGTGCACTTTGTTGAAAGTCGAATGGAAATCAATCTTTTGTCTCACTAAATAATGAAGAAAATTGTTCGACAATAACGTAAGACAGTAATTCGTAATAACACTGCTTTATGTCTTCTAACTAAACCTTGTTATACGTTAGAATATCTAACAGTATGAAAGAGCACTAAAAACCATTAATATTAAGCAGCTTTCACCATTCGTCTTATTTTTATCCCATACTCGGCCAACAAAGAATGAAATCTTAATATTACCAAATTGATATAGTATGTTTTGAGAAACAGGTAAGAGAGTTGGATATAGAAAGCAGTCCCATCTAACACAAGTAATAATTTACACGCAAGATGTATAGCTAACCAGCTTTTGCGCGTTCCGAATTTGTTCCTAATATGTTTCGCATGCTTAACAAGAGAATTGCCAATCATACTTAAAAAGTTAAATTCTTAGATACTATTATACGTTTTTTTTACAACAAAGCCACATCGGGTAACCTGCTGTGTTTACCGAGGGAAATAAAACTTCTAATTTTAGCTTATTAGTAAGATTACTTTTATTTTTACTGGCTAAATCAATCAAAAACCATATATTAATAAGGCTCAAACTACTTTCCAATTCTTAATGCAATATTCTATAACTGTTTAGTTTTGATTTCACACTACACTGCCAAACTATTCCATGCAGTCCCAAAATGTTCAACTAATACAAGATATAATTACTTTTATAAACTATCCGAGAAAACAAGTCGGCAAAAAAAGGAAAATAAGAATGAATCAAGTTCAAAAAACAGAAAACTTTCATTTAATAAATATTTATAGTTCATTACATCAACTTACGTTTGTTTTCGTGATGCACTGTGCAAAAATATCAAACCACCTGTCCAACAAATCAGTGAATACGTTTTAAAATCTCTTATTCTAAGCGTTAACACAAATTTGAATTTATTATGAGTATTTCTATTAATGTAAATAAAACAAGAACAAAAATCTTTAGTTATAAATAGCTTCGTCCTGAGTTATTATTGACATCATACAAGTTCATTAAACAACTGAATTAGCGAACATCTGTGTTATCAACAGCTCCCGACAAAGATGCCATAGCGAAATATTGAACTGATAAATATACATTCTGAATATTTAAGTCATTTTATTTGCTTTAATAGAAATGTGTTTTAAAACCTTTTTATTAACTAGAAAAACAAGCAAATAAATCCGTTTAAGAATGACACGACTAGGTCTAGTAATAGATTTGCATTCTGAAAATCGTATTATTACATGAAGGCTAGGCCTCTATATATAGCACGTGACTACAATATTTGTATACTAAGCTTACAGTATTGAATGATACATCGTATGAAAAATAACTCTTCCTATATTTACTATCAAATTGTGAAAAATATTATCGAACTAGGTTGTGTTACTAGTTTCAATGAGCCGTATTTCATGCCCAGCCCTAGCGAGCATAGCTGAAGCCTAAGACTATACAGTCCATATATTTTTATTATAGTAAGATGCATCTTTTGAGAGAACAAAAAGGTATTATGATATTCAGACTCAAAATTAGCTTTTTCATAAGCATCGACATACCACGAAAAAATACAATGGCTACACTTGAATAACTGTTATACAATTTGGGTATTTTAACATAATGAATGAAAATATGCATCCATGTACCATCATGTCGTCCCTGCACACTTGAAAAACTGGAGAAAAAATTAAACCCATCGTTTACTTATCAGGAAATCAACGATTCTCCTTCTTATAGTTTAAACCCATTCCGTAAGACAGTGATCCAGAAAAATACAACGGCCTTAATTTAGCATATATTTCCAAAGGTTATACTGGTCCTATCACAACCAGCCACGCTCATAGCATTAAGGCATCTTTGAACAGACCACCATTCATTCAATCCAATTAATATTCATTATCAAAAGTCGAGTTTCAAAATTTTTCTTCCATCCAGCCGCATCAAGTTTTCAAACCCACGAATGGCTTCGGCATGATGAGGTGGTTAGGGCGCTCGACTAGTAATATGAGGGTCTTAGATTCGAATCCCCTTTACAACATCAATAATGCACGCCCTGTGTAGCTTTGCGAAAATTTAAATTAAACAGATACATTTTAGTAGCCAAATCATAATCGAAAAAATGAAACTTATTTTGAAATAGCAATCATTTGAGTGAATTGCATGATTTGGAAATTTGTAAACTAAGATTTAGCAATTTTTGATTACTTTTTGTTTATTAGTCTTAGTTGGTTTTTTTTAGATCGAGATAAACTAGATTAAACCTTCATAACAAAATGTTACTATTAATTAGCAAGCGACATTTACCTGTGCAGGGTCCGTATTAAAACTTCTTTAATGAAGTTAAATTACCCAAGTTTATGATGTTGTGCAGTTTATTAGCAATTACCAAACAACCGCCCTTTTATTAACTTTTTTTTTCAAAATCACTTAATCAACTTAAGGCACTGTTCCAGAAAAGAAAACCTACTACACTCTGTTTACAACACACGTAATTACTTTATGACATAAAACAAAACTCCCTTATTCGATAGTCTTGCTCCCTATTCAAAACTAGCCAGTCATAAAGTGATAACTAACTTGAGCCCGTGGACTTTTTCTCACCCTTGTACATTTACGATTAAAACAGCTGGCTGAATTTTCAAAAAACAAAAAGAAAGAGACCAATTCATTGCACCTTTTGTAGGTGTGACAACACTTTTAGCCGAATTGATATATAGCTGAAATAGCGTATTTATCACATATATATATATCCATACGCACACGTATCTAATAATTATATAACAAACAACGCCAACACTTGAAAGAACCGATTAAAAATTGACACATGCTGAAATAAAATTAAATTTTATGCTAAGTTATAACATTAAAATCATGATGTTGTCATCACACATTACACTAAAAAACCCTTTATTCATTTACATTCTTTTAATCTGATAGTTGAAAGTATTTTTGTTAAATGAGACAGCCATTACTCATTCAAAGTATTTAAGATACATATACGTAATTCTCTTTTCTTTCTTGAAAAACAGCAACTTAATAGTCCTCTCCTTCCTGGAAATATCATAACTTTTAAACTCATACGAACGAACAAGAAAATTATTATGAAAGCAAATAATCTCCCTTTATTACAGTTTCCAGATGGCAGGACCATCATTAAAACCGGCTACGCACTCTTCAACAAAGCCCGCCATAATGGTGGCTTCTTTATATATACAACGGAGAAAATATGTAATATTACTTCTTACAACGAACCTGGAAAATAATAATAAAAGAAATTGGTGATTGAATTATTGCTACGAGCAATACTGTCAGTAGTTTTAATGCAAGACAACATAACAAGGAACTGATACACGTATATACCATCTACGCAGTCAATAAGCCTATCCATTCATTGTGACTGCGAGGCGAGTAGTGCTGTGTGTGAGTAGACTTACCGTAAAATGTTGTGATTAGTTCAGTGCATGGATAGCTAAACAAACAGATTTCCTCCAACAAATAAAATTAAAATAATAATATTGTATCACGTACCTTTGGTGTTATCTGGATACTCGATTCACGCTGGGAATCAGCTTTCATTTCAGACATTGTTTGTCTGAGTAAAACCAAGAAAAACCAGTCAAAAGGATGTTTGCAATATGCCCCACCACTCTCGCTAGTTTGAAGGACGGCGTGGGTCACGTGACCACTGTTTTAACGCCGCCAGTGGGCTAAAACAGAAGCACGTGATAAACCCGCGGAATTTAAAAAAAATACAAATATATTCTTGACATGTGAAGAATGCCCAAGACATAGGACATAGTAAGATAAATGCCCAGCAGTAACTGCAACAAACGATAAGAATAATGAAAAGAAAAAATCTTTTAAGATATTCAGCTGGTTGAAAGGTATTTAAATATGATTCATTCTGTTTAAGAGATTTTGAAAATAAAATAATGTTACACTTTTTTCATTGTTTTTCCGTGAAAACAATTTTCAAAATGATTGTTGTAAAACTTGAACAAATACAAATAATTATCATATATGTAACTACAACTTCAAATGTTTTTCAGTTTACTATTGTACGTATATTTCACTTTCATATATTCAAACATTCTCAGTTAAATGTACATAGGCTGTAAATAGTATGCTTGTAAAATAATAGCTGAATGGACAAATAAAATATCAAACACTAGGTGCTACAAATTAGATTAATAATATAAACAACATGTAACTAAAAACTACATATGTAACAAAAATAATACCTAATGTTCAAATGTAAGGAAAGGATAAATACAACAATTTCTAAATACATTTCAAAGTGTTTGTTTTGATGATTTTGTTAGTCTATCTGTTTATCATTTCATCCAAAGTACTGTCTATCTGATTATTCATCGACTGATCGTTTGCTCTCTCTGATTAATCTGTGTTATAAACATATTTCACAATATCTACCAGAATTGCAAAATAAACACGTTAATAACTTTTTCACTTATAATTAAACAATATTTGATTATATTATATAAAAACATTCTTGTTGGATTACAATTAATATAATAAATACAGTGTTTAATGAAACAGATGGATTTGAACTATATATTCAAGATGGTATACTAATACAATTGTACCTGTACTCTAATACCTTAATTTTCTAACTCATTCAACTAAATCATATATTATTTTAAAAAGCAATAGCTATTTGAAAGAATGGGAAATATAATATGTATATTATATAATAGTTATTACATTATTTTTTTCTCTCGCTATACGGGTCTTTATCCCATTTGATGAATAAGCGTTTTAATAAATTTCCTTAATCATTTTGATTTTGAAATTAAGTAAGCATTAATATAAATGTGAAATGACTGCTGTATTCTCGTGATCTACTTGTTATTATGTTAGTTCCTACTGTTTGGGCCCGGTATGGACAGGTTATGGCTCTCGACTCGTAATCTGAGGGTCCCCATTACACCAAACACCCTCGCTCTTTAGCCGAGGAGGCATTATATAGTCACGGTCAATCCCACTGTTCGTTGGTAAAAGAGTAGTACAAGAGTTGGTGGTGGTTGGTGAAGACTAACTGCCATCCTTCTAGTCTTACACTACTAAGTTAAGGACGGCTAGCGTAGGGTTCCCTCGTGTAGCTTTGCGCGAAATTCAAAACAAACAATTTTCATATATCTGAACCGATTCCAGGGAGCCGATCCCTTACAACTTTCTCTGAGTTCTTCACTCCAGAAGCTGGCGTCCCTCGAGGAGGGGTAGTTACTCCTATTCTCTTCATCATTTATGTGAATAATATGCCACTTAAAGACCCAAATCATGGATACTCGTCACAGTTCGCCGATGATGTAGCAATTTGGAAAAATGCCCCTACACCAGAAATTGCAACCACTAACATACACCCACAACAAAACAGAATAAGTGAATACTGCCAAAAATATAGAATCAAAATAGACACAGAAAATACAGAATTAGTGATATTTTCAAAATCAACGAAACATCGAAAAGTACAACCCCAGATTTACATGAACGGTACGCTTCTCCAGAATGCTACATCTGCAAAATTTTTAGGACTAACATATGATTCTAAACTCACCTGGAAAAAACATCTAAATAACATAAAAACTAAAATTTGGCGAAGAATAAATTATGCTAGGAGTCTAACTGGTAAAAATTACGGAACAACACCCGAAAACATCCTTAAGATGTACAAAACATATGTAAGACCTGTAGTAGACTATGTAGCTCCTGTATGGATTAACGTAAGTAAAAAACAACTACAAACCAAACTACAATCATTACAAAATACAATAATTACAACAGTATATAGAGTAGCTCAAATCCACTTCCTCAAAGTTCATGCACAAATACTCTAATACACAAACAATACCAGAAAGACTTCTACATAGCACAATAAAATATTTCGATAAAAACTGGAGAAAAAATGAGCTGTTATGCAAACTAGACAGGTATTGCATATATGGTGAAGAGAGTCCTAAACACCTCTCCCCGTAAAATTTATATGTTAGATCATTAAGTTAAAATTAAGTATAAAAAATCAATAAAAATAGCAATAAAATTTAAATAATAATAATAAACACATATATATACTATTGCTAAAATAAAACAGGTCATCTATGTTCTGGACTTAGATAATCTGAAAGTACAATATACATTGACATTACCCTGAAAAGGACCTGAGTTATGTTCATCACTCTGGCCCTCATGTATTAATTTTAAATATACTAACAAGTCCACTCTAACAATGAAAAGCAAGAAGAAAGGTCTAATGTACCAGACCCTCCCGGGTATACAAACTTATATACCCAAACAACCAGAGGAGAGATCTGAAATTAATTTAGTAATCAAATATAAAGACAGCAGACTGTTAGAAATGAATCAACTTTTGTTTAATTAACTTAGGAAAATAATTTATGATTCATTCTAGACATTACAGTTTGTGCAGTATAATGTCACAACCTCGTATGAACTCTTAGGTGAATCTGGAATTAAATGAACAAGCAGAATGTATACAAGTTAGAGGAAGCCACAGAAAGAAGGGGGTAAAGCATAACGTAAATGTATTAGAACGCGTGAACTACTCTGATTGGGTGAACCTGAATGCTGAAGAGACAACCCGCTAAGAGTCATCAGTGGTTTCGTCACCACGGATGAAGGCTTTTACAAATTGCCAAGTGTAATAGGTAAATTGTTCTGTATGTGCAATAAGGTGGTGAAAAACATAAATTTAGAACATAAAATATTTGTCAGGACAACAAAATAAAATTATGTCTTTGATTTTTAGTGTAATACTTTGTTATCATGGGACAGGTATAATAATTCTTTGAGAGTATAACAAAGTGTCTCTTGTCATTTTTCCTTCGTCATTTTGACGAGTTTGACCGAGTTGTTATTTATAGAAAGCTTGACGAAATATTTAAAAGGATGACCGTGCATGGTGCTCAGTGATTGAAGTGTAGACTGTGTATCGGAGGATTTGGGTTCGTGCCCAGGTACCGCAATCCTAAAACACAAAAACTGCTCTCTGTAACCGAAGTGCGTTATAAGAATAATAATCAAACTTCACTTTTCAATTATAGAAGCTCAAAAGTTAGCGGTGGATAATGTTAACTAATTACTTTATTCTATAGTCTACCTAACGCAGATATCCCTCAAATAACCAAGAAAATATTCAACAACAAAACTCTATAAAATGAAATATTTTCAAAGTAAAATGTCTTCAGATATGGAATAAAGAAATTTCGTTGCTTCGTTTTACAAAATCCTTTATACATATGACAGTGACATATCTAGGGTTAGTCGAAGGAATGGAACGGTAGGAAAATCCAAATAAGATAATCAGTTGTGCATGGCATCAGAACATGCACTTGTTAATGGCGCGTGACTAAGTATATATTTCAGAGGATATATAAAAAAAATTATTACATTAATATCAATTGGAAGAAAAATAACCATCTCCAATTTTTTTGTAACTTGAAAATTTAATTAATTTTGATAATGTTAACTTCAAACTTGAGAAAATTACTTGAGAATACACTGTATACTATTATCATATAGCAAAATAAAACAGGGCATTCACCAACCAAGAACCTCACCCAGGGATACGCTACTGAATTAACTTTGTTAACCTGAAGATGACCTAGGAAAATCAAAACCTTGTTCTCTGCTTTATTAGTAAAAGTGTTAATACGAATACCAGCCGTTCTGAGATACATTTGTTGGTGCGTGCATCAGCAAGTTCTCTTGCTACTGCGAAAATTTTCTAGTTCTTTCCGCTTCTTCCATAAGATCCATATATTTATGCCTTTGTAAAGCCAGCATCAGTATAGTTATAATGAAAAAAATATTTATTCGTTTTTTCTAGTTGCAAGACAGCTTGGGAAATTTCAGCTGCTTGCTAAGGTACTTGATCTAATGCAGCAAGTCGTGTTACACCACAGATTCAAAGCCTGAATTTTGGCAGCAATTCAAAATAAAGTTTAAATCTAGAATAATGAAACAATACAACATTTATATGGATAATAGTTTCGATACTACTACGTATTCTCTTTTGTCCAACGACTGTTTGTTGAAAGAAACACGTGCATTGTTTATTTTACAACGAAAGTTTCAAGTCCCTTAACGCCATATGATGTCAGAAAGGGGTTAAACTTAAATTTGCCTTCGTATGTGTTGAAGTTTGGCAACCTTTAGGTTAATAAACATTCTACAATTCGGACATAATTTCTAGTTCTATGTATTAATTTGGATGGTTTATAGTTGATTTTATGATCAAGAACATCATGTGTAGCAGTATAGTATAACTTATTTTTAATACATTTTTTATGTTCTGTGAATATCTAAATTTCCATCCTTTAACCAACAAAAATGTTTTCACAGGTTTGGATCTTCTAAGGTCCTATACCGTTAAATTACTTAGAACTTCGATTATAAAATAAGCAATGTACGTTTTTCTGAATAAAAAAAATCGCGTTGGATTAAAGATTACACACGAAAGTGTTGAAACTGGTAAAGTTACAAATTTGGCATTTTTTCCTTATTACACATTTAAACTCTATTTCAAATTACTTTAACGGTGTTGTGCATTAACTATTACTTTGGTAGTGATTATTTTTGCTTGGGAATGCGACTTTTGTCCAAATGCTTCTTGTAGAGTTGTTGGTCTCTGCAATGGAAAACAGAACATAATAGATTTCTCTTAAATGAGGTAGGACTGTGCAGAAAAGAACCAATTCTATTTTTTTATTACGTATCTTTAATTGTTTCATGATTAACTGAAAAAAATCTTTGTAACAATATTTTTCAACCATGAGATGAAGCAGTAAAGTTCATATAAATACTCTGAATCAACACGAGGAGATTTCTCTGCCTCAAATCAATCAAATTCAATGTAAGACTTGGAGAATACGCATGGTACTGAATACTTTGTTTTTGTTTTATTTCGCGCAAAGCTACACGAGGGATATCTGCGTCAGCCATCCCTAATTTAGTAGTGTAAGACTAGAGTGAAGGCAGCTAGTTATTACTACCTACCGCCAACTTTTGAGCTACTCTTTTACTAACGAATAGTGAAATTGACCGTCACATTATAACGCCCCACGGCTGAAAGGGCGAGCATGTTTTGTGTGACGAGGATTCGAACACGCGACCCTCAAATTACGAGTCGAACGCCTTCACCACCTGGCCATGCACGGCCGGTACTTTATAGAAACGGTAATGTGTGAGTGTTTTCTTATAGCAAAGCCACATCGAGCTATCTGCTGAGTCCACCGAGGGGAATTGGACCCCTGATTTTAGCGTTGGTACCGGGGGGGGACAGAAACGGTTATCGGTTTTAAGTTGTCTAATTCTTTTTGTTGTTTTCTTCCTTTCTGAAGACCATTATTTTTTTTGCCTTTCACTTTGGCTGTATTGTAATCTCATCGACGAAGTATTTTTTCCAATGGCAGCGCCATTTCCTCAGATTTGCTCAAGACAATTTCAGTCATACAAGCATTACTTGTATGTCTTTCAGTGGTAAAAATCCAAGGAAATACTTACTGATAACCGATTTCACATTCTCAATTAAAGACACTTCATTACATCTGTGTGAAATGAAATTAGTACTCGTCATCTGTTCTGCGTAATTTATGTTTGGAGTACAGCCTATAATAACTGAGTAAATACTTGTTACTTTAAGAAGTAGGAAATGCATGACATCAGATCTTGTTGGATAGTAACTGAACCAGCCCGTTCTGGATGTCCTTTTCCAGATACTGGTGGTGGATTTACTTCATGACAATCCTTCTAAGCTGGTTCTTAATCAGAGGACTAGAAACGTTCAAGTATGAAAAAAAATATTGTGACTTCTAAAAAGATCAATATATTATTTTGTGTTAGCTGTTTATCGAGGTTTATAAGTGTCCCATCTATTGTTTAATCAATCGGGCATACATTTTCTGAATCATTTGTTTGGTTCATTTTCAGTTATGATCTTAGTTCGTTTCACTGTTTACATGCTTGCAGATGAGTTATTGAATTTTAATATCGATTGAAAGATAAGGAATTTGTCTAGTCTTTTGCTCCATCTTATGATAATGAAAGTTAGTGTAATTTTTTTAATCAAGAGAAAAACATCGGATCACGTGTAATTAAGTACTGAATCAATTTTTCGGTACTTTTTAGATGAGTTTTTTTGTTTGTTGTTAAGTGACAAAATGAGTTATCTGTGCTGCGCCCACCAAGAGTATCGAAAATTATCTTTTAGCGTCATAAACCTTCAGATTTACCACTGGTGGGAAGAGGTTTTTCGAATGAGAAATTTTCATGTGTAATAACTTGTAAATTTCTTTCCTTTTTCGTGGGCACACGACTCGTAATCTGAGGGTCGCGGGTTCGATTCCCCGTCGTACCAAACATGCTTGCCCTTTCAGCCGTGGAGCATTATAATGTTACGGTCAATCCCATTATTGGTTGGTAAAAGAGTACCCAAGAGATGGCAGTGGGTGGTGATGGCCAGCTGCCTTCCCTCTTCACTGTAGAATTCAAACCAAACAAACCTTTCTTCATGTAGAGCATGGCCTAAAAATTATTATGGCTGCTCTGTGAATCCGATGATCCATAGTTCGTGATAGGCCCGGCATGGCCTAGCGTGTTAAGGCGTGCGACTCGTAATCTGAGGGTCGCGGGTTCGCATCCCCGTCGCGTCAAACATGCTCGCCCTTTCAGCTGTGAGGGCGTTATAATGTACGGTCAATCCCACTATTCGTTGGTAAAAGAGTAGCCCAAGAGTTGGCGGTGGGTGGTGATGACTAGCTGCCTTCCCTCTAGTCTTACACTGCTAAATTAGGGACGGCTAGCACAGATAGCCCTCGAGTAGCTTTGTGCAAAATTCAAAAACAAACAAACTAGTTCGTGATGTTATCCTTTGCTGCAGTTTTCTGTGTTCCATACTTTGTGTCATTGGGTAGACTATAAGAGTTGCGTTCAAGTCCCATTATTCGATCAGTGGAATTGGCAGTAGATGCGGTTAATTACTTTCTTTCCATACAGACTATCAGTTCACAATTAGCAACGACTATGCACAGATAATCATTTGTAGATTTGCACTACATTGAGAAACAGAGAAAATAAAGCCCACCCTTCTTGTCTTTAAGAAAGTAAAATGTTTTCATCTCTTTTAGTTCCTTTTCAGTCAACAACTATCGCACTCTGGGTCGATTTATGCCGATTTAGTTAGATAATTCAAAACACATACGTTTCTGTTTCACGTCTCTTCTTCACAATTTTTTCAGTCATGTTTTTGTGGGTTTTTTAAGTTAAGCAAAAAACAACACAATGTGCTATCTGTGCTCTGCCCACCACGGGTACCAAAACCCAGACATACCGCTGTGCCGCTGGGGGACGTTTCAACCATCAGAACTTGCGTTTCTATCAGTTTCTGAGACAATGTAGTAGAAAGTTGTCGGGTTTGTCATTTCGTTAGTTTTAGCGCAGTAGTTTATCGAGTCTCCTAATAGTCCCTTTTTTTTTTTTTTTTTTTTTAAGTGTTGCATTGGAACAAATCGAGAAGGTTCAAACTGTTGGTTTTTCAAATCTCTATTTTTTTTCTTGTTTTCGTGTTTAGGTATTGAACATAAAAATACAGCGTCTTCCAAGAGCCAAATTTGTCTTAACATAGTAAAAAATTAAAATACTTATAAGCAGAATAGATAAAAGTAGGTTCAAGAAGGCCTCAGCACAGAAGCCGAAACGTATTATTATTTTTTTTTTTTATTGTTTGTAGGTAGTCTCGGTCCATTATAGTTCTTAATCATATTAGCCTACTTATTTCAGTTTTTAACCAATTTTTTGGTGATTGTACAACAGATTAATCCATGTAGTTTACTAATTTTACATCGGGTGCTATCCATTTTTCATCTTTCAACCAAGATTTTCTTGAGTTTAATGTTTTATCATTTTGAACCATCACCGTTTTAATTGTCAACTTTTCATGAGCCTAAAATAAGTTTAAAAGAACATTTTTATTTTACACTCTTTATACAAGAAAAAAAAAGTTTAGTCAGTCAGTTCAAATACCACAGTGACCTAGTTTATAGAATGTTTTTAAACATTTGTAGCTACATGTTTTTGGAATATGATTTCGGACATGTTACTTTAGACAAAAACAAATAAATTTCTGCTATATAGAGAAAAAACTAGAAGTTCCTCTCCCAGTTTCTGGTTTAGTTTGCTTTGAATTTCGCGCATAGCTACACGAGGGCTATCTTCGCTAGCTGTCCCTAATTTAGCAGTGTAAGACTAGAGGGAAGGCAGCTAGTCATCACCACTCACCGCCAACTCTTGGGCTACTCTTTTACCAACGAATAATGGGATTGACCGTCATATTATAACGCATCCATGGCTGAAACGGCGATCATGTTTGGTACGATGGGGATTCGAACCCACGACCCTCGAATTACGAGTCGAGTGCCTTAACCACCTGGCCATGCTGGGCTCCTAATTTCTTATTACCTTCCCATAGCAGACGGGACCAACTAGGGCGCACGATAAATATATAGGGAACTGATAAAATAATCATTCAGAAAAATTACTTTTTTCTTTTATAACTTCTCTATTAAGTCGCCACTAACGTTGACCCTGAAACCTAAATGTGTAGATGGTATTTTATTTGTCCTTCATTCGCTAACGATTTGGGTGTAGAAGGAAAAAAAAAACAAAACAGATATCACATGCTGATTTACCTTCCATTGTCAGATTGTCAAGGCTGTGTATTACGTGACGTCCACAGAAGATGTCGATCACTGATATGCCGTATACTATTTTTGTACGTGCAAATTACTGTCAAATGAAGATTATTTTCTTTAAAATAAAAATATCCTTGTTCAATTTTTGCGAAATTTTTAATATCTTGATTTCTTTTGTTACAATTTTTACTTGTATATGCCCATATTAGTGTATATTAAATAAGTACGTATTATTGTGATAACATTGTAATGTTGAAACAAGTACTAACAGATGCTTGTCCTACTGATTCATTTCTCTAATAGTTCAAATGCGTCTACATGGCATATAATCTCTTTAAAGTAATGGGTTCATATCCCCGTCATACCAAACACGCCCGCCCTTTCAGCCGTGGGGACATTATAATGTAACAGTCGATCCCACTACTTGTTGGTAAAAGAGTAGCCCAAGAATTGGCGGTGAGCGGTTATCACTAGTTGCTTTCCCTCTAGTCCTATACAGCTAAATTAGGAACGGCTACCGCAGATAGCCCTAGTGTAGCTTTGCGTGAAATTCACAAACAAACTTTACAGTAAAAATGAATCCTCATCTTTGTTCATTAATTCATATACTGACTTAGTTCATCAAATATTTAGTTTGATTGATATACATTAATAAGTCAAACTCAATACTGAACTAATTAAAGTTCGTTACGATCCTTATGTTCTTGGTTTTTAAACCATTTTAATAGGGCGTTCCAGATTCACTTTTATGCATTTGTTTTGGAAGTAAAAGAAAACAAGTGTACTGGGTTTCATTTGGTTAAGACAGTTTCTGTCATAACAGTAGCACTTTATTGGCACCATCTTACTGTGTTTGTCAGAATAAATTTACATGCAGACATGGTGAAAAAATGTTCAAATATCCTTTCACTATTAAAAAAGCTATGAAAATAATTATTTTAATAAATGTGGCCACTGGTTTAAAATACTGAATAAAAATAAACAAATGTGATTTTATTATATCATTGAATATTATTTTCGTACTTGTCCTACGTAAATGTTAACACTACTAAGATGAAAACAAAACAAAACAGGCGTATTTCTGAAAACTGGCTGAACCTTACATAATTTCCCCAAGAAACATTCATACAGTTTTAGATGTGACAAGCTAAACTTTCTTTCATACAGTTTTAATTTTCTATTTTTTAAACATTTACGTTCTTGTTTAAAACAACAATAAATAATTTCTTCCTTTTATCTAAAACTGTAAATTATGTACAACTTTTGGTGTACTATTTAAGTTGGACACGAACGTTATTCGGGCAAAGGATATTTCGTGGCCGAAAGTAAATAATAAATTTCATTTTGTGCCTTTACCCAAAGTACTTTAATCACAGTTTACAATATAGACATTTTATTTTCTGTAGAAACTTATAACGTGTAACAAATGTTCTTAAACATAACTCCAGTAATATTAACGAGCTAGTTCCTTATATCTCGAGCCTAAACATGTTAACATTTTGCCAGTCTCTAAAATTCCACTTTCACTATTTTCAGACTAGTTTTGAAAAGCAAAAACTCTCCATTATAATTTTGTTACTCTTACCAAAGATCTTCTAAAGTCAAACTTTTGTGTAACCAGGGTTTAGTTGATACCAATGGCTTCTAAGCATGCTAAATGTAACCAAAGTCTTAATCACTAACAGTTACATACAAAGACATTATCATTGCAAAAGAAAAACCATATATCCCACTTCCTCATCATGGTGTCAATTCAGTGTTTATTAGCTTCACATGCGAGTCAACATGTTCATGTAAGCACCAAAAGCTAAATAACATTTCACATTGTTAATTAAACTTGTTTGATTAAGTGCTCCTCATAAAATTTCGTCAGTTGCTTAAATAGGGTTGATCCTGCTTAAACATGAAGCTAATTTGCATATTATTCTAGAAATACCTACCACTGGACAAGAAAATTTATTTCTATAATTTCTCTGTGTATTTCACAACACACAAACTCTTCAATATAGTAAGTAATGAACTGACTACCAACAGCGGAAGACATGCAATTCGCAACTGTACCGCCATTTTTGAGCCACATGCATAGCTGTGTTAACTGTTAAATTCATGTTGACATTCTAACTGCTCTAACTGAATCTTAAGAAGTCTGCACCGATGAAATACCTCATCATTCCACCATGTGGTTCAGAAAGTAAAGATTACCATTTATTTTCAGTTAGCGATTTTCCTAAGTGACATGTTTGATTGGATCTAGAGTAAGCTGACTTACAAATTCACTCAAAATGGAATTTGATAGTTCAAAGTAAAAATCGCTAAGTCCTTTAAGTCACCCTAATTGATGAGGAGTTTTACTCCGAAAGATACAAATTTGGAAATCGATATAATAATCCTGACTGATTTTCCGAACGTCTGAGCTGTTCCACAACTGAACTACCCTCCATACATCATATACATTCAAAGGATACTTGCATTATATTCTTTATCATAAGTTGGGTCAAGACGATGCAGCACACTTCCCTCTGTATCTTCTGGCTCAGTCATCCTAACCTCAAATTTCTGATCCAGTCAGGACACTATAGGTTCAACAAAACACAAGTTTGTATACCACATGATCATTACAGTTTACAATTTATCAGACTAAGCTCTGAAAATACAAGGTAAAACAAGATAAGGGCCTTTCTGGTATAGGCACGCTCTAAAGCTTTACCTAAACTTCAGGCTAGATAAAGCCTTTAGGCTCGAATTTACTCTCTAGCAATGACATCTCTCTATTACTTTACGATCCCTCTGCCTAGCTGAAAATTTACGCACATTAGTTAATGCATATTAACCACTTCACATAATCTTGTAATCACAGTAGTAAATTAACAATGAAAGTGCACTATGTGTTGAACTCACTCGGAGCTGTGTTTCATGTTAGGACACAAACCAGTCAACTGTTGCTCTATTACTCAACACGCCAGTCGTACCACTTCGAATTCACAAACTTCACAAGTACGCACTTGACGGTATAAATAACACATTCAGCCAAACTAAAGTTGATGTCAATTCAAGAAGTGCGCATTTTCATCATCCAGTACTTGACGCAATTCTATAAACAACTATTTAATAAATGTTGCTTCTCTTCATCCATGCTGAGTTCTGCAGGTGCTCCAAATTCCCCCTCTACTATTAAATACATTATCACTATGTTTAAGTGTCAACCAACAGACAAGCTTAGGCCCACTTGGTGAAGTAATCGACAAAAACTAGCACATATCGATCTCTGAGCAAGGACCATGTGGTACCTATGTGAGTACATGGTGAACGATTTAACATTAATTTATTCACCAGAGAAATTAACGCATAATGCAATAATTTTCGGATTTATAATATTTTGCCTTACTTTTCGATATCACTTCTATATTATATTTTCCGTATTATCTGCAGCATAATAGCAATGTCTGCGTTTGTTAACAGAAACGGTTTTAAAGATGAATTAATATTAGAATTAAATTTAAAAATGGTACGAGGTTTGCACGTTTGTTGTTTTTGTAAACAGAGAGCGTGGTTCAGGGTATTGTACGTTTCCAGAAGCCGCTCATCGCTGAGATTATAAAGGAAAATAAAACATACGTTTTGTAAGCAAATTTGGTGGAAGAAACAATACGTATATAGTTAAATATTAATGTTGGAAAAATTCCGAACTGTGAAGTATAGAATTATTAGGTGATTAAAAAGCTTTATTAATTCGTTAAATAGCTATTTATTACGGCTTAGTGGGAGAATTACTGATAAAATAAATGCATGATTGTTTTGGAATTTCGCGCAAAGCTACATAAGGGCTATCTGAGCTAGTCGTCCCTAATTTAGCAATGTAAGGCTAGAAGGAAAGCAGCTAGTTATCACCATCCACCGCCAACCCTTGGGCTGTCTTTTACCAACAAATAGGTGCATTGACCGTTACTTTATAACGCCCCCATTGCTGAAGGGGCAAGCATGTTTGGTGCGACGGGGATTCGAACCCGCGACCCTAGGATTACCAGTCGAACGCCTTAACCCATCTGGCTATGCCGGGCCATATAAATGCATAAAATTAAACCTTTTGAGATAAGGTAGAGATATGGCTCTAACTATATAATGTAACATTAACGCCTGGTTAGCTAACAAATTCCAGGTGTATGTGTGCGTTATGTGTACATATATATAAAGAGAAAGACAAAAAGTTAAGCCAAGTATTGTTAGATACTGAAAGATGAAATTAATGAAGATATTCTAAACATGCACGTTGTTTTAGCATGAAGTCTGAACCTGAGCTCGAGACTGCAATCTCCTAAGGAGATCTTAGCTATTAGCTGACTCATTAGTTTTGAAAATGAGAAAACTGAAAAGTTAAATGTGGTTTAAGTTAGTTCATAATCCTAACTAATATTAGTTATTCAAAATGTAGATAACAATAACATAGCAAATTTAGTTGGGAAAACGAATTGAAAAGACAAAACCAGATGTGCAACAAGTCATTAATCATACATATCCCTGAAATAACCTTAAGCTAAAACAAACGTTCGATAACTTAAATTTAGTCTAAGAAAAACTAACGCCTTGAAGAAAGTGAATTGAAAACACACGTGCTGGTCGGTTGACTTTGACAAGGAGATAATACATGAAACATCTATACTCAGAATATCAAACCGGTTAGATCAATACCTTAGCAGAAGTTAGATACACTGATGCATGATCCACATGATTTAAACAAGTCGACCTGAAATAAAAGCTATCTTGATAATCATATCTTTAAATATAAATTCACTAAACTCATGAAACAGATATCTATGATGCTATGAGTTAGCTACCAGAGTTAAGTAAACAGAAGTGCTCTTTCCATAATCAACTGATTAAGCCTAAAACTTATATGAAATAAACTTACGTTTATTTATAAACGTTCAATGTTCGTCTGAGGGCTTCTAACGCAAAAAAATATGATTCTGATACCCGTGGTAAGGAGAGTACAAATAGTCCAATGTGTAGGTTTGTGCTTAACAATAAACAAAAGCTCAGTATTAAGTTTAAAGCTCAAATCATCATGAGGGCTAAAACTGAACTGTAATTTAGATAATCTTGTATACAATTTAAATTTTATATAAAAACAATTACACAAATCCCCCCTCATGTGACTCAGCGACCAATCTGAGGGGTTCACTCAGGTAAAATCCAGGTTTCGATACTAATGGCGTTATCTGATTGCTTAAGGTGTAGTTTTTGCGCTTAGGCACAAACAGATACACACACACACACACACACACACACACACACACACACCACCTACTAAAAACGTATCCTGTCATTAGAAGTATTTTCAATAATAGTTAAATGTATATTTAATTAACACGGCATGGCCAAGCGTGTTAAGGCGTTCGACTCATAATCCGAGGGTCGCGGGTTCGAATCCCGGTCGCACCAAACATGCTCGCCCTTTCAGCCGTGGGGTGTTATAATGTGACGGTCAATCCCACTATTCGTTGGTAAAAGAGTAGCCCAAGAGTTGGCGGTGGGTTGTGATGACTAGCTGCCTTCCCTCTAGTCTTACACTGCTAAATTAGGGATGGCTAGCGCAGATAGCCCTCGAGTAGTTTTGCGCGAAATTCAAAACAAAACAAAACAAACAAATTAACATATACAGATAAATAATACTAAATATAAAGATGAACAAAATCACCGGATTACAACACTATGACACAGCGTATTAGTTGTATTATTTGCTCTGACAAGTAAAATCTACAAAAAAAAAAGGTAAGCTACTACTAAACAGGAATGGAACAATACGAGGTCATTCACATTCAAACAGCATCATTTTGAAGAAATTTTGAGAGGTGTCTGCAAAAAACAAGTTCGATAATTTGATCGAACCTTTGTAGTCTTTCATTGGTCTCTTTTCACGAATAAATATGCAAATTTCGCGACACCCAAAACAGACGTGTCACGTGTTATCAATAAAATGTCAATTTGAGATGTCACTGACACTTCAATTCAAAACGGAAAAGGGTGACAACCACCAGGTCTCATTTTTTAACTTTCTATGCGTCACGAGTCAAGGTTTTAGACTGGGAGTCGAATTAATCTGCTAGATTAACAGTTGCATCCTTTCAACATCCCATTCCCAAGATTTCCTTAATGTCAAAGTTTCCAAAGAACAAAAACAAAATATTAAGCCATGCAGCTGCCCTCACCCCACGAAAAATAACATTTCAGCTCACGTTGCAAGGCTTTATAAAGGAAGAACATGCGTTACTGATAATTCCCCAATACATGAAAACTATACTGTTCAACAAGTGGAAGAGTTCATATACATACCTTTCCATCTGCTGAGTAAGTGCTTCAATGCTTAGTTTTCCGCTACTTCATGAGCTTCCAATCTCTTTCTTGATACTTGTGACTAATGCAGTATCCCAAGGCTAATACTGCACCTATGCTCAACTGTATACTATGTTCCAACATGATGCTGGGAAACAAGAATTCGTCACACAGATTTTTTTTTTTTTTGTTATCTCTCACCATGTTGCTGTGATGGTGATATCAGAATATAACTTTCTTCCTTTTAAATAAGATATCATTGAAATTAAAAAAAAACTTTTCTGTATCAATATTTATCGTTGAGGTGTATAATCAAACGTTTGTCCAAAATAATAGGCATCCTCATGAACTTCTCAGAATCGTGGACAGTTAGTAGGAGGTTTTCATCAATGTTCGCTGGTACATGATAAGGGTCAGACTCACTGAAAAGTTCAATTGTAGGAAAATAAAATACTCAGTGGTAAGTAATAACAAATGCTTCCAATAGTGAATATGTTGTAGCTTGTTTGTTCATAACATCATGTTTCTTTCTGGATCAAGTTCAATATAATCGAATTTAGTAAAATTAGGCTAAACTTCAGAAATTAATCCATCGTTATATTTATGCAGTTAACCCAATATGCTTTAAATTACAATAAATAAATGGAGCTAGCACAATTGCTTTGCCTAACAATCATGTTTTTTTCGGAAATGTCAATATCATACATCAGCAACATCCAAAAATAGTTCATTATGACGAAAAACTAGATTATGCTTTCATTTTATAAAAACAGTTGGAAAACCTACAAATGCTTCAGTTGCAAGAACTAAAAATATAGTATCATGGCATTAATGAAATCATAGAGTTTATAATGTTTATTATTGAATCAGCTTTTTCTCAGTGATATGCTTATGAATATTTCAGTTTAGGGATGAGCCAAACATTCTGTACCAATATTTAGAAAACACAGAATGCATCATTTATTTTTAGTGTGGTCTTATCCAGCCAATATGGTCTTTATTAATACTTACTAGGAACTCAACCTCATGTTCATGTACCCTTACGTCATATGCACATAACAGGTAACACCTAGTCTATGGTCACGTGAAGCAGCCATCACAGCTCTGGGTAAAAAACGTTACTTGTCCAAAATTGTAGTTAGACCAAATGTAAAACTGACTACTTTTAAAGTTACTGTCAGCCACCTTGAATTTTTTGTAGCATTGGCTGAAGTAGAATTTTCATCCACTGATCCAATCTTATGACACAATATGAACAATCTCACATCTGGTGATATGGTAAACCACAGTTAAAACAGAGAATCTGTTTATCATGCTCTAGACATCTTTAGGATCACTTTTGCTGTGTAGCTGGTGAATCTATGGAAATTGAACCTGGAACATTCTCTTATCTCATGGTAGCAACATCACAATGCTTTGGTGGCTACTATAATGGACCCTTGAGATCATTGTGGAGCTACTGGTTCAACTTAATCACTTCATACTATGTCATCATAACAATAGTCTTAGTTAGAAAAGAAGTGTTCCTGATACCACTATGGTGCCACAGAGGTTCGTTCAGCAGCTTTTTCTTGAACTTGTTGAAGAAAATTCACTATAATCAACAGAAATATGTTTAGCTAAGTTTTCCCGTGGAATCTCTTCATATTTTAAATCATAAATAACTAAGTTCTCCAACTGTTTGGTAGAAACAAGCAGTTTAAGCTTTCAAAAGAGGGGTTAAGGGCAGCTTTTGCTTTAGCGTTCACCCAGCCCACAATCAAAGCAAACTCAAGCATACTGTCTGCTTGACTCAAGTTGTTACAATGGTGGCGACGCATTCTTGGTAACTAGGCATGAGCTTTTTTGTTTGTTTGTTTTTAATTTCGCGTAAAGCTACACGAGGGTTATTTGCGCTAGCCGTCCCTAATTTAGCAGTGTAAGAATAGAGTTTGTTTGTTTTTGAAATTTCGCACAAAGCTATTCGAGGGCTATCTGTGCTAGCCGTCCCTAATTTAGCAGTGTAAGACTAGAGGGAAGGCAGCTAGTCATCACCATCCACCGCCAACTCTTGGGCTACTCTTTTACCAACGAATAGTGGGATTGACCGTCACATTATAACGTCCCCACGGCTGAAAGTGTGAGTATGTTTGGTATAACGGGGATTCGAATCCACAACCCTCAGATTACACCCTAACCACCAGGCCATACCAGACCAGGCATGGGCTGAGACTGCATTGGTAACCAGTGAAGCTACACCACAATACTTTGTGGTATTTTCACCAGTGAAGGTTAAAACGGCTGATAAATTAAAAGCATTTTCTGGCCAAGAATAAGCAACTGTGGTATTTTCAGGTGCACTGATTTCCCTTAAGAGTAATCAGGTTGGTTCTACAGAATAAGAGGCCCCGAAAAAAATTAGTTAAATGGAACAAATCTTGATTTCTGACTTTAACCGAACGTGGAAGATAGAAAAGACTAAACACCACGTGTAATAAGATCATATAATCTTTATTAATTTCATAAAAACAACAAAATATGAGCGCATTTATAAAGGAGAACACTTTTACTGGAGAGAGAACCTTGTATGTGCATAACTTAGAAGAACTGTTTCTCTCTAGAAATGTAAAACATAGTATCATGCACTTTAAACAATAATACTATTCTGTTCATGCGCTACTCTGACTGCTAGTAATCCTACATGTAATTAGGAAGGTTAAATCTCATGTACATCATTTGACCTATCAGTAGAATATATTTATGACCATTTCTAAATTGCATATTCTACTTCATAAAATTAAATTTTAATAAGTCAGCTTTGTTCATTGAATAGTGCAATACTATTAAATAAAGCACACAGACAAGCTCGAGCCATGCTTACCAATTGGATGCTGGTGTCTTATTAAAAGATAATTTTTACAATTAAAATACGTAGTTTTAAAATTCCAAAAACAGTTATAGATTTCTTCCCTATGGTAACCTGTGGACCTGTTGTCCATAACAGCTCATAGCGCAAACCATCCAACTATTATGCATGAGATTAAATTGCTAAGGTAAGTGCCTACTCTTTCAAGCTCATTCTGAGAATAATTTCCAGTGTGCAGGTTGAGAACAGCATTCAAAAAGTATCAAGTGACCAAAAGATTAGATGATTATTACAAGCAAAAGCTAAATGAATGACCAGTTGTTTTGTTTTAGCTGTTATTCACAAAACTCATCACTGGTAAAATTAATTAGCTCTGGGGTTAACAGAAGTACTGTTCTGTTGGTGTTTTTGAGTTCCAAAATGTCTATACGATGCAAAATTTAAAGCAGAGTATGAAACAAAAGTATTGATGGAAATATGTAATGGCTATCAAACAAACGACAGTACTTTGTTATAGTGAATATGTTTCTCAAGGTATATGAAATTCTGATAACAATGTTTTCTTTCATGTAACATACAATGTAATAGCTTGCTGCAAAACACATGAACCACTGTGAGCTTGTCTTTGAAATTATATGTCCTTACATCCAAGAGGATCGAAGTGGAGAAGAAACAAAAAGAAAAACCAAAAACTTATTCATAAAGAAAGTAGGGATGTTAACTACTCTGAATTAGGTTGGGAAAGTAACTACTTTGAAAATGGCCAATTTTACTTAATTATGAGCATAAAGTAACAAACACTGAAGGCAAAGATGTAGATTGGATGATCCAGGTGAATTATCATTCCATTCATTCACGAAACATTCTAGGAGCCATGAAAGTCGACGAATAACCAGTGTAATGGGAGTATCGTTCTGTCGCAGTTTCTTACACGGTGTGGATGAAATTCCAGTCAAATTGATCTTCATTGTATTATGACAAAAGAAACGAGAAGAAGTAGCGGTTAACGAATAATTTAAAGAGTAAATAAATAGCATTAAACCATACATACCCTTCAAATACAAATACAAGTTCACTGTGGTGAGTAAACAATAACATTGTACGTTTAATTTACAAACCGCAACTTCGAGAGACCCAGTCTTGTTTTTCGATTTACCTCCTCCGTGATTATTGATGAGAAATAGAATTACCTGAAACAGCCTAACTCTGTCACAAGTGACACATTGAAGGATATACCGGGCGTAGTATAATTTTCTTGCCGAATTCATATTTATTAAGATAACTTAGTCATTTAAAAGGATAAAGTGGTGACAATATTGTTATATATTCTCCATATATTTGTACAAATACAGAAGCTCGAGTATATTGTATCAAAAAGATTTTCAATCAACAACTCTGAGATTGCGGTGAAGTGGCGTGTACCAAACCTACATTTTGACATTCTTTGTCATTTTGTAAGTAATATGATGCCACAAAAGATGTATGACTTTTGGGGTGAAATATGGAACAATCCTTCCCGATACAAAATATTCATAAACGTAAAATATTTGTGTTCAGATCAGGGATTTAGAATTTCGAAATTAGGATTTTCTTTATATTGGAAACAAAGGAACAAAAACCAGTTTAGAAACAAAATCACTCAGCAAGAGACCTGTACCAAGTCATATCCAAACAATGCCAAGCAAAATGTGACGGTTTGTAACTCATGAGAATACACGAACTAAAGGTCAGTGGAAAAAGCAATTCTCGTACTACCAGAGTGAAACCCCTCCTACCAGAGTTTTAATTATTTTATGGTCTGTTCTACAAGATACAAGATGTCTTTATCTGCCTAACATAAAGATGGCTCTAGTTGATGTCATTGATGACTTCTGTGTTCTATTGTTGGTTAATTCTACAAAACACATTCTTTGTGAAGACCACTTTTTACGTGAGCTTACTACTAATAAACTGATAAATATATATCAATATTGAAAGTGAGTGTTGCATGAATGTAGCATTGAGCAAATTTCCAAAACCAAAAACTGAAAATAACATTTTGTAAAAGTACCAAATGGATATTAAATTCCGAGTCAAGCAACGGCAATTTTTACATGCTTTAGTTCCACTAAGTTTTTTTTCAAAACAGTTTTCTGTGGTTTTGTTACAAATGTTAAATCACTTGATGTTAAACTTTCAACAAATTTTACACAGCAGGAACTGAAGTAACCATCATCCTTACAATTGGCTCTAAGAAACCATTTATCAATACAAAAGTGCAAGTTTGTTCACAGTGTTTTTGGCAATACTCGTTAACAGTTATTAGTGAAAAAAATACTTGTCTTGTTTGTTTTTTGAATTTCGCACAAAGCTACTCGAGGGCTATCTGTGCTAGCCGTACCTAATTTAGCAGTGTAAGACTAGAGGGAAGGCAGCTAGTCATCACCACCCACCGCCAACTCTTGGGCTACTATTTTACCAACAAATAGTGGAATTGATCGTCACATTATAACGCCCCCACGACTGAAAGAGCGAGCATGTTTGGCGCGACGGGAATGCGAACCTGCGATCCTCAGATTACAAGTCGCACGCCTTAATGCGCTTGGCCATGCCAAGCCAAAATACTTGTTATCAGAAACTGTATTAGTTATATGATTTAATTATATTTTAAATTGTTTTTTTAAACTGAGACAAACAGTTTTTTTAAGAGCAAATTTATTTTTTAAATGATTCCTTAGTTAAATATTTAAGCTTTCAATGAAAACATTATAATCTGAAACACTGGCCATTTGGTCTACAATTTGTAGGTTTTATTACTTAGACTTACAGAAATACATGTAATTCACTCTTAGTTCAAAAATGTTTTATTCGGTTGTAAACAAGTATCCACCAGATTTATTCTTGAAGCGAAACTGTAGATTGTAAGAAAATTTAACGTTGCACAGAGTTATTTGCTAACGATTTGATTTTATTATTATTAATCGCAAAGCTACACAAACAACTATTTGTGCTTTGTGTCGAAACACACTTTCTATAAGTCCGGAGACATACCACTGTGCCACTGGGGGGTCATTTGTTAACGGAACTTTGAATAAAATATTAGCTTAATATATAGTTAAAGATTATCAATAAAATAATGGTTTAATATACAACTAAGGACTTTCAATAAAACATTAGTTCAATATAGTTAATTAACACTGACATTTTTATAAAAATTGGGAATCATTTTGCATATTCTGTTTAATACTTTAATGAACACAGCAAAGAATTACCTTGAAACTCTTGAAAATATCCTAAACACTTATAAAGTGTAGTATATCGTCAAAAGTGTGTATAAATCTCATCAGTATACACTGCAACTTTTGATAATATTTAAACATATTGTTTACAGAAAGCTTGAATATGTTTCACGTGCTTATCATTTTAAATAGAATGGAAGGTATTCCATAAGAAAGCAGCCGTGATATGCTGGCTGTATGGCATTTAAAAGAGAATGATAATTTATGTTGAAAAGCGCAGTCTTCTTCCATACCACAAACAAACGACTGTTGAATTAACTTTCAACATCAATCATTTTAATAGTGTTTGTTTAGAGTATGGATGCATTCTAACTTTGTGTAATATACGATAAACATGTGGTCATTATTATGACTGAGGATTAAGTCAAACTTAATACTGATGTTAAACAAAACTACACTGGATGGTTAACAATTCGTGGGATCTGTGATATTAACAATAGAGCATTGGTAACTGTAAAGGCTATGTCTACACACACACACACACACACACACACACATATATATATATATATATATATATATATATATATGTATGAATATTATGTGCATTTTCACCCTAAGATGATTTAGCATAAAACTACATTAAGGAAGTTTAAAATAAAATAGGTATGCATGATATCCTGTTTAAGTAATTTCTTAGGTATTGTGGTTTTCTTATTAAAACACTATTTAGCTAAACCTAAACGCATATAAATATATATATTTTAATACATGTTTTAAATAATGCTATGTTTATTTTTCAATTTTCTGAACTGCACTTACAAAACCATCTGTCAGGTTTGGACAAAAATAAACACTAGAAACATCTACTTACGGACGTGTGGATAATACACCAGTATTTATGAGAAAAAAACCCAGGATCGAATCAACCTTGGCCTTTCCAGAAACCATCAGAAGATTAAAAGCTGAAACATAGGATTTAAACTAAACAATAATCTGTATTTAGTAAATAAAAACAAGTTATTAAATAATCAATCACTTTTATTTTATTACTCAATTGACTGTATGGAACTCTACACAACCTACACAATTGACTATCTATGCTCTGCTCATTACGGATATTAAAACCCGGTTTCTAACAGTGTGAATCCACAGATATGCCTCCGTGCCACTTGGAACTTTTAATTTGCCCATCACGGGTATCCAAACCCGGTTTCTAGAGATATAAGACCGCAGACATGCCACTGGGGGGGGTCGTAGTTACGAATACTCTTTCAGTTTGAGAAAGTGTCACAGTTCTGATCAATTCACAGATCTCTGCTTTGTTTCAAATTCCCTTAATTTAGTCATGATAACCAACTCCCCGACTTCTATTTTTTTTAGCGAACATAAGGTTTAGTTTTAATATTATAACGCCTCCAAGGCTCAAAGGTAAATTTGTTCTGTGACCGGAAGTCACGCCCACCAGATTGCGAGTTAAGAGCCATATTCGCTAAGCAATGCCCCACTGATCGCTGCTGGACTAACAGCGAATAATTGAAAATCAGGTTTAAGAATCTACGAGTTTAGACGCTATACTCTTTCATCACAGAATGGAAGTACAGTTTACCAATAGGTTACTTGTTATTATTTGTTATTTTGAATTTCGCGCAAAGCTACTCGAGGGCTATCTGTGCTAGCTATCCCCAACTTAGCAGTATAAGACTAGAGTGAAGGCAGCTAGTCATCACCACCCACCGCCAACTCTTGGTTGGGCTACTCTTTTACCAACAAATAGAAGGAGTGACCGAACATTATAACGTCCCCACAGATGAAAGGGCGAGTATCTTTGATATGATGGAAAGTCGAGCGCCCTAACCACCTCGCCATGCTGGGCCACAAAAAAAGAAAACGTTTGGCATTTCAATTGAACACGCATTATATGTAATGTCTCATTTTTTAAGTCTCATATACTTATTTTAAGGAGACAGCACGTATTTTTGCTTTTCTTTCGTGTATCTTTAGAATCAAAGATAATACTTTTGAAAGTATTTCACGTTACTTTGTTGTCTATATACTGTTTTTGTATTAAACAACTTTAGGTCTCATGAAAGCGTTTCCTTCGCCAGCCCTCCGCTAGTACAGCGGTATGTCTATGGATTTACAATCAGGGGTTCGATTCCCCTCTGTGGGCTCAGCAGATAACCCGATGTGGCTTTGCTATAAGAAAAACACACACACTTCCTTCGCCAGGTATTTTACTCTGTTGGGTAAAAAAATTAATACTAATACTGGAAAAAGTTAGTCGTCTATATAATTATCACATCATTTTGTGGCGAGCTACTCTTGTCAAACATGTACAAAATTTTCAAACCTTTCAGCAGGACCTTTTTTCTAACTAACACTTAAATCAGGGGTTCGATACACCTCGGTGGGCTCAGCAGATAGCCCGATGTGGCTTTGCTATAATAAAGCACACACACACACTTTTTTAACTTGTTAATAAATTTAAAGTTGCAATTTTTATTTTAGAAAAAACTGGCAAGCCTAGTTGGTAAGACAACTGAAAATGGTTTTGGAAAAACGATTTTAAATTAGGAAAATGAGGTATCAAAGCTGTTTTGTGACTTAGCACAATGTGTGTATTGTTTATGTCTACATTTATTTCAGATAGAATTTTTTTTTTCTCACTTTTATTCGGTAAAGTTTCCCTTTTCCACCTTCAATAAACTTTTAATTACACGTAACAATATTATGTAGAAATCATGAATAAATGTCTTCTTATAATAATGATTTTACTTCTATATTTTCATACGTTTAGTTATTCAAATTAATTAATGTAAAGTTTATATAATCAGGACAACAAACTAGGAACTAATAATTAATAATAAAAAAATATTTTTAGATCTATTTAGACAAGGCTTACCTATCTTTCCCAGTACCATTCCGGGAGATAAGTGCCACAATTACTTGTTACGTCCTATATTTAAGGCGAGAAAAAATTGCGATGGAGGCGACACAGACAATTCTCTGCGCATAAATCAAGGTAATATAACACGTCATTTGATAAATTAAAAATTTCGCTTCCTATTGGTTTTAAATAATACAATATAAAACGTGACAGAAAATAATGTCAATTTACAAAATATAGGACGTTTCTGATCATTTTACATCGAGTTACTTTTATAATAATAAATCAGAAACTTATTAGGCTAGATTAAGCAATATAATGAAAAAAAAATTCTTCACGACGTATACTCGCGAGCACATCGTAATTCGGTATGGTAACTTGGAAGCAGCAAAAAATTTGTAGCTTTATTTTTAAATAACTTTTTTTGATGGATCCAGGAAAATTGGCAAGCATTCCGGGAGCTTGGAGAATATATGCGATTCCAGAAAACGCCTGACAAATCCTGGAGGATTTGTATTCTTAATCTAGACAACCAATGACTCATCGGTTAATTTCTTAGTCTCAAAATTTATGAATTGTGACTTAGATTATTGCCTCCTCCTTCCCAGTGGCACAGCAGAATGTCTGCGAACTTACATCGGTAGAATTGGGGTTTTAATACCTGTGGTGAGAAGAGCACAGATAGATCATTATGTAACTTTGTGAGCAGTTACAAATAAACAAATTTTACGTTATCCTCTTGATGCTTGTTGTTTACAGCCATAATAAACAAACAGTCGTTATTGTGTGTCTAAAAGATATGGCTCTTACAGTATTACAGAATGTACGATCTTTCAAGTACAAGTAATTCGGTACATACAGTTACGATAATTTACTTTTATTCTACAACACTAGTAGACGAAGTAATTTCCGTTTACTCGTAATTTTCAAGAGTCAGTCTCTAGTTTTACAAATTTTTGATTTCATAACAATGGCAATACTTGCAAATTAATAATTTTTTTACTTATTAATATGTGTTTAAAATATGCCACCTTTTATCGTATTAGCACAAGTAGTTTAAGGAAAATTAAAACTTAAAGCCTTTCTGAAATATTCTGTCATTGCATACAGTTGTGATGTTTTCCTACTTACGGAAAAGATCGCCGATTGCCTGCCCATCTATGTGTTTCCACGAATATTTCTCTGATGTAACACGAAACTTATTTTCAAAAACTGAGAAAGTTCTTGACCACAAAATACGCCTTGAATACAAATTAATACATAGTAGGGCTTCTAATTTAATTATAACTTATTAAAAATAAGCAACTAGATTATAATGCAAAAGACATTATGCATTAATGAAGTTCATCTACAATAACTACAACTACTTAATATAAAAAATAAATAAATACAATTAATAAAAAAATCATTAAAATGTAACTTGAGCATCCTAACTAAAATAACTAGTTTTCAACCGTAATTCCAATAGTATTTCATGAGGTTTGTCCAACTTACTAAATACAAGATACAACTGAGGTATCTATCCTTTGTGAGGGTTATGGACTTTTAAAAAGTGTGTGTGTGTGAGGGGTGCTATTATAAACAACACAAACATCCTAACTTTCACACAATTTATTTGTAACATATTATTACAGTATTCATTATTACTTTACCAAAGGTTTTATGCAAGCTTTAAGAAATATGTGTAGATATAAATATATACACTTAAAATATGGCACACAGTCTGCAACAATCAGACTGGCTTTGTTCGAATAGGTGAAAAGTAGTGGCTGAACGGATGCTTTCCGTTACTTTCAACATGTCGCTCTTAATATCTTTCTACATGGTATGCAGAATTATCTTATAGCCCGAAGTTGAAAGGTCACGGGTCAAAGTAAGAAGCAGGTGTAACCCCAAAATTGCTCTTCATTTCACCCTTACGGTGGCTGTTGGAGTGGAAACTTAGCTAAGTTTGTATAGAGTATTGCAGAAGTAATTACTTCTTTCTTTCCATTCCTCCATAAAAAGTGCTAGTAAACACTGTGAACTATCCAAGACGTTTGCGTGCTTCTCTCTCACATTGTGTGTGTGATGTTTCATAGAAAATATTAAATTTTTTGTTTTTAGTATGTGTACAAAGCGCTATCTATGAATGTATTTAACGTTAAGTTACGTAAATATAATATTTTTTAATAATAACAATAAGGTTTGTTTGTTTTTTTTTAATTTCGCGCAAAGCTACACGAGAACTATCTGTACTAGCCGTCCCTAATTTAGGCGTGTAAGATTAGAGGGAAGGTAGTTAGTCATCATCATCCACCGCCAACTCTTGGACTACGCTTTCACCAACGAATAGTTGGATTGACCATCACATTATAACGCCCCCACGGCTGAAAGGGCGAGCATGTTTGGTGCGACGGGGATTCGAACCCACGACCCTCGAATTATGAGTCGAGTGCCTTAACCACCTGGCTTGATATCAAGGTTGATAAAATTATGCAATGATGGGAGATTACTGTTCGTTTTTACAACGTGAAACTAAGAACATACACAATAGGCGCAACAAGTCAAGCAGGTATTTTGTAACAAAAAGTAATACCATGATGAAAGTTTTGAACATAGTTTGAATATATTATATAGCCTTATTGTGCTCATTGCTTTTAAAACTGATATTGCTATTACATATAGTTTTTAAACATTTTAAAATACAACTTTCAATGACTAATTAACTAAAGAAAGTTACATTCAAGTTAAAAGAATACTATGAATGCACCTACTGTAATTCGAAAACTAGAGGTTGTCAGTATATTTCAACATTTTTTAGAATCACCACCGTCAAATTACTCAGAAAAAGTTGCATTCTTTTAGCAGCGGAAAAACATATTTTGTTGCAGTGTAATTTTTGGTAATTTTGTTCGTTGTTAAATTTCACTAAAAGGTACTAGAGGGCAATCCCTAAATTTAAAGCAGCAGTTTCCAACCACAAAGAAGCCTTAGTACTTTCATGTTTCATAAACTCTGTCACAGATTTGCAACACTTAACCTATTCTCAAATCACAATCTAGATGAAAGTGAGAAAGTTTGTAGCAATATTGTTAATGCAGCATTTTAAATAAATATACAAAAATATTCATGTTATTTAAGCAATAAACATCGTCCTTGAGAGGTTAACCCAGTAGTTGAAAAACAAAACAAATACCATCTTTGTGGAGACCCCCTGATGACACAGTTTGAAAACTTCTGAGGGAAGGCAGCTAGTCAACACAACGCATGAAAACTTCTGGGGGAAGGCAGCTTGTCAACACAACGCATGAAAACTTCTGAAGGAAGGCAGCTTGTCAACACAACGCATGAAAACTTCTGAAGGAAGGCAGCTTGTCAACACAACGCATGAAAACTTCTGAAGGAAGGCAGCTTGTCAACACAACGCATGAAAACTTCTGAGGGAGGGCAGCTTGTCAACACAACGCACTGCAAGCTCTTAAAATACACTTATCAATAACATTGTAGTGGTTGACATTTTTATTTTAACGTGCGTGGAACGTGATTTCTTCTTGGTGGCAGTAGGATATTACTCTCAGTACCTCAGCTCCGCAATCCATGCTAACCACTTACCTGTGCTCAGCCCCACAAACACTAATGGTAGTGGCAAAAGCCATCCAAGTGCCCTAAGCAACATTACACAAACAGTGACACGAGTCATGTGTACTTATGTTGCTTGTATGACATATCCATTCAACTATTACATACAACATGCAGCTGAGAAATCAAATGAGCGTTAAGATAGATACCAGCCAAGACGCTGGATGCAGTGCCTATTGATTTCTGTTTATGGTGAAAAATAAAGCTACACAATGAGCTATTTGTGTTGTGTCAACTACGAGTATTCAAATCCAGATTCTAACCTTACAAGTCTTTAGACTTACTACCAGGAAGCATTGATTTTTGTGTGTCCAGATTAAAGATACAAGCACTGGGAAACCAATGCCTTCATAAATTATATGGCTTATAGAAGGTTTAAAAGTTGCAAAAGTGTTTTGAACACGAGTCTTACGGCGATTCCTTTTCAATGGAAACAATGCTACGGGGCCATTGTCTTAATGGAAAGTCATTACATTGAGCATGACCAGATTGTAACGGCAGGGTAAGGTTCCAAAACGGTTCTATATAATGTACTCAACACCTGTACAGTGTTGGTAGGTATTCTGGACAGTCAATTAATATACCTATACATTAACTGTTAAGAAGACATTAAACTCTGTACAAATGGCAAATGGGACAAGTGTTAGAACCAAAATACCAAAATTTAGTCCTTGAAAATACATATTAAATTACACCATAACAAGCTAAAAACGTAAGAAGCATCTTCATAGCTTTATTTTACTACTATTAGTTCAAAATATTGCAATTGTTGTTTAATTTTCAATAAACCTTGTAATTATGCCCTATTTCGAGTTATTTGGAGAGTAAAATATTTAACTTGGACCGATTTATCTAATTTGTACAATTATATAACTAGTTTTTGATGTTGTACTCGAAATGGCTTTTTATATCCTTTTTTTCTTATAGGGTTCAAGCTGTTGAACAGCGTGTAGCAGGGACTCACCGACAAAAAGGACACATTTCCAGGATCGTAAGCAAGCTTTGTTTTCTGTAGGTATGCGAGTGTTAAAAAGACTAAGAACCATTTGGTTGTCTCTGATATACTTAGAGTAGACAGATATATGAAACAAACATACTGTTCATTCCTATTCAGTTATTCTTATAAACATTTTTACGTTTTACATTAATGAGTTTGTAACATTACACTATGTAACACAAATTTTGTTCCTGGATAGTATGTGTTATTTTTTAGTTGCTTATGTCGCAAAAGTACAGAAAATGACCATTATTCCCTTCAAACTTTGCTTTTGTGACCTGGATAATGAAATTTAGAAATTAACCTATTTTCTATGTAAAAACTGGCAAATTTGCACATTTTCATTTACATAAGGTCTGAATAAAACAACACATGAATCAAGATTTACATGTATTTATACTAAAGCTATACAAAAATGTTTAGAAGTGAGTAGTTTTTCGAGATTTACGGCTGTATTATAAATCACTTTCACGTATCAGCCCCCAAATATAGTCTGCCACCATGTTTTCGTTATACGCTCCCAGGTCACAAAAGCAAAGTTTGAAGAGAAAAATAGGTCTTTTCCATTTACTTTAGGCATAAGCAATTGAGAAATAACACCTTCTGCCCAGAAACAAGTAAAAAATTTGTTACATAGTGTACATATTATTCCCTCAATAAATAACTAAACACACACACAAATATCAGTTGTCTCTCCCTATGGTCCGAAAATAGGACAGCACTTTGATACATACACTGCACACTGACAAAACACGTGCAATTGGATTGCCAAATTGCTGAGGGAGGAGGGTCTGTGCTAAATATCCTCTTACATGAGACTGTAACTAGACAATCACTATATGTGTAAAATAACATACAAAAGCAAGTTAAAGATCCCAGTGCAAAACAAATTTCAAATCAGACATTAGCAGCTTATTAAAATAGTATACAATGGTATCGCAAGAAGTAGCAACGTTTGTATTTTGTCACATTATATAAAATATAGTCTATTTTGCTTTTTTTTTTTTTTGAATTTTGCTTAAAGCTACTAGAGAGATATTTCTACTAGTCATTCAGAATATTGAAGTGGAAGACTAGAGGGAAGGCACCTAGCCAACACCACACACACTGCAAACCCTTGCATTACTCTTTACCATAAAAAACAAACAAAAACAGTAGAATTTACCATTACATTATAACATCTCCACAGCCGAAAAGGCAAGAACTTTCAGGGACTGGTTTTCATCTAACCACAAGGACGTACCATTCTTAAGTTTTTATGTGACGGGGTGGATTCTTTACAGCAGGTATCTGCGACTTAATGGTGATAAATTTCAACAATAAACAAACAGCACAAATTCCAATTAGTTTAAAAAAATAAAACAAATATTCGTTACACAGTTAATTACCAGTTGTATCCATAGCTTTAAATAATAGTCTCTTTTTGACAATGTACACACAGATTGATTCAATGACTTTATAACACAACTGACAACATGAACTACTATTCTCTACTTTGTTACTACAATACACTCTGCGGTAATTTCACTTTAAACTTGCCAGTATATACTCTTTATGGCTAAAGTTACAATCATGCAGTATATATCTGTCTAATTAAATATCTATACTTTACTATCTAAAACTCTAAATTTTATACATGTAATTATATAGCATTACTGATGCCTAAGACATTCTACACAGTATGAAGTATTATGAGACAATAATACAAAAAGTGCCTATTCACAACTGAATTACATGACACATGATTCATACACAGCGACATAAATAAACCTGCAATAAACTACTGCTTCTAAATATTACTAAATTTAACACTGGTATCCAAGTTAAACTGAAAAAATAATTTATATCTAACAGTCAGTCTATATGTTTTTTAAGAGCTATGAAAATCCAACATCAATGTGGATTTACTACCAATTAGTTTCATTACTTTGTAAAACATGCAAATTGTTTTCCATTTATTTTGTTAATACAATGATAGGGTGCTGGTTAATGTATGATATATTTACAGTTTACACTTCATTCAACTTTTTTACATACATTTATATATATTTACAAATTTAATACATAATTTGGTCTAGTTACAATATTAAAATACTGATGAAAATCACATCTGATTAAAATATCATGACTTTTTATAGTCTGAATGTAAATTTAAGAATACACTGGTGAAAATTAAATTTCTTATAAATTTTGATAAATTAAAAATAACATTTTTCTATTGTTGTAACTTTATTATAGAGAAGATGGAATAAATATAGTTAGTTAAATATATTAGTAGAATTGTGAGTGTTTCAAACAAACATAGAAATACAATGTTGCAAATCATACAAATTTAAATAAACACATATTATTAGCATAGTGCTCATGCTGAAAATTTTCAATCTCTTTATTTGTGATACAATTTTATAATGTGAAAAATGCAATATTTGGCAAAATATTAGCCTGAGGTTCACAAATTCCAAACTTTGAGCTATCACTTCACACTTGTCTGAAAGATATTTAGAGTTCTTTAAAAATAGCTTGGTGTGAGCTTACTGGTTTACAAGGTTAGAAATCGAGGTTTTATACCCAGGTAGCCTACTTTGTAGCTTGCACTTAAAAACAAAGAAAACTCATTAAAAACAAATGAAATAATGAAGATAATAAAGGAACAGGATTTTGAATGTGAGCAGCAGTTATGAATATGTGAGCTACACAACAAAGTCAGAGACTTATAAAGTTAATAATACAGCTACTGGTTATCATTAAGACTTATACCTTAACAACAGAGAATAGGAATAAATATGGTTACAGTTAGATGTATCAGTAGAATTGTTGTGAGTCTTTCAAACAGTAACATAAAATTACATTGTTACAAATCATACAAATTTAAATAGACACTTATATCAAAACTACAATCTTTAACAACTAAAGAAAAGAAATTATGTAATGAGCATATTTGACCAGTGAGAGAAAGAGAAAAATGAAGTGAAACCTTAGTGAGCTGTCTCTCTAACCAGTCCAATATGAGATACACCTATAAAGTAAAAGGCAAAATCTGAATTACAAAATGAAAAGCCCAAAGTTAAAATAATACAGCAAAGTCTTGCTCTGCAAATTAAAACTAAAATAAAAACAAAGTTAATGTTATAATCAAATCTAAAAACCTTACCAGAAGCTGCCTAAGAGGGCTGAACCTGGCTTTACGTACTAACATTAATTTTACCCAGCCAGTGCAAGGGCATGCCAGCATCAGGCCATTATGTGACTGCCTGACAGAAAAACAGAACTGTTTATTTTGGGACATCAAGAGCTATCCTTCCTGCAAGATAATGCTTAAGTGATCAATTAATAAACCAAGTTCCAAGCATGGTTACAGTGAACAAACATTAGAAGTTTACTTCATTGACTTTCTACATTAAAACAGAATTGAAAGAAAATAGAGATTTTGAAAGATTCACATAGTAACCAAGGAGATAGCAAATGTATGGTGTGATACAGTAATGTGCAGAGGACATTCAAAGTGCAGAGACCTGTTAAAAAAAGGGTACTTTAAGTATCATAAGGGAAGTTTGTTGTATTTTTAGAGGGAGAGAGAGAGTTATAAGGGAAACTGTGGGAACTATAAATTTTATACTTGGTAAACAGACATAACAACCTAAATTACTGCCATGTCATTTCAGTTCTCCATTGAAACAGAGGTTCATAGCATGAACTCCCCAGATTTATTGGTTATTCTCTGATCGGATGTGAAACTAAACAGACTACAATGATGGTTGTGAAAGTATGGTCAATTCAACAAGAATGCTTATATACTGTTTCAAAAACTTTTTTTCATAAAATAGTAGTTTGGTTGAACAAAAACTTTACATTTTTCTATTACAGTGCAAGTTTTGCTATAAAAATTAGGCTTCCATTTTTATTCTATTTTCACTCTAAACATTTTCTCAGCAATACCACCTAATTACTGCTTGAGACAAAATACCATCAGCTGTCTGTAGTAAAAGAAATTGGCCAAAGGCATTTGAACTAAGGCAATTTATCTTTAGTTTTACTTGACTATGATTATTCTTTGAAACATGTTTTTTGCAAAATGTGATGTTAGAATGTAGAAGGTAAACTTTGGACACTTGTAAGCTATCCAAAATTTAAAAAAATAAGTTCTGTATAGCTACGAAACAAATGGAAAAGTTCTTGGGGTTAAGACATTTTATTAATTTTATTAAAATCATGAACTGGGACCTTATTGCACATGAAATTAAAATTAAGACAGAAGGTTAACAAAAATATCTTAACTCCTTACTTTGTTTTTTACAGTAGCAGCTGAAAATTTATAAAAGCTTTTTTTTTATTCAATGTACTTAAAAAATTATAATTGCTGACTCTTAGACAACTTTAGAAGTTACTTCAAGTATAGAAACTTGGTTGTTTTAAGTACACAGTCTCGATGAATCCCAATTTATTTACTTTCTTAAACTATTTCCTACATAAAACAGTAGAATCCCCAATTGTGGAGTGCAAGTTATGAGGCTAGAAATAAATAAAATAATGATTAAAAGTTCTTGTTTTATTAGAAGTTATATATATATATGTAATTAATATTTTATGAAAACAGAGAAAGTAAAAATATTGTTTTTAAATATCTAAGTCATCATCTGGATCATCTTCATCCAAATCATCAGCTTCATCAGGCTCGTAGAAAATCTTCCCAGTGCCACCTGATGATAATGATACAGCTTCTCTGTAAGGGAAAAAATTTTTTTACAGAAATAGTATAATTATCAATTTTTTCTGTTTAACAATACAGCTCAATTTGTCTAGCCTCTTTTTGCTTTTAAAGAATTTTCATCAGTTTGTAGCAAAATGTTGATTAAAACTAAATAAAAAGTCAGCTAAACTTAATATACTGGTAAATGATGTAACCTGCTTAATCTGTTTCTTGCATTTATTTAATTCTGTTTAAAGACTTTACTTTTAAAATATTTCAATGCCAACTTTATAGTAGCCAACAGTGGATGACTGTGGCAAAAATTTAAATGTTTTGTATAGTTTTATAATTTTTCACACACAAAAATTAATTCTTCTAAATTTAGAAGTAAATTCTCAAATAACAATATCATCATATGTATATGACAGATAATTTATGTCTACCAAGGCAGAAACCTGAAGATCACAAGTACACTATGAATATAACAACCTGTGTCACTTATACTAAGCTGCAAAACATCACAGTTGAAATTTACTTTCAGGGACAACAAAAAATCTATTATAAACAAAATTTGTCTCTGTGGATTACCTCAAGACTTTGCTGGATTAAATCAACACATTACACATTTCTTTTATAACTTGTTTTAAAATATTCCAATTTAACTCCATTAAAATTAGTACAAAATAGGTTAATTAGTACAGATTCCTGTGATTTCTGAAAAAAATCACAAAGCATTCAGATTAAAGGGTTATAAGATATATATCATTCCTCAAAGCTAAACTGTTACATAATTAAAAACACTCAAAGATTGAATATTTATTCAAGACAAAAATAGTATTTATCAAATCAGTTGTAGTTGAGGAAAATGTACACAGGACAAATAGGAAGGAAATTAAAAACAAGACTGAAAGAACACTAGTATGACATAACAAATGGGCAGCAACACACCCTTAACTACAGCTGAACATTTCAATACATGTGATGGTAATTATGATTAGAAAAATGTGAAAAATTTGAAGCATTGTACAAACAAAGAGAAAGGAACTTATGATACAGTATTTGCATGGTAAAAAAACAACAGATATTTATGTTTAGATAAAAGACCAACCAATGTGTCCTACTGAAACAATTGTTTCTCTTAAATGTTACACTGCTTACTGCTATATTTACCAACCTCCCTCCCCTCATCTCTTGACCTTGTTTTAAAAACAAACTTATTCATTAACTGCTGGAGTTTAATATAGGCCAAGCTAATACCGTAGTTGCCAGCCTTGATTACAATAACTGTGTCACCAAAACCAGTTGGCTGGAATATTTAATAAACATATCTTTCATCGTGCAAAACAACAGCATTCTTATTTTTTTGTTATTAAAACAGGGAAACATTATGTTTTCTTCCTATTTCCTTTTTTGTTTGTATTGATAAGGTAAATTAAATCTTTTATCATATAATGGTTTTTGAAATACTGAAATGGATAAAAAAATACTGACAATAACAACAAAGAATACATTAAAAAATTCTAGCATTAGAAGAGTCAGAAAATAAGTCAGCAGTTTTTTTAAAATTACAGACCTGGAGTCTGCTACACATGCTACATTATGATCCAATATTTAATTTCTGTCGCATATTTCTGGACCTAAGATATGGAATCTGTTGTTGTTGGTTTTTTTAATCTACAACTAAAAATTGTCTCAGTGGCAAATCAAGTATTCAGCTACTTCAGTCTCATCTAACATAGTAAGTTTAGTAATATTTAAAGCTTTATTTTACAGTATGAAAATTCACACTCCCCACATGTCTGTTAAGAGGGATCTGGTCTCCTTTCTATATAGAAATTACTCATTGCTATAACTGAAGAATCAAGAATGGGGCACATGTGACTATTGTTACAAA
This sequence comes from Tachypleus tridentatus, assembly GCF_004210375.1. NCBI lineage: Eukaryota > Metazoa > Arthropoda > Merostomata > Xiphosura > Limulidae > Tachypleus > Tachypleus tridentatus. The sequence goes on along the minus strand of NC_134834.1, from coordinate 78,218,759 downwards.
ATGAGCCTTATTAAACAAAAACAAACTATTTGTAACACCATTATTATTTTAATTCATTTATGATAATCTTAAAATGGTAAAACTGGAATAATTATCTTATACAGTTCATCAAAATATAGTAAACTAGTACTTTATGTAACTTGTTTCTTATAATAACTATATTATTAGTGAAATAACAGGAAAAAGCAGTCATGCTTGTCTATGTTTTTCAATATCTATTTCCATACAATAATTTCTAATTTCAACCTTTGCTATGCCTAATCTTTTATATTTAGGCATATAAAGTATAAGAGAGTTGAAAAAAAAAGACCATTAATAAATTGTAGATTTTTAATTTGAAAACAAATGCTTTACCTACTTGCTTAAAGAAAGCATTAAATGAGATTCAAAATACTTTAATTCCCTATTACCTTGTATATGGCAATACTAACTGATCTCTGGCCTTCTTCTCATCATCTTTCAAAGTAAGGTTAAATGTCAGGTTAGCTGCTGGATCTGGAGTCTACAAAACATTGTCCAACAGTTTCAATAAGTCAGTAAGTGCAAACAAATTATGAAATGCAAAACTCAGGACACTTTTTTAATTATCTTTAACTCAAGAAAAAATTCTTAGTCAAATGCATTCAGAAATACCTCTCCCAGTTGTTCATTGTTATTAATATACTTTACCTTATGAACTGTGGGTCTTAAGAAAAAGTTTTTATATGTAGAAATTATTCAGTAAGGTAACATTGTAAGGAAATTTCTATTTTTTTTTTTTATATCTAAGTCATTTAAGTAAACGTCTACTTACACTTCAAAAGATAAAACTGTATGTACTCAAAGAAATATTAGAAATTAATTGTTTTTCAGATTAAACTGTTTTCTCAAAATAATAGCTGCTTCTCAGCTAGGATTTATATCTAATATCATGTAGCATTAACAATTTTCATTAATAATATAATAATAATACATTATTATCACATTAATAATATAACAAACATATGTAGTGGAAGAATAATAATTTGCCCAGTATAACTAATAGCAGTAACAAAGAACTCTTTAATTACAAAACCAAAACTACAATGAAAACATATTTTTACATGTAGTTAACAAACCCTGTTATTTTTAGCTTACCTTATTCACTGAAATACAAGAAAGTTTTATCTTTTCCCATGAAGTTTATATTTAACCTTTTGGCATGAGTAAGAAATAACCACATGTGTAAAACATCTTTATATAATTTTTAAACTTTGTCACTTGATGAATTATAAAATCTTTACTTGAAGTTAAGAAATGTTAACATTTTCCTAGAATGAAAAGGTATTTCCGATATTTACCTCTTTCTATAATAGCTTTCATCGATTTTTGCTACCCTCTATACACACAATTTTCACTCGCCACTAGCCTTGAGGCTACCACCTAACACCACATGTTTACATGTAGTATTAGCTGCATTATAGCATGGATGTGAGCATGTGACAATCTTCCACTAACTGGAATGTGAAACATCCTACTACCACAGATAACTCCTTCTATATAGAAGAGCACAATTATCAATTTAAGATTAGGCAAAAAAAGACATCGAAACTGAGGAGAATGGATGAGAAGTGTGAGTGGAGGAAATAACTATGCAAAATACATTTTTAGTATGGGAAAATGTTAACTTCTGATATGATAACTTACCTCTTGTCACATAACAGGTAGAATCCCACACTGAAAAAGTGAATGGACAGATGAAATGGTGCAAAAGTTATCTAGATGAACATTCTTTGAAAGGTGCCTGAAGAGAATCCATGGAGTGAGATACCTTAATGTATAGGGTCACACTTGTGGAAGACCACACCCTCTAAGTATTAGGTATACTCTTAATCTATTGTAAATATAATGTGTTGCTTAACTGTTCAATCAATAGTAGGATCTATCAGATGGTGTGCAGTGGCTAAGGCAAATCAGACCATATTCAGTGGGTCAACTTCAGTCACAAACCATGTGGCACCAGACATTTGTTTTACAGTCTTCACCTCAAACCCAAAAAGCAGAAGAGGAAAATAACTTCTGTTCTGACAACTCAGGCACAGTACATGTGTGTACATCCAGTACACAACCAACACCATGGCAAGTTTGTATTCCCACTTTCTACCATCACTAACTTGTGGGGCCAACTGCAGTTCTAAACCAGGCTGCATTGGGAAGTTTTTGTTTGGTCTGCAGTATGAGTAAGGCCCCTAATAACCAGATGTGTGAGAACTTATATTGGCTGTTCCTACACCAATTCAATCCTAGACTACTATTCTACCACTGCCTGGATGTTAGACAACTGGCCATATAGGTGGATTCATCCAGTCCAAAATCAGGTAGCTTCTGGTCTGCAGTAGGAGGAGTACTCACCATCTAAACAGACAAAACACTACTGCCTTAATCTTGACTGAGTGGAAATGGTCACACTTAAGAGGAAGCCTCTATCCCTACAGCTAGAAACAGGTAAGTAGCAAGAACTTCTGTACTCTACTAGAAGAAGGAGAACAATGCAGTGTGGAATCTGGAGGAATACAATGGTTGATCATGAAAACCCTATACTGAAGAGCAGTCCAGTCCCAGTTTTATCAACTAGGACTGAAGGTATGGGCAATAATTCTGACATTACTTCATTAATGGCAGTCCATAAGTTGGTTAGGACTAGTAGAGGCCTTATTTATGAAGCAAGATACCTCTAGTGGTCATGTGAAACACCCCATCTTATCAGTGAGCATTAAGACCTGTAGATTCAAATGTTGGAGATTCTAAGTTAAGCATACCTAGACAGGCACCACTTTTCACCAAGTCAGGATCCAGAAATGTGAAAATAAGTCACTGTAAAGATAAAATATATAAAAATAGGACTTATCCATTCAGAGATAGTAGGACATATGTAGGGTGGTAATAGGGGAAGTCAATATCCGGAAAGAAGGTTAAAGAAAGAACAATAACATAAAAGGGTAGTATGTGTAAGATGAAGATAGAAAAACCTAAGCCTAAGAATGATTACACATGAGTGCCAAATGAAGAAGTTATAATTGTTATCTACATATAGATAGAAGGAATCAGCTGTGCTAGGAGGGTGTGTCACACTACTATTGGGGAAGGGTTATCATATGCTTATCTGCATACTACCACATAACTATATTCCATTAAAACACATAATGTTCATGGGAGTCTCAGGGCAAAGCAAATATATGAAAGCCATTATATGAGAGGTCATATCGTATCAAAAACTGTTTGTTGAACAGATTGTTATAAAGGTTTACACGTTACCAAACATGCGAGTATCAAATTACTGTTTTAAAAAAAATAAAACTAAAAATAACAGCTAACTTTTTCATGCAAATATAAAGTTTTTAGTTTTAATATTTTATTACTCATTGGCAGAGAAAATAATTTTATGTATAGATATATCAAATGTCACTATGATTAGATCTTTGGTTTATATGATAGAAGTTTCTGACTAAACAAAATGATAATTTCCAAACTTTCATATAAGTGATATTTTACTGGTTTTAGAAGCAGATAACACAATATAACACAAATTTTGTTCCTGGATAGTGTGTGTTATTTCTTAATGGCAGAGAAAATAATTTTATGTATAGATATATCAAATGTCACTATGATTAGATCTTTGGTTTATATGATAGAAGTTTCTGACTAAACAAAATGATAATTTCCAAACTTTCATATAAGTGATATTTTACTGGTTTTAGAAGCAGATAACACAATATAACACAAATTTTGTTCCTGGATAGTGTGTGTTATTTCTTAATTGCTTATGTTGTAAAAGTACAGAAAATGGCCATTATTCCCTTCAAACTTTGCTTTTGTGACCTGGATAATGAAATTTATAAATTAACATATTTTCTATGTGAAAATGGGCAAATTTGCACATTTTATTTACATAAGTTATGAATAAAACAACATATGAATCAAGATTTACATGTAGTTATACTAAAGTTACACAAAAATGAACAAAATGTCTAGAAATGAGTAGTTTTTTGAGGTTTGTGACTGTAATGTAAATCACTTTCATGTATCAGCCCCCAAATATAGTCTCCCATTATGTTTTTGTTCTACGCTCCTTGGTTGAGGCGTTGAAAGTCCAGTATGTTTTGGTGGAAGCTCTTGCCTTACTCCTCTGAGTATGCTTCCATATTCTCCTTGAATTTATCAAGATGAGCATCAAGGATATGGACTTTCAGGGACATCGTGAGCCCATTTTGCCATAGTTCTTCACCAGAGCCTCAACCAGCTCCACATAGTTTTCAGCCTTGTGATTGCCCAAGAAGCCCTGCACCACTGTGACAAAGCTGCCCCAAGCTTTTTCTCCTTCTTGGGGAATTCTGTGCACTCCAGAATCTTCTTTATTTGTGGCCCAACAAAGACATCAGCTTTGCCCCAGACAGCTTAGGGAAGAAGTCTTGAAAGTACTTGAACGTTGCAGACTCTTTATTGAGAGCTGTGACAAATTGTTTCATAACACTCAACTTTATGTGCAATGGTGGGAATAACACCTGGAGGTCCACTAGTAGCTCACACTTGACATTGTGCATCTCCAGAGTGAACTCGGTTTGTTGTGGCCAGTGCTTCCTGTTGTAGTGCTCTGCAGTGTCTCTGCTGTCCCAAAGGCAAAGATAACAGGGAAACTTGGTAAAACCTCCTTGGAGATCCATCAGAAATGCCACCATTTTGAAGTCTCCAATAACCTCCCAGCCATACTCATCATACTTCAAGGCTTTTAGGAAGGTCTTGATGCTATTGCATTCCTCTTTGAGGTGCACCGAATCAGCCAGGGGAGAAGAAAAGATACTTATTCCCATAATAGAGCAGCACAGCTTTGAGGCTTCTGGATGAGCTATCAATGAAGAGGTGCCACTTGTTTAGGTTACAGGCAATTCAAATTGCCTCAACAATGAATCTACCTGGAATGTTCTGGAAAATGGGTAAATTTGAAAATTCAATAACCTAGGTCACAAAAGCAAAGTTTGAAGAGAAAAACAGGTCTTTTCCATTTGCTTTAGACATAAGCAATTGGGAAATAACACTTTCCACCCAGGAACAAGAAAAAGTAAAAGTTTTGTTACATAGTGTAGTCATACACATAACAGGAAACACAGGTTATAATCCAGTTTTTTAATTTAAGGATACAGATCTAACCATACACACTAACAAGAGGTATAATATTTTAAGAAAGCAAAATCCATTCAATGTTCATAAATAACATTCTGCAAGTTTTAAGCTTTTAACTGGAGAAAATAAAAATGTTTTGGCATTTCTAAAAAACAAACAAACAATTCTTCAACAAGACAAATAACATCTTGTTATTTCTGAGCACTGACATACTGTCATATAAGTGGAAAACATAGAAGAAACGTTGGTTCTTCAATGAACAGGAAAAACAACAACTTTGACACATTTTATAAGCACTTATGTATATAGATGAATAAAAAAAAGGATATCAAACACCAGATAAACACTATGTTTTGGCTTCACATGAAAATCATCCTATCTAATCTGAAGAATAATTAAAAAACAAAATAAAAGTATTAAAATACATGGTGATGGAATTATTGGATAAAAACAGAAATCATGCTAACATGTCCAATAAAATGTTGATTCCCGAATGGAAAGGGGGAATAAAAAAAGGATCAACAAACCTGATGGATAATGGGTTCAGGTCTAACCACTTTCTTGTGTAAAGGAATTTCTATATTCTTTATATCATGGCTATCTGTGATACACAATTGTTCTTCCTGAAGTAATACAAGAAAAATAATGGACAAAAGTGTCAGTAAAAACAAAAGCAAAAATTATACCACGTTATTTCTTACTATCAAATCAAAATATAAGCCATCAAATAAAATATTTTATTTTTTATTTAAGAAACTGCCAAAATACAACAATTTTCTATATAACTTACATGAAAGGACATTAACAAAATTGTTGGGACAGTACAACCCTGAATGAAAATAGATCTATCTATTCTCACTGACTTTGCATGTGAATTCAATGTTGCCCTACTGAGCACCATCTATACTTATATGTCAAAAGAGGGAATATAGAGGACAGCACTGAATAAGAATAGATGATCTTTGATAGATCGTTTAGGCAGAGTATTCATGATGAAACTTTGTAGAATAGACAGCAACTGCCTGTTGTGGAGACACAACTGGAGAGGATGACATTTCAAAAGTCTTGCACCTTTCGTCCATTCTACAAAGTTTCATCAAGAACAGCTAATCTTGTAAGGGAAGGGAAGTGTATGTGTGTTTTTCTTTCAGCAAAGCAACATCAGGCTATCTGCCGAGTCCATTGAGGTGAATCAAACCCCTGATTTTAGCATTGTAAATCCAAAGACTTACCACTGTACCAGCAGGGGACAGGGAGGAAAATACTGTATCTGAATGTATTTAATGGAAATAGCTTATATCTATATAGCAATTTGTTAAGGACTTTTGTACTGTAGGTAGTAAATTTAAAAGACAAAACTCTTTCTGGAGCCCATCCATTTCGTTTAGCTTGGAACTCAGTTCTTGTTTAAGTAATCTATTATAATTGTCTTCATCCACCATAACAATTAATAGTGAACAAAAAGATATGTAAATTAACCTATGTTTATTCATAAAATATGCACAATGATGTGCTACATGCATCAAAATTAACCTGCATGTGAAGTTTTGTAGCTAATGATAATTTATTTTTTCACCACCTAAATTCTAGAATATCACACAAAATTCACTGACTATTCCCAGTTTTTGTCTATAAAACAAAACTCCCTGATTCTTCCTTGGCCAAGAATGCAAACTATAAAATTCAGTAATTTTTTCTAGCTTCTCTTATCAATATGAACTGTGTAAAAGAATATTTTGGATTTCTATTATTTCACTTTCAAACAATTCTCCAATTGTTGATACAACTAAAGACCCAGCTGAAAATAAAAAGGATTCACTTAATGCATATAAAACTTAAAATTCAATTTTATGAGGCTGTGTGAAAATATAGTTTTTAAAAAAGAAAGACTCTACAAAACCTAAGGACAAAATTATAAATTACTTCTCTAAGGACTTTTCCTGTTGGTTTCTTGTAAAGTGTATGACAAATCATCAGAGAACTTCCTATCTCAGAAGCATGTACTTGTATTACTGCTGAAGCAAGGTGTTCAAGAGCTGTTACAGTTCCACTGTCATGAACATCCTTATGGACAAGAGCCACAACTTGCTTAACTGAAAAATTGTTTTTATTTTGATGAAATAATATTTTCTTATGGAAGTACTGTCTAAGATTAAAATACAATAAAATTTAAATTTCAAAAAATTAACAGAACAGTTATTACAATAGTGGATTTTTTTTACAGAAACTAAAAAACACAAGTCAGTAAAACATGAATTACAAAATACCTTTAATGTTTACGTGCAGTAAAATCCTTCAACAACAATACTCACCAATAAAAAATTCTTTTCTCTTGTAATCAGTGATCAATTTTTGAAGAATATTCTATTTCTATTAACATGGTAATATCATTTTGTCATTGCTACTGAAGTGAATGTATATTTTATGGAACCTTAGACCTCTCTCCTTTTAGACAATTTTCATAAAACTCAGTAATTTCCTTAAATATGTTTAAGAAAAACATATGAACGTAATTTATGTTTGTTTTTTAAACTGTAATCACTGTTGGTTTTTTAACTTATAGTTTTGTTTGCAGACATCAAACTTGTGATTGAATCTTTTGAATCATTTTCTTCCTAAATAATATTGTATTTTTCCCCTTTGTCTCAAAGCAATCTGTTTGGTGCAAAAGAGACAATATTTATATATCTTCTATACTATTACACATAAAACATAAAAAAAAATTCAGTTTTTAATAAGTGAAATTAAAAACTGTTTATTAAAGAACAATAAGATATATTTTCACCAGCAGTGACTTGTGAGGTTAATAATAAACATCCACTAACTACAAAGTCTATCACAAAAGCACACATTTTGCACAACATTATGTTTTGGTCAGAAAGTCTGCTTAAGCCAAAGACCGAATAAACCAGACATTTTCAATCTTTATGGGAAGTTACCTGTACTTCAAAAGCATGTTTTGCATATGCTAATACAGTGGAATGATACCATAACTTTGAGCTGCATTGCAATGGGCAACATATTTGGCACCCATATAAAAGATGTCTGAATATTATGTAACATATCACAAACCTAAATTACAAGATATCAGTTATGTTTAGGAACTTACATTTTGCACATCATTTAGCATAAGTACAATATTACAAGTTTTCTGCTTGTGGCTCTCAAAATACCAAGACAATATTTAATTTTCATCCATCTGTTAGCCAGCATTTTGGGTATCACAGTAACTATTACATCAATAATCCAGCCACATACTGTCAAAGATGAGCCACCTTTGTTGTTTAAGTGATGTCCTTCACTTAACCTCAAAATAAAAAAATCAATAGAAAGGATGTATAGCAATCATGCTGATCTGGCAATCAGTTTACTGCTGTGTTAAGCAGGTATATCATGCATTTCCTACTTTTCCATTTTAATGTAGAAATATTCTAACCTTTCTGTTTGAGATTATACAGTTTTCACATAACACATGGTTGAGGAAAGCAATATGTGTACTTTGTTCTAGCTTAAGAATCTTTATTCATTTGTTGTTCTCTAGAGATAACACTTGCTACATCAGGATTTTCTTAAAATGTATTTCCAATAATACATTCCATCTCTCACACTATAGCTATTACTTGACTTACTAGGGCTCTGACAAATGTACTGCTCACAGTTTAATCAATAAATTAGGACCACATTATCAGTTTTTAAATAATAGCTCAAGATGTTCCACAAAACCAACATTAAGTGACAAATGCTGTTCCAACACTTCCAGGAAATGCAGCCTAGGTCAGAACTGGGCATAGGCTTGGGGGATCACAACAGAAAACTTATATGGAAGGGTTTGTTGGTCAGCCTAGCTCTTTCTCAAGATTGGGTGGAATTTGGTATGCACCTGTGAGAGTAAAAGAGCAAACGATTGAGTTCTTGGTTGACTGACCAAGAAGCAGCCACAACAATGATATACATTGCTACATACCAAACCATCCAAATGAGACCACCTTCTGGCTTTATTCTGTCATATGACAATAAACTAGATGTAAGTGGAGTTATAAATCTCTCATTGTGTCTGGGAAATTTCACTCATAGATTAAACAGTCACCTCTGACCTTGCATCTGGCATTAGCAATCCCAAGATAAAGAGATCATTACAATATACCCATTGCTATAGATTACTTCACAAAGTGGGCCAAAGTTTATCAACTGATTGACAGATTGGAACAGACAATAACTGATGTTGCTGAACTACCAAAGAGCATGATATGGAGCACCAAAAGAAATTGATATAGATCAGGGTGCTAGTTTCAACAGCCAACTGTTCTCTGAGTTATGTAAAGGGGTGAAGATACACTTCTTTGTATCACCTCAGTCTGACATGATGTTTTAGCAGAATAGATAAAACAAACTATTAGGTGTATGCTTACAAAGTTTGTCAATTCTAACCAAATCAAGTGAGATAAGCACAAACCATACATCATTATGGTGTACATGTTAACTAAGCAGAGATTTACAGGCTATTTGACAAACATGCTCATTTTTGATGTGTTAGTGAAGCAAGTGTTGGGTAGAACATTTGCAGCACCTGATGAGATCCACATAGATCAGAGAATTAATTTCAACAGATAATTGCTGTGTTGTGTAAAATGGAAGGTATGGTGATGGTGAAGATGAATACATACCTTCATCATTCTCAATCAGAAGGTCTAGCAGAATGAATAATACAGATTACTAAGTGTAAACTTGCCAAGTTTGTTAATCTCAACTGAACTGACTAGAATGAACACTTGCCTTAAGTTATAATGGCATACTGAGCAAAGGAAAAGTGGTCTACAGGTTATTCACTGAACATTCATATTTTGCTGGGAAATATCACTCCCTGTTGATGTTATACATCATTTTACCTCCTGAGAGCAATGCTTAATGTGGAGTGTTTAAGGTATCAGTCGATGAGCACAAATTTACCCATCATCAACTTCTAAAGATCACAAGGTGACAGAATAAGTGTTATGACAAAATGATTACAGATCAGAACTATCACTGTGAAGACTGGGTCTAGTTGTTGAATATACCAGCAATACAGAAGCAACATCAAATCAACTGGCCCGATTCATACTTTGTATTCTGGCAGAATGGTTTATTGACTTACAAGTAACAGCACCCATTTGACACACACAAAAATGAATGAAGTACATCCACACCCTGTATCCAAAGGCCACAGATGAAACTTTTGTGCACTGGCTTGACTAGAAATTTGTGACAGGAACCAATGACCTGGAGACAAGGATGCCATCTCAAGTCACACTGACTTATCATCTGGATGTGCATAAGCCAGATGATGAAATACTAGTTACAGAGCAGAGCCACTAAAGTCAACCTCCCAGTAGATATAGGTGGGACTAGATGACTTGTCATGAGCCAGAACAACTGAAGTTACTAGATGTCATGCTTAGTATATCACCAGTTTGCACAACTGACATGATAGCTAGAAGCTTGAAGAACTCAGCTTAACAGGCATTGCAAAACTTGCTTTCTGAGTTCCCAGGTGTTGATGTAGAATATCAAATATGTACTATATGTCAAACACTTAGCAGAAAGTAAAACAACTGAAGTAAAGATATATAATACTTAGTATATCAACAGTTTGCAAAAATGAATTTCAAAAACTCATTGTGACTTTGTGACCCTTGCTTGCCAAGATATCAGTCAATATTTTGCAGTATGATGAAAGCTCTACATTTTGTGATTGCCACTTAATTTACCTTTCAAGATACAATGGTCATGTGGTTAAAAAATTGTTTACTGAATAACTGTTGCAAACCTTGCTTTCTGAGCCAATGAGTGAATTTGCTAATGTAAAACATCATCCTGTAAAGTAAAAACCACAATTTAAACAGTTTAGATGTGTTTTCAAATGACTTCTTTGATGTGAGAACATCAAGAGGGAAGAAAGACATCATTCAATTCATTAATCCAAGTCTCCCAGTTGATTTAGCTTAAACTTCAGTTAGTAGTTAAAAATCAGACCCACTTAACACACTTTGTAGAAATCAGTTGAACCTGAGGACATCACAGAGTAGGGCTCTTTTCTCATTTAACACATTCCCTGGCTCTTAAAACAATCAACTCCACTTCTTGATAGAAATAATAACTTGTGGATCTTTTCAGTCCAATCTATGACATTTTCTCTGTATTAGAATTGATGATTTAGTTTCTGCTATACAAATGACAAAACGCAGCCTTTTCTTGAATTATTCCCATGTTAACCCTTTGTATACAGGTGGAGGTCAAAGTGCACATCATGATGTTTTACAGAGTTACATTTGGAATTTAATTAAATAAATCAGTTTTAATATTATGTTAGTTTTGATTTCTTATTTTTAAGAGGAAATATTTAGAGGAATTCTCAATTTTTATTTCTATGTTTAATGCAATACTTGTTCACTCCAAATTACCCATTTAAAAATCTTTTCTCAGCCCTATTTCAGTTTTCAAATTTTAATAAAAATTACAAAGTGTAGATATTTTTGAGACAAAGTCTAATTTTATAGCCTTCAATCTTCTTGATTTAGAGATATACAAAAGAAAGTCAAATCTACATGTCATGCTCTCCTATCACATACTGTCTTCTAAAAAAAATGTCAAAAATTCTCTCTGACATTTGCCAATACGTTATTTATAATCAACAGCAAAAGAAGATTTTAATTTATTGAAATTTCTATAATAATAATAATTCACTCTGATGACAACTTTTGAATTATTCTGTATCTTGACACAAAGATGCTATTGCTGGGTTCACCTCAAACACAGCAAGATAATTATTTTAACACACTTACAGCTTAGTTAGGAAGGCACATAAATTACCACAGTTATTGAATATTGTACTATTTGTGCCTGTTATTATTTGAGGTTCAAAACTGAATATGTGAAATAAATAAAAAGTTAGTAAAGTATTAACAATAACCATACCAAAAACTAGGCTTAACTTTTATCAAGACTTTAAAGGCAACAAATGTGCAAAATTGGAGGCATTAAAATGAGCATGATTGACAGTGGAGAGAGCAGTTCCAAAGGTAGGACCAGGAACATCATTCTTATAAAGTGCAATTAACTGTGTAAATATTATGTATACATGTTTGTTGAAGATCACTATCCGAATGGGGTGAATAGCCATTAAAATTTTGTCATCAACAGTCTGAGTGTAAATGCTACTAGTACGAAATCTGAATCTGTGATACTAGTATAATTTTTCTATAGCAGAGCCTTAACAATTATTTCTAAAAACTCTCTTTTTTTTCCCTTTACATATTCCTTTAGCTGTTTTCAAATGCACAAATAATAGTGCTGAACTAAATTTTTTAAAATCTCTAAGAGACAAAGACTTCTTACCTTTACATGAGTGACTGAGCAGTTTATGAAACATTTGATATATTTCAGGCATTGATATGTGAAGAAGAACATTTGATAAGCCATCAACAGTAATAATTATATTTTCATTTTCTTGAGTAATCAAATCCTCCAGTATAGGTTGGATATTGTAATTTGTTATAACTCTTCCATTTGTGTTGCAGGTTCCATTCCAACCCAGTGGATCACTATAACCATCATAAATTATCAATCTATAAATTAAAAAAAATAAAATGATAATTAGCAAAGTATGTAACCAATACAATTCAACTTAAAACCTAATTCTGACAAGCATACTTCCCATAGTTTTATGGAAAGTTAACAAGATAATCAAATAATAATCACTTGTGCATTCATGTTATCTACATTCATTTCATTGTACAGTAAATAATCTTAATCACTTACAGAATTCACTAACTTACTGATACCAGTTAGACAACATATCAGGTTAAAAAGTTGAAAGGGTAACAAACACATACCATTCACTGACTTCTTCATGCAAGGCAACCCACTTTCTTTCACTTTAAGATTACTATGTTTGCATGGCAACAAACATACAATACAATGTTCTATTACTTGTTTCGAATTTCGTGCAAAGCTACATAAGGGATATCTGCACCAACCGTCCCTAAAATGGTGAGCATGTTTGGCGTGATGGGGATTCAAATCTATGATCATCAGATTACAATAGGAGCACTCTAACTACATGACCATGCTGAGCCAGGTGTGATTAAATCATTCTGTGTAGCATATTGCATGATGCATCTTCAAACTAATTAATTTACACACTCTTTTTTATAAAAGATCTTTGGTCAGTTTGTGGATTTCTGGTATATTTGGGAGAACATGAAATTTTCTTAGTTCTTTCTTGATAAAGCAGTCTGTAATCTACTGACGTAAGATGCACTGTAAAATGGCAAAGAAGGACTATTAATGTATAATTTATGCCAGCATTTATAACATCTAGCTACTATACAAAATATAGAGCTTAAAACAAAAATGTGTGGTTATGTGAATCATTGGTCAAGCTTTCTATTGCTGTTACATTACTTCAAATAAACTAATATTTAAAGGTTCGGCCTCAAATGCACATATAGTTATGTTTAACGTAACCTGTCCTGATCAGTTTTTTTTTTTTTTAATCCCATACATGTATTCATGCAGCTGTTATGGTTTGTTTCTCTTAGAGTAAAGCCATGCTGTGCCTATCACAAAGAATCAAAACCCATATTTTATAGCATGTGAGTTTGTTACCTTACTATGATACCATCAGACGATACAAATGTATGTAAGTAACGTGCAAGTGAAATTACTAGAGACTTTTACAATCTCATTTACATGAAGACAATTTGATTTTACAGCATTTTCTCCAAGAACCAAATAAATCTCATAATCCCTAAAATTTAATATCACAGAAAGCTGAAAAAAAGAGAGTTGACATAGAAAGGATTAAATATTTGTATAATCATTATTACATAGTGTTAACATCTTAAAATAGTTCTGAATTTATCAATGAGTGGAAAAAATAATAATACTGAATTCAACAGCAACATTTAATAAAGGGTACAGTGCGAAAATTTTATACATCTGCTGTCACTGACACTGACACAATAATTTTAAACTTTAAAACTTTCAAAGCCTATGATTAATAATTAAATTTATCCTGTAATAACTATGTCTTTAAATAGCTAAGAAATATATGAAATAAATAAAACATGGAACAGTTCACAATTTCACAAAATATATATATATTAATAAGTTTGAATATCAATTTCTTAAGGACTGCTGGCCATTAAAAAGTATGTGTATAAACATTATATATACTGTTGAGAAAAATATTGGGATGTTTAGTAATACTGACTTGAATAAGCCAAAGTTCTTCCTACCATGAAACTGGACTGTTTGTTTAAAATGAAATTTTATATTAAATGATACCATGACCTAATTTTTTTACCTCTGATTGAGCTCTTCTTTATATAAAGATCCAGAATCATCTGAAGGAAAGTCAAATAACAGCAAGTGGACCTTGATATCTCTAAACATTTAACAAACATATAACCACCTTAAACACACACGTATATATGTTGTTTCTTCTATAGTAACTTAAATTTTAATTTTAAGTTTTACTACATAAATATGTATCAAATTTATTACAATGAGAAGCAGATTACTCACAATTTAACTAAAACAAAAAAATGTTAGTTTTTATATCCTAGTATTAGCACAAATATTTTATTTTCTCTTCACAAAATTAATTATACAAGTATAAACATTTTGTATAACAAAACCTACATAATAAAATGGATCATTTAGTCCTTAACTACCTTAAAAACAAACATTTAAGTTCAACATTTATATTTTAAGAAGGTTAAAATTTTCCTATATTGAAAATGTATTTCTAATATCTAATTATCTCCGTTCACAATATTAGCTATCCTCATTCAGTGCTGCCCTTCTATATGCAAATTTTACTTTTTACATTTCACAAATCTTCTGCTCCTCTATTGGAATTGCAAAAGTATAACATGACTCTCATGCAAATCACTATGTTTCACCTCCTCACCAACAGAAGCATGGTGTGCTTATGTGACCACCTCTACCAAACTATCACTTCAACGTTTGGCAAAAGATATCAGCACCACAAAATATGGGAAAAAAGGGTGTGAAGTGTAAGATAAGGTAAGTACTTATAAGAAATACATTTTCAGACTAGGAAAATTATAACTTTTGATATGGAGGAGGAACCTATGCAAGGGAATGACAGAAATATCCCATGGAAATGTGATATTCAGATCCAAAGACCAGAAAAAGGGAACTCCACCATTTCTGAGGCAAATGCACTCTTAACCCAACTGTGGAATTTGTACAATGTTAGAGTAAAACATAAGTGGAACATATCCAAGCTGGAGAGAATGCACCAGGCAAGTGATCCTAACCATAGAAATACACTGTAACTCATTCTCACAATGAGAAAGCTGGGTAAACAAAAGGATGCACCCTTATATTTAGAGTGGATAGAGCATGCCAGGCTGTGGTAGGTAAGTCAATGCCATCCAAAACCTGTCTGTAAGGTCCTGATATTTATGTGAAGGAAGAATGAGAACCAAACCATCTTCACCTCAAACCTACGAACCACCCGATTTCAGAGCAACATAAGGATTAACTCTGAACTATCAAGTAGTATCAAAAGAACATCTGTTGTATGCAATTACTTCCCCCCAACTATGAAACAGGCCAGGACCATACAAATAACAATAATATCCCTGTATGTGGAGACCACAGGAGACCAATCAGTGGGAAACCCTCTTGTTGTATATTAACAACAAAATACTTTCCATTTGCACTGGTACACATCAACAAAAGATGAATGGATAAAATGAGCTAGCAGGGAAGTGACTTTATGTATGAGCATGACTAAGGAGGGCCAGTGATGTCACAAATGACCACATCCCCAAAATGATAGAGGTTTGTAAGCAGTAAGAAACTGAGATAAGAGGGTGTGCTGAACCAACAGTTTCATTCAATGATGTCATGAAGGAGAAGGCTGAGCCTGACATGTGAAGAGGAGGGCTCAAAACCGATAAACAAACTTACAATGGACAAACCAAAGATAAGAAAAAGACTGAGGTGATAATATAGGTAAGCACTGGAGACATCTATTTTGGTCTTCTACAACTCTGGAAAAAACTTCCATCTCAGGGAAGAAGAATTCCATGGTAAACCAGAGTTGTGAAATGAAGCAATTGAGGGAGCCAAACCCAGTTTTCTTGAAGACAACAAAAATATGGGAATAAAAAATGCCAGGAAGGATGAGTAACAGGTTCAATGGCCTGCTGCAAGAGCAATTACTGAATCACTTCTGGCAGGTGCTGGTTGGCATGGGATTTTGAGGAAGAGGGAAGGAAATGGAGAATGAAAACATAAAAGATAGTGAAACAAACTAAATTCCATAATTGGAGGCATATGAAGTTCTGACTAAGACAAATAGGCTTCAATATTCATAAAGGTTGTCGGACCAATGTCATCAGAGGCTCAACACTTTCCAGAACTGTATGAAAAACATAATGCTTGAGAAATTGGGCAATACATAAATCCCCAAGATATGTTGAGAGTAAACACCTTACCTAATCAAGCATCACAATATATAAAGTCCCAACAACAACAAAAAAAAACAAACATGTAAGTAACACCAGAGCCATAGACAATATGAGAGCCAAAGTGAGGAGAGAAGAACAAAAATATCTCCAGGAAATTTCTCAGGATTTCTGTGGAGAGCCTCAGATAGGAAATGTATGTAAGAAAAATCCCATAATAGATTGATAAGGATAAGACACAAGTGAGAATATTGGACATGGGTAAGACTGATAGATAAGTCAGGAGGCACCTCCCAAACATGCAATAAGGAACCTAACAACTGCTGCATAAATAAAACCCTCTTTTTCACATATAGAGTTCACATACAGAGGGCAGTACTGAATGAGAATATATAGTTTTTTGAAAGGAGGTAAGTACTGTATCAGAATCAGTGAGTTTCCTGTTAAATTCTATAATGTGCTGGCCTCCACTACTGCCAATTGCAACCCATTTTATAAGCTAATAACCCTGTTAGAAAAAGGAAATTGTCTTAAAAAAAACACACACATAGTTTGCCATTTTATCCTATCATCTTCAGAATATAACACAAAGAAAGCACAGGCTTGTGTCCTATCAATAAAATAATCTCTTTCATTTTTTCACAAAAGAAAGAAATTAAGAGATCTTAACTTATTCCTCTGACATAACCATTTAATTCCAATAACTCAACACCCATTCTTAGATAAGGAAATAAAAGCTGTATACAGCATTCCAAGTGAGGCCTGATTACTGATTTGTGGAGAGATAATTACAACCAATATATCTAATTACACCCTAAAATTATATTAGTTTTGCTACTAACAGAACATTTTTTTTTATGACTAGAGCAGTTTATCAACATGCCAAAATCTGTTTCTTCAGTCACACTACCGAGTTCATTTACATCCATATTAAATGTTTGATCAAAATTTCCAATATTCTAAACACATTACCTCACACTGTAATCAAAGGTCATTTGCTAAATATTTGTCCAACTTATCAACTGATTCAAGTTAAATCTTTTGGATCAGAACATTCTCAATACAGTTAAAAATACCCTGAAGTTTGTCAACAAACTTTAATAACTTACTAATTACACATATGATGGGATTTATTGGTCCATCCAGGCTATCACATCCATTAAACTAAACTTCAAAATAAAATGTTCGAGACCAGCCTTTTTCAATCAAATATTTATCAAGGTTTCCTTTAAACGACCTTACATTAACTGCAACCCTTCTGCAATCCATTCCAAATGCCAAACATATTGTTACAAAATAAAGCTGGCTTAGCTGAAGATGACACCTCCCCTGCCAAAATGTATATACATGTACCCTCTTCCTGCCATTTTCACAACTGAATACGAAAAGAGATGACACATCAACACTATCAATTCTTTTATCAGTTTTAAGCACCTCAGTCAGATCCCTTCTAAATATTCTTTTCTAAAGAGAAACTTATTTCATAGATTTAACCTATCCTCAAATGATAGCCTTTCCATCTCATATACTGTCCAACTTAAACTCCTCTGAGCACTTTCCAATAAATTAATATCCTTCCCAAGGTAAGCTATCCAAAACTGAACACAATGCTCCAATTCTGGCCTAACTAATGACACATATAAGGGTATTATAACCTAAAATTATATTTGTCCTATCACTAGCAAAAACACATTACCTAAATAGCTACAGAGACTGATCAACTAGTACATTAAGATAGTATTATGAAGAAAAAACAGTTAACATAGATGTTTCCCTCCAAAATTGTACTTATAATTCAAATTATGATATCTTGCATCCATTACCTTACACATTTGCCCAACTCACTAATAAATTAAATCTTTTAAAGCACCAGTTTCCTTCTCACAACCAACATTACTTAAAACTTTAATGTCATCATCAACTTTAAATAATTCACTAACCAATCTTTCACTCATGTCACTGATGGAAATGAAAAATAACAAAAGTATCTACACCAAGCCCAGAGATGTCCTGTTTCATTTAACTGAACCTTGTTTATAAAACTATCTACTGTTTTCCATCCAGCTAGTTTTCTATTCAATGATGAAGCCAATACCACAAACCTACCGAGATAATTTTTAAAAAGTTTTTAATGTATCACTTAGTCAAATATATATGAAAATCAAGACATGCCAAATCTATACCATTACTTACATAAACAATAAACTCTTTACATCCCTACTACTTATCATTAATATAAATAAGAAAAACAAAGATGCAATCATTAATCCCTGAGGTAACCTACTGAAATAACGATCGAGTTTGTTTGTATTTCATTAATAACAATCTTTTGCTTTCTCACATCCAACCATTTTACTATTCAATCATCTAGTCTTTCCTCAACCCATACCACTGTAATCTTCTTCGTTAATTATTGTGTGTGAAACGTTACTAGTACACAAAGTTAACACTATTTGTCCTTTATGAAAGGTAAAAGTTTAGTAACCCTAGCTCAGTAATGTTATAGAATACTATTTCATACAAATCCACATTAAAAAAAGAAAATTAAATTACATACAGTTTAATGTTCTCTTTACATGATTCTGTTTCATTAAATCAAATAAAAAAGAATTCAACTTAAAACATGAAGTTATATATTGCATAATATTGAGAAAACTTCTGCATACCACAAATAAATAAAAATACAGGTATAATCAACGCATTTTAGAATAATACATCAACTAAATCCAAGTAAAATCAAAATTTTAATCACACAACATACCTTTTTATATAGTGCTTTAGAAATGCATTTAATAAATTTTTCCCATTTCTATTTATGGTATCTACAAAACAATAAAAAACTAATTAAAACATGGATTTATTTCACACTGAAATAGCTTACAAAATGATGATAACAAGTTATGAAATAAAAGAAATTCCTTTAAGACACCATCACTTTCAGTTCCTGAAGTTTAAACCATTACACAACTCCATTCTTTTCCATTTTTCTGAACTTTTCTCTTATTAATTAGTACCATTTTCTCAACAATCAAGAATTATTAAAAATAAAACTCCTGATTTTAAAGAGTATACAATTTCATTATATGCAAAAGACCAAATCTAACATTATTTAACTTTGACATGGTGGATAGAAAATTTTGTAATTTCAGTTTACTGAATAACTTAATTTCTTCAATTTGTTCAATATTTCAAAATAAAACAAACAAACAGATTTTGTGGCATAAGATAATGCAAATCATTTTAGAATATTGAGGTGACCCCCTACAATACAAATGCCACCATTACAAATTTAACATAACCATTCCTTACTCAATAGCAAAGTGCAGCATTCTGTTTCAGAAATGAATGGAACAAGCTTTGTTCTTGATTTTGCCAAAAGTGTATTACTATTTTTCAAACTGACTCAATGAAACTGCTAGAAATGATCAAACATGTTCCATACCTTGGAGCTGTCCAGTTGGAATCCTTACCCTACACCCATCTGTTTATCTTTCTAACAAAATATTTATTTAAACTAAAACCAAGGACTACATCATGAGGGATACTATTCCTATAGGTCATAATTTTTAATAAACTAAAAACAAAACATTAAAAAGGCATAATGATAGTAGGATGGAATATTGCCAAAGCATGTAGTTATTCAATGAGCCTGGAGCTTCTGATAAATTAAAGTAGTTTTTAAAAAACTGTGGTATCTTTAGTTTACTGACATATTAATATAAATAATTACCATCTTTTACCACTGTCAAAAAGCAAGTCTGGGTTTGAGCTCCTACCTCTTTATATATTTTTTCTCTAATATTCAAGATTTCCAACCTTTTATATACCCAGTCAAACATACAAGAATTTAGGGGGACGACAGTTTGTAAACAATTTGCCTTGTTAGTAGATAATTGTTACTATGAAACTACTGGATACAAAAACAGATAGCCAGTGAACATGTGATTTTATACAGTGAAAATATTTCCTTGCATAAAATTATTGACAGGCATCTTTTAGAATATTGTACTCAATATTCTATTAGAGAATATTATTAGAGAAAATACGTATCACAATAATCTCTAATTTAAAACATACAAGTAAAAGTTTGGAATTACACATTTAAACTTATTCTTCTCATAACTTGCGGGAAAAAGAAAAAGGGGATTTGTTTCATGCCTTCAAGATGGTTACATGATAGCAGAAACTCTCTGTTATGATCTGTTTAGGTTTCAGAAAGATATGACTAAAAAAAAAGAAACTTAATGAGACAAGTTTTATCATTAGTTAACTAGGATAAGAGATTTCAAAACAGCTTTGGACATTTTGGAAATTTCTTTGTTTTGAATTTTATGCAAGGCTACATGAGAGCTATCTGTACTAGCCATCCTTAATTTAGTAGTTTAAGACTAGAGGGAAAGCAGCTAGTCATCAGCAACCACTGCCAACTCTTTTACCAATGAATAGTGGGATTGATTGTTACATTATAATGCTTCCATGGCTGAAAGGGTAAGCGTGTATGTTGTGACAGAGATATGAACCCATGACCCTCAGATTATGAGTTGAGTGCCCTAACCACCTGGCTATGCTGGGCTATAAATAAATTGCTTTACTTTAAAATAAGCATGTTACAAAAAAATGAACAACATAAAAGATTAACAATGCATGGCATAAATATATTATTTTTTAATACTTGTGCATGAACCTTTTGCTTGTTTTTATAGAGAAACCATATTAAGCAATATGTTGTGTCCATTACAGGAAATCAAGCCAGAGATTTTTAGCATTGCAAGTCTGTAAGCTGACCACTGTCTCACTGGCAGACAACGTTTTGCTAATTTTTAATATTGGCATGAATAGTAACATTCACATAATATTTTTAGTAATAATTTTAGATGTTCAACACAGAAGGGTCACTCCATTTGTGTACAAGATAAAAAGCAATCTATGGTCAGATTTCAAGTCCTTGTTAAGAAGCACATGTTTTTACAGTGTTTCCTAAAATGAAACATTAGTACACAAAAATTAGGAAGTTTCCAATAACACTATTTTGGTCATAAAATGTCTGTAAAAGAGGTTTATTTAATTTTGTCTACAAAGGAAAAAAAAAACTTTTAGAATTATGCCATACCTTCCTACATACAACAATATTTAGCCATTGCAGACCCAAATGAAAAGTACTCTTTCAGTACCATATCATACTTGCCTGCATAGAATTTTTTTCAGCAATTCCATATTTTTTAATCAAGATTTCTCATCATACACAACTTGTACAGTTTTCTTTATTAATCCTTTGTATACATTATGCATGAAACTGAAACATTTCCGTGTTACTGTACATAAAATGCTTAGTTTGCTGCTTGTAAATTTTGCAGACTATTAAGATCTAAAGTTTTTCATTTTTCAAACAAAATATAACATAAAAATACACCTTTTGCCACTCTTCTGCTTTATTAAACACAACCTCACAAGTGTCCTAAGCAGGAACTTAAATGACATGGTTTAATAAAATTGAAATATACGTTATTATACTTTCTGTGTAGTAATATTTTATAGTTATTTCATTTTCAGAAGAAATTGTTGTTTTACATTTTAGTTTACCATATGGTAAAATCAAAAGTACATGTAACAAGCACTACATAATGATTACACTCCTCTTCTACCACTATTATTATTCATTATTAACATGTAGAAAGAAAACTACACATACCTACCTTCAATTAAAATAAATTTTGGATTTTCATGTCCCTCTAAAAATTTTGCAATCATAATCCTTCCTTTCCTTGATATTCAAAACAAAATCACGCAGCTCTTAGGCTGGCACATGTGTCAATAACATAACAACTGTTAAACTAACGTTTTATTCTTATTTTTTGTCTAAAAATATACATGCTCTAGGCTAGCTTACTGTTTAATCATTCAGAGCAAGTAAAAAGTAAAATTTATATATGCTATGTCATACAATAATTATACACTAATAACAGCGATATAGTATATTAATTAATATTAAATTTCAGTTTTGCAATAAGCTAAAGCATAAGACATTACAAAATGCAGTTCTATTGACTACCGTAACACGCGCTTTATACATATATAGGCCTAGTTGTGTAAAAACGGGTAGGAAGTAAAATAACGACGTTATGTGACGTTTGTAAATTGTACTGTAATTCGTAATTTGTAACAAAACAAAAACGAAAGAGTCTATAGCAGTGGTTCTTAACCAGGGGTGCGAAGATGATTCCCAAGGGGTGCGAGGATGCCCATGAATAATTAAAGCAAATCTGTATTTTTACATAAGAGTATGCTTTATATTTCTCCTAAGAAGAAACATTTATGCTTCCAGGTGGTGCGAGAAATGATTACTGATTTGAAAGGGGTGCAAACACTGAAAAAGGTTAAGAACCACTGGTCTATAGGATTCAAGAAGTTACTTTTCATCTGAAATATGTGCTTCTTTTAATTTCCAAGTTAATAAGGTATATTTATATAAACACGTATAACATTATGGTATATAACTAATTATACAAGTTCCATCTTGCTGTATTATTTTAGAATCTAAATCACTACAACACTACTTTTATGAAACAAACTGTTATTTGCCATCTTGCGTATAGCGTTATCTATTTTCTATCAATGGTATAAGTTCTGAAGCTATGCTTGACGAAGAAAGCTGTGTTCGAAAACTCAAACGAATTAATGAACTTTTATTTAATTTAGTCTTATGTTACATCAACGTGTCTTTTGCACACTTTTATGTAAGAACGAATTTATTCTGTTAAACCATTGTAAGAAAATTAATTATCCATGTTTATGTCAGTTTACTTCAACAATCCTGAACAGAAGTTTTTGTTATTGCTAAATAAAAGTTGCGTTTAAAATCGTATATTTATTTAGATATATATTTTAACAGGTTACGATTTACTGGTTGTAAAAAGAAAAATTAAAGAATTTCCATCACCCCAAAGACAGATTACTAAACTAAACTGTATTTAGTTTAGTTGTGTACAGAATATGAGCTTCATACTGTTCCACGAGATGGAGGCTCCCAGGAAGGGGAAAGAGAGGCAGTTGTCCTCTTACATGGTAAATATTTTTAGTAATTTTTGTCAAAAGTGCAGATTTGTGTTTACGTTTAAGCATACATAAAACATGTTATTTTAGTCTTTTGACTTACACTGTTAAAGCTAATCCCTACATACGTTTTGCTCCCCTTCCCCACTGTGGGCGTCCATGATTCACGATGTGCCACTAAACAATAAAATATATTAAAGGATTGTAATAACTTAACGGGAATATACAGTTATAGTCACGAATTTCTTGATATTAGTATACCATAGTAAATATGTTGAAATACCGAAATTGTATATTTACTTTGTTTCTTCATTATTGATAAGCACAAAGTTACATAATAAGCTATGTGTGCTGTGCACATCATAGATATCGAAACCAGATTTTAGCGTTACATGTCTTTAGACTTAAAGCTGAGTCATTGGGGGCTGTTTAATCAAATAAATTTTAAAATTAAAATCTAAAAAAAAACGTTTTATCTGATGCAGTTTTTACTTGCTGATGTTTAGAGTTTCTTAAACATTTGAATCTAGTTAGGAAATAAAAACTACATTTGATTTTTTTCTTTTTACAACACCCTAATGTGGGTTATAAGCATATTCACTCTAACAAACGACTTATTTATGTGAATGTTTCAAGATTTTCGCATGAACCGGTATATAATTACAAGGAGTCTTTGTTTCAGAGCAAAGCCGCACAGGGTTGTCTGCTATGTGTAGTGCAGAAATCAAATTCCGTATTTCAGCGTTGTAAGTTCATAAAGTTACCTGTCCCACTGAAGGACTACAAGAACCCCTGTGAAATATCTCTCCGTGTTGCTCTCTTGTTGAATGTTAATAAACAGAATGCGTTCAATATGTTTGAAGATATACTGTATAGTCATACAATAATGGAACTATAATTATGAAAACATACAGGAGTCACAAATAATAAGTAACTGCAACTAGATAGTGAGTTATTAATGATACAAAACATGATCGTAGCAAATAAAAATTATTTGTGAAAATTACTAGTATTTTTTATATGTAAACCATTTGTTTTACATAAAGCATTACATCTCGTTTTCATACTACCAAACAGTAAACAACTGTGAATTATTTATCAAAATGTGCACTATAAAGCTCTACAATTCAGCTAAATTATTTGGTCATCTTTTGACCTTCTCAATCTTTACATGACTAATACAGCCTAAAGAATGTTCGTATTGGGACTTTATTTAGGCCAACCATAACTTTGGGTTTTAAGAGACCTCTTTATGATTACGATGTTTTAACACATTTTAAATATGTGTGGTATCATTATCTTGTTGGAAGAAGAATTCCAGTTCAATGAGTTGTGTTATTAAGGGAATGGTACGAGGTATCGGAATTTATCCTCACTTTTCAGCATAATCATAATCATAATATCATTAAGTTTTACAAATTACCAACAGCGGTGGTGGAAATGCAATTATAAATTCCTCATGATCCTCGACTTTCTGCCTTTTAGATGTTGTACCGTTTTCCACTCCGTCATTAACAAACTGCCATTTATCGGTATTACGAGATTCAATCTTGAATTTATATGTAAATAAAACACATATCTCCAGCTTTACTAATGTTTGCTTTGGGGTTGGCTAACTTTTCTCAACGGTAGTTTTCAAGCATTTATGTCCCCATCATAAGAAGACCATTTCGTGCTAATGTTTATCTTACTCTTTTCGAATAGTATTCACATCTGTATTTAAAGGAAATATATGATAAAATTTATATTCGATCGTCGTGTATCTTGCAAGTAACATACCCTAAAATACTTAAAGTTAATTATGGAAATTTTCGGTTTTCTATCTTGACAGCTTCTACTAGAACCAATTTCGCATAAACTCTTCAGAATCTTGTATGCAGCTTCTACTGAAACATAGACTCTTGTCTCAATGTTTTGCATGGAACATCCATTCTTCACCAAACAATATTTTAAATTTCTACATTTTCTCGAATAGTATTCTTCCAATCATAGGATCTATGAATGAAATTTACATTCTGCTGAGCATACTATAACCTCTTATATTTTTATAGTATTCATATTGTTGTAACACCTTCAGTACATAGCTATAATCTGGTGCAGTTAGCTTTCATATGACAAATGGTTACTATTCCCGTAGTATTTATCTTTACACTCTTTTAAAAAAAAAAATTGTACTGTACATTCAAGATATTTAATTTTGTTTAGCTCTTTCCTTAGGATTTAATAAAATCATGACAGAGTGAAACTGAAAAAGAAATTTAAAAGGTTTCCATAAACTTATCAAGAGCTACAAGACTTCGTTTCCTTATTGTTTTTTACATTTGGATACATACGTTTCAATTCCTTTGACGGAATTTGTGAAAACCTTCTGATGTTAATTATCTTATTACTTTACGTAAACAACCATTTCAAGATTGATAAAAGTTTTTGATAACAATTGATACATATAGTATTACTCAATATCTGATTGAATTTCTTCTGCAGTATATGCCTGTAGAACATGTTTTACACTCCTTCTGATCTAATGTTAAGTTTGCTAAATTTATTTTCTTTTTCACTATAATTTCTAAGCCTGGAATATCGTGTTGCTTAAAAATACTTCTAACTACAACTTTCCCCAGGGGCTAATTAAGTCAATTTGAGATTTGGTGTCTTCTTATCTAATTCTTTGATAAGAAAAACAACATGCTTTTAATTAGCATTCCGAGTTATTCTTTTCAGTGAATCTAGCAGTAGTTGTACGTGGATTTATTCTCCAATTGTTTTCACTATCAACTGATTCGGCATGGCCCGGTGGTTAAGGCACTCGTCTCGTTATCTGAGGGTCGCGGGCTCAAATCCCCCTTGCACCAAATATGCTCACCCTTTCAGCTGTGGGAGCGTTATAATGTCACGATCAATCCCACTATTTGTTGGTAAAAGAGTAGCCCAATAGTTAGCAATGATAATTAGCTGCCTTTCCTGTAGTCTTACACTGCTAAATTAGGGACGACTGGCGCAGATATCCCTCGCGTAGCTTTGCGCGAAATTCAAAAACAAACAAACTAAGCTTTCTATAAGTTTACAGCAAAATTTCTTTAGCTTTTATCTCTACCTGGGAACCCTGAAGTTCCTGCTTTGATCGCCAGTTACAAGTTTGTTTATTTTTATGTAGTTTTATTTTACGAGAACTCTTCAAGTTCTATAACAGCTTTAAAGATTTTATTTTCGTGAGTCAATAGTGTTTAACTTGCCCTACAGGATAGTGCACAGGTTTTCTTATTTATATAAGATCATTTCTATGTATATTTTCAAGGTACATAAGGATCGGATAAGGCAGGTCAATAAATTATTTGAAAGCTGGATAGCATCAAGTGGTAAATATGATCATGAAATAAAACGGGAAAAAATGATGGCAAAAGACACATTTCTGAAAATGGTAAAATATGGTAAAATTTCTATGGAGACAAAATAAAACGTTTTGAGTTGGTATGTAGTCTAATCCCCTTTTCTTATCTCCAAGAAGTGACGTGGATCTAATTTCATATTGCAGTCCCCATGTTTTCCAAGAGAGTAGAATGGACCCGCCAGCTAATATATGTTGTTGTTGAGATATATTTTAAATGTTCACTAGAGAGCGCGTGAGGTTAAGATCTGGTGAATGCGCTTAAACTAATATATCTATTCAGATTATGATTCAGTGTTAAGTAGTGAATGATAATTCAGAGAGGTTAGTAAATGATCGTGTATATTCAATTTAGGCCTAGCATGGTCAGGTGGTTAGGCGTTCGACTCATAATCTGAGGGTCGCGGGCTCGAATCCTCGTCACACCAAACATGCTTGCCCTTTTAATTTTGGGGACGTTATAATGTGACAATCAGTTCCAATATTCTTTAGTGACAGAGTGGCCCAAGAGTTGGCGATGGATGGTGAAGACAAGCTGCCCTCCCTCTAGACTTACACTGCTAAATTAGGGACGGCCAGCCCTTGTGTATCTTTGCATGAAATTTCAAAATAACAACAAATATTTAATTTTTGGTTTATTACTTTATTCAGTTGGCTAACAGGGAAGTGTTGTTGAGAGTGAAAACTTTATTTGTGAACTACATCCGTGCACAAGTGAAAGTAACTTGTAGCAAACATTAAGGAAGAAATAAACTAATTTACAAATATTATGTGAGCTCAGCTTGACCTCTTACTTACAGAATAATCAAAAATAACAGTTCAGTAACAGAACGCGTTACAACAGTAGAGAGCGAGGAAAAATGATGGTAAGAAATTTAGAGAGCTTGAAGTACTTAATAATGTCAAAAGACCGGAATTAAAATGTTTTTAATCCACCACTTTAAGCGTTTTATCCGAAATTATCTGTTTATAATAGAAACAAAGTAAAAACTATGTAGTTAAATATTCCTTTTTCAATATTACAGTACAACTAGAAAGTGTTAACGACGTTTCCTCTTTAGAATAGTCATTAAAATCAAGAAACGAGTCAACGAAATGATATTTGAAATTTCTCCTCTCATCAACTTTCCTGTATAATTATTTTTAGAAAATATTTACAAAATAAGAAACCTGAATTTTAATATTAATCTCATTTCTGATCATGTATGCACTATTTTGAAGAATATTTTCATTAATTAAGCACGTACGTAAGCAATCATGTTGACGTTGAAATTTACTAAAAAGCTCCCCACTAGTACAGCGGTAAGTCTACGGATTTACAACGCTAAAATCAGGGTTTCGATTCCCCTCGGTGGGCTCAGCAGATAGCCCAATGTTGCTTTGATATAAGAAAAATACATTCACCAAATTTATTAAAAGTCAGTTTTATAATCATAACCTCTGACGTGCGACATAAAAATGAGCAGATTATTTCGGGTTTTTAATGTAGTTTAAGCATTGCAACCATATAAAACTATTAGATTGTTGGTTATTAGACGTTTTTCCCTCTCTCAACTACACACACGTTTACAAAATGTCCTATGTTGGATTTCTTTATATGCCACTTTATCTAAGATGATTTGTTAGGCATAAAAGAAAATTGTAATAGTCTGTATTGTTTTGAATAAGCAATATTATTGATCATTTGTTCATCTTTAGGTTTACTGTAAGATCAATATTTTTCTCAGTAGCTTTTGAGTTTCGAAAATGTTACCAATAACTAAACACGTATTCATGTACGTTAAAATATGATTAACAAAAAAGGTTCTACGTGTAGTCGTCAGCAAACAGCTTCTGTCTCTTAGCTTGATTATATTGTGTTGAGGAATAATTCGTGAGCGTTTTTTCAAGTTAACAAAATATATTCATAAATGAAACGCTTTCGCAAAATATTTCATGTCATTTGGTAGATAATTTTTTTGCTCTAATAGATGGGGTGTTTGATTTTCATATGTCTTTAATTTTTGCTTTCATTTTCAGCTCATTAAATGGAATGTCAAGTGGACAAAATCGAGCATTTTCGACACCATCTGCTTTACGCATTTAATTTCTTGCAATTTCGTTTAAAACAATGCATACTATATACCTAGGTATTACATGAAATAAAGTATCATAATAAATGTTTTGGGTGTAATGTGTTCATGCATTGAAGTATTGTATAGTCTTGCATGCAATGCTTGAATGAAATTATTTAAAAACGCTCACGAATTATTCCTCAACCCAATATTATGGACAATAAAGGATATTTCGGGTTTGAATATGTTAAAACACAGCGTTGTTTCAAAGTAAACACGTCTTATGAGTTTTAGTGTTCAAATTTGCAGTCTTTACTAAAATAATTTACTTTGTTACTTCAAGAGAATATATGTTTTGAATTTCGCGTAAAGCTACACGAGGGCTATCTGCGCTCTTTAAGAGAAATTGGCGCATTTATTTACAATTTAGGCGTTATCTATAAAATGGTGATTGATAGTCAAAGCCATATTACGAAGTATAAAAACTTATAAAACTAATGTTTTCTTATGGCGTAGTTTGCAAATGACTGGACGGACGCTTTTCTCAGTTTTTATCATGTTTAAATGAAATTACAAACCGAGTAGAAGTAATGTTTATTTCATTGACTGGTGTTTATACATTGTTTTCATTTCTTTCTTTATATAATCATTGGTCGATTTCTCGCGCTGGGCACGGCAGATAGTTCCATGCTACAAGAAAACACACACACACATATAATTATCGACTACTTAAAGAACTTTCTCTGGTTTCTCCAAGCCTTTTCCCTTGGCTGTGGTTTTGCTAGAAAGTAGATAGGGTCAGTGGGAATCTCCTTAATCCATTCATGCGTGTCGCTAATTAGATGAGGAGGCATTTGGCTATCGATATTTCAAATTACCCAATTTTACGTCATGGTTGACGATACTGACAGATGCCGGATGTTGTTTAACGTGAATGGAGACGGTGATACGGGGAGACTTCTGATACAGGTCACAATTCCTACCAGGCGAGATGGTCTTCATTATTCGCCTTCCATAGGATGTCCAGCGTGTAAGGGACTGTACGTCTACACAATAATTTTTCGAAGTACTTGGATTTGATGTTCAGGTCTGCTAGAACGTCCGTGTTTTCAGGCAGCCAGATGCCACGGGCACCCAATGGAAAACCGTGAAATACAGTGGAAGTTGCACCTGTTAGATATTTTATTTGAGGTGGCAGATATTTATTTTAAGACCTTTGCCTCGTATGCTTCTTTTAACGAGTCATACATAAGTTCGCAACGAATCGTCACATCAACGATCACTGCTTTATTATCGCGGTGAAAGATCAGATCGGGTCGCCGACGTTCTCAAAGGTGGATTCTTGAGGAACCTTCAACCAGTAATAAGAAGCTTTTTTTATCAAATGGTCACAGATTTTATTGTGACGACGTATCCTCATCGACTTCAGTTTTGGGCATTGACTGCTAAATTGACATAGAGTCCCTTTCGTGTTTGTGCAGTCTCGACATTTGGCAGATTCATTGCTCTTAGAGAGGTTACCTTTGCTGAGGGCCTCCTTTGTAGGGTATATATTAGCCCTTAGAGCCAGACACTTCACTCACTGGTGGGCTTTCATACAAACTGCTTTAGGCAACCAATGGTTGGCAGATCTTGAGCTTTTGAAAAGTTCTACACCATGCTCTTGCAGGGCTAGCCTTTCCCAGTTTTTCCTTTCCATATCTCTCCAATTAAAATTATATGTTCCGGATCTCTGTTCAGGCTTAGGGATTGGAAGTCTGGTTTTCATGGCGATATTCTCAATGGTTCCTAACAAACCACCATTTTCCGCCAAGTAAGATGTTACTTTGTTGGACAAGTAGATAAGTCTAACATACATCTTGATTTTTAAAGTTGGAATAAAAGATTCTAATTTCATAACTGCTAGACCACCGTCATGATGACGTTGTAAAGCAAACCGTCGATCTTTGACAGCCCTTCTGATTAAACTGTCTAGTTCTTTAAGCATTTCCAAATCTAGTTTCTCCCAGTTTAAGTTAGTATAAAAGCCGGGGCACAGCAAATTTGCATATTTCGATCCTCTGGTGTGGTTGGAAGGGAGTATTGGAGATATTGTTTATCTACTTCTCAAGGGTTGGTTTACAGGTTCACTGCAAAACCCCGTCCACGGACAAACGTTGGCTCCAAGATATCTGTATGACTGTTCGCGTCCGATCATTGGAAGTGTTTCACCATTGACTGACCATGGAAAGCAGTTGTAAACGGTAAAGGTCTTATTAAACCTTCTTATTAGCATTCTGGCACTTATAGAGATGTTCAGGCTGAGAGCCGTTACCCGAGCAGTATTCAACAACTGTATTTAGCATTGCCTAGAGACTGGCATGGTATTTAGCCAGTACTGCAATATCATCAGCATATGCTAGGGTTGAGACTGGATCCAGTTTCTTACCCAGCATCTTTCCTTGGTCTTACTTTACTAGCTTACGCCGAAGAGGGTCCAAGGCGGCATTAAACAGTATAGGAGACATGGGGTCCTCTTCCTTGACACCTTTTGAGCAGGTTTATTGGGTTGGTATTTCGCACCTACTCTAAAGGTTGTCATACTTTCTTGTACATATCCTCCACAATCTAAATGAAATGTGGATGGATTTTAAATATGGTAAGGCTGGTTAATAGGTGTTTTTGGCCAACCATATAAAATGTTTTACAGAGGTCTAAGAAAGCCAGAGCCAGAGTCCCCTGTCGCTTGGCCTTCCTCATAATAGACTGAAGCAGGAAAATATTGTCTGTAGATCCAGCTTGAAGAATAAATCCGTGTTGTCCGGGATTTATTTGCAATGCCTACTCGATACAGTGTGCCATAATCCTGGAATACAGCCGTAACACAATGGACGAAATTGTGATAGGCTTTCAGTTTTGACATCGTGCAAATTACTCTTTCATTTCGGAATGAGCACCGACCTATTGACTTTCATGCATTCAGGAATACGACCTGAAAATTGCCAGAGATTGAATACATTCGTCAAGGAAACATCTATACCATATTTGAGACATTTGAGTTAGAACAGAAAAGTGACGTCATCAGGACATGCAGTCCCTTTCTTCGTACCTTGAAGTGTCGCCCTCACTTCATCTGGTGTTATCGGTTCCAGAATATTGGTGTTATTTGCCCAAAGTGGCAATTGGTATCCTTTAAAATTGACGAGATTATTAGCAACGCCATAAACCTGATCGTAGTGGTCTTTCACCTGCTTAAGAGAGTCGTAGCTACGCCTGCTGTTTACCCGAGCTTGGTTAACTTTCTTCACATTGACATTCAGAGCACTGGGCAGAAATGGCTTTGCTATAAGAAAAACACACATACGCATATATAGTAGATAATACTATATTTTATATGTTTTCTCGAGTTTCAACACGCGTGAGAAGCGACAAATGTTAAAGAATAATGCGTGTTAACATTTGTAGTAATCATGTATATGCCTGACTTTGTTTACAATGATGTATGACTTTATATTAATCTTTCCTCTGCCACGAATTTTTCACGGAAATAAAATTATTCTCAAAACAAGCAAATAACTCTGACACATTATTCTGGACAATCGTCCTTTGGTCAGAAAGGTGAACAATTTTAGAGCTTTGCTTCTGTTAAGAGGAAAGCTAAATAATGTGCTATCTGTGCGCTGCTTGCCGTGGGTATCGAAACCAGGTTTTTGAACATTATCGGCGCTCATATTTACTTCTGAGATATCGAGATCAGAGCAACGCGATGTCTGATGAAAGATAATCACTGGAATCGTTGTGTAAACTTTATTTTGAATGTAAGTTGCAGTTTTCAGGAATTTATCAACATGAAATAAAAGCCTTTCATTGAGGATTTTCAAGATATATTTATGGATGAATAAATTTGTCTAGCAAGTAGCATGAAAAATATATAAAAACTCAATTGGATATAAGAAACCTCGTTTGGACTCTTAGTCCTCTTTGTAACAAATTTTCTCTGGGTGAGTAAATCTGAGAATCCAGTCGGCTATGAGCAGACTATTCGTTCAGTTCATAAAATTTCATTGCGTGAAACGTGTTATTCTAAGCATTTTAAGTGAAGCTTCTCGGATTGATAGAAATAAAAATCGTATAGAAAACATAATAAGCACGAAAAAATGATAGATGGAAGTTCACTGTCTGCGGTGGTTCAATGGTGAGTTTAGAAAATTTCAGCATTAAAATTCAGTGTTCAATTTTCTATGGTTGACTGGTCACAGATAGTTCATTATGCAGCTTTGCGGTAACAAAGACAACAACAAAAAACACAGTTTCTTTAAGCACGTCATTTTTTGAATGTACAAAATTGATAAAAAGCTTCTGTGTTGTGACATCGTCTATATATATAATAAAATGTGGAGCTAATTCAAGAACGTATTTATCGAGCAGAAGCTTTTAGGATCATATGATATATACATGTATATGCTTATATGTTTCTAATTTGTTACGTTTATATATGTTTGTGTATACGCATGAGTACATTATACTAAAAACAGTTGAAACACGCATTGACCTCCGAATTTCTGGGCAAAATTCCTTTTTTTTTTTTCAAACCAGTAGACATGCGCATGCGGCTCATCTTTCTATTCACAAAATTTTACTTAATTAGCACCACTCCAGTTGACAATTTGGTCAAAACGTACAAAAAACAAAAAACAAAAACATATTTATTCAAAACTAAAGTACTGTAGCAAATTATTTTGCAAAATAGACATTGCAACTTTTTGGCAGACAATGAAATGTTATATTTTTATTGGGGATAGAATATTTCAGCTAACGAATCACAAAGTTAAACGAATTACATAATTATAACTGGATAAAATAACAGAGGTGATTTACGAAGAGTATGCCCGGCATGGGCAGGTGGGTTAAGGCGTTCAACTCGAAATTTGAGGGTCGTGGGTTTGAATCCCCATCGCACCATACATACTCGCCCTATCAGCTGTAGGGGCGCTATAATGTTACGGTCAATCCCACTACTTGTTGGCAAAAGAGTAGCCCAAGAGTTGGTGGTGAGTGGTGATGACTTATCTGTGCCAGTAATTCGTTTATATATGCTCTTCGTTTGTTTTGTTTCTAATTTCGCGCAAAGCTACATGAGGGCTATCTGCGCTAGCCATTCTTAATTCAGCAGTGTAAGACCTGGAAAATAGGGAAATTATGAATTTATCTGATTCTAGAATGAGTATTTTGATTTTTCTAGTTTCGTAGCCACACTGCATTCTTTTTATTTATTTTATGAGCAACTTACACATAGAAAGGTTGAGTACATTGTGTTAAAAAGATTTTCGATTCTTGCCACGCCGATATAGTGCATGCTGACATGTGTCTTTCATGCTCTGTCTGACAATTGTACATTTTGGCAATAATCCTGCAATGTAGCTTCTATTGCAAAATACTCCATCAAAGTATCTCATGTCCATAACTAACCACCCCTCCACGCGATCTTTTCTGAAACCATGTTTACAGAACGTCAATTTCCTAACGCCCGTTTCGAAAGAATGACCATACAAGAATCTATAGATGCTACATCCGGCGACTTAATTAGTGTGTCTTCTTATGAAATAATATCAATGTCTATTTCATTTTCCAGCTGCTTGAGGTATGCTTCAATTAAACGGATGTCTTGTAGAAACAGTTTGTGTACTCACCACTTTTGTCATTTTTCTAAACGAAGAGTCTTCTCAATTATATTTGTTACTGCTGCCTTGGAATTATTCGCTGGTTATCTAAGTTTTTGAAAAACAGAAAATGTAGAATAAATGTAGAAGGAACCTTTTCTGCATACTTTACTCCAGAAGCTGGCGTTCCTCAGGGAGGGATGGTTAGCCCTATACTCTTCATCATGTATGTAAACAATATGCCATTGAAGGATTCTAATCATAGATATTCTTCACAGTTCGTTGATGATGTGGCAATCTGGAAGAGTGCCCCAATACCAGCAATAGCAGCCACAAACATACAACCACAATTAAATAGAATAAGTGAATACTGCCAAAAATATAGAATCAAAATAAATACAGCAAAATCACAGCTAGTCGTATTTACCAAGCTGACAAAGCACAAAAATGTACAGCCTGAAATATATATGAATGGAACATTACTTCAGACTGCCACATCGGCAAAATTTCTCGGTCTAACATATGGCTCAAAAATAACATGGATTAGCCATTTAAATAAAATTAAAAGTAAAGTCTGGCGAAAAACCAACTATGCTAGGAGTCTAACTGGCAAGAACAGTGGAGCATCAACAGATAATATACGAAAAATTTGCAAAACATACATTGGACCAGCTATTGACTATGCAGCTCCAACTTGAACAAGATAATAAAAACCAAGCTGCAAACAATACAAAAAACACTACTCGCAACAGCATACAAAGTTCCCAGAACCACATTATTTAACCTCATGCACAAATATTCAAACATACCAACTATAGTAGATAGACTCCTGCATAGTGCAATAACGTATTTCTATAAAAACTGGATGAAAAATGAATTATTATGCGAACTAGATAGGTACCGCATACATGATGAAGATAGTCTTAAAGATCTCTCCCTGGTTAACATATATATTGTTGTTGTTTTGAATTAAGCTACATAATGGATCTGTGCTCTGCCCACCACGGCGGGTATCGAGATCCGGATTTTAGCGTTGTAAGTCCGCAGACAAACCGCTGAGCCACTGGGGGGCAACATATATTTTAAACTCAAATCTAAATCAAAATAATATATATATAAAAGGGAGAAAAAAAATGCAATTATCAAACTAGACTTCCTAGTTATAGGGAAAATCGTATCGATAAAAGTACGAAAATAATACATGTATATTGTCGTGAAAAGGGTCAGAGTAAACTCACACTACGCTGTCCCTAATGCAGTAGCCATACCAACTCATACTACATGATCATGAAAGTGATGGAGGAGGAAGAGGTCAAAGCATACCTGACCCTTCAGGTTCCATGAGCTCACCCAAATCTCGAGAGAGAGATAGAGAGAGTCGTCACATATCGCATATGTCTGGTATAGTTAGGTGGTTAGGATGGTCGACTCCCATCACACCAAATAAACTCATCCCTTTTAACCGTGGGGGTGTTATAGTGTGATGGTCAATCCAGCTATTCTTTGGTAAAAGAGTAGCCCAAAAGTTGGCGATGGGTGGTGATCACTAGCTGTCTTAAATTGCTAAATTAGGGACGACTAGTGCAGATACCTGCTCGTGTATCTTTGCGCGAAATTCAAAACAGAAATATCATGTAACGAAGACATTAAAGCGACAAAATAACTATTACCCATGACAAAGCATTACAGACGTCTGTGGCTAAAAAAGTAAATTAATTTTAAAAAAACATGTGGTAGGTGGTTCAGGAATGTTATTCAAAACAAGATATTTGAATTTGTACCTCTCTGAGATGGTGGTGAATGGTTGGAGTTTTTCAGACACTCTGTAATTAGTCCTATTAGAAGAGTAATATGATACGTTTTACTCTACTACATGCTACATTTATAAAATTTATCTGCTGGTTGAATTTCGTTTGATTTTTTAAAATTTAGCGCAAAGCTAAACAACGGCTATCTGCACCAGCCGTCCCTAATTTAGCAGTGTAAGACTAAAGGAGAGGCTGCTAGCCATCGCTACCCACCGCCAATTCTTGGGCTACTCTTTTATCAACGAATAGTGGGATTCACCATCACATTATAACACCCCTACGGCTGAAAGTGCGAGCAAGTTTGGTGCGACGAGGATTTGAACCCGTGACTCTCAAATTGCGATTCGAGCGCCTTAACCATCTGGCCATGCCGGGCCGACTGGATTTGAAAAGATGGGTATTTTTAAAATGAAAATACTATTTATCAACATAATTTTTTTTCAGGTATGTTTCATATTTACTACTGTAATATATTATCACTCAGGGTGTAGTACGATTCATTACAATCGATTTTAACTATCCGAAAACGAGTCTTCGCATTGCTCAAGTAAATATATTTGAAGTGGCAATAATAAATTAAACTTTTCCCATTTTTGTCACAATTTGAACCAACTCTTTCTACTTTATTTATAAGCTACAGTGTGAAACACTTTTTATGGAAGAATAAAGAGCAAAAATGCAATACAGAAAATGTAAATACAATACATTATAATAAACTCAGTGAAGAATAGAAGTTAAAACGATCAGTAATATTTTGTTTTCAAACATAAACAGTATCTTGAGCTACTGAAATGAATCAAGACCTGGTTAAAGTTTAGATAAACAAGTAAAATAAATTAAATTGAAAAGAAAGTTTAGAAAATGATAACTAATTTTTGTATATTTTTTTCTTATAAACTCTCTTTTAATTAAAATTGTAAGTCATTATATTATTAGATACAGAGCTATTTAACTGTTATAATTGTAACGGAGTTACTATTATGTATCTGTTTTACTGGTTATGTTTGTTTTAGTTTAATCTGTGACCTGTTCTTGAGTGTAAGAATCAAGAGTGTACGATGTACATAAAATACTAGTATTGTTGCCAATTGAACTTTCTAGAACCTCACTTTAAGGTTTATAAATCGCAGCACACGGAGACGCAGTTCATGATACTGTTGGTCTGCTAATCGCTATACTATAAACTTCGGAAGATACAATTGTGTTAAATGTTTATTAATCGGAAAAGTACAGATATTTGACGAGGAATGTGTGTACATTTCGAACCGTTTAAATTCGGAATTAACTTCAGACGTCAATATTTATACAAGAGCATTAAATGTCTTTGTCGGAGTAAAGTCAGCTTTTAAATGGCGTGAGGCTTGCATTAAATGAAACACTATAAACTCAGAATTAGTTCTCTTATCGTGGACCGGGACCATCAATAAAAATATTCAGTTCAAGATCAGATAGAAGACTGAATATGGTTTGTGAGTTTGTAAAATGTATGCATTTAATTCATTAGTTGTAGGAATTATTTGTAATAACTACTATTATAAATTGTATTGTTGTTTGTACATTAAAATATATTTGTGTTAAGAAGAAAATTATGTGTGTAACTTTTGTTGGCAAATATCATACATTTTGTAGATATCGACATTCATTTAACTTCTAAATTCAGATTAAAATTTCCGACTATTTGAAATTATTGTACGTAACATACGTAACATAATAAATCGAAGACTGGATAAATTGTAATACGTAACAAAATCTGTAATAATAATCCAAGCAGTAACATTTGTATTAGTATTCATAGCAAGTTTTTTATCTGATAATACGTTTTGTTTCTTTAATATCCTGAAAGAACAGAATTAAAATGTTGATCATTCAGGTTACTCTTATGTACTACTTATTACAAATACGAAGTTAAAAATCACTAACCTTGCAATTTTTTGCTTCATTAGATCTTTCAGAATAGGTTCAAGTTTTTATTTAATACTTCATTCATACCCTTTTATTAAAAAATAGTAAGTGATAAATATATTTTTAATTTTGAAATTGATAGGATGTGTTAAAGGTGAATTTTCAACAAATTTAATAATTGCCTAAGAAACTGTACTTTGGTTAGATATAATTCCTGTGTGGTTGCCGTATTTTTAAACACTTTAGTTTTTGAGTTAAAAATGAAACAAAATATGCGGGTCCTCGAATTCAAGTTCTTCTTGGTCGTTCGGCTGTTTCCGTGATGTTTCACAACTATGACGTAATAGTTGCCAAACACGCTTCGTTGCGTGCCGACCATTTTGTTCCTTTCAGTGCTGGTGTTTCATGTAAATCTATCTGTGCTTTTTTCGGATTACATACTTTGTGAGACTACATACTTTTTTGTTTTGATATTGCTACTTTATGTTTGTTTTATGATAACATGGTTTACTGCGTTGCTTATGGTTGTAAAAACGGTTCGGCATCGGGCAAAAGCTTCTTTTCGTTTCCGTGCAAGGAGAAGGAACCGGCAAGGTGGCGACAGTGGGTGCGGATGGTCAATAGGAAAACTAGACTCCTTCACGTCATGCAAAGCTTTGTCAAGATCATTTTGAACGCTCATGTTTTGTGTCGGATTCCACTGTTCAGGCAGGTTGAGACTGAAAAAAACCATCGGCAGCAGACAGGATCGTCCCCACCATCTTTTCTCGTGTAGACCTGAGAACTGATCTCAGCCTCCAGCGTACAGGTTCCACCCCTTTGAAGCCATCCATTGCCGTCACAAAAAGAACAAACGTAAAAGTATGTGTGCAGTATAAAGCGATAAACAATAACTAGTAAAATATAATAATTTAAAAAGTACAAGTTTTTGAAGAATGTAACTAAACATACACATTTCACATTCATGAGCGTATTTTGCATTTATGACACCTGAAAGTCAGTGAAACCTTAATTTCCTCCTCTAGACAGTGGACAAATCTATCCCAAATGGAGTACATTCCAAGTTTAAAAGCTGGTAGATCATTCTGTAGATGTTTTTGTATCA
Source organism: Tachypleus tridentatus (assembly GCF_004210375.1). NCBI lineage: Eukaryota > Metazoa > Arthropoda > Merostomata > Xiphosura > Limulidae > Tachypleus > Tachypleus tridentatus. Next base: position 78,179,197 of record NC_134834.1, on the reverse strand, counting down.
TTTTTAAATATGGAAGTGTTTGAAGAATTCCATTTTTCAAATTTAACATTTCAAGATAAATTAACTATTTAGACTGCTACATCTAGTTTGATTTTACAGACAGAATTATGACATATAATTGAAATTCATTTTGTTACGAGTCATAAATACCCGGTACAATGATTGTGGAAGAGCCGAGCATTAGTTATCATAGTCGGCAAAGTATAAACAAATATAACCCAGTCTGTGATACCAATGATTTATAAACACCAGACAGGTTTCGAGATGCTTAAAATTGCACGTGAAATAACACAGACAATATTTGTTGTCATGACTTAGGCTTATCATTCTTCCACTGGATGTTTGTTTGTTTTGAATTTCGCACAAAGCTACTCGAGGGCTATCTGTGCTAGCCGTCCTTAATTTAGCAGTGTAAGACAAGAGGGAAGGCAGCTAGTCATCACCACCCACCGCCAACTCTTGGGCTACTCTTTAACCAACTAATAGTGGGATTGACCGTAACATTATAACGCTCTCACGGCTGAAAGGGCGAGAATGTTTGGCGCAACGGGGATCCACTGGAGGTATGACCGACTCGCAACCTGCCTGGGCGCTATCAGTATCACTCACAGTTCCACTACTTTCGCTCGTGGAACTGTCCTCATCACTAGAACTTGTCAGATCTGTGTCTAAAGTAACTCTTCTAGGTTCGTTCAGAGTAGATTCGAATTGATGTGGTGCTATTCGACACTGTTCAGAACACAAAGTCAAAACATACTCCGCCTCTGTTTCTCCGTATGCACTGGCCATGTTTATTTACATTCAACGCGCTGGCGTTGGCTGTTTGTTTGGCAACTATTACGTCACAGTAATTTTCCTAGCGGCAAACGTAAAAACTAAAACGTTCGGATTGCCGCTCGAAATGGGCTCTTTCAGCACCAAGTTCTGTGTTTCATTTATTAGCACATATTTTTTATAAAAAAAATTTGAACCTGCAAAATTAATTAGTATGAGTATTTTTTTTTACTGCAAAGTTTTCTTTTTTCTGTGAAATTCACCTTTAAAAGAAAGTGAAATCAGGGTGTTAGGAATATATTTTTAATAAAATTACGGACTTTATGATACATCCTGCTGTAGTTTTTAACACATCAGTTAAGCAATACTAAATAATGCTCTTACTATTTTTACAAACAAACCGGAAGTTTTCTGCCACGTAGGTCCTACTCAAGAACTAGACTTGTAGATTTTGCTTTTCCTGGTGTGTCCACATTATATGTTTTTTCCTTTTTCGCAACACATGATCTTTTAACAATTAATTATTGGAGATAAATTTATACATCATAAAAGTTTTTCAAATATTTCCATGAATCGTCACTCAATAGCTTTTAAATTGATTTTCTTATGCACAGAATATTGTTTGTTTGTTTTGGAATTTCGCACAAAGCTACTCGAGGGCTATCTGTGCTAGCCGTCCCTAATTTAGCAGTGTAAGGCTAGAGAGAAAGCAGCTAGGCATCAACAGCCACCACCAACGCTTAGGCTACTCTTTTACCAACGAATAGTGGGATTGACCGTCACATTCTAACGCCCCCACGGCTAAAAGGGCGAGCATGTTTGGCGCGACGGGGACGAAATTAAAGAACAAAGAACAAAACAACTAAAAAACTACGATTGTGTTTTCAACATGTAATTGGACAAGTACTAATTGACAGTAATAAATATAAAGAAATATAAATATCTCTCATAACCCTTAAGTTGAAATTAAATGTAAATAGTACTCTAATATATGCTAAACACCAAGCTTGTACCATGTGGATACCACTTAATATTTTGCTGTAGTGCTAAAATATGACTGTGTATACATATTCACATAAAGAACTGATAGTAACGTATTTTTACAAGTTTTTTTTTTAATCGATTGTGATGCGTTTGCCCATTTGCTGCTACTTTCGAGTCACAAGCAAGATATACGTTTAGTAGTCGAATCATTATTTTATTGGTCTGCACGTGAACGCTGGCGTGACTTTTTAATTTTTTTGCACTACTATTTTGTGCTCATCGCTTTTCAAGTAATTCATAAATTGATCATTTTGCTTGATAATGTTATAGATTCGTAGGCCATGATTAGTTACTTCCATTACAGATTATTATTAGCTCAGAAAGAGTAGTACTCAAACATTATCACGTTAGCTCTTACTTTCAAAGATTAAGATGAAGTGTAATATATCAAAATAATGTTTTTGTTTAATATAAGTAATGAAATAATTTGCAAATTTGAAATAAAGTACGAGGGCAATGGTTAGATGTAATGTATTCTCTTCTATTATGTTGGACTTAAGCAACGTTACATCATTGCTTTTAATTGAATTTGTAAGACTTTAACTTTCTTAAGTGTGAGAAAATTTCATATAGCGTCAAGATCCTATGTAATAGCATCAAGTCTTTCTTATGTATTAAATTTCTTTTTAAATTCAACAAATATCGCAAAACGGTAAAAGCCGGTAGAAGGAATAAAACTTCTTAAAGTCGCAAAGTTACACACAGTTGCTGTGTAATCTGAAACATTAACGTTGTTTATAATGAAAGATTAGACGGAACTGTTGTATATTAATAACTAAAGTGTTATGTTCACAAATTATTTTTAAAATTATACGTGTTTTGTGTTATTAAACTATAAACAGGTCCAGTTTCTCTGTATTTGATGAATACGTTTACAAAGTTTCTAATATATATTGACAGCTAAGAACTGTAGTTTCAAGGGGTGTTACCTATTACTTGTTAAATGACAGAGACCGTTACACATTAGATTGATTATACGACTTTTGTTGCGGAAAATGGTGTGTGGGTATGTTTTCTTATAGTAAAGCCAAATCGGGCTATCTGCTGAATGTAAAATAGTCTGGTGTAATATTTTAAATATTCCATAACTTACTCAATTGAGATATAAAGTAAATCTGAGTTCCAAATAATTTAGCTAGAAATAAATGAAATGAAAGACTATAAAAGTTAGTAGGTATAAAAAAACAAAACTTGCATGATCTGATCTTCAATTTTATAAGATTTTGTGGTACTGTTTAACTTTTGTTTAATATTAAAAACTTCAAAATGAAACAATGAGTATTCTAGGAGTGTCATTTCACAAAAGGTTTGTAAGGCAAAGAAGACTGATCTCCTTACCCTCAAATTCAGTTGGAATCCTTACATCGTGGCTTGATTTATGTATATCCGACCTGACTAACAATATGTCAACAGAAGTCGCCATTTTGACTCCCTTCCAAGGTTGAGGGGAATGATCTTTTCCTCTCTCTTCTATAAATTATTCACCTTAATCTTCTAAGTTAAAAATTGTAATTAACAGGCTAAAATGTAGTCATTTAAATAGGTGCTTTCTTGACGCCGCATAAGAAGTAATAAGAACGTTGTTCGTTATTTTGTTACTTGTACAAAAACTTTCTTGTTTGTCTAAGTTTATATTGTATTTCGCATTCCATATTTATTATCCTTTATAAGTATTAAATCTTGAATTAATGAAATTAAATTCTTGGACATTTCAACACACTAATTGCTTTTTAGTGGAAACACGTGTAGCATTTGTAATGATAGAAACACTACAATTTTTATTCGATCTTATAACGTTTTTTTCCGAAAAGAAGAATGAACAGTAATGTTTTAGTAACAATATGTTCACCATATTTATTACCGACGACGCATTTTCCTCATTACCTGAGCTCACCAGGCCAGCATAGGTGTAGAAAACATATAAATCAAACGGGTAGTCGGAAATGGACATGGTAGACAAAGTGTGGTTGAAATGTTATTATACACCTTTCCTATTCGAAACAACTAAATTATACAAGATTGTTACACTCTTATCAGTTTTTCTTCAAATTTGCAACTTTAAAGTTTCTTCCTAATTCATTATTATTTATTCATAGCTGAAAGTACACTAGTTTACAGATGTGTGTGTGTACTGAAATACAGATATATAATATGTTAAACAATATAACTTCTAAAACTGTGTAATAAACAACTGAAGAGAGCATTTAACAGCTTATTTAATTTTTTGGCCAGTTCTTTACGATTTATGTACATTTATGTAGGATGACAGAATATTCTGCATTAATACGCTGAAACAAGTACTACAACGACGTCATATAATATTTGACATAAAATGCGAGCCGTGCCTTTTTTATTACACTGTGTTAATATACTAATTTAAAAGCCTTGTGTTTGTTTATGGCAAGTACAAGTAAACCAGTTTACTCTCCTTTCATTTTCCACAGACATTCCACGAATAAAATAAGTGTGGATAATACCATGCCTCCACAAAACAAATAAAACACTTGATCAAGGTTTTTCAAGTTCAAAGCTTTCTTAGTTTTGGATGGTTTACAGAGACACAGTTGGTGGTAGTAATTACCTTGTTCTATCTCCTTCTTCAAATGACCGATTCTCACGAAACGTTGAACACTGCAACAAAGAAATTTGTGTTTTAATTTTTTTCCACAAATTATAAGAACAGCTTATATCGTTATATATAAATATTTATATTTAGCAAGACTATTTCAGAGTACGATTAGTGTATTCCAAAAAATAAACCGAAATTATAAATTAAACGCTTACGTCCATCCACTTACACACGATTATTAACTTACAGTTATAAAAGCTAGCTTTTACGTGAAAATAGTCGAGTTTTCGAAATAATGTTGTTTTTTGAAACATTATAACTTGTATAATGTCCTATACCGTTATGAAGCATGTGGAACACATAATTAACTATTCGTTACGTGTTATAGAATGCACGTCTGCATTCTGGAAACAGTGAACTATATAGTTTAGGAACATTCGATGGTGTGTCTTGTTTAAACGCATTTTGTCTCGAACGGTAGTTTTATACACAACTTGATGCTGTTTTTATAACTATACATACTAATAACACTTAGGATAATTCTTTCAATACGAGTTAATTAATTAAACGTTTCGTTTTTCTAAAGTTAAAATGAATACCTAGCTGCTAAAAACTTATCCATATCTGATAAAAATACTAGTGCTTTTGTTGTGTGGACTTATTAACGGGAAGAGAAAGTTTGGGCACAAGAAATTCATGTGTAAAAGACAAGTAAAGAACTCTTTATCAGAATTTCTTAATATATTATTATATCAGAGAAAGCTTAAAGAAACTATCGTTTTCATTCATTTCACCAATTGTCCCGGCTGACATGCTGACCGCTCTTTAAGAGGTATTATCTTTATATCAAAAAGGGTGTTACTGTTTCAAGTTAAATCTGTTTTTAAGTAAAGTATAAAAACAAATCATAAAAATGTTATGTGATTTTTAGAACGTAAGATTTAAAGAATTTTGTATCAACTTAGAAACCTTATGTAAATTATTTTAAGTTTTTATTGTATTATTCAAGTACCAGATATTTTGTTAATAAGCTTGAAGACTCTAGAGACGGAAAAAGGTTTTGAAACGTTTTAATGTAATTCTCTTGATTAACAATTAATTAGTTATTAACCCAGAAACAAACATTATCTCATTATTTCAGTTATAACCATGTAATCGATAAAGTAGAAACAGTTAAATCAGACAGATACATAGACAGAATCAATAAAGTATACAAAATTAAAATAGGCAAATATATAGAAACCGAAACCAAAGAATGTTAAGAGTAACTTATACAGATGCCCAGCATGTCAAGGTGATCAGGATACTCGACTTGTATGCTGAGAGTCGCGGGTTTGAATCCCCCGTCACACCAAATATGCTCACCCTTTCAGCCGTAGGAGCGTTATAGTGTAACGATCAATCCCCCTATTCGTTGGCCAAAGGTAGCCCAATAGTTGGTGGTGGGTATTGATGACTAGCTTCCTTCCCTCTAGTCTTAGACTGCTACATGAAAGACGGCTCGCGCAAATAACCCTCTTGTAGCTTTTCGCGAAATTTAAAAACAAACTTATACTATTGTAATGATACGGTTTTACAGTGAAGTTTAGCATATTCCTGAAGCTTACGTTACAATAGCTGTCAAGTTTTAATTATATTTAAAGAAGTGATAGTGTAACAACTTTACCTTTTGTCAATGAAGTCCTTAAGGCAAGGTAAGAGTTTCTTGTTAACAGGAATTCCATAAATGATGGGGCCTATATGAATCTCAGACATTCGAAAACTGCACCTCATCTTCTTCTCGTAACGGCTCTTCAAGATGATCGATATGTCCGAGGAAAGAGCTATCAAAGCATGAGTGCCTGTCTCCACTTTATCTAGCACTTTATCAGACATTATTGCTCCAGCATCAATGAAAGTGTCAGAGAATAACTTCTTTTGCAAGTGTCTAATGTGGTTCTTTTTGTCATCCTGAATAAGGAATATTGAAATATGTTTACTTTAGACTTTTCTAGAAACAGTCTGAAGTTGGAAATGATTTTTCATTTGACTTCACAACAAAGTGAAACAAAAATGATACAATTTTCAGAATGTTCAGGTTGTTATTTCTTCAGAAGTTTATTTTAGAAAAGCATGTAGGCCAGAAATGTCTCACAAAGTAGAAAATTGTAATTTATAATTCTTATCCTTTTATTTTTCTAACATTTTATTTACAAATATCTAAAAAATAAAAAAACGTTTTATTATTAATTATCAATTTTTTTAATCATGTCTCTTGAAGGTGTATGTTTTCTTACAGCAAAGCCATATCGGGCTATCCGCTGAGTCCACCGAGGGAAATCGAACGCCTTATTTTAGCGTTGTAAATCCATAGACTTACTACTGTACCAGCGATGAACTCTTGAAGGTATGAACAGTCATTGGGTTAATTTATGATAGTGTTAAAAACTTCAGATAATGAAAGCAATGTATGATGTTTTTAACACCTTTGTCGCCACCTTCCGCTAGCAGACAACCCGATGCGGCTTTGCTGAAAGAAAACACACACACAAATAAACCTTTGTTTTACATATACATTTCTGAAGAAGTTTTACAAAGGTTTTCACCAACATCAGGTATGAATAAATAATTACAATTTTTACAAACTTAATTCCAATCTAAACTATAAGGTTTTACAAGTTATCTGAAACAATTAGCGAAACTATTATATCTCTAAACAGCTTTAACTCATTTTTGTTTAAAAATCGGTACTACAGACCAAATTCGTTAAAATAAGTTTGTACAGGAATGAAATTAATTCCGTCTATTAAAAGTAGATATGTGTGATTTAAAACTTCGGTGAAAACAGCTGAACGTTGCTTTACTTTACAAAAGTGGCCCGGCATGGCCAAGCGTGTTAAGGCGTGCGACTCGTAATCTGAGGGTCGAGCCAAACATGCTCGCCCTTTCAACCGTGGGAGCGTTATTATGTTACGGTCAATCCCACTATTCGTTGGTAAAAGAGTTGGCGGTGGGTGGTGATGACTAGCTGCCTTCCCTCTAGTCTTACACTGCTAAATTAGGGACGGCTAGCACAGATAGCCCTCGAGTAGCTTTGTGCGAAATTCAAAAACAAACAAACAAATAATTTACTAAAAGATGGAAAAAGTAACGCGAGATTGCAATAAATAGTGTTATTTAGAATGTGAAATACTGTAACCTAGGTTTTCTCAATTTTAGAAATATATCACAATACCATTAATCTTTAGGTAAAAACATTATTTACCTCTATTACATTTTTCACGACACTGCTTCTCGGTATAATCAACTTTATAGATTTGTTATTTGCCACTTCATGAAGTGTGACAGTTGGTTGATTAATTACTGACCCAATGATGTTTCCATTAACAAAGCAAAGAATAAATACGGTAGCAATCGCATAAAATCCAAACAGGACACGCCAAGACGAACAGCACCATACACGTGACATTCCTTAGTAAAATTAAAAAAAAAAAACTTATTTGGTTATCAGCTCGTCTAAATTACAACAAAATATGTATTTTAAAAATAAAATGCTTCTTATTTCAGTTATTGTTAACGACCATTTCTAACAATCACTTTACTGAAAAACGTATATGCAAATATTAAAACTAAAAGTCATCTGAGTAATACATGATAAAACAATAAACAATATCTTATAAATCAACACACGCACAGTTTTTCAACACACTGAACTATTCGAAGGATAGGAATTATGTCTGTTATATTATATTTGTACTAAGTATAATTTTAATAAGTTTTTCATCTTACAAATTCAAACAAAATATAAGTCAAACCTTGATTTAAGAGAAGTGTACAGAAGTCCCAAGTTTGATTCATGAAACATTTTTTATTGCTTTTCTCATGAGTGTAGTGACCACTCTTTTCAGTGAACAACCAACTGACCCCGGATACGAGGAGTACAGATAAAATCAATACAAGCCACACCTAGAAAGAAAGTTACAACACTCCATTACAACCAATGAGAAAAAAAAATTGATATCTTGAAAAGTGTGAAGCCTGACCTAGCATGACCTGGTAGCTAGGACGCTTGACTCCAATATGCAGTTCGAGGAATCGAAATATGCTTGCTTTTTCAGTTGTAAGAGTTATAGCGTGACAGTCAATTTTACTATTTGTCAGTAAAAAGTATCCCAGGAGCAGGGGCAGTCTTAGTCATTTTGGAGCCCCGGAAAAAAATTCAGTAAATGGGACCTCATAATGATAAGAAAAAATAAGAAGTTAAAAGGATTCGGGGTTCTTCCTTGTGAGAGGCCTTGGGCAATTGCTCAGTTTGCCCAGTAGGTAAGACCACATATACTGAAGAAGTGGTGGTGTTGACTATCTGGCTTAATTTTTGGCTATCACTTCAAAATCAGGAACAGCTAGCGCAGGTTACACTCGAATAGTTTCGCGCGAGATACAGTAAACAAATGAAACAGAAAAGGCCAAGAATACTAAAAATAGATACTAGGCCACATCAGTTGTTATTAACTGAAGTTTATAATCTTGTGCAGATATTGGAAATAAACGAAATGTTTTTTTGGTTTCACATTTATAATGTGTTCTAAGGTCCCAGTACATGATGTAAAATTGAAAAGAAAGTTGTTTACCAATTATCAATGACACAATGTGTAAATAATTTAGTTTCGCTAAACGATACAAATTTCATATGATATATTAAATTTCGACCAAATAATTTTAGTTGTCAGTAAAGAACATAGAAAAGAAAATTCGAAGTTAACTTTTAATTGTGCATATAAGATTAAATACCTTTTTTCTATCTCGTTTTTTACAAGTGAATTCAACATTTGTAAGACCGCATAACTTCCGTTTAACCCAAAAGCACATAACTGTCATATTATTATGCACAGTCGCTATCTATTTGCTTTATTACGCCTTGAAGTAAGATAATACTTTTATCACATATGATATATGTATTTAATTTTATTATTTTACTTTATTTGTTATTACAAGATACAATATATTAAGAACACCTTTTCGGTTTCGTATAATTAGAATTCTTTTTTTTTTCTTAAGATTTTATTTAGTTTCTTTCTAACGGTCCCGGCATGGCCAAGCGTGTTAAGGCGTTCGACTCATAATCCGATGGTCGCGGGTTCGAATCCCGCTCGCACCAAACATGCTCGCCCTTTTAGCCGTGGGAGTGTTATGTCTAAATATCCTACTCCGTTTTTTAGATGTCTAGTTATCCTGGATTTATTATACTCAGGTGATGGCTGGTGAAAAGATATTCTTTTGAATTATACATGTGAAATTTTGGTTAACTTACAATGTATTATGTTCAACGTGTGTAACATTTTTCAATATACAAAACAGTTTTTCATAATATGGTGTTGCTTCTTGATTCAAATCAGCCTAATACATTGTATATTGGAATCTACAAAACCAAAAGGCAGAGATTAAAAATTATTTCGCGATGAAAAAATAAATATGAAACTGTTGTTGCTGTTGCAGTTATATGCAGTTTACTATCTACACTCTGTAAATTTATCACTGACCCACTTGGTGATAAAAAATAAGAAACATGGTTAAACAATAATAAGAGAGAATCTTCAATAGCCGCGGCATATGACTTTCTTTTACGTTGGATTAAAGTAAACTAACCTATGAGACTTTCTCCCCTTTTTTATATCAGCTATATTGTTGTGCGCCAGCAATACCAAGCGTGGGGCCCACGATCATACACCTCATTGGATTTTATTACTTATCAGGATCTCTACCAGTTTACACTAAATTGAAATTCTTTTAGTAAGAATTAGAGTTAATTAATCCATGAAAATTTGTGTGTAGTCAAATACATCAACGAGAGAGTTTGATTTCTTTTATCCAAAAATGTAATTGGATCTCAAATCGGTCAAGAGATGAAGGAGCTATGAGCTAAAAGTTTATACTTGGAGAAAAAGACACAACTTAGAATTATTCTACAAGCTGCTATGACGCAGCAAAGATTTCATCAATATAACTAGTCGTTTGTTTTATTAGAAACTTAATTTATTGCGGATTTTTCGTAACTAAAGTTAGATTTTTCTAAGCCCAAGTTTCAAAGCTGTTAACATATAATTTACAGTTATATGCATTAGAAAAACATATATGCAGCGCAAAAAATATTAATATAAAACAATTTTAAAGGATTATTAGTGTTATATACTGCATATTTAGTCTAAGTACGTGTACAATACAAAGATCGCTTTTAAATTAGTGGAAACAATCCTTCGTCAAACCTGGTAGGCATTAGTTTTTTATTTTAAAAAAATACATGAAAAACTTTTAACTGGACACTAACCTTCCATTCAAACTGTGCGAGGAATGTTTTAGTTTCTTTCATCGAGCAGCCAGCTAGAATTCCAAAATCATCAATATAAATTGGCCTAGTAAAGTCTACGTACCGGAGTCTCTCAGTAGTTTGGACAAACGGTCCCATTGCAAAATCAAATTCCTGAAAGGACCGAAAATAGGGCCTTTAGAAAAACAACAGCAACAACAAACTTCAATATATTGCTGGTATGAAAACAATAAAAACTTTAAAATTTAAGTGATACAGAAAAACAACAACAAAAACTTTAATATATTACTGATACAAACCGATAAAAGTGTTCTTTTTGTTCATAAATGAAGTGAAATAATGAAAATAACCCCAGTTTTACTTAAGTAATTCATATTAATTCAAAGAAAGTTTCTGCTTTTTATTAGATGATTTATACCTTGGCTGAACATAGAAAATATATTAAACTCTGTTTGTTATTAAGCACAATGCTGCACAACGGGCTATATTTGCTCTGCCCACTGCAAGTATTAAAACCGTAGTTATTAATATTATAAGCCCCTCAAAATTACAATGTATGATATAGATTTTGTTCTGCCATACACAGTGGCCCAAAGTTATCCTTCCTATCTTAAAATGTAATAACTAAATATGCAAAGAAATACAACCACGCTGTTTTCAACATCTTGTAATTCAACTCAAGCAGTTTTTATTGTCAAATTTTATTAATTTTTTCCCTCCAGTGGGTAATGTTGCACTCTAAAATGACAACCCGACAACTGTGCAAGTAAAGACTCAATGCAATGGATTAGGCGCAGATAGCCTAGTTGCTTAACTCCATAAAACACCAAACACCACCAGCAATGGATTAGTTCGAGTGGGCCAATTTTATGGTCCTCGCGTTCATTAGGAGTTACTCCACAAAACATCTTTCTTTAGGGATCCAGCCAGATGGTTAGGGCGCTCGACCACAAAACAACTTTCTTTAGGGATCCAGCCAGATGGTTAGGGCGCTCGACCACAAAACAACTTTCTTTAGGGATCCAACCAGATGGTTAGGGCGCTCGACCACAAAACAACTTTCTTTAGGGATCCAGCCAGATGGTTAGGGCGCTCGACCACAAAACAACTTTCTTTAGGGATCCAGCATAGCCAGATGGTTAGGGCGCTCGACTCGCAGTCTAAGTGTCGCGAGTTCGAATTCCCGTCAAACCAAACATGCTTATTCTCTCAGCCGTGGGGGCGTTATCAAGTGATCATCACTCTTACTATTCGTTGATAAAAGAACAGGTTAATGAACTTGCTGTGGAGTGGGGTCTCTCATTGCTAAGTTAGGGGTATCTAGCGGAGACAACCGTCGCGTAGCATTGCGCGAAGCTCAAACCAAGTCACATATTTTTGAAGACCAGCAGTAGCAGACAGAACTTTACTTTGAAAATATTTGATTGCACGTTTAAATTTGCATGCTTTCTATTACGAAAATTAATTCAAATCTTATCAAGAACGGCAATTTATGCTAATATTGTATTTTATGAAAGGCTTTAAGTCCGTCAAATACTTCGTGAGGAATAACTGACACAAATAGACGTAACCCTGATACATTTTAAGATAATATTTTGGCGTAATTTCCATTAAAACTGCAAAATTTATCAAGGGGTTTTTATTTTTGGTAAATGAAATATTGCTCTCATTGAACTCTCTTTGAATACGATGTAAAAATGTATTTTAAGTGATAACTTATCTTTAAGTTTTATTTTTAAACGAACTTCATAACTGTTACTGTTGTAACGAATTTACCATTATACCTTTATGTTAATCCCTACGCTTGTTTCAGTATAGTTTTCTTTTTTGCATGTGACGTATATTCTTGACTGTATTGCGCAAGTCGCGCCTGTTCTCGAAATTTGTAGAAGATTCTTGAGAGCAAGAAGTAACCATATTTGTTTTACGAAAATGTTATCGTGCTCGAACATTGTTGATACTCCTAGAAACTCACGTAATATATATAAAAGTAGTTAGCCGAGAGACGGGAGCAAAAGTCGTCAGTTACATTCAGTGTGCTATAGGCCTTGGAAGCTGTAATTATGATTAACGTCTAATAATCGGAAAACTACAGAATTGTATCAGGAACATTTATATATTTCAAACATTACAAACTGTTTAAATTCGACGAATTAACTTTATTCGTTAGTATTTTTACGAGGACATTAGATATTGTAGCCGATAAAACTTACGTATGCTTCAAGCCTAACCAGCTATCAAACGATGGGTACAGCTGTAACAACAAGGAAATTAATTTTATCTCCGTGAACGTGTTTTTTTTTCTCTTATAGCAAAGCCACATCGAGCTATCCGCTGAATCCACCGAGGGGAATCGAACACCTAATTTTAGCTTTGTAAATCCGTAGACTTACCGCTATACCAACGGAGGACTCCGCGGATGTCGGTAAAAAGATTCAGTTTAAGATCAGATATAAGACTCAGTATTGTTTGTAAGTTTGAAAAAACGTGTATATAAACAATCATTTATAATAACTGTTAGTAATAACGTTATTATAAATTGTATTTATTTTGTACATTAAAATGTATTTGTATTAAAAAAGAAAAATTGTGTGTATCGGTTTTGTTGGCAAATTCCATCAACTTGATACATATTAACATTTAATTAATTTCTAAATTCAATTTCAAATTTCCTGTTATTTGAAGAAGGAATACGTAACGTAAGTGACATAATAAATGGGAGATTCATCCGAAATAAATAATAATACGTAACACTCTTAACTGATACTAAGAATAAAATCTAGCCAGTTATCACGTAAAATATACGTGGTTTCAAGACGATTTGCGAGTCCGAAATGGAGTCGATTAATTAAAAAGTTAACACTTTAATTATTTATAAATAACAGTGAAACACAGATATACTTGCCTCTGCCAGAAGTCTTTTAAGTACAGGAGTCCACGAAGTACTTATATCGGAACTGTCATTAAACTGACTAAAGTTTGTGATATTGAACCTGAAAAATTTAAAAGCATTGAGAAATTCACAGATGTTGTTGTACTTTATTTCATTAACATTTTTAATATATTAATAATGAATTTCCGACTTATCTTACTATAATGGAACTCTTGCTTGAATGATACTGGAAAAATATTTTATTGCATGATGTGCAACCTCCAAATTCGCGAAATTTTTATCCTGTGTGCACGTATATTTCCAATACGGGTTACAATTTTCCCGTTTCGCCTCCGTTTCCAGTCACGGTAAACTTTATTTTTCTCCATTTTCATGACAGGCTCAGCAGAGCCAGGTACTTAGGGCGCTTGACCCGTAATTTGAGGGTCACTGATTCGAATTCCCGTCACATCAAACATGTTCGCCTTTCAGCCCATGGGGCGTTATAATGTAATGGTCAATTCCACTATTCGTTGGTAAAAGAGTAGCTCAAGAGTTGGCGATGGGTGTAGATGACTAGTTGTTTTCCATCTAGTCTTACACTGCTAAATTAGGGACGGCTAGTGCAGATAGCCCTCGTGTAACTTTGCGCGAAATTCACAAACAAACAAATAATATGCGCTATCCTTACTCTACCCACCAGGGGCATTGAAATCTGATTTTTATTGTTGAAATCTTGTAGATTTACCATTGAGCCAGAGTGTGTGTGGGGGTGGGCGTTTTACATCAAAATTAATTTTTCCGTATTAATCTTACGGAAAATATGGTTTTAAGATTGTTTGTTTTTTGAATTTCGCTAAAAACTGCTACTCGAGGGCTATCTGCGCTAGCCGTCCCTACTTTAGTAGTGTAAGACTAGAGGGAAGGCAGCTGGTCATCATCACCCACCGCCAACTCTTGGGCTACTCTTTACCAACGAATAGTGGGATTGACCGCCACATTATAACGCCCCCATAGCTGAAAGGGCGAGCATGTTTGGCGCGACGGGGATGCGAACCCGCGACCCTCAGATTACGAGTCGCACGCCTTAACACGTGTGACCGTGCCGGGTCTGGTTTTAAGAACATTGTTCTTAAATATATCATTCTCCAATGAGTCAGCAATAACTCGATGGATAAATATAAGAACATCAATTTAAATATATAAACTGAAAAATGTTTATAATTCTTTTCCGAGAAATTGAGCTTCGCGTTGTAGCAACGGAGCACGTGCTTCATTACCTGCCCTTCAGAATCTGTCGAATCTGAGAATTGTTTGTTTTTCAATTTCATGCAAAGCTACAAGACGACTATCTTCGTTAGTCCTAACTAATTTAACAATATAAGACTAGAGGGAAAACAGCTAGTTATTGCTACCCACTGCCAATTCTTGGGCGACTCTTTTACCATCGAAAAGTGGGATTGACCGAAACATTATAACGCCCCCACGGCTGAAAGGGCGAGCATGTTTGGTGCGGCGGGGATTCTAATCTTTCAGAATAAAGATTTAAAATAATAAAAAAATAAGCTACTTTATGTCAAAAGAGACGAGAAAACTATCCGGAAACATTATTGTGTCGTTTCTTTGTTTCAAGTAATACAGTACCTTGGGAATTATTCGAATACATTAAAATTAAATGCCACTGCTTACCTTATCCCTAGTTTCTCCGTTATTTCCTTGAACATTTTGTTCAATATTCCTTCTTCTCCTGTAGAACCATGGACTGAGACCCAAGGTATCCACTATTTGGAGTACATTTTGTCATGATTAAATAAGTGAACTCAGAATTTTATATTAAATTACTTTAGCAGAAACATGTGAGAAAATTTATCTAGAATAGTTCAAAACGTTATATGTAAAATTTTGTGATAAGTTTTTAAAATAATGAATTTTTAATATCAGTGAATACTTGTTTAACAATTTAATATATTCTTAGGATTATTTTAAAGTAGTTTAAAGTGATGAATATCACTATATGTTCCTTTAATGCATTATCACCTTTCAATATCACTAAATATTGAACTTCTATAGCTAACAATCGATTGAATTAATTGCTAATCGAGACAGAAGCGTTAACAAGCTCCGGTCTTTCAGAAATGAAAACATTTTCAGACTTTATACCATAATTGCAATCAACAAATCTCAATAAATATTCCTAAGTTGTGATACAGATCTAACTGAAATGGACAAATACCGAAATTAAACTAAATATAAATAAGGAGTATTTACTTTAAACTAAAGAATCATTAGCAGCCAAACTTAGCTAGCTGTATATAAAAATATTTAAAGCATCATGTAAAAATAGAAAATGACTTTATAGCATTAGTTGAGGAGTTTTACCTTTTCTTATATGATTTTTAACTTTTATAATAAGTGCCTTTCAACGACGTTTAGCAGCACATCAGAAATCACGGTAAATTATTAAAATCATTAAAATATGACGAATCGTTAGAAACTGGTATAAAACATGTGACAAAAATCACACAAACTTCAGATGTTCTTTTTCATAATCTTTTTAATTTGTTTAAAACAGTGTTTTAAAATTCCACTAAATGTGCTGAAAATTAATATTATTATCAAATTATAATGTTAAATAACATTATGTAACACAAATTTTGTTCCTGGATAGTATGTGTTACTTCTTAATTGCTTATGATGTAAAAGTACAGAAAAATGGCCATTATTCCTTTCAAACTTTGCTTTTGTGGCCTAGATAATGAAATTTAGAAATTAACATATTTTTTATGTAAAAACGGGCAAATTTGCACATTTTCATTTACATAAGGTTTCAATAAAACAACTTATGAATCAAGATTTACATGTAGTTATTCAAAAATGTACAAAAATGTTTAAAAGTAAGTAGGTTTTCGAGATTTGTGACTCAAATCACTTTCACGTATCAGCCCCCAAATGTAGTCTGCCATGATGTTTTCGGTATACGTTCCCAGGTTACAAAATCAACGTTTGAAGAGAAAAGTAAGTGTTTTCCATTTACTTTAGGCATAAGCAATTGGGAAATAACACTGTCTGCCCATGAACAAGAAGAAGCAAAAATTTTGTTACACAGTGCAATGAATAAAAGACCCGTGATACTCTTTTGATCAGCATGCCGGGCTTCAGGTCAAAAAAGCCGAGTTTGAGTCCACTATATGGAGCTAAATACTTTAGTTCTTTCACAGGTTGGCGCGTCATAAAAGTGAAAGTAAATTCCGCTCTACGATTAAAAGCAGCCGTAAAGGCGGAGGGTGCTACGTATTGTTTTTGTTCTCTCTGGTCAACATCTCTAAATTCTATTATATATGAATTAGTTGTTTTGTCAAGACGTGGCATATAAAGCTGGTATTGTTTCGAAATACCAAGTTTCAAAAATTTCCAATTTGAAGAGCTTCTAATAAATGATTTTTAAAGAAAATATGCAATTATGTAAAGTTACGACAGAAAGTGTTCCTACCCCTGTGTCCTGAGTGGTTTTTTGCTCCTAACATAAAAAGCATCATAATTAGGTTAATAGAAGTATGGTATATTATAAATATTATACTAACACATATCTACATAAATTTTTATGTAAATTAAACGACAAATAAACTGTTTATAAACAAATAACCAAAAATAGGAGGAGCAGAAAGTGTTCGTACAGTTCAGAACGTGTGTAAAAACTAATATTCCCGTAACAATTTTGTTTAGTTTGGCGGATAAACAACATTATACCATTCCAGAACTAAACACTGGGTTTATAATTATTGGAATTTAGCCAGCAACAAATGTACATCCAGTAGTTTAGCGCCGTTTCCGTCATCATCTGCTTGGTCATTATGGCGAACAGGAAACAACTGTCCAGTGATTTAAAAAAAAACGAATTGTTGTAAAATACAAGTCTCGTGTGTCTCTTTCCGGTATTGCTACACAACTTAATGTGCCGAAATCTACTGTTCAAAGCGTAATTGCTAAGTTTAAGCTTACAGGATCAACTGCTAACCTCCCTCGTTCCGGACGCCCCACCAAAAGTCCAGAGAGTACCAAAAGGAAGGTTCTCAGAGAAGTTAGTAGAAACCCTCGTTTAACACGTAATAATATACAGAAACTAGTAAGAGAAACTGGGGTTGAAGTAAGCACCTCTACAGTTAGAAACATGTTACGATCTTCTGGGTTCAAAGCATGTCGTCCTCGTAGAACTCCATATTTAAAGCCTGTTCATTTAGAAGCACGATTGAGGTATGCAAGAAAGCACGTAGATAAGTCCTTTACCTATTGGAAGAGTATTCTTTGGTCAGACGAAACTAAAATTAAGCTTTTCGGCCACAATGATGTTTGCTATATTTTCCGTAAGAAGGGGGGACGAAATCTTCCTAAAAACACGGAGATGGCTCGATCATGCTATGGAGTTCCTTCAGCTCTTCTGGTGTAGGCAGCCTTCACCGCTTCAACGGATTCATGAAAAAAGAAGAGTACGTTGATATATTAGGCACTTATATCAAGAATGATGCTCGGAACTTGCGGCTTAGGCGTCGTTTGATCTTTCGGCGCGACAGTGACCCTAAGCACATATCGAAATCTGTGCAATCCTGATTGCAGAGAAACCATATAAGCGCTCTGGAGTGGCCATCGCAGTCATCCGATCTCAACCCAATTGAAACGTTTGGCATTAGTTGAAGACTAGGGTTCATCGGCGTCTGATAAACTTCAAGAGTTGGGGGCCTTCTGCAAAGAAGAATGGAAGAAAATGCCAGTCGAGTACTGTCAAACGATTATGGAGGGCTATGAGGAGAGATTGAGCCAAGTAATTCACCTGAAAGGCTACACAACTGACCATTAAAGTGGACGCACGAACACTTTCTGCCCCTCCTATGTTTGGTTATTTGTTTATAAACAGTTTATGTGTTGTTCAATGTACATAAAAAATTATGTAGTAGATGTGTGTTAGTATAATATTTATAATATACTGTACTTTCATTATCCTAATCGTGATAATTTTTAAGTTATGAGGAAAAACATACTCACGACTCAGGGGTACGAACACTTTCTGTCGTAACCGTACATTACATAAAAAATACTTCCTAAAGGATGTAAGTCGTTTCAATTCACACCTTCTTTCTTAATGCCGTATGCTGGTCGCAGGTTTAAATCCCATTACCAAACATACATGTCATGTGACACCCTATAAGGGACTGGTAATCCCACTTTTCTTTGGCAAAAGAGTTGGGAATGGGTAGTGTTGAATGGTTGTCTTTCTTCTGGCCACCGCTAAACTGGAAACAGCTAGAGCAGGTAGCTCTTTAGTATATTTGTGCAAAATTTAACAAGTACGTAATGCTTACCAATAATTTGGTGATAAACATTGAAATTTCAATGTCACAACTCTTACTTTTATATTAACGGAATAAGTCCTAAGCTTGTTGCTTTCACGTTAATAATCCCTCCAAAAATCAATTAATTAAACGTTTATTCTGTTACCTTATTATGTACAACGTTGTGGAATCTTAAAAAATCATATTAAATCAGACAGGAAGGTTTCAGGCACCAAGAATGTGTTTTAGAAAAATATATACGTTTCCTGTAAGTTTTCTTACAAAATCCTAATTAATTTAAATTAAATATATCAAAGTTTCATTCAATGCCTTTCTTCTGAAAGTCTTTCGTTCTAAAACATGCAACCATTAAAACCACAAAAAAACTTTATATTATTTTTTCAAGGTTATTTCTATTGGTGAAAATATCAGAGTTGTGTGCGCTCACTTTCAGGCCCGGCATGGCCAGGTGGTTAAGGCACTCGACTCGTAATTCGAGGGTAACAGGTTCGAATCCCCGTCTCACCAAATATGCTCGCCCTTTAAGCAGTGGGGGCGTTATAATGTTACGGTCAATCCCGCTAATCGTTGGTAAAAGTATAGCCCAAGAGTTGGCGGTGGGTGGTAATGACTAGCTGCCTTCCCTCTAGTCTTACACTGCATTATTATGAACAGCAAGTGCAGATTGCCCTCGTGTATATTTGCGCGAAATTCATAACGAACAAACAAACAATAACCATAAACTTAAATTCTCTCTCAAGCCTACGTGAAAAATATTCATAATATATAACAACAGAGTTATTACGGTTCTCAAAACGCAACACGTTCAACCAGACAACTAATATTTTTCAATCAAACTTTTCGTTTTATTCAACAAAGCAGAAATATTTCAACGTTTGCTTCCATTAAGGACTGATATTTAGTATTGATAACAGTCTTGAAATGTAATATCGATCATTCAACTGTTCCAGAATTGTATTATGAACAATAAGTGGAATATGTTGTAGGCAGCTCAGATATTTTTCATATTTAACAAACTTTTGAAACTAAGGAAAAACGTAGTTTGATGAACTAAAACATTTAAGAAATATATGTTACATACCTCATCAGGGATAATAACATTAAATATCTTGTCTTTTAATGAAGTACACGAATCAAATCCTTTCTGTGTTTGTAGGTCCATTTAACAGCCTCCCAGACGATCTGGACGGTATTTTATTTGAGGAAGTCTACAAATATATAACAAGTGAATGAAAGCCTACAAATAGAAAAGAAGTGAATGGGCTTTCACTATTCGATTTCTATTTGGTGTCGTAATCTTGATGACGTTTAAATATTATTTCACCTTGAAGTTGTCTACTCCTACTTAGTAAATACCTGTTACTTTTAACTCCTTCTTAAAGTATTTTATGGAGTGGCGTGTTTGCTTTCCATTTAAATGTATTCAATGTCTAAACAAACTTAAAGAAACGAACAAAAACACTTGCACAATAACTGGACTTGAAAACACATCGCTTACGTTGCTAGGGCGTGTACAACTTTATAATCTACTGTACTCTGTAGAGTAAAAGTGGAGTGCTGATTTACCCATAAACATATGCATATATACCATGTCATTGCACATTTTCAGTCAATCAATACCTATAGTAATAATCTAGTATGTTGTAATGATATTATGATTTTGCTTAGAACATCTTCACTGTAATTTTATAACACACACACACACATAACGGCCCGGCATGACCAGGTGGTTGAGGCACTCCACTCATTATCCAAGGGTCGCAGGTTCGAATCTCTGTCACATCAAACATGCTTTCCCTTTCAGCCGTGGGGACGTTATAATGTGCGGTCAATCCTACTAT
Organism: Tachypleus tridentatus; assembly: GCF_004210375.1. Taxonomy (NCBI): domain Eukaryota; kingdom Metazoa; phylum Arthropoda; class Merostomata; order Xiphosura; family Limulidae; genus Tachypleus; species Tachypleus tridentatus. The sequence goes on along the minus strand of NC_134834.1, from coordinate 78,158,448 downwards.
TCGTTGGTAAAAAAGTAGCCCAAGAGTTGGCGGTGGGTGGTGATGACTAACTGCCTTCCCTCTGGTTTTACACTGCTAAATAAGGGATGGCTTGCTTAAATAGCTCTCTTGTAGCTTTACGTTAAATTCAAAACAAAACAAACCAGACACATAACTGTTTTCGCTGGAAAAAAACAATAACCTTCCTTCTCAAAAATAAGTCCGTAAGTCATTTGAAAATTAGCCAACGGTCGCTTTTATGGAAATTTTGTCTTATTTAATATAACAGAAATCAAAATCATACGTTAATACCATCTTTAATCATTGAACTTTGTTGTTAACGAATACGGATAAAGCTCGAATATCCGGTTTCTCATGTATTCGTCTTTTAAATAGTTTTCTTTAATGGTATAACAATGAATTGCATTACAATGTCTTCCTATCTCTCTATATTGCAATTTTATAAAACGTAGATTAGAAGAAATTTAAAGAACAGAAAACCTGTTTCATAAGGTTGTAATTTAAAAAAAAAGAAATTATTTTAATAATATTTTGTATGTATCTTGTACATATAAAGAACAAATTAGACAAACATTGATTTAAAACACTAAAATATCTCGTACTTTGTCACACGTTTACGTGTAACACATCTGACACACAGCCGTGATAGCCTATAGAGAAGACAGCTGGTCAAAATCAACTGCTGCAAATGGTTGAGCCATATTTTTACCAATCAATAGTGGGATTGACTGACACATTATGATGTCTTCATTGCTGAAAGGTCGAGCACGTTCGAGGAAGGGGATTCGAAACCGTGACCCGAGCGCCAAATCACCAGGAACAGTCACGTGGAAATAATTACTTTGTCTGTTCACAAAACTACACGTAAGGCTAGCTGTAATTTATTTTAAAAACTACGAATGATTTATTACGATCTATCTGTAATATAAATATTTGTGATAAAACAATATTATCATAAATAGGAGATAAATAACATGTATCAGACAAGCATACATCCTTTTACTCGAATTTTTAGCCTCAAATAGAATATTCGACTCTTTGACTCATTTAAAAAAAACCAATCTATTTAGTTTTCCTGTTTAGTCGAGAAAAATGTTATTTATACAGGTATTGAAATATGTCCGCTTGTCATTTATTACCGATAATGTTTATTCACAATGAAATAACATACCATATAAATAAATGTGGGACACTGTATTCTTATACGAGAGTTATAATATTATTTTTATATTTTTACGCCTCATTTTACTAACAACAGAGTGAAATATGACAGAGTTCATGGACGTGCTACTTAACAAAAAAAAGACAAAGAATGTGAAATATTAGGGAAATACAAACTGGTTTGTAAATGTAGCAAATTTAGAGCTCTAAGTATTAGCAACTAATATTTCGAACATCTAATTAAAATTTGTACAACTCTCACAGTGAAACTTGCTGTTGCAATGTTAAAGTGTACGTTCCGATACCCACCGCCCTACCGCAATTGCATATCGATTATTAATTCCACAATACTTGCTAACTTACACATCAAAATTGTTTTAGCATAACGTACTTAACCCTATGTATGACGGAGGCAGAATCTCCAACGCCGACAAAGCATTTCATTTAATACCAGTGATCAACAAATTGGCTGGTAATGCAACATATAAATCGTGAGTCGAAACACTGTTGATGCGAGTCATTTATTGTATATAAATTATTATGGTATATAATACCTTATGCGAGATACTCTATTCATTACAAAGTCCGTGTGAAGTTACACCACAATAATAATGACCATAATTTAATAAATATTTTTTTTAACCTGGACTGTTACAAGGGTTTTTAAAAACAAACACATGTTAGAACCAAGATAGAAAAATTAATTAGAGGGATGGCAGCTAGTCCTCACCAATCAGCTCCTGGGCCTCTTTTACCAACGAATAGTGGAATTGACCGTCACATAACAACGCCCCCACGATTGAAAGAGCGAGTACGTTTACTATGACAGGGATTCGAACTGCAACCCTCAGATTACGAGTAGAGCGCGCCAAACTACCATGCCAGGCCTTATCGTCTTGTAAACGGGCCCTTATGCATTTGTTTTCCATGTAATGATTATATAGATGGAAAACAAATGCAGAAGAAAATAATTATTCGACAACATTTAGATGGAATACATCTTGATCATATGACCTAGTTTATTTCCACGAGTGCTTCTGTTAATTTCTTTTTAATCAGACAATCTTTTTCGTTTATACTTTTGAAATATCACTTTTTTGACCATAAGTTACCTTATCTTCATTTTGCACTGAATTCAGTTGTTATAGAAGGGTAATTTTATTATTTACACTTTCCTTCTTAGTAATTAAACATAAATTGGTCTTACTTTGTTTTCGGAATCATTGTGTAATTGTTTCAAGCTCCTCTACGTTAAAAAAAATTCTCAACCCAAACGAGCCGTTTTTACATATATATTTTTCTCTACAAGTGGGTTTTCTCGACATCACTGAGTTGTGTAGTTGGTTTTATTTGGATTTCGGTACAATGACCGTTCTGACCTTAGATTAATAATGGTAAGTTCTCAACCACTATTACCTTTATGCTTGGTTTTGACGATTTTAGTTGTGTGTAGTTACACAATGGGCTATCTGGGCTTTGTCCACATGGGTAACGAAACATGAATTTCAGTGGTAAAGTCCGCAGACATAACACGGTATCACATGATTGATTCTTTGAATTTTCGACGAACTTTTTTCCTTACTTTGCAGTTAATTTTAGCATTACTTTGTTTTTAGAATAATATATATCATTAATGCTACTGAATTATTGTTTTAAACAACTCACCAGAATTTTTTTTCTCATCGTAAATTCTGATATTCACAATTTAATATATTCAAATGACTAATACATTAAGGTTACTTGTGGAAAATAAAAGACAAATGAAACGCTACATATCGCTTGCAGTTCAAAACTACAAGAAACTTAGCATTTGCCAAGGTTACTGATTATGAATTATGGAATTTTGTAGAATTTATCTACTGGTCAATGATGACAAGTCCAAGGATATTTTGATTTTCATGTTTACGTCTTGTTGAAGTTTACAATTTTAGCAGTGAAAATAAAATATTATCACGAATTTGTTCTCAGAATTGTTTAAAAGAATAAAATTAGTAACATTAGTATTATTTATTCTTCAAACAACTTATTTGCCCCAATTTTGAACTAAAAGGCCGTCAGTCCACAAGGGTTCATTTCAGCCTTTGAATGACATAGTTAATGGAATTGAATCTCAATTTCTATAACACACCCACTGTCAAAAGTACGGAATATATTCACCGTCATCGTGTCTTGAACCCTGGACCATTAGATCCACGACATCAAATGTTTATTATAACACGTCCGATTTAAGACTCCCGGTCACAAAACCCTGACGTTTTAAGACGTCGCATCAGATTTGAAATATTATATCCCGAAAGGCGCTGATTTGTAGAAATAAATTACTATATTCAGATTTTTTCAAATTTAAAATCCGTGAAATATGAGAAAAGATACAACTGTATACATATCAGTAATGATTTTAGAGACTTCATAGTTTCCATATTCTCCAGAATCAGTATCAACATCATGCTATCTTGTAATTCAGTTTTAACCTCTCAGATCACTTGCCCTTCTCATCACCCTTCTTTTTCCATTTCCATCATCATTTCTTCGCTTCCAGTTAACATTATTTGCTTTATTTGATCATGAATCCAAAGATAAACAGCATCTACAAACACCACAGGTGAACCAGTCTCCTTTCTTTCTATGTTTATGCTCCAGGCAAGACACTTTACAGATTTTATTTATGAGTAAATGTTTTTTTCAATCAGAAGAAAAAGCTCAGTTAAACTGTATTATTGGGTTAAGTCATCTAATCCATTTATTGGCTCTGGCGTTCTTTCCTAAAATTGGGTTAGCTTTCCGCGACTGAGGGTCTTAAATAAGGTCTGTTACTTTTTATCAATGACATGGTAATTAACTAGTTTCATTACAAATTGCCTTACTAGTGTATGTTTATGTGTTTTCTTACAGCAACGCCACATTAGGCTATCTGCTAAGTCCACCTAGAGGAATCAAATCTCTGATTTTAGCATTGTAAATCCGTAGACTTACCGCAGTACCAGCGGGAAAACTGTTTTACTAGTACCTGTTAGAGTGGCTTAATTCTTTAATTCTATTAAAAGAGCACTTACCGAGCGAGGAATGCCTGGAATGACCTAAGAAAAGGAAAAACTAAATTGCAGTGCCATAATATATGAAATGCCAAATATTTCTTCATTATTTACCAAAGCATACTGATATTTTTGAAAACATTTTTACAGAAAAAAATGGATAACATTTTATGCTCTTTTACACTGGTTCCCAGTTATTGTTTAAGAGTTGCTTATTTGCAATAAACAGACAGTCACAGGGAGGAAAGAAGAGGAAATATGAGAAGACTCAACAAACAGATGTGTGTTTGAACTCAAAGAAAAAAATGTTTCTGTTCATAACACCCAGCTTGTTAGATTTTTAATCACTGAATGAAAGCAGTACACCTGTAACAAATGTGTTTTCTAATATCTTTTAATAAATGAGAACAAGAAGTGAGGATTTCGGGGCTAGTTGTGGCCACTAACCGTCTGTTCGGGAGGTGGTTGTTTGGTGTTTTATGGTAAAAAGAACTAGGCTATCTGTGCTAAATAACCGGTAAAATAATTAAAAATAAAGTAAAATTCGTCAAAAGGGTGTGTGCAAGTGTGTTTCTTATAACAAAGCCACATTGAGCTATCTGCTGAGTCCGCTAAGGGAAATCAAGTCCCTGATTTTAGAGTTCTAAATCCGTAGACTTACCGCTGCCTTAAAATAGAATCATGTTAAAACAAAACAAAGTCCGATTTTTGAATTAAAAACTTAAATAGCGTTGAAAGATAAATGGCCCTTAAAAATTAAAAACATTTGTAAGGTGTCCAGAATCATGGGTAAATTTGTGAACAAAACATGTCTAAAATGGTGTCGTTGTTTAGAGTCGTAACGACAGTAAAATGTGGACTATTATGACCTGAGAGCCACCAAGAAACTTTAATGTGTCATTCCCGGATAAAAGAGAATGATGAATTACAAAACTGTAACCAATGCATAGTCTAGTTACCACAACTTCTTTATGATCGTTACGGAAACAAAACGGTCAAAGTCCAATAGTGATTTTATCTGGAAACATTTGTCATTACGTTACTTACTCAAGTCGACTGCCAATTGACGCAGAGTAGAGCCTTGAATACAGGACCGTAGTACATGTATGGAATAGACACAGCAGTGATAGCATCAGAACAGACAAACTTAGCTGCGGTACCAACAAGTTCGTTCTCGCGAATACCAACTTGGCCTGGTATCCAGAAGAACTCGATAGAAGTAGATGTTAAAGCGAAATGGTCCAGTCAATAGGCGAGAATAGGGTGAGAACTAAGGTGAAGCGGTTCCAGGGCCAGTTGAGAGTTAAGCGAGTCCGGTATAAATAGTATATTTCGAGTACGGCTTAGCTTCTGTGTGATCTAGGGCAAGAGAAATGACGTACAGTTCGGCAGTGAACACAGAAACTGTAAAGAAAATTCTGTGCGCAACCACTGAACCCCTACAACCATGACAGAGCCCACAGAGTCAGTGATTTCGAACTATTCATATAAATGGGCATAAATGGATGGTTTGAAACATATTTAGCAAATAAAAAATGTACTTACAATCGGGAGTATACGCTTTTCTCAGATGACTCAAAGTAAAGTAAAATAAGCTATGGTGGGGTGGGCTGACCAGTGGGTACAACAGTGTTATCCAAGGGCAGACAAAATTAATCTAACTGTGCCTGTATATGAAAGCCAAAAGGAACAATGGCACATCGCCTGTTTTGAAAAAGCATGGCCCTCTGAGGAAGAAAAACACAACCCCAGGTGAGAATTTGTGGTAAGGATCGAAGTTTTGAAGCATACAATAAAGACAGTTGCAAACGGCGGAGGTATAAGTGCATGCAAACGCTTTAAGAGCAAGATAAGGTAAAACCGTTTGCTGTGGTCCACTTCAGTAAACGATTGATGGTAGTCTGTAGCTGCCACTCAATAAACCTCATATTCGACGACTGCATACAAACGGATTTGAGCAGGAAAAGGTAAGACCGTTTGCTGTGATCCACTTCAGTAAAGGATTGAGGGCATATAATTAATAGCTGCCATTTAAAAAACCTCATATTCAACGACTGACAAGAGATGTGGAAGTTGTCGACATAGAGACTGTTTGCAACAGTAAGAGGGAATTGTCCTGTGATGGTATTAATCTTTATTCTGAAAAGTGTGACACCCAGGAAACAACCCTGAGGGACTCCAAGTTCTTGTAGGAAATAACTGGAAAAATGTCGAACATACACGATTTTGGAACTAGTTGCCCATTAAAATTTTTAAATAAAAAAGGATAAATGGCCACACAACCCATATAAGTGGAGGTCTTGCAAAATATCATATCTCTACATAGTTTTATAAGCCTTCTCAGAATCAAAGAATACTGACACAAGATGTTATCACTTGAGAAGTGCTTCTATGATTGACATTTCAAGTCGAATTAGGTGGTCCACGATGAGTGCTGTCGTCGGAACCCACACTGGGTGGGCAAAAAGGGGTTGTTTGATTCAAGCATTAACCATCCTTTTTAAGGTCTTACAGAGACATCTCGTCAAAGCAATTGGATGGTAGTTTGAAGTAATCCTGGGATCCTTCTCAGGCTTAGAGAAAAGCAGAACATTAGCCTGGTGTGATGCATCAGGAAAAACATTCTCCTGCTGGGTCCAGTTAAAAACAACCAGAAGAATAGCTAGAGAAGCAGGAAGGAAATGACGCAGATTCTCGTAGTGTATATCATCATGTCCGACTGAAGTACTGCCAGACCGATCAAGAGCTAGCTTGAGTTCTACACGTATAAAGGGAAAATTATAGTCGTAGAGATGATCAGTCTGAAAGGAAATAGGCGAAAGCTCTGCTCAAGTCTTGATGGTTAAGAAGGTGGAGGATGAATCAGAAAGGCTAGATACTCAGCAAAAGCTTTCGCCGAGAGTATTGGCGAGGTTCTGGGAATCAGCAACTTACTGACCATCAGAGAGCAAGGTCGAAAGAGAAACAGAATTATACTGCCCACTGACCTTCTGAATCTTGTCCTATATGACTTTGGAACTGATGGTAGAAAATATGCTGCTTGTGAATTAATCTAAGATTGCTTCTGGCTTTGGCATCTTACCTGCCAAGCATGTGCATGGCTCGCTGAAAAGCGATTTGGTTCGAAAGTTTATGAGCCTTCCATACCATATGGCAGGCATGATTCCACCACAGACGAGGATACCGTGAAAAACGTGTTGAGGTTTTAGGAATACAATGAGCAGCTGCCTGGATAATACAGTCAGTCAGTGCTGCCACGCAGTGGTATATCGATAGCAGACGACGGCAGGATCAAGTTCTGCAAGTTGGCTTGATCCAGATTCTACCAGGCCATTCGCAAAATGACAGGAAAATTCACTGCCCCGTGAAGGGGAGCAGACTGAAAAATCAATAGCAGTAAAAGACTAACTAGGCGCATGAAAATAAGTATAAGAACCAGTATTGAAGAGATAAATGTTGTGATCTGAGAGAATAAGTTCTACAGAGCGACCACTCCCATCCATATCAGCACCTCTCCAGAGGGGATGATGTCCATTAAAGTCCCCTGTAATAAAAAGGGAGACGGCAACTGTTCAATGAGAACGTCAAGGTTTGATTGATCATAGATCTTTCCAGGAGACAGGTAGAAAGAACAAACAGTGATGGTACTACACAAGGAAACACGGATGGCTAAGGCCTATAATGGTTTGTTAAGTGGCAAAGACAGGGTGAGCACATGCTGATTTTCTACCAGTGCCACACCTCCATGCACTCGTTCATCACTAAACCTGTCATTTCTGTTCAAAGAAAACTGCCAAAAGGTGACTGTATCGGTAGGTTTTAGAAATGTTTCTTGTAAGGAAAGACATACAGGATGGTAAGAATCAATCAGTGCTTTGATGTCAACCAGATTAGAACGAAACCTCAATAGTTTCACTGTATCAAAGTGACCATTTTTTATTTATGTGTAGGTAAATGGGGTGGAGATATTTGTTTTCAACCACGTCTTTTTTCTTTATTCGAGTAACGTCTATCAATCTCCATGGATCCAGCCTTGGGTCGATGGGCCAGAGAAGGCGATGGACCTGTGGAGACGCGCGTACCCGGAACCGAAGGAAGTGGATTCGGAGATATGCTGGAAGGAATGGTAGGGAAAAAGATGGGTGTTAACGTTGATTCATCAATTTTCTTAACCATGGAGGGCAAAAGACTTTTCACATAGTTTGAGAACGGTTCATTTAGAGGCACGAAGAGATCCGTTTGCACTCCCACTGCAGTAGTGGAATGAAGTGCAGCAGCATACAATCGAGATGGAGTAGTAGACAGTAACTTTCGAGCCTCTGGGTAAGAAATGTTGTGAACTGTTTTCAAATGCTGTACTTCTTTTTCTTCCACCTACCTAGGGCAAGAACAAAAGTGAGATTGGTGAAATCCACTTCAATTAACACAATGAGGGTCTATTTCACACTCACAGGCATTGTGGTCCTTGCCACCACAACGAGCACACATTGAGGAGCCACTACATGTCTTTGAGTGATCAAACCACTGATATTGAAAAGTCCGAGAGGGTTCAGAATATATAGCCGTACCTTGCAATTAAGGTAACCTGTCTTGATGGTGGAAGATGGGCGTAGTGATGTAGACATCAAAACTGGGACATTGTTCGGCATCACTATTTCATTTTGCAAATAGAGATACACCGCACTGCAGAAACTCCTTGGGCAGAAAAAAAAACAGTGAGGATCTCTGACTCGGGAATGTTCTTCAAATCTCTCTCAACAATACCTCCTCGTGACGAATTCAAAGTAGATGGGGAGTGACCTCAATGGGTATATCCTCAATGGCCTTCGAATGCAAGAGGATTTCACTGTCTTTAGGAGTGCATGTTTCCATCAATATGTCACCAAAATGAAGCTTTTAGCCTGACTTAGAAGAGCCAACAAGTCTCTTTAGTCCCTTCTGAATAAATAAGAGAGACATTTGTCTTGAAGATTTGTCTAATAAAGAATGCAATATCAGAAAATGAGGTACAAGTGTTGAATAAGTTGGAGATTGTTGTTTAGAATCTTCAGGATGTAATCATTCACTTATGGTCTGTTTTTTTATTATTTTATTTTTGTTTTGAGCTGGGGAATCCATAATAAAGAATGTTTCTGTGCCCACTAACCTTACCAAATGTGAAACAAGACATTGCAGCAATGTCAAGGTTTCGTGAGAACTATACCCCAAAACCAGCATCAGACACAATGTCTACAACACTCGTTCAAAACATCCAACACTGGTAGTTGGTTGATCCTACCCCAAGTGGATCAGCCGATAGACCCTGGGGGGCACCCCAAGGGCGCCAGTCTTTAGGAATACAAGGCGAGAGTGGTGTGTTAGGGTTGAAACCCTCAACCACGAGGATCCTCTCCTCCCTTTCATTGATCGCCACGCACAGCATACACATGGATGGATGTTTAAATCCCAGAGGAGGTAAACTGAAAGAATAGAATCTTTTCTGGGAGGTCGTTTAGAAATTCATTCGAACTGTGGATCATTACCTTAAGTTTATATTTTTCACACAATTTTTCACAGAGGATGGATGATTTTGATATTGCTCTTACAGAGCTTCAGAATTTAAAACTATGGTTTGGATGCTTCACGACACGTGATTAATTCCAACTTAATCATCATTATTAAGTTTTAAAATGATTAACATACTTAAAGTTGCTATAATGCGTTAGTGCCTCTTCTGCTAGAGCATTTACATCATATTGTAATCTGTAGTAATAATCACATCCACGTGGATAATCGAAAAGATGAAATTCGTTAATAGTTTACAACGTGTGTTAGAATTTCATCTTTTCGATGGTGGTGCACCAATCATTTGTTTGCTTATACTTGTTTTTATATTTTCAAGGTTGGCATGGCCAGGTGAGTTAAGGCGTTCGACTCGTAATCTGAAGGTTGAGGTTGCGAATCCCTGTCACACCAAACATGCTCGCCCTTTCAGCCGTGGGAGCGTTATAATGTTTCAGTCAATCCATTGAGTGTTGGTAAGAGTAGTCCAAGACTTGGCAGTCGGTTGTGATAACTAGTTACCTTACCTCTAGCCTCACACTGCTAAATTAAGAACGGCTAGCGCAGATAGCCCTCGTATAGTTTTGCGCGAAATTCAAAAACCCAAATATAGTTTTCATGGTAAAATAATTTGTACCTTAATGGGAAAACAGCCGATTTTCGCCGGTCGAGAAAAACGGACACAAATTTATGTAAAAACGCCAGAGCCGAAAAACGGATTGGAGACGCAAGCCTACGTAAGAGTAATCCAATATGTAACGAATTTGCTGTTATATATTTATTTTAATATCGATATCTGTTTGAGTTAAATACATATATTTTGAAATTCATGTAACTTTTATGATTGAACGGGTATTGCGAAATTCCTGCCAATTTCATAAATTTGTAGAAGATTATCTAGTATGAGAATTAAAAATATATCTTCGTGAAATTTATTGTTGTCAACTGAACTTTCTAGGACCTCGCCTTAATGTTTATAAATTGAGGTGCGAAAAGTCAGTATATATTTTTGGTTTGTTATAAACTTCGAAAGCAATAACTGTGATTAACGCTTTTTAATCGAGAAACTATAGATATTTGACCAGGAACGTTCAGAGATTTTGAACGTTACAAAATATTCAACTTCAGTGAATTCACATCAGACATCAATATTTTTATGAAAATTATAACTTCAGATGCAAAAGGCCAGATTGTAAACAGCGTAAGAATAGCGAAGAATACAGAACTAGCTAGATCTATGTTAAATGAATTGTATTTACCTTAACTCGGAATTAATTCGATCATGAACCCTTCATAAAATTCAGAAGTTCCAGATAAAAAAAAAAAAAAAGACTTTGCAAGTTTGTAAATCCTCTGTATGTAAATCATTATTTGTATTAACTATTTAAAATAGCCGCTATTATAAATAATTTTTGTATATTAAAATATATTTGTATTAAGAAAGTAAACTGTGTCTACCAATCTTGTTGGCAAACGTCATAAATTTGATATATCTCTACATTTAATAAACTCTAGCTAAAATTGAAAGTTAAGCCAGTTTCATGCTATTTGAAATCGTAATACGTAACATAATAAATCGGAGACTCCTTCGAGATAGTTATAAAGACGTAGTAAATAATACAATCTAAAAGAATTTATTCTGATTGAGAAACACACACGCATAAGTGAAATCAGTAAAATTCTCTTCCATTAACATAAACATAAAAAGGTTGGATCCTGGTTCACCTGTGGTGTTTGTAGATGCTGCTTACCTTTAGATTCATGCTTGAATAAAGCAAATCATTAACTGGAAGAGAAAAAATGATGCTGAAAGGGAAGAAAAAGGACAAGTGGTTTGAGAGGTTAAAACTGAATTAGATTAAAAGAAAGCCAGGTGAACGATATTGATTTTGAGAAGATGGAAACGATGAAACCTCTGAAACCATAACTGATATTTTTTCATACTTCATGGATTTTAAATCTGAAAAAAAAAGATACCGAATTGTAGAGTCAAGTAGTTTATTTCTTCCAAGCAGCGCCTTCTGGGATATAATATTTCAAAATTTGGCTCAAAGCCCTGTGGGGTCGGTTTTTTTAGTGACCGCGGGTCTTCAAATATGTGTTGTAAAAATGTTTTCTTAAGAATGGAGAGAAATTCGATATGTGGTCAAAAACGTCGTGAAACTATACCAGGACACAACGATCTGAATTATGAAAACAATGGAGATTTCGATGGTGGTGGGTGGTGATGGCTAGCTGCCTTCTCTCTAGTCTTACACTGATAAATTAAGGATGGCTAGCGCAGATAACCCTCACGTAGCTTTAGGCAAAATTTAGAATCGTACAAAATAAGTTAAAAACATTAAAGGTAGTACATTAATATTTGTTGAAAAGAAAGGTTGAAAATGACTAAAACCTGACACATGATTAAGCCCAAAACATATAAAATAAATACAATACCAGAACAATTGTGCTAGTACTTAAAATTTATTTTTAATCTGTACTCTTGTAGTCATATCAGTTAAAGTTATACAATTATCAGTTCAGCCTTAGTAACTGACATACCTGAAAATTACGTGAAGAACCAGAGTAACACCGCCAATTCAACAGTTATTTATATAATTAATCGGTTATCTAACATTTACAGTTTGTCACACGATTAAAAGAAAAACTGGTTATGCATTTTTAAGTTATTTTAATGATATTTCTTAGACATATGAAATGTGAATTTCAATATATCACTTGTTATTTAATAGATCGCAATAATAGATCCGAACTGCCTAAAAAATATCACAAGCCAACTATAACTTCAAACACTAATCTGAAAAATGTAACCCTAGACTCACTTTCAAATGTAAAATGGGTAAAACAAAAAGTAAAAAGAAAGATTTAAGCACAGAAGTTTTTGTACAAAGGTCACAAACTCACTCAAAATAAATCCTAAGTGTGTATATAAACGCAATAAACTTGAAGTTTAGAACAGTAACAAATTAATCTTCACAGTCACTTTGATTACAATAAAATAAATTTAACAACGTACATCTTTGTCAAACCACTCTTCAAGCCAATAGCATTAACATGGTTGAGATACAAGAAGTCTTTAGAATGACACAGGATTTTATCTTCCTGTTCGCTGGATGCTAGTTGATTTTGCTAACAGTTCAATAGCAGTTTATTGCTACGGCTGCACGTGTTTTCAGTTTCCACGAGAGATGTAATAGTATGCAACATAATAATACAATGATAATTAAGAATTTAATTTGTTTTGAAATATGCCTTGTAATCGTGATTTCATTTTGCCTTTGTTTTCTTAATGAAACTCTACAAAATAGGCTATCTGCACTTTGTCCACCGCAGAGAATCGAACACCGGAGTTTAGCGTGTAAGCTAGTCCTTTAATAATGAGATTGAAAAAAAACTAACTAAAATGAAGATTCTCTCTTTTATGAGTAAACAAATAGGTAAAGTTTGTTTTACTTAATACATCTTGTGGCACTGAGGCTTGCAAAACATATTATCAAAGTAGTCAAGTCTTGAAAATAACACTCTGCTTGAAGGTGTACTAATGTTCTAATAAACTTACAATGAAAACAATATAAACATTATATGCAATACCTAGTTTAGATTATTGTCGAATCTGTGTGAAAACAATAACGATAACTTGCATTTGAAAAGTGGAGAAAAATGGTGCTGAAGAGCCACATACTTTGTTTGCTTTTTCTTTTCCAGGGTCGTAACTTAGATGCGAACCTTCATAGGGAGAGGAAGTCACATAATCTGACCGTACAAGTGCGGTCTCATTTATAGATGTAGGAAATGTATACTGCTTAGTTCCAGTGTGAAATAACTGACAAAGTAGCAGGTACTGGCACAATTATATTTCAGATGCGTGTCCATATTACACGTAGCAGCAAGTGTAATCATGTGTCAAAATTGACGTCATCTTTCTCATTGGATTGGGTATTTCGTACTACTTTGGCAAGCTGCCAACATACTGATGTTCTTATTGGTGGAAATATTTCTAACTACCTATCACTAGCAGTGTGTACCTCCCCTCCTAGTCGTACACACCTCAGTTGCATGTCAAATTCGATGATAAAGAATATATTAGCAAGAAGTTAAATATAAAGAAATACCAATAGAGGAGTTGACTTGGTTCTGCTAACTCACATGCTTGTTTGTAACACATTTATAAAATTATGATGGCTACACTTTAGAAATCTTTCTATATCAAAATTGTAGTAATTCCCAATAAACAAACTGTACCTTGGATTTGTGTTTATTCGTTTCATGGATATCTCTTACACTAGAGACAACATTTAGAAAGAAACGTTCTGAAACTAAGAGAAAAGTGTTTTCATTCACAAAACATTAATCGTTCAGTTACCTTTCTCTTATACAGCGGCATATCTGCATATTTATATCGCTAGAAACCGAATTTCGATACCCACGGTGGAGAGATCACATATAGTCCACTGTGTGGTTTTGTGTTTAGTAACAGATAACAATTACCATGTACTAGCTGTTCGATAAAGATTTTAAATATAATATCTCGAAAAGTCTGTTTCGATGAATGAAGGTATTATCCATATACTTTATGATTAAACCAAAGAAACAAATGAATATTATTAAAAGGATTTCAAAGATATCAAAATATTAATAATAAATCCAGGAAAAATACGGAAGTTCGGAGTTTTCAGAATGGTGTGTTTATTTCTTACTCAATGTTACTAGTGGATGGAAGGTGCACTTTTCCCAAGCATCCTGCTAATGTCTGTAGTTAAGCGCCTTCTGGTTGTAATGTTCGTTATCAAAGTTCGTTTTTAATATACACTTTGAGACTTGAGAATTGTATTAAATAGTTGACTAACAGCTTCCCTACTTGTTTCGTCAGACAGTTCGTCTTCATTCTGATTGTTAGACGTTTCGCTGTCAATGATCATTCCAGGCAGCAAAGTCGTTTTGCCACTATAAAGAGTTTTGTCTTTTTGATATGTATAGAGAGGTGTGTGTTCCATTGGTCGCTTCAATGGAAAGGTCACTTTGTCTAGGAAGTGAGCAACCAAGCAACAAATCGCCTACGTGAATAAGAGAAAAAAAATATGATTAACATGTCAGTCTCAAATAGATAAGATAGTTTGTTTATTTTTTGATCTTATGTTCACCATTCTAATGTCAGAAACTGAATTCAAGTAACTTTTTGTTTGCTTGCTATTTACATTTCATAGTTTTTTTAAAGATGTCGGATATTATCAAACGAGATTGTGTTAAATGCCAATATTTTTTTACAGTAAGCAATTTTTGTACCTATCATTTAAATAGAATCCTATCAAACCATAATCACTTACATTATAATTTGCTTGCAACAAGCTTCTTTCATTTTGATCAACATGATAACAAGTGTATTGATCATACACACACGTTAAGATTTCAAAATATTTTATTTATACAACAAAGGTTTGGCAATTAACATGCATATTAAATACATTGCAAACACATGAAGTAGCCTAAATGTACTATAATACTAACTTTGACACACAGGGTTTCTAAATACGTGTATTCATCAATTTTTAGTACACATGACTCTCTACTTCCTGTAACCTTTATGGTACCGATGTCGTAAAATGGTCAAGAAAATAAATATGGATTTAGTACAAAAATATATTTTTAATCTCACAGCTACATATTGACATACATAAAATACTGGCATTATATTATGTATTTTAATATGTTTTGTTGATATTAGATTGTTATAAATATCTTAAAAAGAAAAAACTTACCAAGCCAGTGAAAACAAAAGCAAGGACAGTAGTAGACCAGGACATCCCAAGGTTTTCCAGCATCACTCCGGCAGAAAATCCTCCAATTAAATTCCTGAATTGAAACAGTTCAGATACAATAGATCTATCATTGGTTTAGTGAATATTGAGGATAAAATAAAGCAGACAATTACGAGTAGAAAGTAATTTAAAACATGGAATAAACTAGCAAAAATTAACATAAATGCCATACTTGAAAATGTAAAATAAATATAGATGAAAAGAGTATGATATACAGAACAAAATATTAAATTTTGTTATTTACTTGCCAACTTTAATCATAACAAATCTGTTTCTACGAAGTATTTATTTACAACTGTACCACTGAAATGGCTAAAAATGTAAGTAATTTATTTGGCCATTTGTTTTAGTACGATAAACAATGAAGTAACCGAGCTGCTGCGTCCGTAACGATGATCGAGTCACAAGTTCGTAAAATATTAGCTGAGCTACTGAAGATAAAAAAAAAAACCAACAAAAATTTGATACGTAAATCTTTGCAACATGAGACAGTTAAACGTAAGAAAATGGTCACTGAACTAAATGGCATAGCTCTCCCACAAAAACTACAGTAAGTAAATAAATATATAGGTACATATTTAATAGAAGTTTCTGGACGAGTTTAAAGGTGTAATTTTAAATCAATTCTACATCAAACTGCTACATTTGTACAGGTATTAATACTTACCCAAGAGGAATGCAAAATGAAATTATAGAAGAAACGAGACTATATGTCCTGAAGTCTTCTAAAAACCCTCCTTTCTGTCTAAAATAAGAAAAATATAAGTTGTAATGTTTACACTAATGAAGTAGTAATTTTTAACAGATTAAAAATAACAATGGTTATGTTAAACATATTTTATTAGCCAACTATGACAACAGGTTGAAGAAGAATCGACCAGTTATGACGCTCTGGGAAGGTAACTTGTCCGACTATACTTTCTATTAGAGAAGTCTGAAGTCTTATATTTGATTTACTGTTTTGAAAGCTATTATGGCATTAATTTATTTAAGATGTTTTCATATAAATTCTTCAGTGACCTCAAGACGTATTTCACGTGTATTTTTGTTATAAATTCAGAAATGTTATGGCCTGTGTATCGTGATAATGACTGTCATGAATTTATTTTCACACTAATAAATAACCTTTACATTAAATTATGTTCCGCCAGGGTGCGGATTAGCTTTGTGATAGAGCTCTGTATTTCATAGCTAGTGAGCCGATTTCGATTCGTTACAATACCATAAAATAATTTTTGCATTTTAGGTTGTGGAGGAATTATAAGAGTGGTAGTCAAACTCCTTAGCACAGATGGTGAATGGTAAAGTGTCGCTAACTGGCAATCAGTGATTCAAAATTAGAAATGGCGGCATATAGTGTAAGTAAATTTGTTATAAGATACAAATACTCCAACGAAAAAAAAACAAGTTTAACTATAACACAGAGACATAATTGATAATAACCATTTAATGAATTGGGTTAAAATTATTCTATCAAATTCCATGTACTAAATATATAACGTTGACATTTTTTGTAATATTATATACCTTTTATGATGATATGCAATGTAGCTTTCAATACCTTTATTTTAGATTTGTTATCTTAACTGATTTAAATAAATGTTTTCATCTGGACAGAATATTATTAAGTGCTCATAAAACTCTTGGTGTGATTACTTTGATGACTATCTTATTCAAATTAATTTAGAAGACTGTAGAATGTAACATTATTCGTACATAGATCTCGACACATACCTCCAAACATTTGGACTCCTAGGGGGCGTCTGAAATGAGGATCTGTGAGTAAGAATACTTAGAAGTAATTAACTAAACTTACCTGACTTACCCTAAATTTGTTGAATGGAAACAGAAGAAGATGAAACAACCTGGCTAATATACCGCAGCCAGGCTTAATAAGAACGAGGAGTCAGAGGACTTAACTGGTAAACTGAAGAATAACAACAAGAGATGGAGTCCTAGTTGGTACATTGCAGAACAAAAAGAATACGAACAAAGAATGAGGTGACATGTCTAGAGATGTTGAAT
Organism: Tachypleus tridentatus; assembly: GCF_004210375.1. NCBI lineage: Eukaryota > Metazoa > Arthropoda > Merostomata > Xiphosura > Limulidae > Tachypleus > Tachypleus tridentatus. Next base: position 78,140,870 of record NC_134834.1, on the reverse strand, counting down.
AAACACAGTAGGTAAAAGGACATACCTGACAGATCGCACAAGTGCTATATAAGAATGAGACAGTCTAACCAGAATAATTTAGAAGGCTGTCTAGGATCTGTGGATAAAATAACTTACCTTGTAGACTGCATACACGCTCAGTAGAAACAGGAGTTATTAACATCTTTCTGGCAGACAGTAGGCAGACTCAATAGAAGCAGAATATAACAGGAGTTACTTAAATATATAAAAAAGGAGGTTCGAAGGCATACCTGGGGAATCACAAAATAGACTGAATAACTACATGCGATAAGGACTTCTGGAAAATCGTAGTCACACTGAATAAGAGCAGAAAATAAAAGGGCCTACCTGGCAAACCGCAGACAGGCCGAATAAGAACAGGAGATGAGAGGACCTGCCCCTAGTCCCTTCAGCAACAACCCCGCGGTAACCAACCATACACAACTGTTAAGTAAATATTTCTCAGTGTATTAAATCAATTTTAGAATAGAAAATATAATATTTTCTTTAAAACGCTATAGCACCTAAACTACTCAAATAACTGCAATAACAATTATTTTGCTTAATACAGGCCAGTGCCAAATACCATTGTAAAAACATTTAGTTTTTAATGCATATGAAAATATTATATCATTATAATACATTATTACATGTGCCATCATAAAATACTGTAATATGGATTACGATACGTTTTTGTATAGCTAGAACTTTAACTCTGTAATGCATGCACTGAAATAACAGTTTGTTTTAAAAATCCATCATCTTATATAGAATGCGTTATGATGACAATGATTCTTTCCCCCACCGTTTGTCTAGAACAGTATTTTGAGCTACTGTGATACAATAAAACAGAAAAACAGTACCTCTTAACATATAGCACATTGTATGCGTAAATTGAAATCTTTTAAACCGATGTCAATATAAACTGAACTCACGATAAATTTTTAATCTACAGTGTCTTTAACAAAATCAATTATCAACATAATCGTCTTAATTCATTTGTTTTGAATTTCGCGCAAAGCTACTCGAGGGCTATCTGCCCTAGCCGTTCCTAATTTAGCAGTGTAAAGATAGAGGGAAGGCAACTAGTCATCACCACCCACCGCCAACTCTTGGGCTACTCTTTTACCAACGAATAGTGGAATTGACCATAACATTATAAACCCCCCACTGCTATTAGGGCTAGCATATTTTTTTTTATATTTTACGGAGTTTCGAACCCGCGACCATTCATCTTAATACGAAAATTAAATAGACCTTCATATGATGCACTGTTAACATTTATGATGCGAAACATCTAAAAGCTACTCAGAAAATTAAGACTAATTGTTCACTTAAAGCATACCACAGCCAATTGCACAACTCATCTGAAACAGGCATCGTCAATTTCACTTACAATAAATATCAAGTTACAAACTGATTAAAATTTGACTAGTCAACTTGCATGAAAGAGTCGCATTTGGCAGTTAGTAAAAGAGCAGTCCAAGAGTTGGCGGTGAACAGTCTTACACTGATAAATTGAGGACGGCAAACGCAGATAGTCCTCTTGTAGCTCTGCGCGAAACTCAGAAAACAAACAAACATATTTGGCAAACATTATATTCGTTGGTCATTATGAGCCTTCTGATATAGATTCAATCCCTGCATGTTAGGGATATGCTTATGGTCAATGGATTGAAGACTTTCTGTCTCCCAGTAAAACATCAAATTTAGGTTAAGGCATACAAGTCCAAGGAATTATTACAGGTAATCTATATGATTAATACCGAAAGTTCCTGCTAGTCAATCCATGGCCTGCAATAGTTTCCTGTTTAAGGTGGCCCATCATACAGTTCTGTCAGTATGAAGTCGAATATTAAACTGTATCAGTTTGGCTGAAAAATGTCAACCAGTAAATTCTTTATGTCACATCATACAAATGCTTCCCTACATCATAATAAACTGGCACCAAAATTGTAATATTTAATGATGTTGTGACGAGCATAACCATCACTGTTTTTTCGTTAACCACGAACTCGTCGATCAATAAGTAAGTTGTGAAATACTGAGAAATTTTCCAAACATCCAGTGATTGTTGTTGCTAATTTTTGTAACTTCAACACAGAGTCAAAATGGTAAATGCAAGACTGAAATCTGTCTTTTTATCCTGCAATCTGACTTGTGACGTCTCTTCTTTACTGTTTGGTCATTGATAAACATCCATGTTGATGTCCAACAGCTCATATAGAGTTGTTAGTCAATGTACTGATGTGGCTGAGCCCACCGAACGGAATCGAACCTCTGATTTTAGCATTGTAAATCCGTAGACTTACCGCTGTACTAGCGGGGAGCTCTTCTCCACATACTAACCTAAATTAATCTAGGTATGCGATGATGCTATGGCATTTTGTTGAATTCATTATTCGATATCATTGGTTTCTTCGTTTGAAAGGAGACTTTGTGACATTGAGGCTAATTTCACTTATTATGAAAAAAAAACGAAAAATCATTAAAATATTCAGACCACTTTTGTTCCAGTGTTTCTCTAGATCAAATTTTCATTTGAAATTCATTTAAAGTAGGAAGCTTTAACATTAATAATCATAAAACGATGCATTCAAGAACGTATAATATAAAGTTCTGAAACATAAACTTACGGAGAGAGTGAAAAAAACGCAAGCGGACCGATTAACGCAAAGGCCACAACCAGTATAAGAGATCCAATGCACTGAAGAATGTATTCCAGTTTCTGTTGAAATATCGGACATAATAAGACTGTGTGATTATTTCAGCATTGCAAAATAAACCCCTATAACAAATCTGATATTGAATTTTTTTATCTATTTCGATAAGCAAATATTCATCTTATTATGTATTTCATTCTCTAGAAGATCATAACTCAGTGAAGATAGTTATTGTAGTAAAAAATCTTTAGTTGTGAATGATTAAAAAATTATACTATTAATATTTTGAAAAATAAATCTGCAAAATAAGCGTAAACTATAATCTAAGTTGTACGTATTTTGTCAGACAAGGCTAAAAGTTATGCGTTAAAGCATTGTCGTTGTTAGAACATAATACTGAGATAAACCAATCTAAGCCTAATAGAAAAAGTACTGAAATGTGAGATGAAACAATGTATGAATTTTAATATCATATGCTACATCTTCAGATGAAGAATTCCTTAAGCATGTTAGTGTTACATCTGTACATAACCAAGAAATTGTACATTTGTTGAACCAAATAATTTACGTCTTAAACTACGTTCTTTCCTATTTTACTTTTACAGACGTGACAGTGCAGTAAGTACGACATGGTTGAATTTATACCGAAGACGTAGTTTTAAAATTAAAAAAAATAAATAGAAAATTACTGATTTTTAATAGCATCGAAGTAACCGTTTGTTTTAATTTCAAGTATTAGGGAAAAGTCTTTTTCACAAATATTCCTAGTTTAAACAGAAAACGGAACAATGGATCTATTTCTGAAACATTTTTAAATTGGCAAGAGCTACTAATACTGTTCAAGTTTACGTGATTCTTACCAGTTTATCTGCTAATTTTCCTGCAATTGGGGAACTGAAGGAGTAAGACAAGAATAAACAGAGATAGATACAACCAATTTCCAAGGGATGCAGAGAGAACTGAAAAGAAAAGGCGTAGCTGATTAATTACACATAAACAAAGAAAAACCTTGCATGACCAGGGAACATCTTTTCGTTGTTGATAATGACGAAATTATGGAAAGAACAAGTAAAACTGTCTTTCATAACTTAAATAAACAGTTAACTGTGCTGTGATTTAATTACTGTTCCTTGTAGGTAAACAAATCGATATTTGAAATAACTTTTATCTCATACAAAACAAAAAAGGCACGGTTGTCATAAATTTCATGAGGTTGTTTCTTCATTACCTGCTGCAAATGATCGCTAAGGGTAATTAAAATAAAAGCATCAGCTACGACGTTCAGGATCACACAAAGCATTGCGAGAATAGTTGATGGTAATTTCAGGATGTGCAAATATTCTCCAACTGTTAATGCTGCGGAATTCTCTCCAGATTGGTTATCTGTGAATAAAAAAAAAATTATTATCCAGTTTGTGTTTATAGGATGCACACATATATTATTTAAATTTTACAGTAGTCGACTTTTCTCCATATTGAATATCTGTTTTCAAAAAACCCACAAGAAATGATGCTTTTAAAGCAGGTATGTTTTATAATTTTATTTCATTTCGTATGTGATGTATAAATAGTCCTAACAGTATATTTTCATAAGGTTCTTGGATTATATCGATGTTACTTCTGGATCATCAATTTGTTAATTAATTCAAGTTAAAAAACGGTTACCCTTTTTCAATTAGTGCATCTAAAAAAAAGAAAGACGAATTGTCGGTCAGTTATTTTGTAAATAAAGTGAATAACGTAGACAAGTGTTAACTACACATCATGAGTTCTTCGTGAATATTATGTTATATGTTAATAACATATTTCTTAATACCAGTTTAACTGTTTTTTGGGCTTTTACTCACCGTTGTCTGTAGTAACAGTACGCACAGCGACACCTGATGTGAGGATTATTAATGATCCAAAAACAGTAAAGGGTGTATGATATCCTCCTATCTAGTGAAAGAAAAATGCTATGTTTAAAAGCCATTATAACTTCAAACTAAGATACATTCATTTGTTAAACCTGATTAGCAGAATGCTTAAAATAAGCATTAATACGACATTATCAGCATATCTATAGATATACCAAATGTGTAGATATCACACATAATTTTTAATTATTATTTAAAGGATACCAAGTTTAATACTTTATTTACTTTTTTTGTGTAAAGCTACACAATAGGTATCTGCACTCTCCCCATTAAGAAAAATCGAACTAGGAATTTTAGCGTTGTAAGTTATTTTGGACGGATATTTATAATTAACTAATACTTATGTTGATAGTTTTAGTTCTGAGCTCTTTCTAAATTAGTACATAATACGACAACTGTTAATTAATTGATGAAATTATGCAAACGTATGAAAATTAATAGTAAAGTTGCTATTGTTATTCTTGTTTACAATTTTTTCTTCTGTTTTACTCAAAAGAAAACACTGACCACAAAGTTCCTCTGAAGTAAATACATAACGCCTAATTACGAGGCTTATGAGGCAATTCTAAAAACTGCAACCTCGTAATGAGCATGTTTGTCGCAATTTACCATGAAAAGAACACTTGAAGAAACGACAGATAATAATGCCTAGCTTTACCCGACTATCAACTGAATGTTAGTTCCAGAACAATGCTTTCCTTGATCAGCAGATAACTTAACGGATTTACAGGAATATGTTTCATGACAAGCAGATCACTTAACGGTTTTACAGGAATATGTTTCATTACAAGCAGATCACTTAACGGTTTTACAGGAATATGTTTCATGACAAGCAGATCACTTAACGGTTTTAGAGGAATATGTTTCATGACAAGCAGATCACTTAACGGTTTTACAGGAATATGTTTCATGACAAGCAGATCACTTAACGGATTTACAGGAATATGTTTCATGAGAAGCAGATCACTTAACGGTTTTACAGGAATATGTTTCATGACAAGCAGATCACTTAACGGTTTTACAGGAATATGTTTCATGACAAGCAGATCACTTAACGGTTTTACAGGAATATGTTTCATGACAAGCAGATCACTTAACGGTTTTACAGGAATATGTTTCATGTCAAGCAGATCACTTAACGGTTTTACAGGAATATGTTTCATGACAAGCAGATCACTTAACGGTTTTACAGGAATATGTTTCATGAACACTAAATCTTGAGATTTTTAATGAACAATGTTTCCGTTTCACCAAAACCTTCCCAACGATGTGTGTATATATTAAACAGTTCTGTTCCACCAAAACCTTCCCAACGTTGTGTCTACATATATATATATATATTAAGCAGTTCTATACCACCAAAACCTTCCCAACGCTAGGTATATATTAAACAGTTCTGTACCAAATAAGTCATTAACAATATTCTCATCTCTATCATAATAAGTACATAATTGTTTCGGTGTACATTGCTTAGAAACCAAGCTTAATCACCAAGTTACGTTCAAGCATATGATATAAACAAAATAGTCTGATTTCTTTTGAATTTCGCGCAAAGCTTCACAAGAGCTATCTGCGCTAGCTGTCCCTAATTTAGCAGTGTAAGACCAGAAGGAAGGCAGCTAGTCATCATCGCCCACCACCAACTCTTGGACTACTCTTTTACCACGGAATAGTGGGATTGACCGTAACATTATAACGCCCCCACGGCTGAAAGGAAGAGCATGTTTGGTGCGACAGGGATTCGAACTAGTGACCCTCGGACTACGAGTCGAACACCTTAACCCACCTGGCCATGCCGGGCCCAAGTTCGACAAGGCGACTGTATGATCAGTTGGCCTTGTCGCTATCTTACGTTTGAAACAATTAATATTAATTACAAAATGTAATTATAATTTTTTACATATACAAACACTGGCATTGTCAGTAAGTGTCACCTTGTTATCGATCAGTTACAGTGTATTAATCAGCCAGTTTTGAGTTTGCGACTTTAGGTTTATTTGCGAGTTAAGCCTATCGCTCGGTGACCTTATTGAATTGCCGGTAAAAAGAAAATACGTTTTTGTCCTTTTCAGGGAAACTAAAACTTTGCATTATTTCTGTTGAATAATAAACAGAAAATAAGCCCAAGGACAGAGACTTTTATAACAATATTAATAAGCCATGTTAACATTTTCAAACAATTGTTTGGCTAACATTAAATGCTGAATTTTATGAAATTAGAGTTTAGATCTATCTATTCTACTTGCCACATAAAGAAAACTTCCAAGAACAGGCCCTGTAATCATTCCGATTGTAACTACTGTTTCTGTGAGACCCTGAAAATGAAAACAAAGAAATTAAAAGTCCGAGGTTTGGTACATACCAGTTTCGTTACAATTACTTATATTTGAACACGAGATGTTTATCAGTATTTCTTGTGAACAGAAAAAAAATATCTTTTAGAAGTTGAAACACTGTTCTTTATCTTGATAATATTTAAACTAATAAAATACATTTGTGCTTCAACCGTGTGGGCAAAGATTATATAATAAGAATATTTGATGGCTAGTTATTGCTTTATAATTTATGCGCCTGATCTAAAAATCGCATTAACAATCCAATACCAAATTACCAAAAAAAATCTTTTAAAAAAGCATTCGCTTTAAAGCACTCCCATACAGCTTCAGAGTAGTAAAGCGGTATGTCTGCGGACTTCCAAAATCACACAATGAGATTCGATGCCCTGGTGGGCAGATCACAGATAGCCCATTTGACGAGAAAAGACTGCACTTAATGCTTTCGAGTTTCTTTATGTACTTTCTTTTCCGGAATAGTTTCTAATGTATATTTCGTTGATATATATTGCATAAAGTTTTCTTATAAGTACGTTATTAGTTAACAAACAACGGTATGGCAGCATTATCTACAAATCATATTACTTATTGCGTGGAGTGAACATTTATTGTCACTTCTGGTAAGATTTGTAATTTTCACATTGTTGTAACTTAGTTTTTCTTTTATTTAATAGCGATGGCTAAGCTTTTTTTTTATAAATTCTTAAATCTTTTGTATTGTTGGAACTAAATGCCATTTCAAGAATCGTTTTTATCTGCAGACATCTATATAAAAAACAAAATTTGACGAGACTGCATATAAATATAACATTGAAATAGCAAATAGTTTTAACAAGAAACAATATATATGAAAGAAAGACAAACTTTGCCCATCAAGAAACTTAAACAAAACATGCAATATAAATCATTAGCTATTAAACTCCTTCCAAAATGTCATTTTTAAGTACATAATAATCATGAACAGAAGTTACTGTAATTAATCAAAATATTTTCATGTTTAAAACTTAAATTAATTTTCCACTGATTGTCTATGAGTATTTCACCTGTCAATTTTATTTTTTTAAAATTTGTCCGAGATTTTAATTTTCTATGGATAAGTTTTATAACCATTAAATTAAAAAAAACTCACAACATAATATCCAGGATTGGTAGGGAAGGTTTTAACAACAATAGCGAGAACGCTGGTCAAGTAGACAGCGAAACCGGCGCCCTCTACCATTCGAATTCCAATACTTAGAGCCAGGAATATTCTTCCATGTGGAGATTTTTCAAGACAACTGAAAAATAGTTTTTTTAAAGAAACCGTAGCTGCTTATATAAAACTGTTGATATATTTGGACAATAACGCAAATTCCGTTTACCAACAACATTTGAGAACAAGTTGAAATAATTTGATTTTCTTAAATCACATTTTCTCAAGAAAAAAAATAAGCAAAAGTCAGGAAGTGTTTAATCCAATAAGATTCAGTTACCATTCTGAAGCTTTAAAACTGTCTTACTTTAACACGACAGTCTGCTTAACTTGTAACAAACTAGTCACATTATACACACCAGGCTGAAAAATCACTGAGCATATCTTGAATAGAATAGTGCAGATAAGAAACTAATATGTACAAAATAATAATAATTTGGTTTGAATTTCGTGCAAAGCAACACGAGAGCTACCTGCACTAGCCGTCCCTAAGCTAGCAATGTAAGACTAGAAGGAAGGCAGCTGGTCATCACCACCCACTGCCAACTCTTGGGCTACTCTTTTACCAATGAATAGTGGGATTGACCCTCATATTATAACGCCCCACAGCTGAAAGGGTTAGCATGTTTGGTGTGACGAGGATTCGACCCCGTGACCTTCATATTATAAGTCGAGGGCCTTAGCCACCTGGCCATATCGGACTACTGATATTTTGACTTACACATCTTTCATATTATGTATCTCTGATTTGCTCAAATATTTTTAAACATTCGTTGTTTCTTTACGATTTTTTGATATGAAGTAAATGCGTTATGACGAAAATATTTTCGTAAGTTTTTAAAATACTGCTTTTTTTATTTTGGAGCTTAAATGAAAATTCTTATATTTAACGGTTAAATATTTTATAAAATATTTGTGGATAACAAAACATTGTTTTTGTTTTTGAATTTCGCACAAAGTTACACGAGGGCTATCTGTGCTAGCCGTCCTTAATTTAGTAGTGTAAGACTAGAGGGAAGGCGGCTAGTCATCACCACCCACCTCCAACTCTTGGGCTACTCTTTTACCAACGAATAGTGGGATTGACCGTCAAATTATAATGCCCCCACGGCTGAAAGGGCGAGCACGTTTGGCGCAACGGGGATGAACAAAACATACAAACTTGTGAATAAATAAATAAAAATAGGTATTTTATTGAGAATATTTAATTTACAATTTCATATAACACAAGAAGCTAGCACATAATATCAAAAGATAAAACATACCCAAATATTACTGTCGCGCCACCTGTTATAAACAATCCTGCAATAACGATAAACTTGGGCCCAATTTTAGTAAGCTGAAAAAATTGAAATTAAAGTTTTAGAAGCGCTTTTGAAAATAATAAAAAAATATAATTATTACTTTAACAAAAACGTAGTACATATAAAATCAGGTATGCATGAAATTCGCTGCATTAGCGAAACTGGCTTGAGTAAACAATCCATGAAATTATACATATTCATAAATATTTTACGATCAAGTAAAGCAACTATTAATTGTTTTCAAGAAAAAGTATATAATGTTATAGAATTATAATATGTTTTAATTAAATTGTGCAATTTCATTTAAAAAGCGTTCTCTGAACTGTTAATATTAACATTATTACACTACATTCACGAAATCTAATATTTAAGTTTCACGCCACCTGGTGCTCATTTTTAGTTCTATTAATTCAGTTGTATTACATAAACATTAAACATTAATATAAATTGAGTAAGATAACACGCAGTTCGTATAATATTATGTTATAATAAATCTGATTATAATACGAACACAACAGCGTCTCGAATGCACATCTTTCTTTACTGATTACATGTATTTAGACTTCGTGAATGATAAAGACATAGATATACTTTCTACAATAAAACAACATATTTTATGTTTACTTATGTGACACTGTGGTGCTCAAGAACGATACACTTAATTACACGTTCTGAAAACAGACAATTCCAGATGTGATACCAACTTGCGTTGCAGTCTTCCAATTTCAAATCTACTTTTTAGTCAGACTAAGTATATTTGGAGTTTAGTTTTTATAAAACGAATCGATCAGTGTCAGAAACAAACATTAAATTCAAGATTCAACAATACGTGAATTTACTTACAAATTTGCCAGCGATCATGCTGAAGATTACTTGTGCGATACTATACGCACCAAATACCATAGAATATTCGACTGCATTTAGCCCCTTCTTTCGAGCCTAGAAAAATAAAACACAAAACACAAAGATACATCTTTGTTATTGAAAATATGTTGTCTAAAGTCAGACTTAAAAACTATTTGTTGTTGGCGATCCGTTTCTCTAGGGTTTGGTAAGTAGTTGAATTTTTGTTTTAGCATTACCACACCGTCTAGAAAGTCTTTACTCTGGTTGTTTTCTTTCTTTGTTCTCTATAGTAGATAATGTTTATTCTGTCCGAAAGGATATTGCAGTAATGAATAACATCCAGATGTAAAGGACTAACGACTATAATATCCTTTGCTGTCAATGTCTGGATGTACAGCCAATAAATGATGTGAAAATACAGATGACGAGGAGTGGTTGTCAATTGGACAAAGAAACCAAGTTTATCTATTGCATTCAGGCACGTTTTCATGGTTTAGTTTAACTTCGATTTCTTTGTGACTAATTCAGCAGAGATTCATCTTGAAGGATTATTCTCTATTTCTAAACTACCTGAAGTACCCATCTCCTGGACAGAGGTTATTAAATTCCTGATTGACTAGAGTTGTTTTTGGACATGAAAAGTTGCTTCCTTTATAGATAAAAAAAATGGAAAAGACAAACTCCCGTAAAATCCGCAAAACCAAAAATTTTCACTTATCTCTGAATGGACCCAACAATTCTCGATGTCAAGTTTGGTAAAAACAGGGGGCAAATTAATGGTAAAAATGCAAAATCCGTAAAAACCACAAAACTAGAAACTTGTTATGTACCCCATTGACCCAAGAAGCCTTTATATCAAATTTGGTGAAGGTCCATCCAAAAGAGGTGAAGTATTGATTAAAAAATGCAAAATGCAAAACTGAAAACTTGTATGTAGCTTCCATAGACCCAATAAACCAATATACCAAATATGATGAAGATCCATTTAAAGAGGGCGAAGAAGTGATAAAAACAGAATGCCTATGAAAAGTGCAAACTGTAAAACTGGAAATTTGTGTGTACTCCAATATGGATTTAATGAGCATCTATACCAATTTTGGTGAAAATTCTTTCACACTCCTGCGAAGTAGTTACATAAACAAAGAACACACAGCATTATGTATATTTATTTATAAATATATTTTTGTTATTAGCAGCTATAACTATTTAATAATGCACAAAAATCAGTTCACCTGAAAATACAAAAAGCTAGTAGGAAGAATTTCGGTGCCACAACAGACAGGAGTGTAATTTCATACAAGGATTGGTGGGGGAAAACAATCTCGATGAATGGAGAGGCTCATTCAAAATGGAATGACACATTCCTTCCCATCTAGAAATAATTCACAGAAACTGTCACTTTGGGTTGCCTTCTGAGTTTTAGGGATAGTCTCTCTCAGCTCTTTCACCTTTGAATCAAAAGGATTGTTTTGTGGAGTTTATTTTTTCAATGAGCGAACTGGTTCTTGTTTGATTTCTTCTACTGAAAAGAGTTTGAAAAATACTTTTACTGAAAGAACGAGTTATATTAGATGTAAAAGTAGACCTCTGAAATAAGTACACTGCAAAATTAGGGAAGGCTAGCGCAGATAGCCCTCGTGTAGCTTTGCGCGAAAATTCAAAACAAACCAAAAAATTGATGAAGAGAGAGAGTTTAGAGAAGCAAACACAAGACAACTGATAGTCTCCCCAGAACTCTTAAGTTGTTGCCAGCCAGAACAACTAAACCCAAGCTCTAAACCAGGTCATTGATTACCAGCAAATAACAGAATGTGCTATCTTTAGGTGACTAACAGTTACAGCTGTTTTGTTGGTATGCGAGACAGTGAGCTCTCACAGATAAAAGTTAAGATAGTATTTAATTTGTACAAAGAAGGATCGAAAGAAAGTAGCATTCGTTGCTTTCTGAGTTATCACCTAGTAATGCCTGGCATAATGTTTGGATTACATTTCACAACTACTACTAGATTCGAGCCTTAGAAAATCATTAAGTTGAACAACTGATGATAGAAAGGAAATGGTATTCTGTAATTTCCAGTCTATGAAGTAACGTACACTGCGATTATTGCATAATGTGATTTATACTTGATTAACAATTAAGATGAAAGTACGATTTAAAAGACGGCTCTTTGCTCTCTCAGCCACTAAAAGAATTTTATGACCGAAAATATCACATAATACTTCGAAAGAATTGCTCCAATAGCACAGTTTAGACATAAGAACTCAATGGAACATGTCACTTCGTACTCATTAGATTTTTGAATCTAGTTACCTTGAAAGTATAACTGAAAAACGCAATGTACCTCATATTTTTAATAACACAGGGAAGAGAAAGTTTCAGTTTCGATGTTGAAATATTTGGTAGGTACGAAATCTTCACGAAAGAGATAAAAATAACAGAAGCTCAACAATATCCAAGCAGGAAAACATAGTTTTACTTGATGGTTCTAACAAGATGATTTTACTTGTTTTCTTGAAGCATAGTGAAAAACAAATTCGATCTGATCTAGCTGAAATATTGTTAAGCGTGTGAAATTATTAGCAGTAAATCAAATTCACAGACAATGATTTAGATATCACAATATATGCACATTTGTACACACACACATGTATAACATATTTTATTCAGTTGTGAAAGAAATATTTTTAATAGGTAAACAAGTTTACTGACTGTTTTCTTCTCGCTGATTTATTACATGAAACATTATTAAGACATGAAAATATTGGCTGTACGATTACTGCAGGAAAAACTGGAAGTAACATCCGTAGAGTAAAAACTTTCTAATTTGTGTCAAAAATTAGGATGCGTCTAAGGAAAGACAACTAAAGTGTTGGCAAAGGTTAACATCGCATACCTGAGTCAGTTAAACTGTATAGGATTTAAACAGTCTCTATCTCTATTCATTTTTAGTGGAACCGAGAGGGATGAGTCATAATCGGACAACTTAGCATGTGTGTTCCGTGGGGTAAGGGGAAACATGTCCACAAGCTGATGATAAAGTGGAAACATTAGTGTCTAAAAATACTCAGCTTCTCTAGGCACATGTTCTGTGGTATCTGTAGACAAAGATAGGCGTGAATAAGGATTAAGCTTGTAGACATGTCACTTGACCAGTATCTAGTTTATGGGTCTAAATGGACAATACGATCCACTTACACATTCTGTTGAATTTAAAACTGGTATAACTTACACGATCTCATAATCTGGACTTTTACATAAATAATAGATTTCTAGATGCATCTGGCTGCCTTCTTTTCTTGAATTAGCCAGTGACATTTTAATTTTTTGTTGTTGAGTATTCTTGAAGCGTTTTTCCATAAACAGATATATTGCTGGCACAAATAAAGATTGTTACAAAACACACACATTAGCCTAACTGAAGATTTCCGCGAGAAGACCAGATGATGACCAATCTCTCCACCACCTGGTCAATGAAACAAACACAATATGTGAGGTCCACAGACTTTACGAGAGCCTTATGTGGCAAGTGCCTACACACAACATCCAAAAACAGAAATCTGTAATATCATACCATTTCCAATGAATTGTGTGTATATATATGTATGTATTGCTAATTATGTTCTAGTTTTCTTTAGCTTGTTTTTGTTAAGTTCAGTGTATATATGTAGATATTTATATAGAAAATTATAATCTATAGATATGTATGCGCACTTTTGTGATTATTATTTACTTTTTTAATTGTGAAATTGGCCCAGCATCGCCAGGTGGTTAAGGCACTCGACTCATAATCTGAGGGTCGCGGATTCAAATTCCCGTTCCAGCAAACATGCTCGCCCTTTCAGCCGTGGGGGCGTTATAACGTTACGGTCAATCCCACTAATCGATGGTAAAAGAGTAGCCCAAGAGTTAGTGGTAGGTGGTGATAATTAGCTGCCTTCCCTCTGGTCTTATACTGATAAATTAGGGACAGCTAGCGCAGATGACCCTCGAGTAGCTTTCTGCGAAATTCAAAAACAAAACAAATTGTGAAATTATTTCTTTTAAAGATTCTTTGACTTTGTCACTTATTGTAAAATGGTTGTTGATGCACTTATCACGAACGTGTATTTAGTATTTGAATGATTATGTTTTGATTAATGTACAAAGCTCAATTTTTCTGCATTGTGGTACTGTTATACATTACATTCAATGAAGGTAATTTCTGCGTAGTGTGCTAGACTACCCTTTCTAAAAAAGGTTTACCAATCTTTGTTAAAGGTTTTGACTATCAGTAGTAAAATTACTTTATTTTGGAGATACATGATTATTTTGTTTTAAAATATTTTTTGTCTTGGTGTGTTTAGCTGCATATAGTTTTTCCTTGTTAAAAAGTAATATTTCGTTGTTGAAGGGGCTTATCTCGCACTTGTTATTAAATGTGCTAAGTATTGTTTAAATTTAAGCTAATATATTTTATTATAATTATAATTATCAGTCTCCACTAATTATTAACTGGTTTATTTCATGCTACATTTAAAATGTAGTAAAATAAATATATATTTTTGTTAAACATATTAGAAATCATTAGAAATGGTTTGGTTAAGAGTCATTAATTGTTAAAAGGTTGTATCATCCATCAGGCGTTACATGTTCTAAGGAACAAAGAAAAGTTAACATCCTCTTTGGCCAAGAAACGAGTTCAAATTGGCGGCATGGGGAAAAACCTTTACTAGAGAAGGGGGGGGGAGATTGTAATATGATCATTTATTTAGTTTTATGCAAATACGTACATACACATATTCTATGAAGTTGCTGATATTGTCTAGTTCTAATTGCTTTGTTTCTTTTTTATCTACGGTACGTGTGCAAATTATCTTTGATATGATATTTCAGTAACACATATCATCTTGGTTGAAACTATTAATGAATGTAACATCCATTCGTGAATGCTACAGCTAACTAATACTGCGAGAAAACAAACGTTACAAGGTAATACCGTCGACAAAACAAGGAAAGCGAGTTTACCTGTTTAATTCAAGCATGTTTTATTGGTTTAGGACTTTTTTATTCTCATCGTAACTAACCAATCATAAATTCGTCTTGAGAGAGAGAGGTAATGGGCTATTTATTTCTTTAATAGCGATCATTTATCTGTCTATACGCATGTGCACACTTTTTATTGATGTGTCAAAATAAAGATTGTTTCCACTATACTTCCAAAGTGTTCAATCTGTTTATTTATTGCGCACTAAGAAACTCGGTTAAGTTGTCAAAAATAAATTTCTCTTCTAATTTTAAGATAGTTAGAACCTCTATTTACGATATATCCTATCTGATATTATTGGTTTTTTGTTTTGTTTTTGGAATTTCGCGCAAAACTTCGCGAGAGCTATCTGCACTAGTACTCCCTAATTTAGCAGTGTAAGGGAAGGCAGCTAGTCATCACAGCCCACAGCCAACTCTTGGGCTACTCATTTACCAACGAATAGTTGGATTGACCGTCGCATTATAACGCTACCACGGCTGAAAGGGCGAACATGTTTGGTGTGACGAGAATTCGAACCCGCGACCCTCAAATAAAGAGTCGAACCCCTTAACCCACTTGGTCATACCGGGTCTGATATTATTGGAAAATCAGCTCAACTGAATACAAATTTGCTTGGTGTAGTACATACGCCCACTCATATGTATTAGTAATAATTGTAATATACCCTTTCTTTCTTTATATATATATATATAAATACACACACACACACATATTAAATGTTAATTTGTTATATCGTTTATTAAATAACAGAAAGAAAATGTAAAACTATGTTTTTAGAACGTATCCGATGAGATTTCTTCAAATATGATCTTAAATCCTAATGTTAACAATGAACTTCACATACTTGGACTTTTCATGATGTTACCTACACTTTATCTGGACTTTTCATTATTTTAACAACAAGTTATCATACAAAGTGTTGTGCACCTGCTGTAATTACTTGGATCTTATTTCAATTAGCCTAAAAAAATGGTAAAAAGGGTCACTTTTTGTCCACCCCTGTATGTATATTTCTTCTTTCAGTGTTTTGTTTTTTATACCGAGTACTACCATTTTCATTTTTCTCGAGTTTCTGCATTTTTTTCTCTTTGTTCCACGTTTAATAGTTAACTTTAATATTTTCGTTTCATGGGACACTCGACACTATAATCTTCAGATTTTTCTGAACCACTCACGTTCATTAAAGTGTCTGACAATTCATATAGGGTAGCCATACGTGTGCATTGTACCGATTTACTACATTTGTGGTGCCAAAACATGTCTGTGTGTGTTTTCTTATAGCAAAGCCGTAACAAGCTATCTGCTGGGTCCACCAAAGGGAATCGAACCCCTGATTTTAACGTTGTAAATCCGCAGACTTACCGCTGTGCCAGCGGGGGATGTTGCAAAGAAAATCAGCGGCAAGTGTATGGAATTACGATGTTATTATAATCTGTAGTTTGATTCCTCACGGTGGACAGTGTGCAGATACTTTATTGTACAGCTTTGTACTGTTAAAAAAAAGCCTGGGAATATACATGTGTAGTTTAACTGAAAATCTAATTTTAAATGTGCATAAACAAAATTTGACAAAAGAAAAAGCTTTTTTATAACTTAAATCCTTATATTACGTCTTTCTACTGATTCGTTTCCCTCCCGCTAGTACAGCGGTATGTATACGGATTTACAACGCTACAATCAAGGGTTCGATTCCCATCCGTGGGTTCAGCAGATAGCTTATGTGGCTTTCCTATAAGAAAAAAAAACTTATTCGTTTCTTAAAAATTAAAGACGTTTAAGCAGTAGATTATTTTGTAACTCGATTTGTTTAAGTGTTCTATTTTATTGCTTTATACCTAACAAAGCTGTTGCTGGTGTTTCCAGTAAATTGCTGTACTTAATGCAAATAAAACTACCAAATTGTTTGATTTGTTTTGAATTTCGCGCATAGCTTCCAGAAGGCTCTCTGCGCTACCCGTTCGTGATTTAGTAGTTTTAAACAAAAGGGAAGGCAACTAATCAACACTACACACCGATAAATAGGGCTACTATTTTACCAGCGAATAATGGAGTTAACCGTTGCATTAAAACACGCCCACGTTATATTATCAGGTGCTGATTACTGGAGTTAACCGTTGCATTAAAACGCGTCCACGGTATATTATCAGGTGCTGGTTCCTCACAATATCAGTTGTAATGGTAGTGTTTTATAAATTTATTGTAGCTTCATTTTTCCGATATCTTTGGGAAAGAATTTATTACCTACAAAATTATTTCTACAATTCCTTCCAACATGTCTCTAAGTCACACTTAAAACACCCCTTAAATTATAGTTTACTTCTTCCATTTTGTATTTGTATAATAGATACCTAATTAATCTTATTAGTTCTTCTAGACTATCATCAGAGGGAGTTGATATTTCCCAACTATTTGGTCTGATGATCGCGTAATTTCCGTGTGGTGGCTTTACTTGTTTATCTGTGATTTTGATGAATTAAAACTACATTGACAACTAGACACCTTCCTTTGAATATGCCCACTTACTATGCTTCAACCAATTTCGCCTATACTGAACTGTTGTGAGATCTATGAATTGTTTCCAAGTCAATGAATCAGTAGTTTCAGATGGAAAGTCTAAGTAAGATAGTTGGGCAAGATATTTTACATGCCATATAAGTATGACTGAGGTCTTGTCCTTCCTGCTTAGATTGTTTATAAACGTAGCTTTGGAAACTTCTTTCTCGCGTGTCACTTCAAACTTCAGACTGACAGTTATGACTCCAGCTGGAAGACTGATTAATATTTTTAAGACTGAGTGAATAGCTTGTTAACCATTTCCTCTGTTAATGTGGGAAAATATTATGAACTAAGCCTGATATGTTTCCTATCATAGTCTGTAGGTTTCTTTACTAGTGATGTTGCTAAACTGGTCTGTGCTGAATTCTTTAGACTTGGTGAAGTATGGATATAACTAGAGTAGTCCAGAATAGTCCCACTATCATAAAAGTACAACAGTATCGGTAAGAGGTGTTTGTTTTTTTAATTTCGCGCAAATTTACTCGAGGGCTATCTGCGCTAGCCGTCCCTAATTTAGCAGTGTAAGACTAGAGGGAAGGCAACTAGTCATCACCGAATAGTGGAATTGACCGTCACTTTATAACGCCCCCACGGCTGGGAGGGCGAGCATGTTTGGCGCGACCGGGATTCGAACCTGCGACCCTCGGATTACGAGTTGAACATCTTAACCACCTGGCCATGCCGGGCCGATTGTTTGTTGTTAAGCGCAAAGCTACATAATGAGCTATCTGTGCTGTGCCCACAACAGCTATCGAAGCAATGTGTCTAGCGTTATAAGCCTTCAGACATAATGTTGAGTCATAGGATGACACGCAACTTGCAACGTTTTCCAAAATTATTTGTATAATTATAACAAAATGGTGTATACATATATTCATAAATAATTTATAATTTTATTAGATGAAGTGATTGAGTGTGATAAATTTACTATTATATATTTATTTTAATGTCAATGATTGTTTCAGTTAAGTATATGTATAGAAATGTATGTAATTTATACTGTAAAATGTGTATTGTGAAATTCCCGCCTTTTCACTAAAGTTGTAAAAGATTCTCGAGAGTTTTGTCACGAATTTCACACAAAGCTACACGAGGGATAGATGCGCTAGCATCTCTAATTTCACATTATAAGATTAGAGAAGAGACAGCTAGTCATCACTACCAATTCTTGGACTACTCTTTTACCAACGAACAGTGGGATTGACTCCCACAGCTGAAAGGATGAGCATGTTTGGTGTAACGGGGATTCGAACCCCGCGACTCTCAGATTACGAGTTGAGCGCTTTAACAACCTGGCTATGTCGGTCCAGTTCTCGAGTGTAAGAATCATCAATGTACAATGTGTGTATGTAAATACTAGTGACTGCTAGTATAGTTGCCAACTGAACTTTCGAGAATCTCGCCTTAATGTTTATAAAAGATACCCATCTCAACACTCGTATAAACAGTTTATATTGTTGGTTTGCTATAGTTGGAGTACTATGAACCTTGGAAGTTATAATCGTGATAAACACTTATTGATCGGGAAATTAAATACATTTGACAAGAAAAGTTTATAGATTTCGAACATTATAAACCGTTTAGCTTCAGCGAATTAATGTTGATCGTCTGTATTTTTACGAAAATATTACATAACATTAGCGGTCAAAAACTCACGTGTGATCAGCAAAGTAAGCTAACCAGCTACCCATAAAGTGAACTGTACCAATATCAATTATTTCATTCATCGTTAGCCTACGAATAGATGAAGGAAATTCCGGAACGGATAGAAAACTCAATATTGTTTCTAAGTTTATAAAACACTTGTATATGAATCGTTATTTGTATTAACCGTTATTATAAATTGTATTATTTGTACTTTAAAATATATTTTCATTAAGAAATAAAACTGTTTCAATCTTGATGGCAAATATCATAAAGTTGATACATCTCTGTATTTAATTAACTTACAAACTTCAATTACAATTTAACTCAATTTCCATCTATTTCAGTTAATAATACGCAACATTATAAATTGGAAGCTTGTCCGAGATAAATTAATAATGCGTAACATTGAGCCATTGTTACAAGAAACGTGCTTTTGCAGCAGATATTCGATTTAATGTAAACAGTGTGTGTGTGTGTGTGTATTTTAGTTTGAGTTTGTTTTGAATTTCGCTCAAAGCTACACGTGGGCTATCTGGACTAACCTTCTCTAATTTAGCATCACCACCCAACACCAACTCTTGGGCTACTCTGTTACCAAGGAATAGTGAGATTGATCGTCAAATTATAACGCTTCTACGGCTGAAAGGGCTAGCATGTTTGGTGTGACAGGGATTCAAACCCGCGACCCTCTGAGTACGAGTCGAGTGCCTTAACTACCTGGTATGTCCGAGTCCTGATTTAGTTAATTAATACCATGATTATATTGTTATTGTACTGTCTGGTGCCTGATTTAGTCAAGTAATACCACGCACCATAAAAACTCAGTTCACTGTTTGAAATGGTTAACCAGTAGACTATGTCCGACCCTACTGGTCAATAGGAAATATCAGTTAAGTTTAAAGTGCATTCAGTTTTTTTGCCAATTACAAAAGCACAACAGTATGATTGGTTTTGAAAGAGTTGGGAGTCGATTACCGATTACTTTACTACCAATACTGTATAAGGACCGACTCATTGTTTTCGGTGAAACAGTCAATTTGAATAACAAAGTCGATTCCAGGAACAAACAAACAAATACATTTATTTGAAATTTTTGAGCTTTGAAAACTCAGCCTGTCCTTGCGAAAATTGTTTTACCTGCCAGGTAGACATAAATACTTCTGAATATATCGGAATGTTTTCCAAAGCCAACACTCATATCTATTCCGAAGTTTTAGAGTCACACAAACTTCTGAATAATACATGTTATTTAAGCCTTACTTTTAGAGAGATTTGTTGTATGTGGAGACTTATTACATTGTTCACTATCACACAAAAACAATTAGTATAGTATAAAATCATCTTGTCATGTTGCTTCTGTTGTCCTGTTGCTTAAGGAACTAAAGCAGACCCTGATAGTCGTTAACGTTAACAGAACCACAACATAATATAATCTCTAATACAAATTAGCGATGGTGGACACAAATTGTCCATCATGTAGTTTTGAACTTAACAAACATCATACAAATAACAAGAATTAAGGAGTGTATGTGTGTGTGTGTGTTATTATAGCAAAACCACATTGAGCTATCTGCTGTGTCTACCAAGAGGAAATCGAACTCCCAATTTCAGCAGTGTAAAACCGAGGACTTACCACTGTCCCACCAGGGAACATCATGAGTTAAATATCGTCTACAGCAGTGGTTCCAAGTTTCACTGTGTCGGTATTTGGGTATTGATGTTAAATACCCAGGAGGGTCAGGTACATTTGACCTCTTCCTCCAAAACCTACGTTACCGAGGTGAGAGTCGAACTCACAACCCCGGCATATCCCACAAGTATTGAATTATAAGTACCGTGCGCTAACTAATTGCGCCACTGAGGATCTCAGTGGTTCCCAAACTGTGCGTCACGGAATATTTAAAATTTTCGAGGCAAACACAGCAATAGCGACACCTCTTGAACGCCGCACGAACTACTAGTTAGAAGTAGTTCCTAGTTGTTACATTAGATTGCGCGACATTCCTTTCGATGGCGTTCTCGATGTTTAAGATATGTTTTTGTGTACTTGCACTTTCGGCTAGTGACTTCTCGAACTTTCTCGTTTTTTTGATTTTGTATATAAATACCTGCCGACTCTCCGGGTCCATCAGTAGTTGATACAACTGAAGAGTGTTGTGATGAAGTTTCTGCAAGGTCTGACGAAGGTCAGTGAATTATTTTGTTGGTTTTTAGTTCTTGTGCATAGAGATGGAAAGATTTTTGGACATTAATAAGAAGTGTGGGAGTGAAGAAAAGGACGGCAAACCACAAACCAGTGGCAAAGTTGTAAAGAAACGGAAATATGACGATAATTATCTAGATTTTGGTTTTGCTTCGATAGATGTTAATCATGAAAAGTGTCTTCAGTGTGTATTCTATCTAAATATTTCAGCTCCAGAGTTCATGCTTCCAAGTAAACTAAAACGCCACTTAGAGACCAATAATCCTAACATGGCTCGTAAATCCTGTGATTATTTTACCAGAAAATTAAAAGAATTGAAAGAACAAAAAGGGACATTTTTGAAACAAGCATCAATACCAAGCCATGCTTTGCTAACATCCTACAAGGTGGCATATAGAGTCGCGAAATGTAAAAAGCCTCACACCATCCCGGAACAACTGAGTTTACCGGCTGCAGTGGATATGGTGAACATTATGGTTAGTGAATCTGTGGGAAGACTACTTTCAAGTGTACCTTTATCCAACAATGCTATCAGTCGTAGAATCCAACACATGGCCGAAGACTTCAACGATCAGCTAATTGAAAAAATGAAAGGGAAGGAATTTGGGTTACAGCTAAATGAGACGACGGATAGTAATAAGGATGCTCATTTGATTTGCTACACACGGTTCGTGGATGATGACAAGATTGTGGAAGACCTTTTCTTTTGTAAACATATCACTCCAGGTACAAAAGCTCAAGACTTGTTTGAGATCCTTGACACTTTTATGTGTCAAAACAACTTAGACTGGACTAAGTGCGTTGGCGTTTGTACCGATGGTCGTCGCTTTATGTCCAGTTGTAATGGAGGACTGCAGGCACTATAAAACAAAGCTTTTGTTGCATTGTGGATCTACTTCTTAATTCACAAGGAAGCCCTTACGTGGAAGCACCTGTGTCCTCCACTGAACCTAGTCCTGGAAAGTGTGTTGAAAGTGGTAAACTTTATATAGACTCGACCACAGAAGGCGAGTTTGTTTTTTTTAATATGTGAGGATATGGGATCTGAGCACATATCTTTGTTGTACTGCTGTAGCTCGCATTGGCTTCTCCCATGGGAATGTACTGTCCCGTGTGTTCAAATTACGACAGGAACTCTACTCTTTTCTCGGAGAAGAACACGATTGTGCTAAAATCTTCTTGGATACTGATTTTTTGTCAAAATTAGCACACTTGTGCAATCTCTTCGAAAAACTGAATGTGTTGAATCTTTCTCTGCAGGGAAGCAACATGCACATTCTGAAACTCGTAGAGGTTTCAGACTTCAGATAAAAATTACTACTAGAAAGAAGAAAAATGAATGAAGATGGTGGCAAAGACTGTTTTCCCTCTGTTGCAGCAGTTTGTTACATCCAGTAAAGTTGATTTGATCCACAAACTAAAAAAATGTTTTTGAGGGGCACCTAACACACCTCAGTGACCGATTTGAAAAGTACTTTCCAAAAGATATGGAGAAGTTTGCATGGATCCAAGACCCATTCAAGGCTAAGTCTCCATTTGAATTTACCTCTGCAAAATAAGAAAATCTCATTGAGTTGTCTTGTGACAAGACTTTAAAAAAAAATTTGACAGCATGGAACTAACTGAGTTTTGGATATCAGTAAAAGATGAATATTCGCTGCTAAGTGCTAAAGCTCAGCAAATCCTAATTTCATTTGCGACGTCATATCTCTGCGAAGCTGGGTTTTTGGCGGTTGCTGTAATAAAAAACAAGTACCGCGCGAACATTAATGTGGAACAGGAAATGAGAGTGAGGGTGTCCAATCTGATTCCAAGGTTTGAGAAGCTGTGCAGTGCCCAACAAGTGCACACATCCCATTAGTGATTGTGGTTATTTTAAAATGAAATAAAAATATTTTTTTACTCTCAATTTACGTGTATTATTCTTTCAAACGGGTACTAAGTTGTTAGGACATAAATATTTGAGTATTAAGTTGTTTGGACCTAACTACTTAATAAACGAAACTATAAGCTTTTTATTTTTGTCTATGGGCGCCATTAAAAAGTTATTGAGACACTAAGGGCGCCGTGAACTGAGAAAGTTTGGGATACGCTTGTCTAAATTTTATTTTGCAACTATAGTTTCGCGAATAGACATAGGTAACTCAGTCTAAACGTAAAATTTTCTTTTTAGTCGGCAGGATTAATAACCCGATCAAACTTAACATTTGATTTGCGCCGAACTAAATAGTTGGGAATTGAAATTTATATTTCGTTTAAGTTAAAATAGGGAGAAACATTTTTTTCTCTATAACCTCCCTGTACATGATTCAAACACTGCCTGGAGCGTCACATGATTTCGCTGGCCTACATGTCTCGGATTAGAAGGTAACTGTTTTACGAAACCAGTCCAACCTTGTCAGGTAAGAATCCTCGTGACTACTTCTCTTTAGATTTAGAAAAACCATTTGTTGAAAAATGCAAAAAAAAAAAAAATGAAAATATCTGTATCAGGCTTGAAAAAGTCACAATTTTGTTTGAAATGAACTACAGACAGTGGCCTTTCTTCTTTTTTCTATTGGCTTTGTACTTTATCAGTGACGCTGTATTTTCTACTAACATTCCATATATCCACTACGATTGTTAAAATAAAATATATATTCTTATACCATTTACTAATTTACAAACATATTTAATATTTAACTTTTCCCTTTGTTTGTTTTTTTATCACATTCCTTAAATGCATGGAGTTCAGAGCCCTAACATAAACAGAACTACTAATAGAAAATCAAATTCCGAATCAATAGATCTGGTTGCTTTTTGTTATTGTTTTTATCCTAGATTAGTAAATAAATAAATATGAGATTTCAAACTTCAGCAGAGCAGTTATAAGTATAGTTATACTTAAAAAGCAGTTGAACTTAATTCTAATACTTGGGTTATAAAATAGGACAAAGATAATATTCGATATTTTGTACTTATAATGTTATAAGTTATAATGAAGCAGTAAAAATCTAGCATCTTGGCTTGCGAACTTGTTAAAAACAAATCATCTTTCACAATAAAATTTGCTGATTAAAAAAAAAAACAGTAATCCAGTGGCTCTCGACATTTGCTTGTCAATAGTAAAAAAAATGAACGTTTAATATATTATTTATGTATTGCATTAGGGGCATTTACTCTAAATACTGTTTGTTTCATGTTAGTGCTATCTTAAACTCACTACTTGTAAAGTCCAATTAAATATACAAGTTGATTAGTAGAATTGTTCAAATTACTTTCTGTTTTAATATTTAAAGCTGCATTCTTGCCTTGGCGGGTATGGTTTAGTGATAAACCTGCCCAGTCTACGAATCTGAAAGCTTAGCTTTCTCCCCGTTGCCACAAAATGGAGACGTAACGTACGTTATAAAATGAGGCCAAATCTCACAATTCAATCATACAAAAGTGTAGCCCAAGAGGTGGCGGTAGCTGCTGTCCATTCAGTCTATCAATTGAAAATTAGGAACTGTTATGCAGAAATAGCCTTTGAGTAGGTTTGCGCAAAGTTTTTCTCTATGGAAACAATCGCCGATGCCAACTTTCAACATTACGTTATTATAAAGATAAAACTACGCAGAACATGAATAATTCATAAACAAACACCACAGATGTCTATTTTTTATTTAAAACAAAGAAACCTGTAGCAAGAATTGTTCGAGATTTTTTAGAAGCTTTACACGGGAAGCTGAATATTTTAAAAAAAGTTACCATTTATTAATATATGTTTAAGCTTTTTACATTATTCGCTTGAGATATTATAAGTTTACTAATAATAATAATCTTATTTTAATAGTTAATATCGTTTTCTTTTAAGTATTTATCCAAGAATAATCTACCACAGAATTAAGATACAATAAAAAGTATTTATAAATACGGTATGATTAATGCTAAAAAATTACAATATTTTGCAAGTTAAGCATTGTACTACATACTTAGTTTTAAATGTTCATTTATTTATTTAAACGTTTACTTCAGTATTAATCATAGTAACAGTAACTGTGTGTAGATATTGTCATTAATATATTTCGAGTTATTGTTTTCTAAACTCTTACCTGTTTTAACAAAGTGTCGTAAAATACTAGAACAGGTATACGTAACCTATGTCACATACTGTAACCTAACATCATATTTACGTTGTTGATGTATATATCACTGTAAACCATATATGGTAGACTACCTGCATAATTATGAGAAAGTTTGTGAAATCGGGGTTCACGATATTTGGAATATAGAGTATTTATCTTCCCAAAAGTGAAAAAAAACAAAAACTTTACTTACCAGTTGCGGAAAAAATGGAGCAATAATAGAATAACATACATAATTACAAAATATCCCAGTCCACAATGTAGATAGTAATGTGAATTCTTGAAGCGAAATTCTGCCCATGCTGTGTTTTGAGTTCAAAGAACAGGGCAGTAATTATTTTTCAAACTTTTTTAATTAAATGAAATGCCTGGTGGAGTAATAATTGAACCAAAAAATAAAAGTAAAATAATTTCAATAATCCCTGTAATCTTTCTGAAATTTAAAGTGACTAAATTCACGTGAATTATCTCTTACAAACACAAGTTTATCTGTGCTCACGTGCTTTGCACGTTCCTTGAATCATGTGAGACCTGCTGAAACCTGATTGGTTCAGTTAAAAACACTATCAGAGAACAAATCTTTTTTACAGCATTTATAAAAATTTTATTATTGCTCTTAAATTCTGAAAGATATTTCTATTATGTTTCAAGTGAGATTAAGACACAGGAATGAAATTACGAATTTCAGGAAACGTCAATTTTAGAGAGGTTTCTAGCCTTTACTCCAGATCTATTTATATAAATTTTGAAATAATATGCGAGAAAGAAGTGAAACGTTTTATAAATACAAAACTTTTACTACTGTCAATCTGCGAAGATATAACGGGCTTAAATATATGACGAGAATTTTGCTATTTTGTTATTGTTATAAAAAAAAACGTAAAACTTATAAAGACAAAAACAGCAAATTATGTAAGTAAAATAATCAACTTGTCATTTTTGGTTACTCCCGTAAATACTTTCATGACCAGGTATAGCCAGGTGGTTAAGGCACTCAACTCGTAATCTGAGGGTTGCGGATTCCAATAACCGTCACACCGAACATCATCGCCCTTTCGGCCGTGGGGGTATTATAGTGTAAAGATCAATCCAACTATTCGTTGGGAAAAACATAGCCCAAGACCTGGTGATGACTAACTACCGTTCTTCTTGTCTTACACTGCTAAATTAGGGACGGCTAGCGCAGACAGCTCTCGTGTAGCTTTGCGCTAAATTAAAAACAAACAAACAAAACAAATACTTTCATTCGCTATTCTGGAGGATATTTTATAACAACTCTTCGCCTATTGGTTCTTTTTATATATATACATGTATACTGATGTTTGAATATTCATGAATTTCATGTTTTTTATATATAACTCGCAGGCTGCTTGTTATTCACTGTTGTCTCGTCTAATAATACTATATAACAAAAGTTTATCTTGCTCCTGGGCAGAAAGTGTTATTTTCCAATTGCTTATGCCTGAAGTAAATGGAAAAGACCTGTTTTTCTCTTCAAACTTTGCTTTTGTAACCTGGGTAATGAAATGTTCAAAGTTACCCATTTTCCAAAACATTCCAAGTAGATTCAGCGCTGAGTAGCTGAGAGAGAATTTTTACAAGTTATATTTCGGATGCCTCTAGGGGATCAAGACAAACCCTGGGCACCTCATTTTACCTGCGAGCACTGCAAGAAAACTCTAGAAGGTAAGACGGACGATTTTTGCTTGGTTGAATAGTAGGATTTTATATATTACAAATTTTAGACTTTTCAAAATGTAAATACCTTTTAATTAATTTTTTTTAATTTCCCATAGTATAGAAAAATATCACATATAAAATATTTTGCATGAATCTCTTACACATTAGTTGTGGATGAAATAAATTTATTCTTCATAATAACAGTTTTATTTTGCTCTTTTGGACGGTACAGAGGGGAAAAGAGAGCCATAAAGTTCGCCATCCAAGAATTTGGCGTGAACCCACTGACCACTCAAGCAATTGCTACTTTTGCATGGTGGACCCTTCCAAATGTCGGGCTGGGAATAATGCATCTGCTATCATGTATTCCGACCTTCCATAATCCATCACCCCAGTGCCATACTGCCCTGAGCTCCCTATATCCACTCCGCCAGAGAGAAAGCAGCCATACTCAGAAGAGAGCAGCGAACCACAAGAGGAGTTAGACGTTGAAGATCCAATTTACAATTTGAGAGGTGCATCTGGTGAGAGTAACCCATACTACCCAAACCAAAGAGACCTTAATGACTTGATCAGGGATCTTGGTCTAACAAAGTCGAATACCGAGTTTTTGACATCTAGGCTCAAGGAGTGGGATTTGTTAGATGAAAGTGTGCAAGTCTTAAGTCAAAGGAAGCGTCATCGACATTTTACAAGCTTCTTCACTCGTCAAGATGGGCTATGGTCTGCCACAATGTATCCGGTCTGTGCGAGGTAATTGGAATTGCCTGTAACCCGAACAAGTGGCGCCTCTTCATTGATAGTTCATCCTGAAGCCTCAAAGCTGTGCTGCTCCATGACGGGAATAAGTATTCCTCTCTTCCTCTGGCTCATTTGATGCACCTCAATGAGCAAGGCGAGTCCTTCAACCAAGATATACTGGACTTTGAACGCCGCTACCAAGGAGCGTATAACGATAACATAATGGGAGACTAAATTTGGGGGCTGATGCGTGAAAGTGATTTACATTACAGTCGCAAATCTCAAAAAACTACTCACTTCTGAACAGTTTTGTATAACTTTAGTGTAAATACATGTGAATCTTGATTCATATGTTGTTTTATTCAGACCTTATGTAAATGAAAATGTGCAAATTTGCCAGTTTTTACATAGAAAATAGGTTAATTTCTAAATTTCATTATCCAGGTCACAAAAGCAAAGTTTGAAGGGAATAATGGTCATTTTCTGTACTTTTGCGACATAAGCAACTAAAAAATAACACATACTATCCAGGAACAAAATTTGTGTTACATAGTGTAATATTACAAACTCATTAATGTGAAAGTTAAACTCTGTTATATTAAAACAATAAATGTTTTCATCTTTCATTATATATTATATTAATAAATATCACAGCAATTTTTTTTCATAAATGTCTGCTTCCTGAACGTCATAGACGCTTTTAACATAAACAATTTACACAAGAGCGCAGAGCGTGGCCCAGTCGCTCAGTTGTGTAAATCCGAGATTCCATGGTTCATACGCTGCCACAATCGCACTAAACATCTTGCGGTCGCGCCTGCGTTATAAGTGTGATAATCAAATTCCAGTATTGATTAGAACAGCCGAAGATTTAGCGGTTTATGGTGTTAAGTAGCTGCTTTCCTTTTAATTCATCACCTTAAAATTGTGGACGAGTATTGCAGCTATCCCTCGTGTTTCAATACAATGGTGGACAGAGAGCAGATAGCCCATTATATAGTTTCTTGCCTTACAACAACCAAACCAAAATTACTTATGCTTCATTTCGGTGATGAAGTGTTATATTTATATAAACTTTTATTTGTAGTCGAGAAAACTCAGAACGTCAAGAAAGGTAGGCTTAACTAGATGTTTGAAAATATGTTGTTGCAGGCTATGTTTTTGTTTTGTTATTTTTAGTAGAAGGTTTTAGACATTTATGTCCCTGTATGGCTACAGGGACAGTATGACGTTAGATAATGATCGCGTGTCTTTAAGACTAGACCCCTCTTTAAAATTTAGAGAAAGATTTTAGTGGTATAAACCATAAGCTATGCTAGTGTAGATAATCATTAATTTGTCAGTCTGTTTCAGTGGATGGCTGATTACAGAGTTTGTCAGTCAATTTGGTTTGTTAGTGTCATCCATTTTGTCAGTTAGTTCAGTTTTGTGAATAGTAAGTTATTTTTCAAAGTATAAATAGAGATATTAGGCTTGTGTGATTTTTACGTGCAATACAAATTCATGGTAGAACTGGGTGTATCAGAACTACATTTTGACATTATTGGAGGTTTAACAACTACTGTAAATTGATTGCTTTTGGAATGGACATGTAACGTCTCTTTTAACACAAAATATTTATACTTTCAGATCATTAGGATAATTTCAGGTCAGAAATTTTGCATTTACAGGATGGGGATATCTTTTTCATATAAAGACATTGGAGGAAAAGGATTGTGTATCATCATACGGAACCAGGACTATTTATCAAGTTACCTGGAACTTATTGTGACTTCTTGTAACAGATTTAACATCCATAACTACAACCAAAGCTACTGGGTAAAAACTATTTGCGTATTTAGGGCATCTGTAATTATCACAATCAGGAAGTAAATGAGGCAAAATAGAGAATGGGATCTCCAACATAAGGTTTCAAATTCGCACCTCTTATTCAACTTCTGTATACATCAAGAATATGGTTCATCATGCTATTCCATACAGCACTCTGCAAAAGTGTTAAAACAATGTCAAAAATTAGATTTCAGGCTACTTTGAAAGAACAGTGGAAGGTAAATCACAAGTGAAACATCAAAATTTTAGTCTTTATATTTAGTAGAACAGAAACTCAGTGGAAGTGCTTGAGTTCAGCAAACAAACAGTTAATATTTGGTGTGTCTCTCTTTTACTTTAATAATTATAGACAGTTTTCAGGCATTGTTACAGCATATTTAATCAAAGTGTCCCTTGAAATGTTACTTCAAATGTTTCTAATACACTCCTATAAAGTTTATTTGAAAGTAACTTTTGATTTCACAAGTTTATGATCCATCAACTCCCAGATATGCTCAATTGGATTGAGATCGGATCTCTGTAGGAGTCATTGCATCATTTAAGTGAAACCAACAGTTTTTTCTTAGCTAAGCAATTTATGCATAGGTTGGACGAGTGTTTGAGCGTTATCGTCTTGTTAGTAGAATATTTTACCAATAATAGACAAACCTTTAGATATATTATGACGAATCAGTATTTACTGGTACATGCGCTGGTTCATTATTCCATCTATTTTGCAAATATCTCCTGTCGCCTCAGTAGAAAAATACCCCCAATCCATCACAATGCCTTCCCCATGCTTCATGGTAAGTGCTATATATTGAGGTAAGTATCTTTCACCTTTCTTTCGCCGAATGTACAATCTGCTCTTTGAGCCGAATATTTCAAACTTGGACTCGTCCGTTCATAACACACATTTCCAATAATCAACAATCCAGTTTCTGTACTTGTTAGCAAATTTTAGTCTCTTAACAATTTTTAGAGATCGCAGTAAAGGTTTTTAACTCCTACATGACCAACTATTCCATTCTCTTTTAGTCTCCTTGACACTGTAGTTCTGGACACTTTCCTGCCATTTTGTGCATGGTCGTTCATCTCATGCTTGAGATCAGTGGCAGTCTTCCTTCTTTCCTGAAGACTTTATAAAGGAAGATACCTAGCACCAGTATCAATAAGGTTAGCTATTCTGTCTCTTCCTTTTCTATTTTCAAATTTCCTTATGTCAGTCTCACGATCTAGGCTGTACTTGACTGTTTGGGGGAGCATTTCAAGTCTACAACAATTTGCCGGAGAGTCCAACCAGCATTATGTGAAGTTTTGTGCAAACTTTCTGCTCCACTGACAATTCTCTATACATTTTGGACCGTGGGATGACAACAAAACTTAATATATACTGTTATTAAACAGTGCTTTTATCAACAATTATTTGTGGAATGCTATGAAATTGATTTATTCTAGCATATAACCGTACCACATGCTAATTCCATGATGGGTATATATATATATATATATATATATATAGCTAAGATACTGCATGTGATACCATGACAGCTATTTCAGGCCCTAAATTTGCTCAGTACTTTCATTCATGCAGAACTCTTATGATATGCCCTTGGTACAAGTATGAGGAGGGTCCAGCATGGCCAGATGGGTTAAGGCACTCGACTCGTAATCCGAAGGTCGCGGGTTCGAATCCCGGTCGCACCAAACATGCTCGCTGTATCAGCCGTGGAGGCGTTATTATGTCACGGTCAATCCCACTATTCGTTGGTAAAAGAGTAGCCCAGGAGTTGGCGGTAGGTGGTGATGACTAGCTGCCTTCCCTCTAGTCTTACACTGCAAAATTAGAGACAGCTAGCCCAGATAGCCCTCGAGTAGCTTTGTGCGAAATTCAAAAACAAACAAGTATGAGGGAATTCTAAAAAATGATAAGTATTCTCACTCTGGTTCATTTAGTTGTCAACAGCGATCAGTGAAGCATAACCATAGCATTCAAATTTACATTCTATAATAGCATGGAAGAATTAGCCGTATTACGAAACAAATATTCCAAAAGCCCTGATTAGCATAAAAGGTTGTGTTTAGTGGTTTTAGAAATATGGTCGATTATTGTGTTAAAATACAAAATAATTCCCTCTCATCGCTCAACAAACTTGGTAGAGCGGTAGTAAAAGGCTCACGTATGGAGAAAATGTCAACAAATAGTCGTATCAATTAAAAAATGTTGTAGACGGCAAAGATTTCAGCTAAGAGAATAGTTTCTGTATTTATAACCTTATAAAACCTATATGGTGTATATATTTTCTACCTTCTCATTTTAGTGAAGAATGTTTCAATTATTTGTTTATTTTTGGTTTATGCAGTTGTTTTGTCCATGACTCACGGTTACGAAAATCGTTAAGTTTATTTGGTTCTTTGCTTTCAAACATTTCCTTGAGATAACACATTATCTGCCCATGGGAGCTATGGTTCTAAAGCTGTAACTTGTGCATGGATCTACAGTAGTGTTCTTCAGTGGTTTGTTTGTTTAATCTTTAGCACAAAGCGACACAATGAAATATCTGTGTTTTGCCTACCATGGGTAAACACCCGGTTTCTAGTATTGTAAGTCTACAGACATACCACTGTCTTTTCAGTGGTAGTCCAGGTGATGGCACGTGGCTATCACTGCTCTTGTGTTTGGATGGGAATAACTGGTAGTACTAGTCCCTGTGCAAGTCAGAAATTATCATCTGATCCAAGTGATGTTAGATTTTGTCAGTATAAAGAATATTTCTTTGGTTTGGTTTGTTTTGAATTTCGATCAAAGCTACACGAGGGCTATCTGCGCTAGCAGTCTCTAATTTAACAGTGTAAGAATAGAGGGAAGGCAGCTAGTCATCACCACCCACCGCCAACTCTTGGGCTACTCTCTTATTAACACATAGTATTATTGACTGCACATTGCAACGCTCCCACTACTGAAAGAGCAATTATGTTTGGTGTGATGGGGATTCGAACCCGCGATCCTCAGATTACGAGTCAAGCGCCCTTTGCCGGGCTTATATTTCAATGGAATTAGTTTTAAACGTCATCAGTAGTATTTTGTAATATTTAAACGTTATATTGCAGACTGTTTTGTAGAATCCGTTTTAGCTGAAAATAACTGAAAATTAGTAAGAATTGAGTGTTTTAATGCTGTGACCAGAGACTATTTTTACAATGGAGGTTTGTTCTTGTTTTTTCACTATTTATATTTGATCCACTAGCACTACAGAAGCTGATTAGTTTATTCATACACTTAGAGACAGAGTCGTCGGTTCTTAACTTCAGGGTGACGTCATCAGCGTGTGCTTGGCACTTTTGCTGTTATTAAAACTTTCTGTGATATATCCATTTAAATTCATTCTTACTATTATGTCTGTATGATTTAACTGTATCCATTATATTAAGCTGGTTGGAGAGCCATATTTTCCTGGTACATAAAACATGAAATTGTAGTTTATTCCACTGAGTGTTTTCTCTTGGTCTAGTGAAATTACACAGTCGGGATAGCCTTTACTGTTCGTTTAGAGTCCCAGAGCATACTGAGATTAAAGAAAATTTATCTTCCTAAGACA
This sequence comes from Tachypleus tridentatus, assembly GCF_004210375.1. NCBI lineage: Eukaryota > Metazoa > Arthropoda > Merostomata > Xiphosura > Limulidae > Tachypleus > Tachypleus tridentatus. The sequence continues at coordinate 78,107,248 of NC_134834.1, read as the reverse complement.
CTTGTTGTCAGTGAATCTAAAACATTAGAAAGGTTAAACTTCTGTTTATACACTCTGTGCAGGTTTCATAATCAGTACCTGTTCTTATCAGTGTTGTTTGTTGCTGTTGAAATATTTATAAAAGTCCAGATTTATTTTACATAAGCCTATTTTATCTGTTACTCTCTTCCCGTCTTTGTCTTTCAGTTGTGATATTGTAGGTTTAATTATTTTTGCTGTTAAATCGTTTATAGAAATCGCTATTGAGTATTTCTTATACGTAAGCTCTCTAGTTTTCTTCGTACAGTTGATCTAATTCTTGTCTTAACATGTTTCTTGACTCCGGAAATTCTTGGTCGCAGTTTGCAAATCTAACTAAGCTTGTTAACTGCGTCTGTAACTTGTGCATCTTGCCTCTAGTTCGCTAGCTATTTCCTTACCTAGGTGTTGAAAATAAGACGCTGTTCTAGCCTTTAGGGTTTTTCACCAGTCAGCACTGTACTCTGTTGCGTCACTAATTTATTTTAGCAAATTGCTCAAGTTGCTTGTAACATGATGCTTTCCTAACAGAGCTTCCAGTATCCTGTTCCTCTCTCTAAATCCAGTTAGCCAAATTTCAGAAAAAATATAATAAAGGTAATGCTTAGAAAAAAATCACTGGAACCGTCTAAGCCTTTGTTTAAGTAGCTGTCTGTATTAGATATCAAGGAGATATATATATTTTTTTAAATTACACTGATTAAATGAAATAGTGGAAGACCCGAAGTGAAGTGACTGGATCATTGTGGTAACACACACGGAGTAGTTAGGGGTTGAATTACCAAGAACAACATCAACAGTAGGGCTTAGTCTTCGAAATTTTGCGGCCGCAAAACGTTTTAATACACTTCCGGAAGAAATGTGTATAATTAATAAACGGAAAGAAAAAAAACAGTCTAAAAAGTTATTTTATTGATTTGAATGAAAGACAAGAGGTACATAGATAATACTGGTGAATAATAATCAATAGAAAAATAACCTAACTAGAATAAATTATAAGATATGTGAATAGTGTAATCCAAAATCGGATAGTAATTTAATTCAAGAAGCATCTTTATTTTTTATAAAGAATTAAGTGATTACCAATTCACTTTAAACAGTATCTATTGTTAAACATTTATACCAACGTTTCTATGTAGTTGTACTGAGATCTCTCACACCAGAGGGAAATAAACCATAAAGTTGAAGGTAATTTCTAATTAATTTCATTGTTGCATTAATAATATTAAATAAACTAGCAAAGAATTTTTATAACAAATGGCTCTGTTATTTTAAAAGTAGCTGTGACATAACATTTCTAGAGCATATACCAACGATTTTATTGTCAGGATCCAGTTTTTGGATTCCAATAAACCACTAACAACATTAGCAATAAAATCTGTGCTGACCCATTCGGGGTTCCGGCATGGCCAGATGAGTTAAGGCACTCGACTCGTAATCCGAGGATCGCGGGTTCGAATCCCGGTCGCACCAAACATGCTCGCTCTATCAGCCGTGGGGGCGTTATAAAGTGACGGTCAATCTCACTATTCGTTGGTAAAAGAGTAGCCCAAGTGTTGGCGGTGGGTGGTAATAACTAGCTGCCTTCCCTCCAGTCTTACACTGCTAAATTAGAGATGGTTAGCGCAGATAGCCCTCGAGTAGCTTTGCGCGGAATTCAAAACAAACAAACTGATTCATTCGATTTTTTTTCAAAATGGCAGCCGCAAGGGGGTAAATATCCATATCGTATTCTAGAGCAGATAGTAAAATTGTTTTTGGAGTTAAAATATAGGTTTTGGGGTTAAGAAACTTATTTCTGTTGTAGATACTACAATTAGTTCGAGCTTCCAAAGATATTTAGAATATCCATCTTAATGAGAAAGTTCTCCATGTACAACAGGAGATGTGTGGCTATGAAATGATTTAAATATTTGAAGACAAATTGACAACATATCAAAAGAATTGATTAGCATTCAGCCATTAAAGTGTATAGAAAGATTTATCCTTTACTAAAATTAATCACAACTTATGGTGTTATATGACTTGAAGTTGACCTATTTAGTGTAGAAACAATACATGTACGTGTAGCAAACTATATACCTTTTTTGAGCCACATCGTATCGTATCGATCTGACATTTATTATACTTTTAAAATCTTACATAGGGCTTGTTAGACATCCGGAGGCGTTCAGAAACTTTTACTTTTCTTCATTCTGTTAGTGGAATGAAGAGTTATTCTACTGTCAATTTGAAAAATTTACTGCGATGAGTAAAATTTTAATTGACTTGCTAAATTTGAACGGTAGGTTGTGAACATAAGGCACGCGGATTGTTAGTTAGCGTACGTGGCACGTGTATGTACACACGTGACGTCTGGGAAAGGTGTAAAAAGTGAAAACAGGAAAGGATCGGAAACATGGGGAAATGTGCGAAAGCTGAAAGATAAACAAACAGGCAACAGACGTGACAAGAAAACAGGATATATGGCCAGCTTGCAAACATATATGTGCTGGAAAAATGTGTTTTATCCCATAATTCTATATCAGTCCCACATCAGCAATCAAATGCAGAGCCTACAATAACATTTAAAAACAATGAAGCAGTCATGTTGATGATGTAATTGTACACAGGCACTTTTGAAAGAGCATTAGGATTTTTGAAAAGTGTTCTATCTAATGGGACTATTTTACAGCATGGTACATCCTGATTACGATAAAACCAGCAGTGCGTGACACACTTTGTGCATGTGCAACTATGAGTTAAATCATCTGGCATTAACCACTTGCATAAATATTGTAAAACAGGCCATCTACCTCTTCAAAGCCATATTCTTTTGGGTTTAGATCAAGACTATCTAAACAATTAAACTGCAAATATGCAGTGTAGAACGAACGTGAAATATGCCATCTTACAGCCAAGCTGGTTGGTGGCACCTCGGAAAATGTGTTCTTTGAACTGAAACATTTATTACAATGAAGCTTATTCATTATCTCATAAAGTACGCTACTTGCAAAGAGTCTCTGTATCAGTGAGTGAAGCCTCCATCTTACCCAAGCTCTTTCCAAAATCTTTCAAATAGGCTAATGGGTTGTTTTGATTAAATCCAGACCAAAAATAGAACAGATGTACCTTACAGGTACTTTTACCAATAAATTAAGAAACAACGTTCATTTTCCTTGTGGTAGTCATTATGTTAACATTCTTATATTACTTTGATATTCATTTATTGATACCTGGACATATTTTTGAAATCGTGAACATTTATTAAAGTTCCAGTCACAAGAAATAGACAACTTGATCAAAACTCGCAAAATATATACTTGGAAACCGTTGTCTCCTAAAAAGCATTTTATTGCATGTGATGATGGCCTTCTTGAACTTCTCAGACAGGTAAAAACTAAAATCATTGTTTACGTTATAAGTGGATTTCTTGGTCCTCAAAACCTATATCTAGACCTTAAAAACATTTCGCTATTTACTCTAGAACACAAACTATTGCTACTTAATCCATATGGTGGCCATACTGGCAGTCATCTTGGATTTATGAAGTGAGTTAGGACTAATTTTGTTGTTAATATTGCGGTGTTTTTTTATCCCAAAAACCTATATCTAGATTACAAAATTCATTGTGCTATCTGCTCTTGAACATGAGCTATGGGTATTTGCCTCTTTCAGTGATCATCTTGAAGGCTATTTTAAATTTTCCCTTTATTGGCTGGTTCCAAACTGTCTACCCTTGAATTTTATGAACCTCACATGATGCCCTTATAAAATATGAATATTAATTACCCGAGCATACAAATATTCATAAAACACTCCTCAACTGCAAGACTATTATCAACTTACTCTACTTCTTAGTTTCATTATTTATAGTTTAGAGGTTTTATTTAATTTAAACTGAAACTTGATACAAAAGAACATTACAAAGATTATTTCGTATATTGATATAAATGTGACATTTAAGAACGGCCAATAACGATTTGAAAGTAATAAATCTATTTAAAACGGATATGTATTTCTTAACTTTGCTAAAATGTTGTCTTTGTTTGTTAATTTACTTAAGGTCGAGGATATTACGATGAGTACTAAGAATATCGTCTAATAACAACGATTCTTCATCTGTGATATGATTACTATTGGTGCTAAGTGAAGTTGATGTCAGTGACATGTGAAAAAGGACCGGCATGGCCAAGCGTGTTAAGGCGTTCAACTCGTAATCCGAGGGTCGCGGGTTCGAATCCCGGTCGCACCAAACATGCTCGCCCTCCCAGCCGTAAGGGCGTTATAATGTGTCGGTTAATCCCACTATTCGTTGGTAAAAGATTAACCCAAGAGGTGGCGGTGGGTGGTGATGACTAGTTGCCTTACCTCTAGTCTTACACTGCTAAATTAGGGATAGCACAGATAGCCCTCGAGTAGCTTTGCGCGAAATTAAAAAACAAACAGACATGTGAAAAGGTAAAGTAGAAATTATAAATATGTATACAGGGTGTTCCAAAAAAACGTATTCACGCGTTGAATGATTTTAACTCACTCAAACTTTCATTTTTTACAGGTGCAACTGATTTGAAGTAATGGCAGAAGCAAGACTAAGCTTTGAGAAAAGAAATTTTATCTTAAAGTATAACTGGAAGTGTGAGAACGTAGCTGAAGAGCAAAAACGGTTTAGAAGGGAGTTTCAAACAGATCCATCAACGCAACTCACTATTAATTGCATCAGTGATAAGTTTGAAACAAATGAAACTGTTAAGAAGTCCATAAAGGGCGTTCTGGAAGACCGCGGTCGTCCACCAATACTACACGAGAAGCAGAGCTTTTGGAAAGTCTTCATCGATCTCCAAGAAAATCTGTTCGGCAAACAACCCGTGAGACAGAACTCCCAAAATCGAGCGTCCATCGCATGGTGAAGCGCGTTCATTGGAAATGTTTTATTCTGGTATTACTCCACGCCCTCAATGAAGATGATCCTGACGAGAGAGTTGAATTTTGTGAGTTGTACCTGGTAAAATCTGCGGAGGATGGACAGTTTCCAAACAAGATTGTCTCGAGCGTATAGGCCATATTTAAGTTAAATGGCTCAGTTAATCGCACAATTGCACCTACTAGACACCTCAGAACCCGCATGTCACGGTTGAACACCATGTAAACTTAACAGGGGTTACAGCGTTGAGCGTAATTAGACCATTCCTTTTTGAAAACACAGTCATTCGTCTCGTTTATCTGAAATTGCTGCAAGTGTCTGTTATGCCTCGCATTCGAGAGCAATTTGGAGATGAGGAGTTTTATTTCCGGCAAGATGGAGCATTTTCCCACTACCATCGTAATGTGAGAGCCTATCTTGACGAAAATGTGCCAAACAGATGAATTGGGCGAAGAGGTAGCAATGAATTTCCCTCAGGTTCACAAGACCTCACACCTCTGAGAGCAGCAATTGAAAGAGAATGCACCCAAATACCAAATGAAATGATTCATGAAGTTTGCAATTCCATCTGTTCGTTTTATCAGCAGTGACTGAGTGTTGGGTGTTTTTCTAATAGTAAAGCCACATCAGTCTATTTGCCGAGCTCACGAAGGGGATCGAACCCCTGAACTTAGAGTTGTAAATCCGTAGATTTACCGCTGTACTAGCGGGCAGTATCTGGATCAGAACGGTCATCAGAACACCTGCGATAACTCAAAAAAAGATTCTACACTTGTCTTCTTAAACTTGGATTATAAAACCTAGATACATCTTAATAAACATTTTATTTATAATCATTCAATGTTTGTGTACATTTTTGGGGCACCCTGTATATACTTTAAATTTTCTGTGAACTGCACGTGGAAGTCAGCTTCTGAGATCACACACTCTCAATTGTCCTGAAATCTATAGAAGCGCAGTGACATCTATCGTAAAGATATGGTACGAGAGGAAAAGCATGAACATCGGTTATATTCTCGAGGAAATAAAGAAAAGCGACTGTGGCGTTAGACGTGTGTCTTTTACCTGGTCATACAGTGTAGGAATTTCATTTAATCTCTCAAAACTTTCTCTTGATAGTAAATAGAGTGTTAACGTTTGTTTGTTATTAAATTTGAGAAATTTAAATTGTTTATTATAAGATACATCTCCGGCAGCCATAAAGTCCAATGAAAACCTTCATTCACATATTCTATATCGCACTGGATAATCTCTGTCACATTACGGCCGGTAGCAACCGATTTCATTCAAATACTTGTGAATTATTATTATTTAGTAATTTCAATGTTATATATTAAATATATCTAATGCTACAAGCAACATAAATATATAAGTAATTAATTAAATTTAATACTGAAAATTTTGTAAACACATAAACTTTCATTAGATTTAGTATGTCGTAATTTTTGGCTAGGTTTCCACAGAACATAGCACAACCTGTGTGTATTTGATTCTCATGCATTTAGACAAGTTAAATTTATTTTGACCCATTGTTGTTTCTTGAGATGACCTTTCTGAATAAGTTCCTCTAGTGGCCAGATTTGAACTTGAAAGAGGGCTTATCACGAGACCAAATCAAGAATGCCCATTTCTTAATATAGGAAGATAGTTTAAGTACAGTTGGTTTATAATTTAAGGATAAGAAACTGAGATTGTTTGTTTGTTTTGAATTTCGCACAAAATTACTCCAGGGCTATCTGTGGTAGCCGTCCTTAATTTAGCAGTGTAAGACTAGAGGGAAGGCAGCTAGTCATCACCACCCACCGCCAACTCTTGGGCTACTCTTTTACCAACGAAGAGTTGGATTGACCGTAAAATTATAACGCCCCCACGGCTGAAAGGGCGGGCATGATTGACGTCACGGGGATGCGAACCCGCGACCCTTAGATTAGGAGTTGCACGCCTTAACATGCTTGGTCATGCCGGGCCTAGAAACTGAGATAACAGTTATAGTTTTATATTTCTACTATGTGATAAATTCTTAAACTTGTGTTGGGATGACGTTAGGTAAAAGACAATTATTTATATCCTGAAGCGACTAAGTTAATTATACGTTCAATACTGAGCGTGAATGATTAAATTTCTGGGTTTGCGCTGGAGTATATTCGTTTATAATAAATAACGTATTTGTGTTCTGTATTGATTACGTTGTTCATGTGACTCATACTGAGTCAGTGACCACATCGTGGAAAACAACTCACGCATCTCAGCTTATGTTATCTTGCTAGTGTTGAATAAGATGGAAACTGTAAAAGGTGAAATGCTTAGGCTTCTATTACATTATGTAAGACTAGAATAAAAATATGTATGCATAAGTCGTAATTGTTACATTGGTTTTAAAACATTTTTTCATAATATCATTTCTGAATATTGTATGGAAAATTTGTTTGTTTGTTTGTTTTTCCGCGCAAAGCTGCACGAGAGCTATCTGCGCCAGTCGTGCCTAATTTTGCAGTGTAAGACTAGAGGAAGGCAGCTAGTCATCACCACCCACCGCCAACTCTTGGGTTACTCTTTTACCAATGACTTGTGGGATTGACCGAAACATTATAACGCTCCCACGGCTGAAAGAACGAGCATATTTGGTGCAACAGGGATTCGAACCCGCGACTCTCATATTACGAGTCGAGTTCCTTAACCAGCTGGCCATGCTGGGCCCAACCTATTCATTCATCTCTGACTTGCAGAACAATCAGTTTTCAAGAAGCTCATCAGTAATGTAAAGGTTGAGATTAAATGACATATTTCATACGATTATGTACATCACGGATTGCTAAAGCTAATACCACACTTTTTGTCTGGGCTTCGAACATGCTAGATACAAATCAGTGCAGTAAACCAGTCTCTTTATATGCCAGAGATGCATACCATAGTTAAATTCAGTAAATAATTTAAAACCTTTTTTGTTGTTGTTGTTTTGTCAGAAACTTATTTTAATACAAATATTCTTCTTCCATTTACTGGTTCCAGATTAATATGCATCATCTATTGCACAACTTAGCATATCTGTACTAAAAAGAGGGCAATGCATCAATTATATATGAAGCTGTACTTCTCATCCAGAAATCAAAAGGTTTGAAAAATAAGCAGATAACTGTTACCCACTGCATGGTATGTCCCATGATATATGGCAGGTGTTTATCCCTTCTGTTTTGCCAAAGCTCACAAATCTGCAATCATATAACTTCATAGCATGTTTGTTTGTGTATTTTGAATTACCTCCAAAGCTACACGAGGGCTATCTGCTTTAGCCGATCTAATTTAGCAGTGTAAGACAAGAAGGCAGTTAATCATCATCACTCACCGCCAATTCTTGGGCTACTCTTTTACCAACAAACAGTAGGATTGACCGTAGTATTAAAACATCCCCATGGGTGAAATGGCGAGCATACATTTGGTGTGATGGGGATTGGAACCTGCGACCCTCAGATTACGAGTCCAGCGCCTTAACCACCTGGCCATGCAGGGCTCTTTGTACCACTGTTTCAATTTACCTTTCACACTAAGGCTGATAGGGTGAATAAAAATAGTACATTTGAAACGCATCTAACACGACAATGAACCATTGAAATTAGCTTCTTGCTCTCTGTGAATTTCTCCAGCGCTCCAGTTTATATTATTTATCGAGACTTGGCATGGCCAGGTGGTTAAGGCACTCGACTTGTAATCCGAGGGTTGTGGGTTCCAATCCCCATCACACCAAACATGCTCGCCATTTCAGCCGTGGGGGCGTTATAATGTGACAGTCAACCCCACTATTTGTTGGTAAAAAAATAGCCCAAGAGTTAGCGGTGGGTGGTGATGACTAGCCGCCTTCCCTCTATTCTTACACTGCAAAATTAGGGACAGCTAGCGCAGATAGCCCTCGTGTAGCTTTGCGCGAATTTCAAACCAAACCATTATTACTCGATATTTATCTATAACACCAGTGAGAAAATGTGCTAACACTTCAAGTAACGGATAAATTTCAGTCCACGTGAAGTAAGTATAACAACCTACCTCTAAAGATTACCCTTCTCAATTTTGGACAAAAGAAATTTCCTACGACACAGCCATTTTGTGGGAAGCAAACATACATGATGCAGTTTTCATAGTGTTGATCAATGTTTCTGTATTAATGTACCAAAACAAAAGCAGTTTGTTTGTTTTTTTACACATTGACAAAAGTTTACATTAATATCTCGTTTTGCTACTCCTTACATTATGAAAGTCTGAAGAAATTCTTATCATGGAGCTTTGAGGACAATTAGGTGCATAGATTGATTATTTGTTTGTTTGTTTTTGAATTTCGCACAAAGCTACTCGAGGACTATCTGTGCTAGCTGTCCCTAATTTAGCAGTGTAAGACTAGAGGGAAGGCAGCTAGTCATCACCACCCACCGCCAACTCTTGGGTACTCTTTTACCAACGAATAGTGGGATTGACCGTCACATTATAACGCCCCCACGGCTGAAAGGGCGAGCATGTTTGGCGCGACGGGGATGCGAACCCGCGACCCTCAAATTACAAGTCGCATACCTTAACCCACCTGGCCGTGCCGGGCCCGTCAAAGTACAGATAGCGTGTTGTGACACTTTGCACTTAGCAACAAACAAACAAAAATTTCAGTCTAGAAAAGTTATAATGTGATAGTCAATCTCACTTTCGTTGGAAAAAGAGTAGCTGAGTGGTGATGACTAGTTCTCTTTCCACTAGTCTATTGCTTCAAAATTAGAGTCCACCAGTGCAGATAGCCTTTGTATAACTTTCACGAAATTCAAAAAAACAAACAGAGGTATTTGTTAATCAATCAAAGTATATTCGTATAATTTTTATTATCTTAATATTAATAGCTTAATAAAATATTAATGACAAAAAAAAAGGAAAGGAAGAAGAAGAAAGATGGAGAAATCTAAGGTAAGAAAGTATAGTTGTGATTTTACAAAAAACAAATAGAGTAAGAAAATGATTACAGACATAAATATAGTATTTTGTATTTGATATACATCTCTTTGTGAGTCATTGTTAAGTTACTGATTTAAGATGCTAAAATATGGGTTTCGGTTGCACGTGGTGAACAGTGCTTGGTTAATCCTATCGTTTAGGTTTGAGATAAACCAAACAACAACAAAACACATTAAAGACAGAGTTATATTTGAAGTTTACTTACAGATAATAAGCGACCTTTTATTATGAGATCGGCTTTTACAGAAAGGAAGGATATTTTTTTAAAATAGGTAAGACGTTTCGATATCTGGTGCTTTCTACCAGATAGCTCATTTTATTTTGAAAGCAAGGCCAGATAATGAAATTACGTTTAGTAACTTTCGTAGTTGTTCGAGGTGGCTAGTAGATAATATTATAAAAAGTAAAATTTATGAAATTATGTTTTGAAAAAAATACAATGTGTAGGTGAGTTGGGAAACCAGTTTACATTATACTGAAATAATTAGTTTTATTGCAAATTCATATGATATTGCAATGAAAATTTGCAACCTTTTTATACTAGTAACACTTTGTCAATTACGGTAACATGTGTAATTAAGTTGTATAATAACACTTAAGCATCTAAAGCATACTACAACTATTAGTATACTACTAATAAGTACTACTACTAGAAGTATGCTTTATAGACCTACAAATTACAGGCTATTGTAATACCACTTAGTAGCACTATCACTGTGCCAGTACTTCTATTATTAGGCTTAGCAGATAACATTTAAGACTGTTTCCCAAAGTGGGAGTCATGATCTACCTAGGGACTGTGAAGCTTTTTCTGGGGAGCCACCAAGAAATAGGTCAAAAACAAAGATGATGAATTTATTTTAATTCCAAATAAACATTGATCTTCATTCATAACAACTATTTGCTTTCTTCCATTTCTTCTCCAGTGAGCTAACTTAATCCTCCAAAACTACAGAGATAATTTTTTAAGAAGCCTTTCATATGGCATCTTTTCTTATGCTTTTTAAAAAAAATTAGTTACGTGAAAGCACATTTGTACTCTCCTCACTCATCATAAGCAGTGACCTCTTCAAAAAATATCAAAAAGATTAATAAGGCAAGATTTTCTGACACGATTTTTAAACTTTGTTAAAAGTTTTTGCAAAATATCTTTTATCAGACTTTCAGAACTGTTTTCAGCCACTGATTTAAAACTAAAGCCTGTAATTATTTGGACAGTTTTTTTTTCACTTCTTTGAGAAGGAGTAATAGCCTTAACCTCCTTGGCCAGTGATGTATAACCTGACCCAGGAATCTTATCATTTTGTAAGTTTACCAGTTTCTCCTTAATTTCAGGTTTAGTTAATTATCTTGTTTAGTGTTGTTACAATCTCACTAATATTCAGGATGAGGAATGTTGCATAAATATTTATTAGCAAAATTGGAAAAAAAAGTAGAATTTAATTATGTAGGCTCCTTTAATCATTTAAATTGAGGTTTTCTTTATAATATAGCATAATGTTTTTGGACAATATGAGACCTGTTGGTCCATTTTGGCTATCCCATCCTCTAAACAGAAACTATTAATAAATAAATTTTAAAAAAATATTAAAGCCAGCCCTTATCATTTATATAACTTACTGAGCTTTTTCTCAGAATTTAGTCTTTACAACATGTGAAACAACCTATTCCTGTTAGAAAAATAAGACTGTTTTAGCTGAAGACGTCTCCTAACCTGCCAAAATTTATATTTATGACTTCTAGCCCTACTATTTTCACTGTAAAATATGAAAACATATCAAAATTATCAATTCCCTTTATGATCTTAAACATCTCAACAAGATCCCATCTAACTCTCTCTTTTTTTCAAAATGAAACATTTTGAAAGATTTCAGACTCCTCATATGACAACCCCTCCATACCAGGCATCATTCTAGTAACCCTCCTCTGAACACTTTCCAACAGTTCAATGCCTTTCCTGAGGTAAGGAGCACAAGACTGAATACAACATTCTAAATGTTACCTTACCAAGTGACCTATAATGTGAAATTAAGATCTCTTTAAACTTGTATTCTGTATTTCTGTAGATACAAACTAAAATCCTTTTTGCTTTACCACTAACAACAGCACACTGCTTAGATGGTTGAAGAGACTGATCAACTATTACTCCAAGATACTTTTCTTTCTTGACACTGTTAAGGTTATTCAATAAGAATTATATTTGTAATTCAGTTTATGGTAATCTACACACACTATCTTGCAATTACTATAATTAAAAACCATCTGCCATTTATTTCCCAACTCACTAAATAATCTAAATCTTTTTGAAAATCTTCTTCATAGCTATAAGCACCCAATAACTTAATATCATTAGCAAATTTAAGTAGATTAATGACTATTCCTCTATCTGTATTATCGATGTAAATCTGAAAGAGCAAAAGTCATAAAACTGGGTCCTAAGGTATCCCAATTGTTACATTAATTCAGTTTGACTGAACTCCATTTGAAACAACCCTCTTCTGTCCAATTAGCTAACTTATTCCGCACACTTATGGAAAAAATTGTTTTTTATGAAACTACTGAAAATTGAGGTACATCAAATCTACACCCTTACCCTCATCTACATAAGCAATAACCTTTTAAAGAATGTCAAAAGATTTGTAAGGCATGATTTTTCCTTGGTGAAACTGTGTTGATTATCTAATAAAATTTTAAACTTTGTTAAATGACTTTGCAAAGCATCTTTTATCAAATTTTCCGAAGGCCTATAACTACTGGGACGATTTTTATCACCTTCCTTGAAAAGAGGAGTTAATTAATTTTCAGTCTTCTGGTACGTGCCCACTATTCATCCCAACATTTTGTTTATCATTATTGTATTTGGATAAATTATTACAATTAATAGAATATATCATAAGTAAGTCATTGTGGTTTCCCCAAAGGGAAATGTTACATAATTATTACTTTTTCAAGGATGTTGCATCTTAGCTGGAATAATAAATGACATTGGTGAGTGTTGGCAAAAAAACAAAAAAGTATCTGGGTTGTAGAATAGTTAAATAGAAGAAAACAAGATGTTATTGATGGAGCTTAAATAACTGGAACATAATTAGGATTTAAGCTTGGACTCCTGTTTTTTCTTATTTATTTTAATGACATTGATATAGGTGTAATTAGTATTAGTAAAGTTTGCTGGTGACAATAAACTCTTAAGTGTTTTTAGCTGTACTGAGAACACTGAAGTGTTGTAGAATGATTGTTAAGTTGGTAATTTTGACTTCCATGCTGGTAACTTCAGTCTTTCACCCATTTGAAATTTCATATTTTTTTTTATCTAAATACAACTTTGTTAGTAATCTTGATAAATTATAATGGATGTCTGTGGTATCAGTATAGTAATTTATGATTTTTTTGGTTATTCAAATGTAAATATAAAACTTAAAATAAGTTATTTCATTTCACATTCTTCATGTACAAAATTTCTCAACTCTTAGCTTGCTACAACAAGCAGAAACCAAATGTAAAGGTCATTACTAGAACAGATAATTGTCTGCTCTACTTTGTTTTTTAAATGTTGTGTGTTTAAAAAATAAAAAAAACGTCTGTAAATAGCAATAATCTATATACATACATAATGTATAATAATTGAAATGTGACTGTATTTTACAAAATACTAGTCTACTAAAACACTGCCAAGAAAGGTCAGTTTTATATTACTTGATACAGTAACATGAGTGCACATGTGCTTCATTGTTGTAACTTCCATATTATTAGCCAGGCACAACTGAAAAGTAAATAAAAATAATATATATATATGAATGTATGATGTTATGAGGTTTAAACCATTTATTATTAAACACCTATATTTTTATGGCTGTTAGGAGATTGGTTCAACTCAACCCCACAGAGATTAATTAGCAATAATAACAGATAAAATATAAAATGTTTTTTTAAGAATCATTTAATGAGTACCTGGACATAACAAAGATTTCACATGTGAAATTCAGAAATTTTCTGATGCACAAAAGTATCTTTAAACTCATAATGAAAATTACTTTGAATGATGCATATCCAACATATGAAAAGAAAAAAACACGAGAAAAACATTGCTCTTTAAACCTTAAGACTTTAAAATCTGACATTTTACGTACAAAAGTATTGTAACATTTACTGATAATCTGCCAAATGAATTATCTAAATCTAAATAATGCAGAATAAATTTTCTAACTTTGTTTACATAAGCATTGAGGTATTTGCTTTCTTCAATCAACTGAAAAGTTTCAGAAACACACACAGAAAAAATTCAGAGAGGCTTCAAACAATCTAAACACAGTGTAACACTGAAGTCAGATTTGAAAATCTTTAACAGAAATACGTCTAAATTATAGATGCAGTGAAGTACGAATGGATCAAGAGAAGACAAATATTTATTTTTATGCTTTGAATAAAACATGCTTACTAACTTTAAAATAAGTTTAATATGACTGAAAGATCAATATAATAAATATATATGTAAATATAAAGCGATATGAGACTTAAGACTTAAGCTACTTAGACTAAACATTTATGTTTTTGTGTTATAATATGTAGTCATTCTAGCATGCAAAAAGCATAATTTATATTTCCTAATTTTTTTATGATAGTTGCCAGGTTGTTCAAAGGACAGACCTCACATAGTTAGAGTATAGAAAATGCCATAAAATATAAAGTCTTACTGAAAACAAATGTTTGAAGTGTATTTTGGAGATTTTTAGAGACTAACAAATAATATTTAAAATTTTTAGGACAAAGAATAGTTTTTTAATCATAACGTGAAATCACTTTGCTTTCATACTAGTAATGAAACAGAGCCTGTTTTCATAAACAAATCTTTAGGAAAAATATTTCATTAAAAGATTTGATTATTTTGTATACAAAATACTTGTAGTCATTACTAAAAGTCTACTGTATTTTGTGTAGTTACACGTGGTGTATCAAAAGTTATAGTGCAAATACTTAATGTTTGCAAATGTGTAAAGGAACTCATAAATATTAAAACAAGCCTATAGTGAAAGGGTTAAAAGGCTTATAATAATAGTATTCCAATCACAGTATAAATGTCATATCTGTTGTTGGTGATGTGTTTCAAATTATTGCAATTCTTTAAAATCTTTAAGAGGCTTGATAAAGAATGCTTTGTTTAAAAAGGTAATATGCTCAATACTAATACATTATAACAGGTATAATTTTTATCATGTGCAGTCAGCTTGTAAAAGGCATACACACTGTAACAATTGTTATCATAAGAGTTTGTGGCTGTTTTCATTTTTGTTACTGTTATGCAGTAATACAGTCAAAATATATTGTGTCTGGTTGAATATATTGAAAATATTTGATAGTTTTCTTACTGTTTTCACACATATTTGAAAGAAAAAAGGTAAAAAAAAATATTTGGTTTAGACAATTGCAAATAATGAATATACACAGTCTTCAGCAACTTTCAGTTTATCAAGTATATGAGTGAATTTTGACACCTCTAATATACTGTGGCTGACAAATTTTTACAATGGGTAACAGTATAATTTGTTTGTTTTTGAACTATAACATATGGTTGTAAGTAGTTATCCATTTCTCTGCTGAAAAATATTTTCACAGTTGAGAGCACATGATTTGTGGCTGCATATTTGGTATTTAAACAGTCACACCATCATTAGCACACAATAATATTGTTTACTGCAAATTCTTCATGAAATGCTATTAAATACAACATACACTAAGATAAGATGATGCAAGAGGTAAAAATAACATTATTTATACAAGAATTATGAATACTTTTTAGCCAATTAAAAGTATAGAAGAACCAGTGTGACTTTTCAGTATCCTACAATCTTTACCTACATTATTTTGTACTCTTCTAAAGTTTTGGGTGCCATATACGAAGCTTCTTTTGTTGTAGGTTGGCATTGAGAAGAATAATAATTACAAATGGTCTGTTTTGAGTGGGTTTTCTTTTCTTTTAAGTTTAACATTTTTTTATGCATTTTTATATGTATGCAGCTTTAGCAGTCAATAGTAAAGGAGCTAAAGTCTTGTTTGAATTGAATCTTTACTGTTTAATGTGTTTCTTTTATCCAAACATTTTATTAGGGTTTTGTGCAGTTCCTTGCAATCCCTAATGTGAAACCCTGTTGTGGTTTATGATAACACACTATCCTCCACAAATACCTTCTTATAAAAGATATAATGATTGACTCTACCATAATGATTTAAATACATATTCACATTATATATCATTATTACCTAGTCATTCATGGATGAATTGGAATGTCATAAATATATATCAAGAGGAGAAGCTGCAGTTTATTTGTGTTATGGTAACTGCTTAAGGTTGCTTTTGCAATGAGTGCATCCCATCATAAAGCTTGGGTACTGGGTGGAGGTTGGTGGGTACTGAAATGTAGCATCTTTATTATGGATACCCCCATTTATGAAAAAAAAAAAAAAATTGAAAATAAAACTTCAGAAAACGACCACGCATGGACGACTCTGTCCATATCACAGTCAAATTCTGTACCTCAATTTCTAATTATCCATTCATTATCTGAGAAATCCTTGGGGCAGAGAACCTCCATGAGTTGGAGAAACTCTCTAGTTTCTCCAGCCAAGGCATTTCTGTGGTGTGCTGAATCTCCACTTCCAAAGATGGAATTATGGCACCTACTAATGTTCTGATATTGGCATTTCCATCATCACATCTTCCTGCTACAGTCAAAGGAGGTTATCTGAACTGTAAGGTATGGCCAGACATTCCCAATCCTCTCTGATGTTTCCAGTGTCAATGGTTTTGTCATTTAAAAACATCATGTTGTGGTTCTTTAACATGTGCTCATTGTGGTGGCAAAGACCACAATGTATACAAGTGCAAACTAGAACCATGCTGTTTTAACTGTAGTAGTCAACAACCCTCTAACTCTATTTCTTGTCCTAAATGGGTGGAGAAGAAAGAGGTGAAATGTTTGAAGACTATAAATAATATCTCCTACCCAGAGTCTTATAAATGATTGTCCCCAACTCCATTTTGGACACATGCTGCTGCTGCACTACATTTCACTGCCACAGTGGGAGTACAGACCGATCTATTTATCATGCCTCCAGCAGAGTCATTTGCAAAACATCTGAAGAATCTTGTACCCTCCATGATGAAAAGAGTTGACGAATCTATGTCTAGTTCCATCTCTGTCCCTGCCACTCCTTCCAGTGATTACCTGATTTTTAACCCCTTTGGCTTGAGGTTTGGGTGTCTTCTTGGTTCCATCATTTTCTGCAGCCTTGAAGTAAAATGACCATATGTTCCTAGAATCTTTGTCCACAGACAGAGACCTGCCACTTGACCCACAGCAGGATCCATAGAGGACAATAGACCTTTGTCCAATAAAGAAAAAAATGTGGTCATAAACAGAATGGCTCCTTGCCACCTTCTCTTCCACATAAATGAAAATAGCCACTCTGATCCAGTGGAACTGTTAAAGTTTTTGTTCAAATATAGATAACATTAAGGATATGAATGATTCTTACCATCCCGTGTGTCTCTCCTGACAGGAAATGTTTTTGAAACCTGCCAAACTGCTGTCACCATTCAGCAGTTTTCTCTGTACAGAAATGACAGATTGTGTGAGGGACAATTGCATGGAGGGGTGGCACTAGTGATTGATCACCATGTGCCCACTATGTCTTTGCCACTTGACACACCCTGTGATGTTATAGCCATCTGTGCATCCTTACTTATTTTCTTTACCTGGCTCCTGAAGAGACCTATAATCAGTCAGACCTTGATGCCCTTATTGAGCAGTTACCATCTCCCTTTTGAGTCCTGGGGGATTTTAATGGGCATAATTCTCTTTGGGGTGGTTCTGATATTGATGGGATTGGTCGTTCCATAGAGCATATGCTCTTGGATCTCAACCTATCTCTTTTCAGTACTAGTTCTTATACTTATTTTCATGCACCTAGTCAGTCTTTTACTGCTATTGATCTTTCTATCTGCTCCTCTTCACGTTTCTTTTAATTTTTTTGGAAGGTTGACAGTAAATCACAGGCAGTGATCATTTTTCATTTTGAGAGAGACTGGCTGTGGTGGATGCCACCCAACCCATATGCCTTCATGGAAGTTTGATCTGGCCAACTCACCCTCTTTCACTACTCTCTCAAAACTTAATTCTGCCAAATATGTAATGTCAGCCAGCTCATTCATCAAATACTTTTAATTTCAGGTCTAATCTTAATCAACTTAATCATAAAGCCTTAATGGCCAGTTTCCATGTTATATCCCTCTTTACAGAAATCCCAACCGCTGAAGCGTGCAAGATAGCCTTGGAACTCTATATCTGAGACCCTAACCCATGAATAGACATTCCCAGCAACCAATTAGCAACCCTCATAGAATTCACCACGATGAAAACAAACTTCATGTTCAACAACCACAACTATATTCATACAAATGGGCTAAGCATGGGCAACTCGGTATTACCAGTTTTAGCCAATATTTTTATGACACAAGTTGAAACACAAGCAATTAACACAGCATTACATCCACCACTATACTGGTACAGATATGTAGACGACACAATTTTTGGTTGCAGGATTCAGATCTACAGAACACACACTTAATTTTTCAATCACATTAATGCTATACATTCCAACATCAACTTCACATGTGAACAAGAAGGAAGCAATCAAATATCATTTCTTAACCTCAAAATAACAAGAACCGATACACAATTTAAAACCGAAATCCACCGAAAAATCACCCATACTGGACTATACATTCCTTGGCACTCAGCACGTGAAACAAAACAAAAACTCAACATAATAAGAAACCAACTAAACACAGCCATAAAACTATGCTCGCCAAATAAAATTAACAACAAATTAGACAAAATAAAACAATACTTCATCAACATGAATAAGTTTCCTCCACAAACCTTAGAAAACATTATATGCACATACCTAGACAAAAAGCAAAATCAATTAACAAAATTAATCTATCCTACGAATTAAAAAATTACAAAACATTATACTGCTGCATACCATACATTCCTGACATCAGCAGAAAAATAACCAACATTTGGCAAAAACTAGTAAAAAAAATATGACATTCCAGTTAATACCAAATTTATTCAAAAAATAGGTGCAAAACTAAGGTATATACTGTGTAAAAACTACACTGAAAAACACCACACCAACATTATTTATAAAATACAATGTGATAACTGCCACAACTTCTATATTGGAGAAACAAGTAGAAAAATGGAAACCAGATTCAAAGAACACAAAAAGTCACCTTCACACATTTTCGAACACAGCAAATCAAATAAACACAACATAACCATAGAAAACACCCAAATACTAAATAAAGAAACAAACATAAACAAATGCAAAATCAAAGGTTCACTCCTCTACATAAAAAATTTTCTCAACCCAAACCAGCCATTTTTACATATATATTTTTAATCCTGCCATCATCTGTAAACTGTCAAAAGACAACTGTGTGGCAGCAGTGACTGACTGTATCTTCCAGGCAGCTGCTCATTGTATTCCGAGAATCCTACCTTGGTGGAATCCTGTCTGCCACATGGCAATGAAAGCTTAAAAATGGACTTGGGATACCTTTTGTAGGTATCTCACACTTTTAAACCACATTGCATTTCAGCGGGTCTGTGCACATGCTCAGAAAGTCAGATGTCAAAGCCAGAGGGAATATTGGATTAAATACACATCTAGCATCTCTTCTACCACCAGTTCCATAGTTATATGGGACAAGATTCAAAAGGTTAGTGTACAGTATACTTCTGCCCCCCTTTTGATCTGGCTCTCTGATGCTCAGGAAGTTGCTGATGCCCAGAGCATTGGCAGTACTCTCAGCAAAAGCTTTTCTCTTGCCTCTAGCACTTCTGCTTCATCCCTGCTTTCCTAGTCATCAAGATATGGGCAGAGTGATTGCTTCTTTTCTTTTGGGCTGATTGTCTTTATGACTACAATCATCCCTTTACCCTGATGGAACTCAAACTTGCTTTTCATTGGTCTGGCAGAACATCACTTGGACCTGATGATATTCATTATGAAATCCTGCACCATCTCTCTCTTGCAGTTCTTCTGGTTGTTTTTAGCTGGATATTGGCAGGAGAATATTTTTCCCAATACTTGTTACCATGCAATTGTACTCTCTTTTCCTAAACCTGGGAAGGAACCCAAGATTCCTTCAAAGTACTGTCCAATTGCTTGGATGAGCTGTCTCTGTTAGATCTTGGAAAGGATGGTTAATATTAATCTTGTTTGGTTCCTTGAATCAAATAATTTCCTCTCACCCACTTTGTGTGGGTTTCAACAATAGCACTCCATTATAGGCAATTGATTAGACTTCAAACATCAATCAGGGAAGCCTTTCTCAAGCAGCAACATCTTGCTTCTGTATTTTGTGACCTTGAGAAAGCTTATGGTACAACATTGAGGTATGGCATCTTGCAAGATTTCCACTTGTATGGGTTGTGTGGCCATTTACCTATTTTTAATAAACATTTTTTAATAAACTAGTGATTCCAAGTCTGTATGGGTTCGACACTTTCTTGTTCTTTCTCACAGGAACTTGGAGTCCCTCAGAGCTGTCTCTTGAGTGTTACACTTTTCATTATAAGATTATTGCCATAAGTGAAGAACTCCCTCCTACTGTTGCAAAGGGTCTCTATGTCAGTGATTTCCACATTTTTTGTCAGTTTTATCAGAAGTCTACCGCAGCAAATAGTTTTACCTTTTCTTACTCCAAAACTGTTTGTATGCACATCTGCTGCCAATGGGGTATTCACTCGGATCCTGAGCTCTGACTAGGAGAAGTTGTGCTCTCTGTGGTCCCTAAGGAAAAGTTCTTTGGGCTTATCTTTGATGGTAAGCTAACCTTTATTCCACACATCAAACAGTTATGTGTCAAGTATACAAGGGCACTAAACTGGACTTTGGGTCTCTGGTCTACAGCTCTGCCAGGATCTTGGCCATGAAGATGTTGGACCCTGTTCACCATCAGGGCATTCGGCTCTTCACAGGGGCTTAATGCACTTCTCCAGTCCAGAGTTTGTACACTGGGCATCATGAACCTTCTCTACACCTATGCCATTTGCAACAGTCTTTACTGTATGCTTTACAACTTCAGTCCTTAACATGGCATCCCACCTGGGGTTGTGTTTTCCTTCCTCATTGGGTCATGCTTTTACAGAACAAATGATCTGCCATTGTTCCTTTTGGCCTTTGTATCCAGCTGCAGTTGGATGAATCGGATCTCTCCTTGGATAACATAGTTGTATCCACTGATCATTCCATCTCACCATGGCTAATTACCATCCCCAAATGTGACCTTTCTTTGAGTCACATGAAGAAGACAGATACTCCTGATTGAAAGTATTGCCTTCTCTGTGCCAAACATATTTTGAACCATCCTTCCATTTACAACGCTAAAAACAGGGGTTTGATTCCCCTCTGTGGGCTCAGCAGATAGCCCAATGTAGCTTTGCAATAATAAAACACACCAACACACCATCCTTCCACTTCCATTTATACAGACGGTTTGAAATCAGGTGACTCTCTGAGCTCTGCCATGGTTTGTTGTGATTTGGTTGTTGTACACAGAATCCCCTCTACAGCTTATATGTTCACTGCTGAATTGTATGCTGTTCTTTTGCCCTGGATCACATAGAAGCTATGCAGCACATGAACTGTACTATTTATTCTCACTTGCTTTGTTCTCTATTGGCCCTGAAATCATTTCACATCAGTTCTCACCCTGTTTGCATCGATATTCAAAACCAACTGGCCCATTTCTCTCTATTATCTACTTCTATCCAGTTTTTCTGGATACTAGGCCACATTTGTATTTGTGGGAATGAGCTTGCACAGTTGAGTATGTCTGTTATGGTACTATCACTACTGTGCCTGTCCCGTATATGGACTACAGTCTTGTATTCAAGGCTTGGCTTGGCACCAGTTGGCAACTGACTTCCAGATCAAACTTTCTGTTGCTCTTTGGCCGACTAGCTTCCATAAGTATCAGTAAGAGGAAGCTATTCTGGATAGGCTATGCATTGGTGACAGTTTTTAACTTATCATTTTCTTTTATCTGGTACTGATGCACCAATATGAGGTCTGTGTGATCACCTTTTGCTGTGTCACAATAGCCCAGATTTTATTGTTATGCCATCATTACGATTGAGACTGACAGCACTATTTTAAACATATTTTTAACATGGTTTCACCCTTGACATTGGATAGTGTAATTGGTGATGGTAACACTGTCACCTCAGTTGTGTTTTTAAATTTTTAAAGGTATTGGCCTTTTTAACTCTATTTAAAATTTTAATTGGATTTCTTGTTTTAGTATGATTCCTTTTACATATTTTAATGACTTTATCTTTTTACTGGTTGTTTGGCACAGATAGCCCAGTTGCTTTGCATCAGTAAATGCTGAACAACCAACCAGACAACTAATTCTTATTTCAATGATGTAAATATGCTTAGGGTATTTCCTGTCACTTTCACTTTTGAGGGAGATAGCTTATGTCATGTAAAAATCTTTTTGATACCAGATGATGGGTCCCCAAATCAATATATTAGATTTATTAGTTGGATGGTACAAGAATCCCTCCAGTCTCAATAACTTAAGGTGAAAACAGTATAATCCTTTTTGCTACCCCCACCAGATGGCTTGATTTTGGAATGTAGTTGACTTTCCATCAATGTCATCCTCTGTCCTTTCCTCACATGGACATTGGTTCCCATTGGCCTGAGTTTTGGGTATAGTTCATTTCCTGTGTATGGTATGTCATGCCCAAGCCACTCTACACTTAGTGGCACATTCTTTTCATTTTACGCACTTTTATAGTTTATGGGATTGAGTTTTTAAATATTGGATGGTTTGGATCACTTTCAGCCATATTTCACTTCCATTTGGATCTGCTCCTTTACTTCCTACCCATATATGTGACATTTTTCTATGATGAATGGAGAGTATACCTGATTTAGAAGTGGTGCATTTCCCCTCATCAGACCTCAGGATCTGACTGTCTTATCTTAAGGAATGTTTTTAGATGCTTTAAAAGGATACTTTTTTTTTTCACTTGCGCCAGTCCATTCACCTGTTCAATGTGGGATTCTTGCAATGTGCATGGTATAATGCATTGCATTGGAAGTTATGATTTTTCTACACTGAAAATGTATATTTGAAAGCTACTTACCTCTACTTACACCTTCTCTCTACTGAAGACTGATAAAATTTTAAAGTGATGGTTTGGTAGAATTAAATAGAGGGAGCCACATGTATGATGAGAATATGTTATACAGTTCTTGGTGGAGGGTTGATGCATGATGATTTGCATTGGAATCAGTCAGTTTTAATGGAGGGGGAGATAGAAGGCTTGTACATACATAAAAAAAATTTTGCACTGAATGAGAATACCTATTTGCATGAGAGAAGAAATGCATTTTCAGTGTAGGAAAATTATAATTCTTACTTTTTTCCTTAAACTTTTCTTTTGATTTACTAAGTGATTTGCCAACATCTTGTTGGGTATTGCCTTTTTTGTCCACAAGTGTTGAATTTGTTTCCCTTTAGAGCTAATTTTTAATTGGTGCATTTCATAAACTTATTGTTTTTAATATTGGTCAGATTGGATTAATGTCATGAGTGAGGTACCTCAGATCTCAGTGTTAGGACCTTTGTAAGTTTCAATTTATGTGAATGACTTAAAGGAAGGAATGATCAATAAATTATTGGAATTTTCTGATTATATTAAGGTTATGGGTGTTTGCTGGTTATGAGGAGAATACCGCTGCTTAGAAAATAATTTGTACTCTTTAGTGAGTTGGGTTTTCATACAAGTTGAGTAATATCTATTTTTTATAGGAATAAAAATTATATGTGTGATATTAAAAAGAAAAAGTGAAGTATACTAAGTCTCATGTTTGTT
Organism: Tachypleus tridentatus; assembly: GCF_004210375.1. NCBI lineage: Eukaryota > Metazoa > Arthropoda > Merostomata > Xiphosura > Limulidae > Tachypleus > Tachypleus tridentatus. Next base: position 78,083,380 of record NC_134834.1, on the reverse strand, counting down.
TTTATTTTACGGAATTTTAACTTTCTAGATGAATTTTGAATTTTAAGATTTGATTCTGAGCCAGTATATCAATCATTAAGTAAACTAATTTGCATAAAGATGACTTAAAAATTATTGGTATATTCTTACACTTATTTTTCATGCACTTTTATACAAGATTCTAAAGCTTTAATATTTTTCTTTCAGGTAACTTGGAAATCTGAATTACAGTAATTGTGAAAAGTCTATGATTTCAAGACTCTTGCAGTTTTTCTCTTTGGCTATAGAACAAGCCATTTCTTTGCTGTCTTTTCAGTTATGGATAAAGCATTGAAACAGATGACAAAACCTTTGGAAGTTAAAAACCACACTGAGAAACATAAACAAGAAAAATCTGCATTATTAAAAACTCCAAAAGAACTAAAAATTGTTTATGTAGAAGAAAGTAAAGTTAAGGATGTTACAAACATTTTAGAAGAGAGTATGCAGAAGAAAGGGATGCAGAAAGAAAGTGACACATTGAACTCATCTTCATCACATTCACAACATACTTTATCATGCACTTCTGATTCTTTGCATAGAAATATAGTTGATGAAGATAATAATGATAAATGTTTTGGTGCAAAGGGCCAAATATCACTCAAATGGGATACTGCCTCATTTAATGAGCAAGAAAGTGAGCCTGTTAAGGATAGGAAGCTAATCAATCAGTGGAAAGTACAAGAATCACAAAACAAATATTTAGAAGATAGTCATTTTTCCAGTACAGAAATGAAGGGTCAAGCTCAGATAAAAGATGAAATTCTAGAAGAAAATATCATCGATGATCATTATCAGTCCATACCAAATATTCAAGGATGTTTAGATGTAATAAAGAAAGAAAATGAGGTTACTCTGAATGTGGATCATGAATCCTTAATAAAGACATTGGAAAAGACAAATTTGCAGAAAGTAAAGAGTGAAGCAAGTGAAATCATTTTTCCTGTAGACCAGGGTGAAATGGTTATTGAAAAGTTGGAAAGTGAAGAAGTTGTTGGAGAAGATAGAGACATTATTCCAACAGCTATAGGTGATGAGAATGTTAAAAAAAACTATAGCAAAGTTAATTTCACTATGCAAAAATCCCATGAAAATCATCTAGAAGTAGGGGGAAACTTTAAGGAGCTTCAAAACATTACTTGTTTGGGATATCTTGATACTTTAAAACATGAGAAATTAGATTCAGATAAAGATGCAGTGGTTGTGAAAAATGAAATGATGAGTGTAGTACCTCAGATTAATGATGCTGATTTTATTACAGAACCATCTGATGAACCCAACCTTAACTTGAAATGGACAAATTATGTTGCACAAAGCTTAAACTCATTTGCACATAGAGGAACACCTACAAATACAGAACAGGAAGTGAAAGCTGTAGGACAAAAAGAAAAATGCAGAAAAAATTCAGATGTTACAGACAATTCCATGTTGGTAAAACCATTAAATTCACTTACAGAAACCTCTAAAGTCAGTCAGTCAGTGCCATCAAATGAACATAGGTTAACAGAGAGTGAAGAAATAAAATATCAGGATCTTGAGTCAGATATAAAATTAAATGCTAAAGACACAGAGGAAACTCAAATGACACAAGAAGAAAAAATAGAACAAGAAATAGAAAGAAAGAATAGAAGTCTTGATAAAAATAATTACAATAGCAGAGTTTTAGATGAAGAAGATTTTAAAAATTCTGAAAGAGAAGGATCAGCAAACATTCAAAGAACAGCTGGAAGATTATTAAGGAAAAATGTTAAGTATACAGGTAATTATAGCTGGACAGTTAGTGGTATTTGTTAATTGACTGATTTATGACCCCATTAGCTGATTATGTTCCAGTAATTGATTTGTAGAGTTTTCTTGCAACAATTGTAGGTAAAAGTAAATGAAAAAAACTAATAATGGGTGCTGCCACTAGTTGTCTCACCTTTAGTCAGCAGTTCAACAAGAACAACAACAAAAATGGTTAGCAACAAGTGCTTCTAGTGGGTTGCCTTTTTTCTAGTCAGCACTTTGTAAACAAACAACCAATAATAAAAAAGTTGGAAGTAGATACTGCCAGGAAGTTGCATACCCCCCACGTCTCCCACTCAATATTTAAACATTAGTGATAGCAGTAGATGGCCTTAATAGCTTGCTATTACAAAGGTAGGGTGAGCAAATTTGGTGACAATATCACTTTTACTTGGATATCTGAAACAACCAAATTCATTATAATTCAAAATACTAATTTCAATTAGTTGATTTAGTCATAATTTCAGTTAATTAGTTAGATTATATGATACTAATTAGCGTAATTGCTCTTCATAGACAATCAGTTAATTGAATGAATTGCCTAGCTTTGTGAAGTAATTGTAGATGTTTTGCAAACAATTAACATATACATCTTGATGAATTTATTAATATGTTGTCATTTTTGAAAATTTACAAAAGAACCATATATAAATACAACATTAAATAGATATTACTTGTTAAAATTGTACCCGTGTTTTTCATTCGGCTAGTTTAAGTGCATTGAGTTTCATATGGGAAAAAAACAACAACTTGTGTGCCCAGAATTATTACATTTATACTTGCATTAAATTTCAGAGGATTACTAAAATAAAGTGCACAAGTGTATTTGATATATAAAAGAATTTAAATTATTTTCAAAAACTAGATTGACAGTCGAAATAAGATTTTTGTTTCCAGTAACTGTAATATAGAGTAAAAGTAAGAAATGATTTTTTTTTGCATTTTACATAGTTGAAAGCAAAGTTGGATTTAATTACATTTTATTCTGTTACAGTTACTATGATATTGCTTAAATTAATATGCTCTATACCATTTAATGGTCTTAGTTTTTATATAAATACAAGCAACAAAATATTTAATGTAAATCAGTATTTGCATATCATTGGTAAAGCTGAGCATGATGACATCTTTAGGATGCTGAGCTACAGATGTACATGTAAAAAGTAGAATTTTTACTGTCCGGACCAGAGGGAATATTTTTTGATAGTAACTAAAACACTTCTCATAAAGTTAAATAAAAATCTTGTTAAGTTGGCTCCAAAACAACCATTCTTAATTAACAGGTTGGTTAATCATAAACTGCTGTTATGTTAAACAAGGCATAACTATTGTTTGAATTGTAGAACTTAGAAATACATTCCAAAACATGATGACTTGCCATATTATTTTCACCAAGTAAATGTCAGTCATTTAATGAAACTCACTTTTTTAATTACATTTATCTTAGAAATACTAAATAATCATAAGATCATTAAATTTGTTTTGGTTGTGATCTTATATGCTTTCTTTCCCCTCTTATGGAGAACCTTTTCCTAAAATGATGTACGGAGATTGTTTTTAAACCAGATTCTGATCAGCTCCATCAGCTGTGTGGTCAGTTTTGAAATTTTCTTGTTAAACCTAACATGAAGGCATGACTCATTTTAACTGTTTCCGTCTCCAATATACAGGCATCATATAGATAAAAGTATCAGAGTGGCAAAACTGCTCTGTGCCTCACACCACAAGATGTCATCTAGAATAATTGTATACAAGACAAGAGGTTTTGAGTCTTTTGCTAAAAAATACATATTTGCTGTAATTTTTCACAAAAAACAATGTACATATTAATATAAATCATGGATTTTTATTTTCTCACAATCCTTAAACAGGCAGGTCTTTTTTTGTTGTTTTTTTTCTGGCTGGCCTCCACTGGATGAAACACTGCTGGTGTTGCCTTACAGCAAGTACTTTCCTCTCCCAAAATCTGCATATTGAAAGTGTTATCTCATCTGTTCGTAGTCAGTGCTTTATTTTTTTAGATCTCAGTTTTTTTGCAAGGCTGCTTCAGTAGTATGTATTTACCATCCAATACAGAAAAACAAACAAAAAAACAGCAGTAATTGTAGTTCCAAACCCACTCATGGCCAAGTTTTGCTGTCCCTATTGACAGTAATATATATTTTCAATGAGTAATTATATAATGAGATTTTTCATGTTTGGTCTACTAGCTTATGGTTTTGCAATGAACTCTTCTATACTGATATATTATAGTAGTGTAGGGGAAATGTTCTTCTCCTACCTTATTATGCTTGTAAGTATTTCTTGTATACTGTATGGTTTGAGATATTGCCCTTGTGTCATCTGTCAATCTCTAGGAGATGTAGGTGGTGAACAGTCTCTACATTATCTTTACTTTTCAACACTATAGTATTATGTAGAAAGTTCTTTTGACACAACCTTTCTGAACTACTGTTCATATTGGGAAAAGAATATTTCTTGCTTGAGATGGAGGAGTTCATCTATTGGATGATTTACCCATTAGCTCCCCTCCTCCCTGTACACATTGTGAAAGGTATGCTCTGTGAGATTTATTTTTACTATATTCTCAGATAAGAGCTCATCCTATTAATTTCTTTCTCTATATTGATCCCTCACACACCATTATCTTTAGTTTGTCAAATTCTAACTATCATTTTTGTGAAGAGGTGAGTAATGTTTTCTGAAGATAACATTTGCTTTACCTACAAATATGTCAGATAAATATTCATTTACCCATTCATAGAACCACTCACCCTCTCTTCCCACTTCTCACATGGTCTCTTCTGCCTTGTCAAGAGCAAGTTATTGTTAGAGACAAAGTGTTCAACAGGAGTAATAGGTAGAGAGGATGTGTTATCCTTCTGTTGGCAAAGGAGTAAAATCTTATAATTTAATGCTGCTTGCAGTATAGACTGGCAGTGTGCACATTTTTACATGTTGGGTTATGAGTTTTGTATAAAAGCTTAGAACACACATAAACATGTAGGAAGTGGAATGGGGTGTAAGATGTCTGTACCGTAGTGGCATAGATATTTGTGAAAAGTACATTTTTAGATAGGGAAAATGTTAACCTCACACCCATTTAACATGCCTTTGCTTTAGAAATTGCATTTAAAACAATAAAATGTGTTCCTGAAATTAAAACTTGAAAAAAAAATTCAGCATGATACACATTTGATTTCTTTCTTTGGATCATGGTAAGTGTGGTTATGTGGTTCAATGTGATAGGTCATTGTGCTTATAACAAATTATAGGTTTAAAAAAACAACTGAGCAGTTCTTAGCCATATTGGATGGGGTTTATAAAAATTTAATATATTTTTATCATACTATGATGTGAATACAATATTTTAATGTCATGGAAAGAACCAAGATCATATATGTTGGCACAGTTTAACCCATTTTGTACTAACACATCAGTTCATTATCACCTAAACCAGTTTAGACCAGTACACATAAAGGTGCAAGTTTTGTGATAAACTGTACATTATTTTAATATAATGTAAGATGACAAAAACTGCAATTTACTGTTTGAAAACAACACCTTTATGTTTTGTGAATGCTAAAGGTTTTGGTTCTGAGAGGAGTAACATATTTGAAGTAAGCAGAGCTGATAGTTTCCATTAGTTTTACATAATTCTACCCAAAGAATTGCATTATTAGTTTATCTTCAAGGCATTCTAAACACTAAATTGCACAAAAAAACAGGATGTGTATTTTGTTTATGCCTATAAACTTATAACTTACATAAAATCAGAAAATGCATCCCAAATTTTCATGAAGCAAGATGAAGATTAATCTCTTTTTGAAATTTGTTTTATTCTTGCCCTTTTTAAAGCTACCAATCAAGTCTTAAAATATATATATTGATAGGTTTTTTCCATCATATATCATGATATTTCAGCATATTTTATTTTTGACCAGTACCATGCATCTCTGCTCAGTGTATCAGTGTTAATCCTGTATCAAATGTGAAATTCTGGAACACCTTGTTTCACACTTTAGCTTTATCTTGATGAAAGGTTCTCTTCTTTGCCCTTCTAAGCATTGGTATGAATTTTATGTTGCTTGCTGCAGTTGTTATACCTTACTATATCTCCTAGTGATTTTAATCTTGTGACTCTTTTTACCCACTTCAATGCACCCTCAATGCCTGATCCATATACAAGTTCTCCTTTATATTTTTGTACTTTTTCCTTATGGCAGAAATTACAAGGATGATCTTACATGTTTATTGTAGGTTTCTCTTCAGTGCTGTTACTACACTTGCAATGTTTTTGTTTGAAGTAATTTAGATCTTTTTAATGGGGCTTGAGTTTTTTTATTTTTTTGAGACATTTAGAATATGAATATTCATGTTTGTGTATCAGACACAGAGTTATCTGATGCCCCTCCTCTGCTTACATCAAAAGTATAATGTTACTTGTTCATCAGCAGGAACCACCTTCTACAGAGGACATAGTATTTCTTAAAGGCATATAGGTAGTGTAACATACAGTCTGGTTGTTTTTCTTTTGTTGGTGTTGAGGTTGAGCTTGTTGGAGATCATGGGTGTGCTAGTGGGAATCTTGAACAGACATTCCACCTCTTTCACCCTTTTTACAAATAGTATGCCATGTGTGTAATGTTTTGAGTATTTCTCTGTTATCAGACATTTTGAGGGCTGGGTTCCTTATTAAAAAGAAGTATTCTTACTCCCACACAATACTCATTCAGTTAGGGATTTTGGACACTAGAGGAAGCTTCTCTTCATCTCAATCTTTCAGAAATTTTAGCAGTTCAATGAGCTATGACTCAAGATCTCGAATTGTTTTGAGGGAAGATGGTAATGCTTCATTTTGATAATTCCACAGTAATTTTGTACACTTCAAAGCAAGGTAGAACTTGCACCAGATCTTTGTTTTTTAACAATGATTCTTCTATTTTGATTATATAAACAACAAATTATTTGCTTTGTTTGTCATGTTCCAGGTATAATGAATCTAGTGGTTGACTAATTATCTTGTCCAAACAGAACTCTTCCTATGGAATGGATGCTTCATCCATCAGTTTTGTGTTGCATCTGCTCATCTAGAGTTAACACAGATTGATACTCTTGCCACACAGTGGACTGCTCAGCTCCTGTCCTACTGGACAGGTCTTCATCTTTCTGTATTTTCTCCAGTTCATTTACTCCCCAAGGTTTTGGCACTGATTTACATCAAGTTCCATCAAATTCTTCTCCTTTCTTCCTGGCCATTTCTCTTACAGCAACCATAGTTGGACATTTTTTTCGGCCTGGCGTGGCCAGGTGGTTGAAGCACTCAACTCATAATCTGAGGGTTGTGGGTTTTAATCCCTGTCACACCAAATATGTTCACCCTTTTAGCCATGGGGGCTTTATAATGTGACAGTCAATCCCATTATTTGTTGGTAAAGGAGTAGCCCAAGAATTGGCAATGGGTGGTAATGACTACCTGCCTTTTCTCTAGTCGTACACTGCTAAGTTAGGGATAGCTAGTGCAGCTAGCCCCAGTGTAGCTTTGCACAAAATTCAAAACAATCCAACACATTTTTCATTCAGCTGTCAGCATTCTTCAACTTCATACCATGCCTGACATAATGTGGCCATTGTATGACATTAGGGATTGATGTCTGGAGTAGCATCTTTATTAACACATTCAGTTTGACATCCTTCTTTGGAAGTTTATCAAAGGAAGTAATTTACTCATCATCAGCAGCATCTAAGATATAGGTTTAACCCTTCACATCCAGGTGCACTACATGTCTCTCAATTTTTGATGTGCTTGTTTAACAAAGATTTGTGCCTTTGTTTGTTATTTTGGATAAGGCTACCTTATCAGATATTTTTTTTTTGTTTTTCTAAGATGAGATAAGTTTTGTCACATCTTTTGAAATCTTTTCTAGTTATCTAACCTGGTAGTTTTTCCAGGTTCTAATTGGAATATCACAGTAGTTTAACATACATTAATATGTCCCCTTTATGAATCTTTGAGATCATGTTTCCTATACATATTTTGTCTTTCACTTACAACATATTTTCTCTTGTAAGCTAGTGGGCATCAGTGTTCAGGTGTATTTATATTTCTTGTTCACAAGAAACTATACTGTGTTTTTTGTATCTATATAGGCCTCTTCTATCTAAAAGTTCAACAGCAACAGAAGGAGGTAAGGCCTTCTCTCATATTTATCTTCTTTCTATTTACAACTTATAATATTATTCAGATTTGGATAATTTTTATGCTCTGTTTTGGCTCTCTGACTTTCTTTCACTGGTTATGCATCCATTATGATAACTGGGTAAAACATGACTTCTACCCTGTTACTTTGACAAGTTGGATTCATCAGTTGATTGAGATAGCTTACTCTGATCTTTCACTGAAGGCATGGAGACTTCTTAGGGTTTCATCTCATCATGTTTAGCATATATTGATGTTCCTGGCAGCTCTTTTGCATTGCCACATCTTACATCTTTATACTGCAGTATTTACAGGATTCAGCAGTTTATACAAATGGGTTTGGCTACTTGGCTGTTATTATACATTCCTCACCTCAGATGTGATAGTGGTAGGTAACTTCATTTCTTTTCAGGGATCTTCTCATCATTCTTATTTGAATCCCACTAAGAGGTGAGATGACTGATAACTAAATTCCTGGTAGTAGTGAGCTCTGTTGAGATGGAGTGTGTCATATGACTGCTTTGACGTTCTCAAGGTGGTGAACAATTGTTCTATATTAAGTATAATATACAATACTGCACTACCACTCATGGATTATCATGAGTAAGGCATATCTACTATTTTCCAAATTGAACAAATTGAGGTTTGCTTTGCTTTTCAAAATAGGGAATTTGCTTCACCTGTTGCACTGTTTTGGCACATTTCTCAGGACTGTCCAAAATAACTCCTCCCCCTTCTAGTGGAGAAAGGGGGGTTCTAACTACTCTTAGTTTCTGGTCATTGAAGGGGTGGACAGAGGGCTAATCATCCTGAAAGATCTTTGTACTCTTTATTTCATTCAAGGAGAAAAGGGCAAAGATGGATATCCTCCCTCACCTTAAACCTGGACGGTTTTTCCCTAACGTTGGTCTGATTGGATGTTGCTTTCTTTTTCTTCATAATTCCTGTGGCTCGCATGGGACATTCTGAAACTTTCAGTTTGAGTGCTTGAGTTTGTAATTTTTAGTACCATTTTGTACCATTCTTTAGGTTGGAGTGAGGGTTTGTCCACATAGATGTTACATGACTTCTCTTCATAATTCCAGAGGTTCAATATGCATCATCGTGTAACTTTCATGTTCTCTTCTTATCATCATCATCTTATACAGTCATATCATATTGCAGTCCCCATGCCTTAGACACTACACCTTGGATTTACTTTCACATCCTCAACCCTGTACATCCAATGATAAGATGCAGAACTTGTATTGGTGGTTCGGACTTGGACAAATTTCAAATTAATGAACAATGTTGACTGTGTTGCCAGTTAGCCTTTATTATGCATATTTAAATTTCACTTTATCTAACTGAAGAGCATATCAGTTCAAAAAGTAGTGACAACCCCCACTAGTGTGCTTTAGTAGATATCAATGTTGCACACCTGCTTTTATATGCAGATGCTTTCTGTGGGTATCTTACCCTCAGTGTGGGATTCTAGTTAATGTTTGAAAGAAGATAAGTGTTTGAGGAGTTTACATTTACCTATATCAAAAATACACTTCTAGTAATACCTCTTCTCACACTATCCCACTGTAACCAGTGCTTGGGTCTGATAATCTTGCTTGTTTCAAAAAAAGTAAGAAAGAATAATGAGAAGCTTATTTTTGGATCAGGTTTGAGGGCACATTAATGTAGGTGGAGAGAGTTCCAAGATTAAAATCACTAGGAGTGTTATAGTGGGGTGTAAAGACCAGAGCAAGTGAAATATAATTCATGTCAATGCTTAGATAGGCATAAAAGAGAACCTATTGTTGGGATAAAGCTAAAGTGTAAGTAGAGGTAAGTGTTATCAGAAATATTGGAAATTGGATATTGGAAAGTGTGATCTTTCACTTTTTTTTTTGTTACATTTGCTATCTAGTACACAAAAACATTTTTCAGTTTTGCATGGTCTTCGAGACAAAATGTATGTGTATGGACTACAATCGTTTTTAATAAATATAATATGATAATTTTTAACCAGCAAGTTCTATCATTGTAAACACATTGAGAACATCATTTATTAATCCTGAGTTAGGGAAAACATGTTTCAAAACTCTGTCATTTCTTTTAGAAAAAATGAAAGAGTTCATGTCTTTTGTGAAACAAGAAGTTGAAGAAATGACAGCAGGATCTGCAAGTACCACTTCACACTTCAAAACACTTTCTCCTGGTGGACTTCTTAAAGGTCAAGCTAGAACACCAGTGTCTACAGGAACTGAAAGGAAGTATTCAGCAATACTTGCAGACACTAATAGTAAAGGTAGGTTTTTATTTTTCTATTTCATCTAAGTGAGGATTTAGTGTAGAATATTGTTTAAAAAGTGTATACTTTTGCACTTATTTTAACTTGTTTTCAATGTTAAAAGCTCATGCATTATTTTTTCTCAGTTCTCTGCATCCTGAAAATTTCCTTACATGCAGAAAATCAGCTGTTATAAGCAAAGTAAGACAATTGTGTACAAGAAGAGTGGTTTTACTTCCTGTTGTATTTGCCTTTGATGTATTGTTTGTTAAATAGCAACACATAAGATCAAATGATTTTTTTTTTGTAATATTGTGATAACAGTATGGATTGTGAAAGTAGAATAAACTTATTTCTAGGTTTGTAAAAATGTGCTGTTATCATCCACTGTGAAGTACAAAGTAACAACAAATGCATTTACCTATCAGTAGAATATTATACTTAATGAAATGTACAACTTGAAATGTGAAAAATAACCTAATCACTACCTCAACTCAAGAAACATGTTTCTGATATGATATTGCCTCTTACAAATAGTTTTTCTTGACATATACTGCTCACTGCTAGACTTGATACTCTCGCTTGTATTCATGTGAGACATTTGCATGTTATCATGGAAGATATCATGCAGTAACCTTCGATTAATAGGACTGTGACACATCTCCTGGTCTTGCAAGTGTCTTCTCTTTTGTGCAGCCCACAACCACCACTCAATTTGTTGTCTTACTGATGGGATGTGCCTTTGCTCATACTTTGCTGCTTATTCATTTTTTGAGTTTGTGTAGATTAATTGCATCATTTTTTCATATACTAGTTTATTAATTTTTTACTGATGTTTCAAGTGTTATTTCAAACACATTTTTTTCTGTGTTTTTCAAATCTTTTTGTAGTTATTTTTGACTTGAATTTGTAGCTCCAAATGACATATGGGCATGCTTTTTCTGCTGAGGAAGTAATATCTCTATTTGAAGGGAGTTGGTTGCATTTATGCAGTTTATTGCTACACAGGATGATTGTCCTGTATTACTATGTGAGGATATGCCTGAACATGAGAATGTGTATTTTGACAGTCTGTTTTCTTCTGGCTATGCCTCTCTGTCACATTTCATTTCAGGGGAATTGCCCAGGCCTCCTCTCTCTCTTTTTGACTTAATAATTCAGGTATGTTGTACTTTACCCTCTGATTCCTCACCTGCCTTTTTCAGTGTTACACCAATGAGTTAATATCTATTGTTTGAATTCCCTAATTGGCTATTGGGGCTCACACAAGTCATTTTAGAAACAGTTATGCTTGGGGTGGAGAGTACTGCATAACTCTCATGTATTCTGATAGACCCTGCTGTGACATATCACTGTTCTGTGTTCCCTTCTTAGACTTGCAGCATTTCTACTTGCTTATTCTTTCAGTAGTTTATCCCCAATTTTTTATTACTTTTTCTAGCATTATTTTTCCTGTTTTCCACTATGATATGCCTTTCCTCATCCATCCTTCCTTGCTAGCATAGCTCCTGTGTTGTTGGGACATTTTTGAAGTTGGGATCCCTTTTTTGCTGGCTCATTTGCTTCTCTCCTTGTTGTGTGATTTTCATGGCTCTTTTATTATACCAGGAGGTTTTAGGGCATTCCTGACTCTTTGATAATCATAGTTGAGTTAGCATGATTGCATTTCTTCCTGTTCTCAGTGACCTCCCATACATCCCAATTCCCTCTTGAACATGTTCCTGTGTTTCACTCTCCTCCTTCCTCTACTTTTTGGATTCTAGACTCTCATATTTCTGGGGTTCACTGTCAGTACTTTTGGCACCTTTCTGTGGGCAACCAACAGTCTCAGAGGCTATGTAATAGTTTCCAATCCTGTGAGGGCTTGGTTCTTCTCCTTTGCCTACATGGTGGGTCTTTATTGTGGTCCTGTGTGTTCAGTACTTCTCTTCTGTTGTCCCACCATTTCATTTCCTTACCATCTATTTGGGACTTAGTTTACTGCCTGATGTTTCAATGGTGAAGCTGGATCTGCTTTGCAATGGTACCATCAACCTGGGGTTTCCCATCATTTGGGTTCTTATTCCCATCTGTTTGTTGTCCCCAAGAAATCTGGGGACTAGTACCATGTCATAGAGGTAATGGCTCTGAACTGCTTCTTGATCCCTGCCTTGTTTAGCCAGGGAGTCATAATTGTCCTTTCAATGGAGTTTCACTCCTGATTTATGAAAGATGATAACAAATGGTTTGGTGGTCTCTCTGTACCTTCTTGTGTCCCCTGCATCCTGACTTTAATTTTCTCCATCAAGATTGTGTTTTACAGTTCAGGATTTTTCTATTTGGGCTTGTCTCAGCTTCCTAAGAGTTTTGTTAGGTGGTCATTAGGTTTACCTTTCTTCATCCTTCCTAAGACCTCCACTTCCACAGTTAAAAGGATGACTGGCTACTTTTTGTGTTGCAGACTACTTCTGCCTCTCATGCTCAGTTTCTCTCATGAGAAGCTACTTGGTTTGTCCTCTATGCCCTTACCCTACTTCTGTTCAAGCCATTATGCATCTGCTTCTTTCATCATATTTGCTTCAAGATTGTTTTCCTCCTCCTGTTGCTATGTGGACATAGTCCATCAGATGTGTTCACCATTGATGTCCATTCACTTTATTTCACTATTCTTGTGTTGTTCTTTTTTCAAACAGTTCTTTACAGCCCAAGACCTCAGATGCTTGGGAGGGTATTTCCACCTTCTCACTCATCTTCTTTTCTCACATATCACACCTTTATAACTATCCAACCCTGATTACCTCTTCTGCCTGGTTAGGGCTCTGCTATTATTTGGTACACACTGATTCTTTACATGTTCTCACTTCCATTTGTTTATTCTTTGCTATATGTCCCTGTCCTATTGATCCAGTCTCCTACTACCCTTACAGGTTTGATTTGCCAGTTTATTCACCTGGCTTATTCTTCCATTTTATTTAATGTTTGATATCTTTTCTTTGTCTCTTCACATCATATCTGTCATGTTCCCATTTCCCTGATGCTCATTTATATCACTTTTTGGAGTATGTTATTCATACTGATACGTGGACCACTCTCCCATAAAATTACTGTTCATTATCTTCACCTGACTGTTTTCTGTTTTGTGTGTTTCGTCTTCCTCCTGTTGCCAATTTTTGCTCCACAATTTCTCTATTTATTGATAATTGTTTCTTTTTTATAACTTTTCTTTGCAGATGTCATTTTCATATATCAGGATCTTGTTTTGTGGTGAGTGTTTCTTCACCAGTTACACTTAAATCTGCATCAAAGACCTGTGTGTCATGTATGCTCACTGATAAGATGGGGTGTTTCACAAGACTAACTGTAGGTATGCTTCACAGTATTGTGCTTCATAACTATGTTCGTTTTGGCCCATACAATTATGGACTAACATGAGTAAAGCAGATAGGGATTATCCTCCAGTGAAACAGTGACATCTCTTTAGACTCACACCACTAAAAACCAGGTTTTGATACCCGTGGTTGGCAAAGCATAGACAGTCCATTGTGTAGCTTTGTGCTTAATTTCAAAGAAACAACCAGCTAGACAGGGATTACTGCCCATCTCAGATAAGATATTGCAATCAGCCATTGCACTGCCTTTGGCACAGTGTTCCTCCAGATTCTCCAACATGCTATTTCTTCCTTCTTCTGGCAGCATATGAAAGTCCTTAGCACTTTCCAGTTTGTAGCTTACTTTTAAGTGTGCTCAATCACAATCAGTTGGGAGTAAGGTGGTGGTGTTGTGCTGATGCTCATCTTATCATGGACGTAATGTACAGTTCCAGATGCTGTTAGATGTTGGATGATGGACTTTGCCCCTCTGACTGATGCACCCTTTTTCCTTCTGTTCCCCAAATGCTGGTTCCTGAGAGTGTATGATGATGATTGATGCTTGAGTCCTCACATGTGTGGCTGGGTACACTCCTTTTATCATGAGTTGGGCAGTACATTTCCAGAGCCACCTGTTGATGGACTGCATATGCACCCCAACTTTGCTGCCTTCTTTCCTGCCCTCATTTGGGTGTTAGTTCTTGGCATATATTATAATTTTCAGATATTATGTGCATATTTGATTAAGTCGGAAAGGTCCCTTCACTGTAAAGAAATAGTAAACTAACACTTTATTTAATACTTAAGTAGTCAGAGAGGTGGCAGTGGATGTTTCCATCTAGTTACTTTCTCTGTAATTAGAAGTTCAAAATTAGTCATAGTAGCAGTTTTGCAGTAACAAAGACAAAAATAATAAATTTAGTGGCAATGGGAAATGTTACCAGACTATCATATTACAAGTCATCCTACTCACCTGCCTATTGTGTGGGTTTGTGCTTAACAAACAAGCATAATGGTAATATATTGAATACCTGGATACAACAAACAACTGAAAATTCTAATTTTATCAGCTGATTATTTTTGTGACAGTTGAATTAATCATAATTTCAATTAATTGTTGTAATAATTGAAAACAACAGCATTTGGAGCAACTAATCAATAAATCAATTATTTTTATCATATTAAATGATTTCTTTATATGACACTAATTGAAGTAACTGCTGCTCATAGGTAATAAATTATATTTATTAAAAGATTAAGTCTCCCAGCTCTAAGCTCAACAATAGTGTGTATATTTACAGTTGTCTAATCCTGTAGTATCACATAGCTATAAGTGACTTATGTTCCTGACTTCTACCATTGTCAGTCTGAAGAGTGAAAAATAAATGATAGGTTTTGTGCTGTTAAGTTCTTGTATAGGAAATAAAATCAAAATTTGGCTCAGAGGTTAAAACAAAGCGTAGATCATGTTGTAAAAATTTATAAGTATGAATTCACTATAGGTATAAAAGTCAATATTATTATGTACACATTATAGTGATTTTAGAGTATGGCTGCACTCCTTTAGTTGGACCTTTCTGTCACTGGTATTATTTTGTACAGTAATTTATTTTTTAACTTGCTATTAGTATATGATATTACAGTAGTAAATTCCTTAATAAATAATGTTTGACTGAAGTTGTGTGTATATTTTTAAACTTCAGTTTGATTTCATACTACAATGAATGTGCAGTGTTACTTTCAGTCTGAATTGAATCTGCAGTCATATTATGAAGAGGTTTTGTTTCCTTCAGAATGTTTAGAATATTGCTGTGATTATTATTAAAATTTAATTATTTTAATTTATGCAATTGGTAGAGTTCAGGAAGTAAAGGGGACAGAATGATATTTTTCTGGATGTAAGTAAATGTTACAAGGATAGTGCAGGTTGATCTAGTGCAGTGTATCTCAACCTTCTTTTGCTTGTGGTCTCTTTTGAGTTTGATTTATCTCTGTAGCTCCATCCTTCATAGATACTGTTACTTAGGAAAAAAGTTACTTCATTTCCACACTGTTGATTTATAATATATTTATAATATTATTTTACAATATTGGGTTGTTTTTAAAATTTTGTTTATAACATATTGTTTACTCATGCAAGTAAAAGTATTCTGTCAATCATTGACATTTTATTCAGTGTGATCCTTGGGCCTGATAAACAAACACTTGAAAGTTTTTTTGGAATACCTGATTGCAATGTGGTTAGTGATAAGCAAAGATCACCTCTCTTCACAACATCAAGGCTGTTACATATTTTTATGGCAAATAAGTCATCCAACTAAAACTAGATTCAACCAGGTAAGATGTGGGAAAAGCAACAAAATACAACTTTGCTCTCTCCTGGAGCTGTGGAAACTAATTAGCTATTTATCTACTTATCCAGAAATAATGTTTGTCACATTTGAATTGGACTATTAAATCACTATGCAGTTTGTGACATTCTTGTAATGTGATGTCAACATAAACCACATTCATCCTAAAGAGATCCACCACTCAATTTTGAATATTCATATCCAGTAGGCCACTGAACCAAACTTGTGTATCACCATACAAATACTTTAAATGTTCCACATACACAGAAAGGTAGTCATTTTGCAGTTCAGTGTCAACGGTGGCCAAAGGAGGAAATTGCATGGACTTACAACATCCAATATTACTCCAGTACAGCTTTAGTTTTCCAAGAAAAGCAGTAATGACCTCATTGCAAAATATAAGATTACATTTTTTTCTTTTAATTGTTTGTTCAACAAATTCAATTGATAGATAAAAATTTGTCACACTTACCAGAAATGATCTTTTCTCCAAGCTGCTTATCACTTAAAAATGACACAATACGGTCCCCATAGTGCAAAAAAAATGGCAGACAATTCCCCTTTGATAACCAACGGACCTCTGTATGCATTAGTAGGTGTTCAAAATTGTCTTCACTTTTCTCACAAAGTTGTCAGGAAAGATGATCTTCAAGTGCTTGAGATTTAATAAGGTTGATAGCCTTTATTACAATGGCAAGAGAGTCATAAAAAAGCCCTCCCAAGTTCCTTGAAACCAAATGTTGTTTATGAACCATGCAGCATATGCAAAAAACTTCAGGCAGAGTATTTTTTATATGAGCAAAAATTCCTCTGTATTTTCCTACCTACCTAGCAGCACCATCAGTTACACAAGCCATTATATTTTCAAGAGGGATATTGTTTTCTTTGAAATAACTCTTCACTTTTTCCAAAATTGTTTCACCTTTGGTGTCTATTGCAAGCTTTCAAACAAAAGCCATTTCCTCTCTGAGCTGATTATCATCCAAAATTTTAACATATGTCATCAGTAGGGCTTCATTATCGTGTAAACAGGATTCATCAATTTGCAGAGAAAACTTTTAACCTGTATTTATGTGACTGGTTGTTTTTCAACATCTTTCATTTCATTGATATGCCTTGATACTGATGAGTTGCTCAAAGGGATGACCTGAATAATTTCAGGTGCACTTTGATTAATGAAAATTGAAATTACAACAGACACTTCCAGCTTTATTAATTTGGAAATCTCGTACGATCCAAGTAAACCTGTGTCCACTGTAGCTGTTCTTTCACTCGACATTCACTATACTGTTGTCCTCATTTGGAACTTATCACATAACGTTTTTGAAGTAATCTAATGGTTTGTTTTTCCTGTCCTTGTTTTCTCTTAGTGTGGATTCCTATACATGGTGAGGGGACCTCCCAGAGAAGGTTCTGTTCTTTCAGTTTACCTCCTCTGGGATCTAAACATCCACCCACATATTTGCCAAGTGTGGCAACATGAGAAAGGGAGGAGAGGATACTGATGGTTGAGGAGTCCAACCCTAATGCACCACTTTGGCCTTGATTCATGTAGAAGGGCAGCCCCTCCAGGGTCAGTTGGCTGGTTCACTTGGGCTAGGATCAACCAAGTACCATTGTTGGATGTTCTCAACAGGTGTTGTGGACATTGTACCTGATGCTGGTGTTTTGGTATCTGGTGCTCATGAAACCCTGGTGTTACTGCAGTGTTCTTGTTAGGCACTGTAGTGTGTCCCCTTATAGGCTCCATGGTGGGTTTAGTGGGCACCAAAGTATTCTTTCTTTATTATGGATCCCCCAAATAAAAATGTAAATAAAATAGTGAAAAAAAACAGTCCATAGGTAATTGACTACATCTTAAAGATTCTGAGCTGCAATCTTCAACATTGTAACACCTGTACTTCATTTTCTTACACTACATTCTCTTTCAGACAAACCTTTAGGGTAAATGTTTCCCTTTTTTATTCAGAAGGGACAAGAGGGATTTGTTGGCTCTTCTAAGTCAGTCAAAAAGCTTCCCTCTGTGACATATTGATGGAAACATCCACTTCCAAACACACTGAACTCCTCTTTCCTTCAAAGGCAATTGGGGATATGCCCATTGTGGTTACTTCCCATGCTACTTTGAATTCGTCATGAGGGATTTAGAAAACATACCCAAGTTAGAGATTCTCACTGGTTTCTCCATCCAAGGAGTTTCTGCAGGTAAGGAATCTTGGATTAAATTCACAGTCAGCATCTCTTCTACCACCAGTTCCAAAGTCATATGGTAAAAGATTAAAAAGATTAGTGGACAGTATACTTCTGCCTCTCTGATGGTCAGTACTCTCGGCAAAAATTTTTCTTGCACATCTAGCACTTCTGCTTCATCCCCACCTTCTTAGTCATCAAGACATGGGCAGAGTGATTGCCTCTTTCTTTTTGGGCTGATTGTCTCTATGACTACAATCATCCCTTTACCCTGATGGAACTCAAGCTTGCTCTTCATTGGTCTGGCAAAACATCAATCAGACCTGATGATATTCATTATAAAATCCTGCACCATTTCTCTCTTGCAATTCTTCTGATTGTTTTTACTTGGATCTGGCAGAAGAATGTTTTTCCCGATTCTTGGGAACATGCAATCATACTCTCTTTTCCTAAGCCTGGGAAGGAACTCAAGATTTCTTTGAACTACTGTCCAAACTACTGTACTTTGATGAGCTGTTTCTGTTTAATCTTAGAGAGGATGGTTAATACTCATCTTGTTTGGTTCCTTGAATCAAACTTCCTCTCACCCACTTAGTGTGGGTTCCAACAACAGCACTCCATCATGGGCACCTGATTAGATTTGAAACATCGATCAGGGAAGTTGCTTTCTCTAGCAACAACATTTTTTTTCTGTGTTTTTTTACCTTGAGAAAACTTATAATACAACATGGAGGTATTGCATCTTCTGAGACTTCCACTTATATTGGTTACATGTCTATTTACCCATTTTTTATTAAACATTTTTTAATGGGCAGTGATTCTAAGTTCATGTGGGTTCAACACTTGCTCTTTCTTTCCTACAGGAACAAGTCTCTCAGGGCTATGCTTTTAGTGTCACACTTTTCAGTGTGAAGATTAATGTCTTCACTGAACAACTCCCTATTACTGTTGCAAACTGTCTCTATGTTGACGACTTCCTCATCTCGTGTCAGTATTTGAACATGAGGTTTATTGAGTGGCAACTACAGACAGCTCTCAATTGTTAACTGAAGTGGACCACTTCAAATGGTTTAACTTCTCTCTCTCTAAAACCGTTTGCATGCACTTTTGCCGCCAACAAAGTATTCTGCCCAATCCTGAACTCCGTGTCGGTGAAGTTATGCTTCCCGAGTTCCTGAGACAAAATTCTTGGGGCTTATCTTTGGTCATAAGCTTACCTTTATACCACACATCAAGCAGCTATGAGTCAAATGTACAAGAGCACTGAACATCTTCTGTGTCCTCTCTCCACCACTTGGGGAGAGGGTCAATGTTCTATGCTAAAGATATAACATGCATTTATTTGATTGAATCTAGACTATGGGTTTCTGGTCTATGGCTCTGTTGAGATCTTGACCTTGAAGATGCTGGACCCTGTTCGTCATCATGGGCTTCAGCTCTGCATTGGAGCTTTTTGCACTTCGCCAGTCCAGAGCTTGTACGTAGAGTCTCATGAACTTCCTTTACACCTTCACCATTTGCAACTGTCTTTACTGTATAAACTAACATGGCATCTCACCTGGAGTTGTATTTTTGTTCCTTATTGGTCTATGCTTTTCAGATAATATTGCTGTATCCACTGTGATCTTTGTTATTCATTTGAAAAAGTACATACTCCTGATTGGAAGTACTGTTTTTTTTTTATTTGTTGAACATCTTTTGAACCATCCCTCCATTTCCATTTGTATGGATGCTTTGAAATCAGGTGATTCTGTTGGCACTGCTGTGGTTTGTTGTGGTACATTGACTCACTTAGTTCTCTGTAGGGTCTTGAATCACTATGTTAGTTCTCATTCTGTTCTTGCCAATATTCAAAACTGACTGGCTGATTTCTCTTTAAAGTCTACTTCTATCCAGTTTTCTGGATACCAGGCCATATTAGAATTTGTGGGAACAAGCTCGCTGACACTGCAACTAAGTCTGTCTGCCCTGGCGCTATTACTGTTGTGCCTGTTCCCTACATGGACTGTGGTCCTGTATTCAAGGCTCGGCTCTGTGCCAGTTGGCAGTCGACTTGGAGTAAGCAAGGTGAAACCCTCTATTGGACTTTGACTGCCTTGTTTCCGTAAGGATTGGAAAGAGGGAGCTGTCCTAACTACACTATGCATTGGCCACAGTTTTTAACTCATCAATTTCTTTTATCTGGGACTGATGTACCAATGTATTTCTGTGTGACACTCAGGTCACAATAAGACATTTTACTGTCTTGTTGTTGTTATGACTCTCAACAACAGCACCATTTTATACTTGTTTTGTCTCAAGGTTTATCCCTAATGTTAGTGTTATTGGTGATGGTGACACTGTCCACCTTACAAACGTTTTCAGTTTTTTAAAGATCATTGGTTTTTTAATGCTATTTATATTTTTAATTTATAAATTAGACTGTTGTTTTTTTCATGATTCTTTTTTATTGAAGTAAAATTAGTTCAATGGAAAAATAGAAATTGGCTGTGACATCAAATAACTCGAAACCATGATGTAAAGCCAACTTCAGGTGACTAACACTAATGTTTGAACTTGACCGTTAGTCAACCTGGTGAGTTATTATAATTAAAATTATGCTATGGAAACTCTTTTAAAACTTGTCTTACTTTATTTTCTCTTTTACTGCTGTGAACTTAGTGAATGTAGAAAATAGCCATGATGTCAACTATCACAAAACCAGGACTGGAAAGGCCAGTTTCATGTTATTAACTTTAACTATGACTATTAACATTAGTCATTCTGGTAAATTATATTAATTAAATTTATGTGACAGAAAGTCTTTTAAAACTTGTATTAGTTTACTTTCTCTTTTTCTACTGTAAACTAGATTTAAAAATTGGGTTTAACAATGTTTATGTTTTTGATTCAAAAATTAAAGTTGTTTTTTTTTCCATGATTTCTTTTTTCAAATTTTAATAATTTTATTTCTAAACTTTTGTACTGGTTGTTTGGCATGGGTAACTCAGTTGCTTTGTCTCATAAAATGCCAACCAACTGACCAACTTTTGTGTTCTGTCTCCAAGTGCTTTTATAACTTACCTAGCCACATGCTTTTACTTGAGAGTGTAGTTATACATATTAAATACACTGGCATCCCACGGTGATGGAATAAAACTGTGGGCAAGATACTCAATAGAATATTGGTGACATTTTCTTTGCCACATGGGTAATCTGATATCTAGAAAAACAAATCACATAAGTAACAATGATGATGATGATAAATATATATCACCACAATGTTTTTACTACAAAGATAAGTTTATGTAACAGGATTCTGTCAGTTCATATACCAGAATTCCTATTTACTGTATTCTACTGAATATAAACTCTACTCTTATAATGAGAAAGATGTTATAAAATTCCTTTTCCTTTACAATTTGTATTTTCTATTCAGTTAATTTTACAAAGAACAAATTATGTCTGCATCATCAGAATGGCAGTGGTACCTTCTTCAGTATTTCTTATTCATAACCATTCTTGATTGTCGATGGTATTCATAAGTAACATTTTCATCTGTCATGCTATGATACCATGAGTAGTTTTTCAAATGTATATGGTATTGTTTTTACCATGTATTGATTGTGTTTAGTTATTTAAGCTTCTTATTATTTTGCTTGTAAACAGAGAATTGTGGAAGTAGGTAGAACCTAGGAAAACAATATTATAGTCAGTTAATGAACTGTTTGCAGAACATGTTATGAAGAATTTTAAATTCATATGTAAAATATTTTAACGATTTTGTCACAAGAAGCCATCTAATCAATGACACAGAGAGAATCTGCTAAAACATTCTTGGACCCTGGTTGTGTTCCTGCATAAATATCTCAATGTTGCTCTGTTCCCTAACAAGTAACATTCAAGAAATGTTCCAAGATAATGTTAAACATGAAATTGAACATCCACAATAGCCATGGGAGTCAAAATTTGTGCTCTTTTTTCCACCTAAGAAAAGAAAAATGACAAGGTTTCATTGTGCAATGAAAGGAAAAATATGTGTATAATGCAGCTAAAATATTATGAACCCATGTATAGTTTTTATCTTGACATGCTTCCTTCATGTATTATTTTTCTTTTCAATAAAATATTTTACTTTGAGATAAATTAACTTTTCTTCACATGATCTGACAGACGTGTTTAAGAATAGTGTCAGTCCCAAAGAACTGTATGACAAAAAGCCATCATGCAGGTTAAGGACCTTGTTTTTCACAAAATGCACAATATTTTAAATGAAAAAATTAAAATAGTACTTCCCAATAGGATGGGCCCATCATGCCCAGGTGGTTAAGGCATTCGATTTGTAATCCAAGGGTCACAGGTTTAAATCCTTGTCACACCAAACATGCTCGCCCTTTCAATTCCACTATACGTTGTTGAAAGAGTAGCCCAAGAGTTGGCAGTGGGTGGTGATGACTAGGTGACTTCCCATACATCCCAATTCCCTCTTGAACATGTTCCTGTGTTTCACTCTCCTCCTTCCTCTACTTTTTGGATTCTAGACTCTCATATTTCTGGGGTTCACTGTCAGTACTTTTGGCACCTTTCTGTGGGCAACCAACAGTCTCAGAGGCTATGTAATAGTTTCCAATCCTGTGAGGGCTTGGTTCTTCTCCTTTGCCTACATGGTGGGTCTTTATTGTGGTCCTGTGTGTTCAGTGCTTCTCTTTTGTTGTCCCACCATTTCATTTCCTTACCATCTATTTGGGACTTAGTTTACTGCTTGATGTTTCAATGGTGAAGCTGGACCTGCTTTGCAATGGTACCATCAACCTGGGGTTTCCCATCATTTGGGTTCTTATTCCCATCTGTTTGTTGTCCCCAAGAAATCTGGGGACTAGTACCGTGTCATAGAGGTAATGGCTCTGAACTGCTTCTTGATCCCTGCCTTGTTTAGCCAGGGAGTCATAATTGTCCTTTCAATGGAGTTTCACTCCTGATTTATGAAAGATGATAACAAATGGTTTGGTGGTCTCTCTGTACCTTCTTGTGTCCCCCTGCATCCTGACTTTAATTTTCTCCATCAAGATTGTGTTTTACAGTTCAGGATTTTTCTACTTGGGCTTGTCTCAGCTTCCTAAGAGTTTTGTTAGGTGGTCATTAGGTTTACCTTTCTTCATCCTTCCCAAGACCTCCACTTCCACAGTTAAAGGATGACTGGCTACTTTTTTGTGTTGCAGACTACTTCTGCCTCTCATGAGAAGCTACTTGGTTTGTCCTCTATGCCCTTACCCTACTTCTGTTCAAGCCATTATGCATCTGCTTCTTTCATCATATTTGCTTCAAGATTGTTTTCCTCCTCCTGTTGCTATGTGGACATAGCCCATCAGATGTGTTCACCATTGATGTCCATTCACTTTATTTCACTATTCTTGTGTTGTTCTTTTTTCAAACAGTTCTTTACAGCCCAAGACCTCAGATGCTTGGGAGGGTATTTCCACCTTCTCACTCATCACTTTTCTCACATATCACACCTTTATAACTATCGAACCCTGATTACCTCTTCTGCCTGGTTAGGGCTCTGCTATTATTTGGTACACACTGATTCTTTACGTGTTCTCACTCCCATTTGTTTATTCTTTGCTATAAATCCCTGTCCTATTGATCCACTCCTACTACCCTTACAGGTTTGATTTGAAAGTTTATTCACCTGGCTTATTCTTCCATTTTATTTAATGTTTAATATCTTTTCTTTGTCTCTTCACATCATATCTGTCATGTTCCCATTTCCCTGATGCTCATTTATATCACTTTTTGGAGTATGTTATTCATACTGATACGTGGACCACTCTCCCATAAAATTACTGTTCATTATCTTCACCTGACTGTTTTCTGTTTTGCGTGTTTCGTCTTCCTCCTGTTGCCAATTTTTGCTCCACAATTTCTCTATTTATTGATAATTGTTTCTTTTTTATAACTTTTCTTTGCAGATGTCATTTTCATATATCAGGATCTTGTTTTGTGGTGAGTGTTTCTTCACCAGTTACACTTAAATCTGCATCAAAGACCTGTGTGTCATGTATGCTCACTGATAAGATGGGGTGTTTCACAAGACTAACTGTAGGTATGCTTCACAGTATTGTGCTTCATAACTATGTTCGTTTTGGCCCATACAATTATGGACTAACATGAGTAAAGCAGATAGGGATTATCCTCCAGTGAAACAGTGACATCTCTTTAGACTCACACCACTAAAAACCAGGTTTTGATACCCGTAGTTGGCAAAGCATAGACAGTCCATTGTGTAGCTTTGTGCTTAATTTCAAAGAAACAACCAGCTAGACAGGGATTACTGCCCATCTCAGATAAGATATTGCAATCAGCCATTGCACTGCCTTTGGCACAGTGTTCCTCCAGATTCTCCAACATGCTATTTCTTCCTTCTTCTGGCAGCATATGAAAGTCCTTAGCACTTTCCAGTTTGTAGCTTACTTTTAAGTGTGCTCAATCACAATCAGTTGGGAGTAAGGTGGTGGTGTTGTGCTGATGCTCATCTTATCATGGACGTAATGTACAGTTCCAGATGCTGTTAGATGTTGGATGATGGACTTTGCCCCTCTGACTGATGCACCCTTTTTCCTTCTGTTCCCCAAATGCTGGTTCCTGAGAGTGTATGATGATGATTGATGCTTGAGTCCTCACATGTGTGGCTGGGTACACTCCTTTTATCATGAGTTGGGCAGTACATTTCCAGAGCCACCTGTTGATGGACTGCATATGCACCCCAACTTTGCTGCCTTCTTTCCTGCCCTCATTTGGGCGTTAGTTCCTGGCATATATTATAATTTTCAGATATTATGTGCATATTTGATTAAGTTGGAAAGGTCCCTTCACTGTAAAGAAATAGTAAACTAACACTTTATTTAATACTTAAGTAGTCAGAGAGGTGGCAGTGGATGTTTCCATCTAGTTACTTTCTCTGTAATTAGAAGTTCAAAATTAGTCATAGTAGCAGTTTTGCAGTAACAAAGACAAAAATAATAAATTTAGTGGCAATGGGAAATGTTACCAGACTATCATATTACAAGTCATCCTACTCACCTGCCTATTGTGTGGGTTTGTGCTTAACAAACAAGCATAATGGTAATATATTGAATACCTGGATACAACAAACAACTGAAAATTCTAATTTTTATCAGCTGATTATTTTTGTGACAGTTGAATTAATCATAATTTCAATTAATTGTTGTAATAATTGAAAACAACAGCATTTGGAGCAACTAATCAATAAATCAATTATTTTTATCATATTAAATGATTTCTTTATATGACACTAATTGAAGTAACTGCTGCTCATAGGTAATAAATTATATTTATTAAAAGATTAAGTCTCCCAGCTCTAAGCTCAACAATAGTGTGTATATTTACAGTTGTCTAATCCTGTAGTATCACATAGCTATAAGTGACTTATGTTCCTGACTTCTACCATTGTCAGTCTGAAGAGTGAAAAATAAATGATAGGTTTTGTGCTGTTAAGTTCTTGTATAGGAAATAAAATCAAAATTTGGCTCAGAGGTTAAAACAAAGCGTAGATCATGTTGTAAAAATTTATAAGTATGAATTCACTATAGGTATAAAAGTCAATATTATTATGTACACATTATAGTGATTTTAGAGTATGGCTGCACTCCTTTAGTTGGACCTTTCTGTCACTGGTATTATTTTGTACAGTAATTTATTTTTTAACTTGCTATTAGTATATGATATTACAGTAGTAAATTCCTTAATAAATAATGTTTGACTGAAGTTGTGTGTATATTTTTAAACTTCAGTTTGATTTCATACTACAATGAATGTGCAGTGTTACTTTCAGTCTGAATTGAATCTGCAGTCATATTATGAAGAGGTTTTGTTTCCTTCAGAATGTTTAGAATATTGCTGTGATTATTATTAAAATTTAATTATTTTAATTTATGCAATTGGTAGAGTTCAGGAAGTAAAGGGGACAGAATGATATTTTTCTGGATGTAAGTAAATGTTACAAGGATAGTGCAGGTTGATCTAGTGCAGTGTATCTCAACCTTCTTTTGCTTGTGGTCTCTTTTGAGTTTGATTTATCTCTGTAGCTCCATCCTTCATAGATACTGTTACTTAGGAAAAAAGTTACTTCATTTCCACACTGTTGATTTATAATATATTTATAATATTATTTTTACAATATTGGGTTGTTTTTAAAAATTTTGTTTATAACATATTGTTTACTCATGCAAGTAAAAGTATTCTGTCAATCATTGACATTTTATTCAGTGTGATCCTTGGGCCTGATAAACAAACACTTGAAAGTTTTTTTTGGAATACCTGATTGCAATGTGGTTAGTGATAAGCAAAGATCACCTCTCTTCACAACATCAAGGCTGTTACATATTTTTATGGCAAATAAGTCATCCAACTAAAACTAGATTCAACCAGGTAAGATGTGGGAAAAGCAACAAAATACAACTTTGCTCTCTCCTGGAGCTGTGGAAACTAATTAGCTATTTATCTACTTATCCAGAAATAATGTTTGTCACATTTGAATTGGACTATTAAATCACTATGCAGTTTGTGACATTCTTGTAATGTGATGTCAACATAAACCACATTCATCCTAAAGAGATCCACCACTCAATTTTGAATATTCATATCCAGTAGGCCACTGAACCAAACTTGTGTATCACCATACAAATACTTTAAATGTTCCACATACACAGAAAGGTAGTCATTTTGCAGTTCAGTGTCAACGGTGGCCAAAGGAGGAAATTGCATGGACTTACAACATCCAATATTACTCCAGTACAGCTTTAGTTTTCCAAGAAAAGCAGTAATGACCTCATTGCAAAATATAAGATTACATTTTTTTTCTTTTAATTGTTTGTTCAACAAATTCAATTGATAGATAAAAATTTGTCACACTTACCAGAAATGATCTTTTCTCCAAGCTGCTTATCACTTAAAAATGACACAATACGGTCCCCATAGTGCAAAAAAAATGGCAGACAATTCCCCTTTGATAACCAACGGACCTCTGTATGCATTAGTAGGTGTTCAAAATTGTCTTCACTTTTCTCACAAAGTTGTCAGGAAAGATGATCTTCAAGTGCTTGAGATTTAATAAGGTTGATAGCCTTTATTACAATGGCAAGAGAGTCATAAAAAAGCCCTCCCAAGTTCCTTGAAACCAAATGTTGTTTATGAACCATGCAGCATATGCAAAAAACTTCAGGCAGAGTATTTTTTATATGAGCAAAAATTCCTCTGTATTTTCCTACCTACCTAGCAGCACCATCAGTTACACAAGCCATTATATTTTCAAGAGGGATATTGTTTTCTTTGAAATAACTCTTCACTTTTTCCAAAATTGTTTCACCTTTGGTGTCTATTGCAAGCTTTCAAACAAAAGCCATTTCCTCTCTGAGCTGATTATCATCCAAAATTTTAACATATGTCATCAGTAGGGCTTCATTATCGTGTAAACAGGATTCATCAATTTGCAGAGAAAACTTTTAACCTGTATTTATGTGACTGGTTGTTTTTCAACATCTTTCATTTCATTGATATGCCTTGATACTGATGAGTTGCTCAAAGGGATGACCTGAATAATTTCAGGTGCACTTTGATTAATGAAAATTGAAATTACAACAGACACTTCCAGCTTTATTAATTTGGAAATCTCGTACGATCCAAGTAAACCTGTGTCCACTGTAGCTGTTCTTTCACTCGACATTCACTATACTGTTGTCCTCATTTGGAACTTATCACATAACGTTTTTGAAGTAATCTAATGGTTTGTTTTTCCTGTCCTTGTTTTCTCTTAGTGTGGATTCCTATACATGGTGAGGGGACCTCCCAGAGAAGGTTCTGTTCTTTCAGTTTACCTCCTCTGGGATCTAAACATCCACCCACATATTTGCCAAGTGTGGCAACATGAGAAAGGGAGGAGAGGATACTGATGGTTGAGGAGTCCAACCCTAATGCACCACTTTGGCCTTGATTCATGTAGAAGGGCAGCCCCTCCAGGGTCAGTTGGCTGGTTCACTTGGGCTAGGATCAACCAAGTACCATTGTTGGATGTTCTCAACAGGTGTTGTGGACATTGTACCTGATGCTGGTGTTTTGGTATCTGGTGCTCATGAAACCCTGGTGTTACTGCAGTGTTCTTGTTAGGCACTGTAGTGTGTCCCCTTATAGGCTCCATGGTGGGTTTAGTGGGCACCAAAGTATTCTTTCTTTATTATGGATCCCCCAAATAAAAATGTAAATAAAATAGTGAAAAAAAACAGTCCATAGGTAATTGACTACATCTTAAAGATTCTGAGCTGCAATCTTCAACATTGTAACACCTGTACTTCATTTTCTTACACTACATTCTCTTTCAGACAAACCTTTAGGGTAAATGTTTCCCTTTTTTATTCAGAAGGGACAAGAGGGATTTGTTGGCTCTTCTAAGTCAGTCAAAAAGCTTCCCTCTGTGACATATTGATGGAAACATCCACTTCCAAACACACTGAACTCCTCTTTCCTTCAAAGGCAATTGGGGATATGCCCATTGTGGTTACTTCCCATGCTACTTTGAATTCGTCATGAGGGATTTAGAAAACATACCCAAGTTAGAGATTCTCACTGGTTTCTCCATCCAAGGAGTTTCTGCAGGTAAGGAATCTTGGATTAAATTCACAGTCAGCATCTCTTCTACCACCAGTTCCAAAGTCATATGGTAAAAGATTAAAAAGATTAGTGGACAGTATACTTCTGCCCCTCTTTCGATCTTGCTCTCTGATGGTCAGTACTCTCAGCAAAAATTTTTCTTGCACATCTAGCACTTCTGCTTCATCCCCACCTTCTTAGTCATCAAGACATGGGCGGAGTGATTGCCTCTTTCCTTTTGGGCTGATTGTCTCTATGACTACAATCATCCCTTTACCCTGATGGAACTCAAGCTTGCTCTTCATTGGTCTGGCAAAACATCAATCAGACCTGATGATATTCATTATAAAATCCTGCACCATTTCTCTCTTGCAATTCTTCTGATTGTTTTTACTTGGATCTGGCAGAAGAATGTTTTTCCCGATTCTTGGGAACATGCAATCATACTCTCTTTTCCTAAGCCTGGGAAGGAACTCAAGATTTCTTTGAACTACTGTCCAAACTACTGTACTTTGATGAGCTGTTTCTGTTTAATCTTAGAGAGGATGGTTAATACTCATCTTGTTTGGTTCCTTGAATCAAACTTCCTCTCACCCACTTAGTGTGGGTTCCAACAACAGCACTCCATCATGGGCACCTGATTAGATTTGAAACATCGATCAGGGAAGTTGCTTTCTCTAGCAACAACATTTTTTTTCTGTGTTTTTTTACCTTGAGAAAACTTATAATACAACATGGAGGTATTGCATCTTCTGAGACTTCCACTTATATTGGTTACATGTCTATTTACCCATTTTTTATTAAACATTTTTTAATGGGCAGTGATTCTAAGTTCATGTGGGTTCAACACTTGCTCTTTCTTTCCTACAGGAACAAGTCTCTCAGGGCTATGCTTTTAGTGTCACACTTTTCAGTGTGAAGATTAATGTCTTCACTGAACAACTCCCTATTACTGTTGCAAACTGTCTCTATGTTGACGACTTCCTCATCTCGTGTCAGTATTTGAACATGAGGTTTATTGAGTGGCAACTACAGACAGCTCTCAATTGTTAACTGAAGTGGACCACTTCAAATGGTTTAACTTCTCTCTCTCTAAAACCGTTTGCATGCACTTTTGCCACCAACAAAGTATTCTGCCCAATCCTGAACTCCGTGTCGGTGAAGTTATGCTTCCCGAGTTCCTGAGACAAAATTCTTGGGGCTTATCTTTGGTCATAAGCTTACCTTTATACCACACATCAATCAGCTATGAGTCAAATGTACAAGAGCACTGAACATCTTCTGTGTCCTCTCTCCACCACTTGGGGAGAGGGTCAATGTTCTATGCTAAAGATATAACATGCATTTATTTGATTGAATCTAGACTATGGGTTTCTGGTCTATGGCTCTGTTGAGATCTTGACCTTGAAGATGCTGGACCCTGTTCGTCATCATGGGCTTCAGCTCTGCATTGGAGCTTTTGCACTCGCCAGTCCAGAGCTTGTGCGTAGAGTCTCATGAACTTCCTTTACACCTTCACCATTTGCAACTGTCTTTACTGTATAAACTAACATGGCATCTCACCTGAGTTGTATTTTTGTTCCTTATTGGTCTATGCTTTTCAGATAATATTGCTGTATCCACTGTGATCTTTGTTATTCATTTGAAAAGTACATACCCTGATTGGAAGTACTGTTTTTTTTATTTGTTGAACATCTTTTGAACCATCCCTCCATTTCCATTTGTATGGATGCTTTGAAATCAGGTGATTCTGTTGGCACTGCTGTGGTTTGTTGTGGTACATTGACTCACTTAGTTCTCTGTAGGGTCTTGAATCACTATGTTAGTTCTCATTCTGTTCTTGCCAATATTCAAAACTGACTGGCTGATTTCTCTTTAAAGTCTACTTCTATCCAGTTTTCTGGATACCAGGCCATATTAGAATTTGTGGGAACAAGCTCGCTGACACTGCAACTAAGTCTGTCTGCCCTGGCGCTATTACTGTTGTGCCTGTTCCCTACATGGACTGTGGTCCTGTATTCAAGGCTCGGCTCTGTGCCAGTTGGCAGTCGACTTGGGTAAGCAAGGTGAAACCCTCTATTGGACTTTGACTGCCTTGTTTCCGTAAGGATTGGAAAGAGGGAGCTGTCCTAACTACACTATGCATTGGCCACAGTTTTTAACTCATCAATTTCTTTTATCTGGGACTGATGTACCAATGTATTTCTGTGTGACACTCAGGTCACAATAAGACATTTTACTGTCTTGTTGTTGTTATGACTCTCAACAACAGCACCATTTTATACTTGTTTTGTCTCAAGGTTTATCCCTAATGTTAGTGTTATTGGTGATGGTGACACTGTCCACCTTACAAACGTTTTCAGTTTTTTAAAGATCATTGTTTTTTTTAATGCTATTTATATTTTTAATTTATAAATTAGACTGTTGTTTTTTCATGATTCTTTTTTATTGAAGTAAAATTAGTTCAATGGAAAAATAGAAATTGGCTGTGACATCAAATAACTCGAAACCATGATGTAAAGCCAACTTCAGGTGACTAACACTAATGTTTGAACTTGACCGTTAGTCAACCTGGTGAGTTATTATAATTAAAATTATGCTATGGAAACTCTTTTAAAACTTGTCTTACTTTATTTTCTCTTTTACTGCTGTGAACTTAGTGAATGTAGAAAATAGCCATGATGTCAACTATCACAAAACCAGGACTGGAAAGGCCAGTTTCATGTTATTAACTTTAACTATGACTATTAACATTAGTCATTCTGGTAAATTATATTAATTAAATTTATGTGACAGAAAGTCTTTTAAAACTTGTATTAGTTTA
Source organism: Tachypleus tridentatus (assembly GCF_004210375.1). NCBI lineage: Eukaryota > Metazoa > Arthropoda > Merostomata > Xiphosura > Limulidae > Tachypleus > Tachypleus tridentatus. The sequence continues at coordinate 78,051,759 of NC_134834.1, read as the reverse complement.
CTTTCTCTTTTTCTACTGTAAACTAGATTTAAAAATTGGGTTTAACAATGTTTATGTTTTTGATTCAAAAATTAAAGTTTTTTTTTTCCATGATTTCTTTTTTTCAAATTTTAATAATTTTATTTCTAAACTTTTGTACTGGTTGTTTGGCATGGGTAACTCAGTTGCTTTGTCTCATAAAATGCCAACCAACTGACCAACTTTTGTGTTCTGTCTCCAAGTGCTTTCATAACTTACCTAGCCACATGCTTTTACTTGAGAGTGTAGTTATACATATTAAATACACTGGCATCCCACGGTGATGGAATAAAACTGTGGGCAAGATACTCAATAGAATATTGGTGACATTTTTCTTTGCCACATGGGTAATCTGATATCTAGAAAAAAACAAATCACATAAGTAACAATGATGATGATGATAAATATATATCACCACAATGTTTTTACTACAAAGATAAGTTTATGTAACAGGATTCTGTCAGTTCATATACCAGAATTCCTATTTACTGTATTCTACTGAATATAAACTCTACTCTTATAATGAGAAAGATGTTATAAAATTCCTTTTCCTTTACAATTTGTATTTTCTATTCAGTTAATTTTACAAAGAACAAATTATGTCTGCATCATCAGAATGGCAGTGGTACCTTCTTCAGTATTTCTTATTCATAACCATTCTTGATTGTCGATGGTATTCATAAGTAACATTTTCATCTGTCATGCTATGATACCATGAGTAGTTTTTCAAATGTATATGGTATTGTTTTTACCATGTATTGATTGTGTTTAGTTATTTAAGCTTCTTATTATTTTGCTTGTAAACAGAGAATTGTGGAAGTAGGTAGAACCTAGGAAAACAATATTATAGTCAGTTAATGAACTGTTTGCAGAACATGTTATGAAGAATTTTAAATTCATATGTAAAATATTTTAACGATTTTGTCACAAGAAGCCATCTAATCAATGACACAGAGAGAATCTGCTAAAACATTCTTGGACCCTGGTTGTGTTCCTGCATAAATATCTCAATGTTGCTCTGTTCCCTAACAAGTAACATTCAAGAAATGTTCCAAGATAATGTTAAACATGAAATTGAACATCCACAATAGCCATGGGAGTCAAAATTTGTGCTCTTTTTCCACCTAAGAAAAGAAAAATGACAAGGTTTCATTGTGCAATGAAAGGAAAAATATGTGTATAATGCAGCTAAAATATTATGAACCCATGTATAGTTTTTATCTTGACATGCTTCCTTCATGTATTATTTTTCTTTTCAATAAAATATTTTACTTTGAGATAAATTAACTTTTCTTCACATGATCTGACAGACGTGTTTAAGAATAGTGTCAGTCCCAAAGAACTGTATGACAAAAAGCCATCATGCAGGTTAAGGACCTTGTTTTTCACAAAATGCACAATATTTTAAATGAAAAAAATTAAAATAGTACTTCCCAATAGGATGGGCCCATCATGCCCAGGTGGTTAAGGCATTCGATTTGTAATCCAAGGGTCACAGGTTTAAATCCTTGTCACACCAAACATGCTCGCCCTTTCAATTCCACTATACGTTGTTGAAAGAGTAGCCCAAGAGTTGGCAGTGGGTGGTGATGACTAGGTGACTTCCCATACATCCCAATTCCCTCTTGAACATGTTCCTGTGTTTCACTCTCCTCCTTCCTCTACTTTTTGGATTCTAGACTCTCATATTTCTGGGGTTCACTGTCAGTACTTTTGGCACCTTTCTGTGGGCAACCAACAGTCTCAGAGGCTATGTAATAGTTTCCAATCCTGTGAGGGCTTGGTTCTTCTCCTTTGCCTACATGGTGGGTCTTTATTGTGGTCCTGTGTGTTCAGTGCTTCTCTTTTGTTGTCCCACCATTTCATTTCCTTACCATCTATTTGGGACTTAGTTTACTGCTTGATGTTTCAATGGTGAAGCTGGACCTGCTTTGCAATGGTACCATCAACCTGGGGTTTCCCATCATTTGGGTTCTTATTCCCATCTGTTTGTTGTCCCCAAGAAATCTGGGGACTAGTACCGTGTCATAGAGGTAATGGCTCTGAACTGCTTCTTGATCCCTGCCTTGTTTAGCCAGGGAGTCATAATTGTCCTTTCAATGGAGTTTCACTCCTGATTTATGAAAGATGATAACAAATGGTTTGGTGGTCTCTCTGTACCTTCTTGTGTCCCCCTGCATCCTGACTTTAATTTTCTCCATCAAGATTGTGTTTTACAGTTCAGGATTTTTCTACTTGGGCTTGTCTCAGCTTCCTAAGAGTTTTGTTAGGTGGTCATTAGGTTTACCTTTCTTCATCCTTCCCAAGACCTCCACTTCCACAGTTAAAAGGATGACTGGCTACTTTTTGTGTTGCAGACTACTTCTGCCTCTCATGAGAAGCTACTTGGTTTGTCCTCTATGCCCTTACCCTACTTCTGTTCAAGCCATTATGCATCTGCTTCTTTCATCATATTTGCTTCAAGATTGTTTTCCTCCTCCTGTTGCTATGTGGACATAGCCCATCAGATGTGTTCACCATTGATGTCCATTCACTTTATTTCACTATTCTTGTGTTGTTCTTTTTTCAAACAGTTCTTTACAGCCCAAGACCTCAGATGCTTGGGAGGGTATTTCCACCTTCTCACTCATCACTTTTCTCACATATCACACCTTTATAACTATCGAACCCTGATTACCTCTTCTGCCTGGTTAGGGCTCTGCTATTATTTGGTACACACTGATTCTTTACGTGTTCTCACTCCCATTTGTTTATTCTTTGCTATAAATCCCTGTCCTATTGATCCACTCCTACTACCCTTACAGGTTTGATTTGAAAGTTTATTCACCTGGCTTATTCTTCCATTTTATTTAATGTTTAATATCTTTTCTTTGTCTCTTCACATCATATCTGTCATGTTCCCATTTCCCTGATGCTCATTTATATCACTTTTTGGAGTATGTTATTCATACTGATACGTGGACCACTCTTCCATAAAATTACTGTTCATTATCTTCACTTGACTGTTTTCTGTTTTGCGTGTTTCGTCTTCCTCCTGTTGCCAATTTTTGCTCCACAATTTCTCTATTTATTGCTAATTGTTTCTTTTTTATAACTTTTCTTTGCAGATGTCATTTTCATATATCAGGATCTTGTTTTGTGGTGAGTGTTTCTTCACCAGTTACACTTAAATCTGTATCAAAGACCTGTGTGTCATGTATGCTCACTGATAAGATGGGGTGTTCCACAAGACTAACTGAAGGTATGCTTCACAGTATTGTGCTTCATAACTATGTTCGTTTTAGCCCATACAATTATGGACTAACATGAGTAAAGCAGATAGGGATTATCCTCCAGTGAAACAGTGACATCTCTTTAGACTCACACCACTAAAAACCAGGTTTTGATACCTGTGGTTGGCAAAGCACAGACAGTCCATTGTGTAGCTTTGTGCTTAATTTCAAAGAAACAACCAGCTAGACAGGGATTACTGCCCATCTCAGATAATCTGTGTATTGTAGATTGGTATGCTTTTTAAGATAAGATATTGCAATCAGCCATTGCACTGCCTTTGGCACAGTGTTCCTCCAGATTCTCCAACATGCTATTTCTTCCTTCTTCTGGCAGCATATGAAAGTCCTTAGCACTTTCCAGTTTGTAGCTTACTCTTAAGTGTGCTCAATCACAATCAGTTGGGAGTAAGGTGGTGGTGTTGTGCTGATGCTCATCTTATCATGGACGTAATGTACAGTTCCAGATGCTGTTAGATGTTGGATGATGGACTTTGCCCCTCTGACTGATGCACCCTTTTACTTCTGTTCCCAAATGCTGGTTCCTGAGAGTGTATGATGATGATTGATGCTTGAGTCCTCACATGTGTGGCTGGGTACACTCCTTTTATCATGAGTTGGGCAGTACATTTCCAGAGCCACCTGTTGATGGACTGCATATGCACCCCAACTTTGCTGCCTTCTTTCCTGCCCTCATTTGGGTGTTAGTTCTTGGCATATATTATAATTTTCAGATATTATGTGCATATTTGATTAAGTCGGAAAGGTCCCTTCACTGTAAAGAAATAGTAAACTAACACTTTATTTAATACTTAAGTAGTCAGAGAGGTGGCAGTGGATGTTTCCATCTAGTTACTTTCTCTGTAATTTGAAGTTCAAAATTAGTCATAGTAGCAGTTTTGCAGTAACAAAGACAAAAATAATAAATTTAGTGGCAATGGGAAATGTTACCAGACTATCATATTACAAGTCATCCTACTCACCTGCCTATTGTGTGGGTTTGTGCTTAACAAACAAGCATAATGGTAATATATTGAATACCTGGATACAACAAACAACTGAAAATTCTAATTTTATCAGCTGATTATTTTGTGACAGTTGAATTAATCATAATTTCAATTAATTGTTGTAATAATTGAAAACAACAGCATTTGGAGCAACTAATCAATAAATCAATTATTTTTATCATATTAAATGATTTCTTTATATGACACTAATTGAAGTAACTGCTGCTCATAGGTAATAAATTATATTTATTAAAAGATTAAGTCTCCCAGCTCTAAGCTCAACAATAGTGTGTATATTTACAGTTGTCTAATCCTTTAGTATCACATAGCTATAAGTGACTTGTTCCTGACTTCTACCATTGTCAGTCTGAAGAGTGAAAAATAAATGATAGGTTTTGTGCTGTTAAGTTCTTGTATAGGAAATAAAATCAAAATTTGGCTCAGAGGTTAAAACAAAGCGTAGATCATGTTGTAAAAATTTATAAGTATGAATTCACTATAGGTATAAAAGTCAATATTATTATGTACACATTATAGTGATTTTAGAGTATGGCTGCACTCCTTTAGTTGGACCTTTCTGTCACTGGTATTATTTTGTACAGTAATTTATTTTTTAACTTGCTATTAGTATATGATATTACAGTAGTAAATTTCTTAATAAATAATGTTTGACTTAAGTTGTGTGTATATTTTTAAACTTCAGTTAGATTTCATACTACAATGAATGTGCAGTGTTACTTTCAGTCTGAATTGAATCTGCAGTCATATTATGAAGAGGTTTTGTTTCCTTCAGAATGTTTAGAATATTGCTGTGATTATTATTAAAATTTAATTATTTTAATTTATCCAATTGGGAGAGTTCAGGAAGTAAAAGGGACAGAATGATATTTTTCTGGATGTAAGTAAATGTTACAAGGATAGTGCAGGTTGATCTAGTGCAGTGTATCTCAACCTTCTTTTGCTTGTGGTCTCTTTTGAGTTTGACTTATATCTGTAGCTCCATCCTTCATAGATACTGTTACTTAGGAAAAAAGTTACTTTATTTCCACACTGTTGATTTATAATATATTTATAATATTATTTTTACAATATTGGGTTGTTTTTAAAAATTTTGTTTATAACATATTGTTTACTCATGCAAGTAAAAGTATTCTGTCAATCATTGACATTTTATTCAGTGTGATCCTTGGGCCTGATGAACAAACACTTGAAAGTTTTTTTTGGAATATCTGATTGCAATGTGGTTAGTGATAAGCAAAGATCACCTCTCTTCACAACATCAAGGCTGTTACATATTTTTATGGCAAATAAGTCATCCAACTAAAACTAGATTCAACCAGGTAAGATGTGGGAAAAGCAACAAAATACAACTTTGCCCTCTCCTGGAGCTGTGGAAACTAATTAGCTATTTATCTACTTGGGGGAGAGGGTCAATGTTCTATGCTAAAGATATAACATGCATTTATTTGATTGAATCTAGACTATGGGTTTCTGGTCTATGGCTCTGTTGAGATCTTGACCTTGAAGATGCTGGACCCTGTTCGTCATCAGGGGCTTCGGCTCTGCATTGGAGCTTTTTGCACTTCGCCAGTCCAGAGCTTGTACGTAGAGTCTCATGAACTTCCTTTACACCTTCACCATTTGCAACTGTCTTTACTGTATAAACTAACATGGCATCTCACCTGGAGTTGTATTTTTGTTCCTTATTGGTCTATGCTTTTCAGATAATATTGCTGTATCCACTGTGATCTTTGTTATTCATTTGAAAAAGTACATACTCCTGATTGGAAGTACTGTTTTTTTTTTTTATTTGTTGAACATCTTTTGAACCATCCCTCCATTTCCATTTGTATGGATGCTTTGAAATCAGGTGATTCTGTTGGCACTGCTGTGGTTTGTTGTGGTACATTGACTCACTTAGTTCTCTGTAGGGTCTTGAATCACTATGTTAGTTCTCATTCTGTTCTTGCCAATATTCAAAACTGACTGGCTGATTTCTCTTTAAAGTCTACTTCTATCCAGTTTTCTGGATACCAGGCCATATTAGAATTTGTGGGAACAAGCTCGCTGACACTGCAACTAAGTCTGTCTGCCCTGGCGCTATTACTGTTGTGCCTGTTCCCTACATGGACTATGGTCCTGTATTCAAGGCTCGGCTCTGTGCCAGTTGGCAGTCGACTTGGAGTAAGCAAGGTGAAACTCTCTATTGGACTTTGACTGCCTTGTTTCCGTAAGGATTGGAAAGAGGGAGCTGTCCTAACTACACTATGCATTGGCCACAGTTTTTAACTCATCAATTTCTTTTATCTGGGACTGATGTACCAATGTATTTCTGTGTGACACTCAGGTCACAATAAGACATTTTACTGTCTTGTTGTTGTTATGACTCTCAACAACAGCACCATTTTATACTTGTTTTGTCTCAAGGTTTATCCCTAATGTTAGTGTTATTGGTGATGGTGACACTGTCCACCTTACAAACGTTTTCAGTTTTTTAAAGATCATTGTTTTTTTAATGCTATTTATATTTTTAATTTATAAATTAGACTGTTGTTTTTTTCATGATTCTTTTTTATTGAAGTAAAATAGAAATTGGCTGTGACATCAAATAACTCGAAACCATGATGTAAAGCCAACTCCAGGTGACTAACACTAATGTTTGAACTTGACCGTTAGTCAACCTGGTGAGTTATTATAATTAAAATTATGCTATGGAAACTCTTTTAAAACTTGTATTACTTTACTTTCTCTTTTACTGCTGTGAACTTAGTGAATGTAGAAAATAGCCATGATGTCAACTATCACAAAACCAGGACTGGAAAGGCCAGTTTCATGTTATTAACTTTAACTATGACTATTAACATTAGTCATTCTGGTAAATTATATTAATTAAATTTATGTGACAGAAAGTCTTTTAAAACTTGTATTAGTTTACTTTCTCTTTTTCTACTGTAAACTAGATTTAAAAATTGGGTTTAACAATGTTTATGTTTTTGATTCAAAAATTAAAGTTGTTTTTTTTTCCATGATTTCTTTTTTTCAAATTTTAATAATTTTATTTCTAAACTTTTGTACTGGTTGTTTGGCATGGGTAACTCAGTTGCTTTGTCTCATAAAATGCCAACCAACTGACCAACTTTTGTGTTCTGTCTCCAAGTGCTTTCATAACTTACCTAGCCACATGCTTTTACTTGAGAGTGTAGTTATACATATTAAATACACTGGCATCCCACTGTCTTGTGGTGATGGAATAAAACTGTGGGCAAGATACTCAATAGAATATTGGTGACATTTTTCTTTGCCACATGGGTAATCTGATATCTAGAAAAAAACAAATCACATAAATAACAATAATGATGATGATAAATATATATCACCACAATGTTTTTTACTACAAAGATAAGTTTATGTAACAGGATTCTGTCAGTTCATATACCAGAATTCCTATTTACTGTATTCTACTGAATATAAACTCTACTCTTATAATGAGAAAGATGTTATAAAATTCCTTTTCCTTTACAATTTGTATTTTCTATTCAGTTAATTTTACAAAGAACAAATTATGTCTGCATCATCAGAATGGCAGTGGTACCTTCTTCAGTATTTCTTATTCATAACCATTCTTGATTGTCGATGGTATTCATAAGTAACATTTTCATCTGTCATGCTATGATACCATGAGTAGTTTTTCAAATGTATATGGTATTGTTTTTACCATGTATTGATTGTGTTTAGTTATTTAAGCTTCTTATTATTTTGCTTGTAAACAGAGAATTGTGGAAGTAGGTAGAACCTAGGAAAACAATATTATAGTAAGTTAATGAACTGTTTGCAGAACATGTTATGAAGAATTTTAAATTCATATGTAAAATATTTTAACGATTTTGTCACAAGAAGCCATCTAATCAATGACACAGAGAGAATCTGCTAAAACATTCTTGGACCCTGCTTGTGTTCCTGCATAAATATCTCAATGTTGCTCTGTTCCCTAACAAGTAACATTCAAGAAATGTTCCAAGATAATGTTAAACATGAAATTGAACATCCACAATAGCCATGGGAGTCAAAATTTGTGCTCTTTTTTCCACCTAAGAAAAGAAAAATGACAAGGTTTCATTGTGCAATGAAAGGAAAAATATGTGTATAATGCAGCTAAAATATTATGAACCCATGTATAGTTTTTATCTTGACATGCTTCCTTCATGTATTATTTTTCTTTTCAATAAAATATTTTACTTTGAGATAAATTAACTTTTCTTCACATGATCTGACAGACATGTTTAAGAATAGTGTCAGTCCCAAAGAACTGTATGACAAAAAGCCATCATGCAGGTTAAGGACCTTGTTTTTCACAAAATGCACAATATTTTAAATGAAAAAAATTAAAATAGTACTTCCCAATAGGATGGGCCCATCATGCCCAGGTGGTTAAGGCACTCGATTTGTAATCCAAGGGTCACAGGTTTAAATCCTTGTCACACCAAACCTGCTCGCCCTTTCAATTCCACTATAACGTTGTTGAAAGAGTAGCCCAAGAGTTGGCAGTGGGTGGTGATGACTAGGTGACTTCCCTTTAGTCTTACACTGCAAAATTAGGGATTGCTAGTTCAGATAGCCTTTGTGTAGCTTAGTGCGAAATTCAAACCAAACCAAACTGTATGTATCAATCAAAGACCAGTATATTAACTGTTGGATTTTATAGATGAAGTATTTCTAATTTTTTTACTTATTATTTGTGTGACCAGTTTTTTTTTCCTTCACTGACTTGTTCAGTGAAAAAATAAATTACTTAAGTTAATAATTTTGTATCAGAAAATCAACTTAAATGTTTGTTTTAACTTAAAATATTATTTTAATTACTTCAATATCAAACATTAGTAATAAGTACAGTAAATGAGTTTTCAGTGATTACACTTATCTTGCATTTTTATAGAGAATTATCTGTAAATATGTTTTTAGTAACTCCAAGTTGTGATATATCATAATAAAATTGATTTTTGTGTTTGAACTTGATAACTTTTAATGCACTAGAACTGTGGCTAGTAAAAGAAAATAAAAAAAATCTCTTTTAATGTTTTTTCCAGCAACACCAAGAATGGAAGAAAATGATGAATTTCCAAAGCTTGAAAATCTTGAAAATGTATCATATAAAATACCTTTTCAGTATGGTGAGTTCTAGTATGACAGCTTTAAACTAAGTTGTATTCAAGACTTTATATAATAATTTAAATAAAACTCTTTGAAAAGAGCAATTTTTATTTTCATTGTTGAATGCAGTATTGGTTCAAATTAGATGTTTGTGATGCTAAAGTAGAAAGTCTGTAGTTTCTTATGAATTAGAAACTCAAATTACTGATATTCACAAGCTAGAATCTGACATCAGAACCTTTTTTCTATTTGCTGTGATATTGTTACTTTTGCTGAATCTTATGGATGCTTACTCCTGTCTTCTGTCTTGCTTCTGAAGGGTAAATGTAATAAAAAAACAAAACTTGTATATATAATGTTACGAGATTTAAGCTATTTAGACTAAACATTTGTGTTTTCATGTTATAATTTGGAGTAATACAGTATTTGGAGAAATACAGTAGTGAGAATAGGAGCTAAAAATATAAAGCTTTCATAAAAAATAATTATCTGGAGAATATAAATATTTTGAGATATTTGAGAAGGTTCTGATGCACAAAAGTGTTTTTAATCTTAAATTTAAATTACTTTGAATGTTGGATTGGCAACATTCTGAAAGAAAAGAAAAAGCATGATAAAAATATATTTCAGAAATATTTAAAAAATTAATAAAAACTAATATTTTGCATTCAAAAACTTTGTAATGTTTACTAATTGGTATGTTTAATTAATAATTTCTGTCTTGTTGGCAATTTTATTCATTTTTGGTGCTGTTCAAAACATTTACCACCAGTAGGTCCCACATTTAAATTTGTTTTTGTTAGTTTCTTCACTCACATGTTTGAGATGTAATGAAAAGTCTTAGTATTTATTCTGTTATGCAAATATTTGTATCACTCATGTAAAGTGAACTATTTTTATCTAAAGTATTTTTCATTATATTATATTCTCTTAGAGTTTATTATGCTTCAGACACTCACTATGTTTGGTTGATCATAACGAATCTGAGAGGAAGTGATCTACTTCACTCTTTGTACAGTGTATCATGACTATAACATTCAGAATGATTGATTTTGGTTTTTAAAATACAATTTAATATCAAGATGATTAATAGACATGACAATATGTATTCAGAGGTTTATAATTGATTTGATTTGCTTTTATTTTGTGTTCAATAATGAAAGTGTCATTGGAGCTTTTTACAACACAAGGAAAATGCTTGAAAATATGACAGAAAATATGAAGCATTCAAATACCAAATTCAAGCTAGAATATTCTTTAGAAAATATACTGATTTAAATATCTGGATATTTGTTTTACTGTTATGATATAACACACAGTCAAACTGAAAGTAACAAGTTCCTTTTTATTTTAAATAGGTTTTTATTCTGTTTTTAATTCACTTATTCTAAGGATTTTTAGTTCTTTGTATATTGTTTTTATCAGGATGGAAAAGAGAAATAGTTTTTCGAGCAGTTGTAGAAGGCAAACTTCAAAACAAGAAGGGTAGAATGGCTGATATTTATTACTTCTCTCCAACTGGACAGAAACTGGTAATCCATTCTTGATTAAGTTGAGATAAACATTCATTATAAAGATTTTAAATACTGCAAGTTATACGTGTTTTAAAAAAAGTCATTTATTGAGCAGGTATTCGTGTCATAGTTTCAATTTTTAGAAAACTTTGAGTTTATATAACATTATTTATTAAGACTGTTTTATTTACTATAACTTTTTGGTTTCTTTTCTGAAAAGTTGCACATATTGGTTTCATGGCACTGCACAACAATGTGTTTGAAAAGTTTTTGCTGATTGTGACAGGTACCTGGTGGGTATGCACAAATATAGTTTTGGTTTTGCTTCATCACGTAGGAACTCTAAGAAATAGACAGTTAACTGTTTACCGGCAATAACATATTTAATTGAATTTATGTTTCTAATACGCTATTAAGTTCAACATAATTAAAAGTGTTTTGCTCCTGATTTTCATTTGTATTGAATGTCCGGTGCATCACGTTGCAGTGTCCAACAGTATTCAGCAACCATTGATGGATTCCAGTTGCCCTGATATCGTTTTTCCATTGAAGCAATGTCCTGGTGAAACTGAAGATTTTGATGAAACTGTAGATGATGGGCAAATTTGGATGTGATTTTCATGATCAGCAGCGAAACATCTACAAGGAACACCTAACAGTGTTCAAGAAGCATACACTCTGTTGTGCAGTGTGGTTAAGGTTGAGAAGTCTGTACCTGACTCTAAATTAATATTTGGTTCATCTTGGGGTATTTTTCAACTCCCACCTCAGTTGTGAGTAACCATCTTCAGCTCTTATTTAGCCCATGGAGATAGCATATTAAATGACACAGTCCTTTCCTACTTTACCTGTGTGAAAGGTTCCATAGTTTTTAAGGACTTGGGCATTCTTGGACATCTCTTCATTGGGTTGCACATGATCAGTGAGACCTCTCCAGAGATCTCTTGGATTCTTCTATTTCCCTTCCTTTCTTCCTACAAACAGACTTTGCCTGTTGGCTAAACACAGACACTTCCATGGCTGGAGTTCCTTTTCCACTTCCCAGACCAGATTTACACCTTTTACTGTCAGGTTGGGGGCGAATACTTGGATGCTCTGGAAACATCTGGTCAGTAGTTTAAGATCATGTCCAAGTTTCATGTCAAGCTTCTAGAACTGTTGGTAGTTTGTTGGGCTTTGGATAATTTCCTTCCTCTTCTCCAGGCTAAATCAGTCATGACCCATTCTGAAAATTCAACTGTGGTCTCCTACATCACCTGACTGGGGACACTTGTTTTCGGTTCCTGTGTTTTCTAACTTTGGACTTCTCTGTATTGAGCACACAGCCACTAGATTCATCTGCAAACTTTCCATATTCCAAGTGCACTCAATCTGTTTATCTCATACCAACAGTTGTGCTATCATCAATTTTCTCTAGGGGTGTGTCTAAATTTGACTGATTGAGGACCTTATCCATCTTGGGACTGTAAATGTCATTCCTGGTCCCAGTGGTTTGAAGATGGACTTGGTCTTTCTTCTGGTTGAGGATCTCTTCCTTTCAGATACTGGATGTGTCTTTCCTGGTGTCAGTGGTTTGAGTATTGAGTTGATCTTCCAATAGCTTGAGGACCTCATCCTTCTGGAGACTGGATTAAAATCCCTATATAATTCAGAGAGATCTAGCTGCATGAGGAGAGAGTGTGTAATGCTTCTGTTGATGAAGGGTTGTTACATGACTATTTGCATGCTACAGTGCAGTTAACCACATCGATACTTCCATTTACCCATACATTTAAAGCTTGTGACAAGGAAAAGTTTGAACATATAAAGGGCACTAATAATCATGAAAAGCTTTCATGTGAGAAGAGGTAAGTATCTATGGGAAATTCACTTTCTACAGTGGAAAAGTAACTTTAAGTTATCTTTTATAAACTTATAAATGTATAAGCCTTTTATAGTAGAAAAAAAATCAGAAAATATATGTGAAATTATTTTCAGTCAAACATATAGCTCAGAAGCTGTGTAATTGTTACTGTAAAATAAAATTTTTAAATCTCATGAATTTTACTTTCAGTAAACATTTTATAATATTGATGAAATGTGTTGAAACATTCACAAAAGTAATGAACTAGTTGAGTTTTGGGATCTGTCTGATTGCCTGTGGAGTGACAGTTAACTGCTTTTAATATTAAGTTGTTTCATATGAGATGTCTGATTTTCACTTAGTTGAAGAGTAATTGTGATTAGCTGAAGTTGGAATCAGTTACTTGATTGTATGCTGTTCATTATTGATGAGAGTGTGCTCTGCTTTTCATTTGTCAATCATGTTAAGTTGCATTCTAATTGTTTTTATGTTTCTTTGGAACCACATACAAGATTATTTTCAAAAGAATTGAGACTACTTTTTTGTATGAGCTCAGATAGGGAAAAAATGCAGTCAAGGCTGCTAAAAGCATCAGTTTGGAGTTTGGACAAGGGACTACTTCTCAAAAGACTATTAGGGATTGGTTCTATAAATTTCATTCTGGTAATATGAACCTTGATAATGAACCCTGAAGGCCTCAATCTGTTGTGAATGAAGAAGGATTAAGAGCTATTGTAAAAGCTAACCCACAAACAACAGTTCTGGCACTTGCAGCAGACTTATAAGTTTTAAGTGCAAATGTTTCTCATCACTTGGCTGCAATTGTAAAGGTTAAAAAATTGGACTGAAGGGCAGAAACTGGTTAGGAACAAGAGAGAGTCATTCATGAAGCAAATCATAACATGTAATGAAAAGTGGATCATATACGACAATTGGAAGAGATCAGGACAATGGGTAGATGCAAGTGAATCTCCAACACATGTGCCGAAACTGCCTTTATACCCAAAAAAGATTATGATGATATGGAGAATGAATTATCCATTACTCCCCTCTGCAACCAGGTGAAACAATTATAGCACAATCTTACTACCAACAAATTGATAAAATGCATTGACAATTAACCACTAAACAGACGTCATTGGTTAACAGGCATGAACCAGTTCTGTTGCAAGGTAATGCCAGACTCTGCACCTCACATATCACCGTTTCATGATTGAGAGAATTGAAATATGAAATTTTGGAGCATCCACCATATACACCTGACCTATCTCCAACTATTTATTACCTTTTCCAGCATTTGGAGCTGTTTTTCCAGAACAAAACATTTAGGAGTCAGGAGACTATTGTTGAAGTCTTTGAAGAGTTAAAGTCTCCTAAACAATGGAGTTTTATAGAGATGGGGTATTTTCATCAGTGCCCTATTGGGAGAAACCACTGCTGCAAATGTTATTTGTTAAAAAATATGGTATTTTTATTTTTACCTATACAATTGGCCATTTCATGTGAAACAAACTAATACCTACCTACTGTGATTACACTTCTGTATTTCATCATGTGTTATAATTCTGATATGTTAGTTTGTAAATATTTAAAAGTACAGCATACTTTAGATCTGATCTGTAGAAAACTCATTCTGTTTTTTTACACATAAATATGTTTCTTTAGGCAGCTTTCATTTTCAACAAATTTCTTTCTCTTCCTCACTCAGCAAGTGGTTTTACCATCAGTGGATAAGAAGTGTTTATCTGCTTTAAAGTTACCAAAATAATGCAGACATTTAGTGTTCTAAAGTGTCATTCTCACTTCTTGATAAATGTGTATTATTTTTGTTTGGTCTTTAGATCAGTCAGTTGCAATCTTTCACAATACTAGAGGCACTTGACTCATAAGCTGTTGGCTTTAGAATCAAAACATATTTCTGAACATGTTCTCCTTTTCAGTCTCTATGGCATTATAATGTGATGGTCAATCCAACTATTCATTGACAAAGAGTAGCCCAAGAGCTGTTGGTGGATAGTGTTGATTAGCTACCTTCCTCTCAATCCATCAGTTCAAAAGTAGAAACAGCGAGAACAACTTTGCATGAATATTTGAAGTAAACCAAACAAATTAAACTACTATTCAGTTTACACTACTTGTATTTAAAAAAAAAAAAAAATTTAAAAGTTTCTATGACATTTTAACAACTCAGTTTGGAATTTTCATCATTTGTTAATACAGCAACAGAATGTGCATTTTTTATACCCAAGGTAGTAACAGTAAAAAATGTCAAGTCTAGTGTAACCTTCTTAATATGCTACTCCTCTAATGAATGAAGTTTTAGATAGTGGCAAATCAGTGAGCACTTTTTATTGTTTCCCTTCCAGCTTTACATTTTATATATATCTATTGAATTGTCTGATTCTTTTTATCATACTTCTTTTACCTACAGTTCTATATATCTGTCATGTTACTTTGCATCTGGTGCAACAAGAGAGAGAGGGAGAAACTGCTTAAAAATCCTTTTGTGTTAGTAGTTATTTTACTAGTGAACCTCTCTAAGTTTCTAGAAAAGGTTCAGCTTCTATTAGGCTGAAAAGAAATCCTATGTCAAGACATGTTACTTCTTCAGATATAAAAGAGAGAGAGAGAAAACAGAATCTGTGTTGGCTTTTAAACTGTTTAACAAAAGCTGTGTGTTCAGTAATTGTGAAAAGAGATAGCCTTTGTGTATATTTTTTGTTTTGTGTGTTGTTATTAATAACATTCCTATAATTTTCTATGTTTCATCTTAGTCATTGCCTTATATATCCCTGTGTTTTCATAATTTATTTTTTGGTTAACTTTTTTATGCACTTATTTACATGTGATGGTGCTTTTAAGTGTTTATTAAATCTTGTATTTAGATTTCTACTACTAATGTTCCTAGTTCAGTTAGTAGATACATTCAACTTTATAGTCTACATCATTGTAAGGCTTGTATAGTAATCCATTTACTTTTGTTGCATGTTTTTGTTTAATGAATTTATTTCAATGTTTCATTGTGTTTTGTAAGCTTATTCCATATTATTGTAAATAGTTGTCTTATGTTTTATACATGAGAGAATTCCTGTGACTTGGTTATTTCACTTGCTCTATTATCGTATTAAACATGTTGATGTGTTTTATTTTTACATTTTAGTGACTTATCAATGAAATTTTGTGGAAACTATTTAAACCTTTAAAAATAACTTAAAACATAATTTATTTCTTCTCTTCATCTGGATGGGTAGAGGTTGGAAGTGACGTTGTTTATTTTTCTTAGTGTTTATATATTTCAGTTGATCTTAGTTTGACTTATTATTGATATAACCCTCCCTTGTGATTCAGCATTAAGTCTAAGAGCTGAGACTGCAAAAAACCAAGTTTATCTACTCGTGGTGAATATAAATAAACAGCCAGTTGTGTAAAGGTGTTGTGCCGTGTGTGTTATTTGAATTTGGGAAGTTTGTGGTTACTGGTTTTCACCTTTCAGCTGTAAGTCTCATGTTAAGATGAAGTTAATGTGTTTAAAGTAATACTTTTATTCATCTTAGTTATTGAAACTGTATAATATCTAATCATTGTATCTCCACCAAGTGCACTGGGGAGGGAATAAGACTGTATTTCTTTTGTTCCAAAAGAATTTGTGAATACATTAGCTAGAGTGGGTGATAGAGGGCTTTTTATGCTTAATTAATTTTGTTAGATTTTAGTCCTAAGAATTATAAATAGTTTCACTGCAAAATTAAACATGTTTAACCCCTTCAGCAAGAGCTTGGTCCCTGGACCAACCTCGTAACCATTTTGTGCTAATTATAGTTTCATTCTGTTATTTTAAAGTCAGTAAGCTCATATTCTCAAACTTTTTCAGATTATCAATAAACATTACAGTGCTTTCCTGTGCAAAACAACAGATTTTTAGGTTTAATGTTAAGGTCTTAAAGTTTATTAAACAATGTTTTTCTCTTGCCTTTTTTTCAAATGCTGGTTATCCAACATACAAAGTAATTTTTATTATAAGATTAAAAATAATTTTCTGCATAAGAAATGTTTCAAATTTCATATATGAAATTCTTGTAACATCCAGACAGTTTTATCAAATGTTTCTTAATAAAAACCTGTTTTGTGTTATTCTCACTGATGAATGGGTTCAGTTGATTTCACTGATCTCGTGCCCACCATTTAGAATTAAGAAATGAATACAGGTTATGCCTTTTTCTTTCTAGTGCATATATAAGTGGTTGTTTCCAAAACTGGAAACAGGTGATAGAGAGTCACTGTGTTTGATTCAGTATATGAGCAATATTTTGGAAAACAGAAAAGATAGGAGATTATTTTATTTTATATATTGAAGCTGGTCAGTATTGGTACTTTTTTATCCTAATTTGTATGAAACTAGAGACTTTGTATTTTGACATCACAAACATCTAATTTGAACCAGTGCTGCATTCGGTATACCAAGTGATACACAAAAATTAATGTTTATGTGTGTTTGTTTACTATTTACTTTTAAGAAATTAAATAATGTATAGCATGAAAATTGAATTATGATTTACAGTTTAATACCAAATTTAAGGAGATAAATCCATAAAATAGTAGTTTAAGAAACTTTTGAATGCAAGTCAACAGACACGGTGACATGACCTTTGATCTCTGACTCGTCATGGTAAGGTTAATTCCATAGAATTGAGATTTTTTTGGTTTTTACTCTATTCTCTATTAATTTGTTAAGGCTTCAGGAGAAGCTTTGCTGAAGAAGTGAACTTTCTTGTTTTAGGTTTTCAGCTGCTCAAGAGTCATTGCTCTCACAAAATTAGGCAGGAATAGTCCATCATAAATTTTGACACTATAATGTTTGTATGTTATTTTAAAATGTTGATGAAAAAATAATGATGACAACTGATTTTATTTTTTAAATTACATTTAGTTTTATGGAAATTAGTTCAAGATATAAAATACAATGAATAATAAAAAGAATTAATGCCTGGCATTGTGTTTGAAATTTCCCTTCATGTAGAATATTTTTTTCATAACTAACTACTCCATGGCCATTGTGATTTTTCTCTTAAGTAACTTCACATCAAAAACAAAGGTTGCTTTAAATTACATTTGCCTTCTTTTTATTTACAGCAAACAGAAAGATACACTAAAATTAATTTTGGCAACTGGTTGTAACAATATAGTATTGAGTACTGTGATTATTTTCAAGTTCTACATGAACATGAAGGAAAACAAATCCTATAAATATGCTATGACATTTTCAAGGTTAATACTTTGTACAGCTTAATAATAAAAGTACTTTAAAACACCAGCAATTTCCAGTTGGGTGTTAACTGATTGAATTAAATATTAACAATGTACTGTAACCATAATGTTTGTTGAGATGGCTGTGGAATAATTATGTCCAGTAGTTTGGAATTGCCAACTGTAGCTCAGTTTTTAAAGTCCTGACCTTATTCTCATCAGAAGTTGTTATAAATATTTGCAATAAAGATTGACACAAATCTCTCTTGTGTTGAGCATTTTTGAGTACAATAAATGGGAACAGTTCATATGGTTTGTAAAATTTTAATTAATAACTGAAAAAGAAATAATTTGCCTTTGCCAAGCTAAAAATTGGGCAAGCCTGAATCTCATCTCTCCTGATTAACCAAGTTTATTTTTAAATTATATTAATGTTCACTGCAAAAGTAAAATACAGAGATATTAAATTGAATATTGTGAATTTGTTCATTGTTAAATTAACAATCAGATGTGAAAGTGTATCCACATATTTACTAGTATTACTGTTATCAAATCATGGATTGTAATTGCTAATGAGTGTTCAATGAGGAACTTCCCCTCATTAGTGATTAATTTTAGCTTCTGCAGACAGTAACACAGGAAACACTAAATCAGCTTGAGGTACAATAAGTGTTCATGAAATATGGCTTGTAGTTTTAAAAGTTAATATTTTGTTTGGGAATTGCCACAATAAGTTGGCAAGATTTCCTTTTCTACTAAACGCTTACTTGTATTTGACTGATCAGGTTTTGAATTTTCTCTGGCACCTTTTTAATGGATATTTTTTGTACTTTAAAGTCACAATTTTGTTTTAATTCTTTTATTTTATGAACCATAATAAAGTTTAATCAGTGAGTCAAAATAAGTTACATTTCTTTCTCTATCTGACTCCCAACTCATCTCCTTTGTTTTGTAGTACAATTGCTTTGTTTCATGATGTACCAAGTTTTTTTTTTTACTTTTAGGTTGCTGAATAACATTATATTTTGGTGATCTTCTTCCACTAAATTAAAATTTCTGTCATGGTCTTCTTTTTTTACTAAAGCTTCTTAGAAATCCACTCATTATACATGTTTTAGTAAACTTTGGAAATTCTGTAGATGTTGTGAGTAACTGGTTAGCAGTTTCTAATGGCCGTATGTTTTGAACATTATTAGCTTTATTGTATTGCTAAAGTTGGTCATATGAAGGAAATGAACTTTTGTTTATTTTTTGTCACTGCATTATTTAACAGTGTTCACATTTATAACAAAAATGTATATCACAGCAAAAATACCATGAGTAAATTAAGGATAGATGAGTACAATTAATTTACATTACAATATTTTTAGTTTACCCCTCTCTTTCAACTTCAGTCTTTAACTGATATTTTGATATTACAGATTCAAAGATTTTATAATTTATCTAGTTTGATGGTCATTACTAAGGAGACATGAGCAATAAACAGTTTCAAGATTGATAGTTGTAGTATAAATACTTTTGTATACAGTACCAATAATTCTGCATAATATACAGAGAGTTAAAGATGTTATGTTTAAATAATTTTGGATAATCAGCTTGTTGTTACACTTCATGTTACTATGTTCAGTCATGTTTTAAAGACCATACATCTTTAAATTAGCATTACAGAGAGTTTTCTATGACAAAAAACTGTCATGAGATTGTCAGGTCCAAAGCATATCGTGTGTTATTGTTCTAGTGTACAAGAAGAGGATTTTCCAGTACTATTTTCAACAGTTCAGTCACACAAGATATCTACAGTGCTTTGTCTGTTGATTTGACTGGTATGGGTCACTGTCTATGACTCTGCCAGGACCTCGGCTTTGAAGATGCTGGACCCTATTCATCATTCAGGACTTCAGCTCTGTGCTGTGGCTTTCTGCACTTCCCCAGTCCAGGGCTTGTACACAGAGTCTCATGAACTTCTTTCTTCTCTACACCTCTGCCATTTGCAACTGTCTTTACTGTATGCTTTGAAACTTCAATCCTTACCACAGCATCCCACATGGGATTGCATTTTCCTTCCTCAGTAGGCCATAATTTTTAGGAACAAACAATCTGCCATTTTTCCTTTTGGCCTTTGTATCCAGGCACAGCTGGATGAATTGGGTCGGTCTTTAGATAACATTGCTGTATCCACTGGTCAGCCCATCTCACCATGGCTTATTACAATCATCAAATATGACCTTTCTTTAAGTCACCTGAGAAAAGCAGATACTCCCAATTGGAAGTACTGTCATTTGCTGTATATCTTTCGAACGATCTTTCCATTCCTATTTATATGGATTGTTAGAAATCAGGTGACTCTGTGGGCTCTGCCATGGTTTGTTGTGGTTTGGTGGTTGCATGCAGAATTTTCTCTACAGTTTCTTTGTTCACTGCTGAACTGTACACCATTTCTCTTTCTCTGGATCATGTAGCAGCCAAGCAGTATTCAAATTGCACTATTTATACTGACTCACTTAGTTCTCTACTGGCCCTGGAATTGCTTTATGTTATTTCTCACCCTATTCACACAAATATTCAAAACCAACATGCCCATTTCTCTTTAACATCTACTTCTATCCAGTTTTTCTGGATATCAGGCCACATTGATATTTGCGGGAATAGGCTCACTGACACCACAGCTGAATCTGTCTGTTTTGGCACTAACACTGCTGTGCATGTTCCATTTGTCCTGGATTCAAGGCTAGGCACCTTGCCAGTTGGCAGTTAACTTGGAGTGAGGAACATGAAAACAAACTTTTTCACATAAAACTCTCTATTGGACTTTTGCTGTCTTGCTTCTGTAAGGATCAAAAAGAGGAAGTTGTCCTAACTAGACTATGCAATGAGTTTTTTAACTCATTCTTTTTTGTATTTGGGACTGATGCACCAATGTGTTGTCTGTGTAACACTCATGTCACAATAAGCCACATTTTTACTGTCTGGCCATCATTACTATTATCAATGACGGCAGAATTTTATACATGTTTTGTTCCAAGGTTTATCCCCAATGGTAGACAGTGTCATTGGTGAAGGACATTGTCCACCTTACAAATGTTTTAGGTTTTTAAAGGCCATTAATCTTTTTAATGCTATTTAAGTTTTTAATTTATAGGTTAGACCTTGTTTTAATGTGATTCCTTTTTAAGAATTAAAGTAGAACTAGTTTGATACAAATTTAGAAAATGGCTGTAACATGAAATAACTTGAAACCAGGACGTGGAAAAGCTAACTTCAGGTGTCTAATGCTGATGTTTGAATTTACCCATTAGTCATCCTGGTGATAATTAAAATTATGCTTCAGAAAGTCATTTACAGCTTTTATTAGTTTACTTTCTCTCTTACTGTTGTAAACTAGATATAAAAATTGGATTTAGTGTTGTTTGTTTTTAATTGAAAACTTACACTTTGTTTTGTTTTACCTTCATTCTTCTTTACGAATTTTAATAATTTAAATTTTTACCAGATATTTGGGGCAAATCTAGTTGCTTTGTACCATAAAATGCCAAACCAACCAACCACTGACTGGTATTTCTTCATGTGGAACAGCAGAAAATCCTTTATTTTTTCTGGGGCATTTGAGGTATGCAGCAATGGAAGCAAGTTGTATAAGTACAACATGTGTGATTTTTTTCCAGGCAGATTATGTACCATTGCTTTTGATGGCTTTTGGTATTAACCTTTGTGTTTGTAGTCTCGCCTGATACAAGATGCCACACTTTGTTTTCCACTTCTTGGTTGAAAACTTGTTGCAGGTCTTTTTCTGCATGTTCATATTGATCTAAGTTGATCCATTTATATGCAAAAACGGCTTGTTTTGGGTTGAGAAAATATTTTACATAGAAGAGCGAACAACGTTTCGACCTTCTTCTTTCATCGTCAGGTTACCTGACGATTTTTTGTATATAAATTTCTCAACAAGTGGGTTTCTCGACATCACTGATTAAGTTGATCCATGTTTGTTTGCTTTTTAGTGCCATTATGTGCAATGGATATTCCCGTTTTGGAAATTCTAAATCTCCAGTCTGAACACGAGAAAAACTGTGACATGTCCTTTCCAAAAGTAATGAGTTTTCAGTGGCATCATACTTCCTATGAAGTACTGAACAATGCCACAATGCAGTTCTGGTTCACTGTATTGTATCATGACTTTATATTGGCTGTGGGTGTCATGTGATTTGTTAATTTAATTTTTTTTTCGTTTTTGTTAAGGACCACTTTAATATAACAAATTTTCCTCTACTTTTCTACCACCAGTGTTTTTTTTTTCATTTTCTTTACCCAAGAAAATATTTTGTCAGTATCTCTTCTCTGCAACAAATTCTGATTAAATGTTTATTTAGAAAATATTAAACTAAAGAAAAGTTATAAAATATTAAATTTGTGTTGAATTTTCAAAGGCCCATTATCCATGAAAATAGAATTACGTTAAATCTAATTTATGTGGGCTCTAGAGTATAAAACAAGTTTTCTGTGTTTTATTGTGTAATTGTCAAAAGCAATACATTTCTCATTAAATAAGACATTGATTTGCTATATTATACACATACACAAATGATTATATGTTCATTTTTACAGAGATCTTTGAAAGATGTGCAGTCATTCAGTAAGTATATTTCTTTCTACAAACTGATACTGTTTTTGTTGTTGTTTTTTGTAAAGGTACTAGGCTATAATTTGGTTCTTAAAAGTTATTAGTAGTTTATTAAAAAATTAAAATTGCTTTTGAAAGTAAAAACTTATAAACTTTTATTTCAATCAATAGGTAATCATTGTAAATGTCTTTCTTAATGACTAATTTCACAAGTATTTTGCCAAATAGTAAAAAAAAAAAAAAAGTCTTAGTAATATATGATTAGAATATATTTGTATTTTATTCATGTTCTAATAGCTTTTAAGAAATATATTAACACTGTTGGGAACATGTATGTAAATATATTAACAGTTTTTGGATACCTGGGCTCTTTAGTGTGTTTGTCAAGAGTCCATACCTGTGCTAGACCTCTAATACGTTTTTATTCACAAAGGCATTTCTACAGTGGTGGTGTATGTCTGTAAGTAGGTTGGAATTTGATATCACTGCATTTGGTTTCCTGCGATCTCTCTTCACCTTTGGCTTCAGTCATATTATATCTATCACTACATCTGTCATACGAGGTCTGTTCAAAAAATACGCGGACTGTTTGAATTGCGCGGCTCCAGTTGGTTCCAAGGGAATCTGCTTGGCGTCGCTAGGTTCGCACAGATCAGCTGATTACAACGCCATTTCCCAATTGCAGATATCTTCATTTGTGTATTAGCTACGCGGTTTTAAGTGAAGTGCGATTTTTTTCGTTTGGCGGATTTCAGAATGAATGACCTGAAGGAGCAACGACTTGCTGTGAAATTTTGTGTTCAACTTGGAAAATCTGCGACTGAAACTTTTGCTATGCTTAACACGGCTTACGGTGATGTTGCTATGAAGCGTACGGCATGTTTCAAGTGGCATGAACATTTTAAGGATGGTCGACAGTCCATTGAAGATGGTGAGCGTCCTGGACGTCCTTCCACGTCAACTGACGACCCACACGTCGACAAAATCAACACCCTGGTGTGGGCAAATCAACGTCTGACTGTTAGGGAGCTTGCTGAAGAGTGTGGGATATCAGTTGGATCTTGTTACGAGATTTTGATCGAAAAATTGAAGATGCACCGCATTGCTGCGAAATTTGTGCCTCAGAACTCGTGAGTTTTTGGCCAAACTCTCGATCACTGTTCTTCCCCACCTCCCTACTCACCTGACCTTGCTTCTTGCAATTTTTTCTTGTTCCCCAAACTCAAATGACCCTTGAAAGGAAGAAGATTTGAGATGATTCCCGAGATTAAGGCAAATGTGACAAAGGAGCTGGAGGACATTACAAAAGAAGCGTATAGGACTGTTTCAACAAGTGGAAACACCGTTGGGATAAGTGTGTGTGTTGGGGAGGACAGTACTTTGAAGGGGTCACAGACCTGTAACTTCTAAATAATATACATTTTGTTTTATGACGTCAGTCCGCGTATTTTTTGAACAGCCCTCGAACATGAAATGTTCTGAATATTCATGTAGATTCTCTGTCTTCTTCATGATCATGGGTCTCTTCCCACAGAGTGGACTCTTCACTTTGTTAGTGGCTATACTTGTCTATTCTCTGATCGATGCCTTTACAATTGTGGACATTCACCTTCTTCTGTTCATTTGTTCCAGACCTCCTTCTCTGTTGTATATACGTTGATCAAATCTAAAGATTCTTTCCTTCTTTACTTAATCTTCTCTTCATCTTCTTCCATGAATATTGACTAACATCAGTTGAGCTCTTATTGCTTCACACTGGCTGTCTCAACCATGTTTTTCCCTAGCTATCTCAAGACAATCCAATTCTGTTAACTCTTTTGAAGACATCTTTTTTAGTGTCTTGAAACATCCATCTCACATGATAAAATTCACTATCTACAGTTTCATGGAAGGTTGTTATGTGGTATTTTATCATTGTCTGGATTCTTTTCTGGGGTAGCTTGAATATTAAATCACATTCTTACCATCATTCTTCCCTGGTACTTTAGAAATTCATTTTCCTTTGTCTCTCTACCATCCTTTCCTGAAGATATAATTTATTTTGTTACTTGTTTTTGTTTTTTAGAGAGAAGATCTGGGATGCTCTTAATGCATTTCCTACTCATTTTTCAAAAAAGAATACACTCTTACATCTTAATAGAGCCTTCAGCAAAAGACTTCAGCTCTGAGAGAAGATTAATACTGTTTTTTACTAACAGTATTAACTTTCTGACACACCTATTCTCAGTCTGAAGAATGTTTTCTGTGTTCTGTTAGAGCTATATGTTGTTGTTTTGTATAAATATATCTTTCAGGGGCCTCAGAAAAGGTTATTTTTACTATATTATGAATTCTTCTCCATCCACATTAACAAATTTGCTTGTGCAGGTGATGTGCCACTTTTATCAATATGTGCCTGAACATCTTAGATGTGAATTTTGAGTTACATCTCTTGAAATTCTCCATCTGGCATTGTCTTTGGCTACACAACCTTGACACCCATTACAGAACATCTTACAGACCAGCACTGTGGATGGAATCAGATACACTTCTGAAATTATGTTATATCATTGCTGTCTCATCAGCTTCAGGACTCTGTTTGCCATCTCTGGTTATTCTACATGCCAAGTAGTATCCATACTTGGTGGATTATTCTCTGCCATTTGCTTGATTACCACTTGAACTCACATCTGTGATATATATGGTAATTGAAGAATTTCTGTTTGCATTAACAATTATATAAATATCTGTGATAAAGAAATCATTTATTTGAACACTTAAAAAAAAAAGGTTTCTCCTGTCTTAGGAGATTCTATTTGTATACAGGTTAGTACTTCAAATATTATTAAATTGTCTCTTCTTTTCTCAGGAGATTCTGTATTTTTTCTTAGACACAATTCCACCATCTGTGTTGGTGCATCCTGAGAAGATTGTGCTCTTTGGAATGCACAGAGGATGATGTAGGGTGACTGATGGTTCTTCATCAAGTACCTTTTATACTTCTGTGTGCATGTCTTTGCATACTATTAGAGATACTGGAGATGGGAAACCTAATATTAATGAATAACTCATGGGTTCAAATATGATGGGAGACATCCATATTTTCTTTAGTTAATCATGGTACTGTCCTTAAGTTGTTGAACCCCATACTTAAGACAACTTGGCTCTATTTCTTTCCTTCCTGAATGTCCACTGTTTTGGCCCATTCCATGAAACACTTTCATTTTCAGATGTAGATCTGTGGACTAAAGCCCCAGTTCAGTTATAAGTTTTGACAGGTCTACTCCAGCTGAGAACCTTCTGCTATGGTTTTAGAACATAGTATTCCTCCTCCTTGTTTATTTTACTGTCGCCTGCACATCAATTGTTAGCTTTACAGGTAAACACATTACTGCCTCTCCTCCTTCTAACCCTCTTGTCATGAGTATACTTTACTGTTTGTGCCTTAAATTTTGTTAATGTTATACCAATTAGAACAGTATAAAATGTTAGCTAATAATCCATATTTTAATAATAATATATAAGATTTAAGTGCTTAATTCTACAAGGCAGTATTTATAAAATTCCTGAATTTCCTCTAATGTGACACACATAACACATTTTTTCTTAGCATGTCATCATCCTTATTTTATCCACCACTTCTCGATAACGTAAGAAATTAAATCTAAATTACTCTCTGTCAGATTGTCATTGCTTAGAAAAACCACATTTATCACAGTCTAATTTTGTTTGGTTACTGAGCTATAGAGTAGAAAATGAGATTCTACCTGTTACACCTATGTGACACATCCTCTCTTTCATAATCTATTAATAGTTCTCTCTTATCTTTAATTATGTATTACCCATAACTAATGGAAAATCAAGGTTTTAATCTATCAAGTGATGTATTGTATAATGTTATGTTCTGAATTATTAAGTATTAATTTTACTCGGAATACAAACATTGTTCTTATGAGAAATTTAACAACTAACTTGAGTGAATTTGTAATGACTTTTATCACAAAGTTAAAAAGCCAGAAACATTCTGAAAGATTGAGGGAACTTGTCTGTTTTTTGCATGTTATTACCTGTATTGTTTGATGCATTATTTAATTAAATAAAAATTAAGTGCATTACTATCATTAGAATAAAAACATTATTTCATGCCTGTTCTTTTGTATAATTTTAAAAGTAACTAAAATGTAAAAGTATGGATCTATTTAGATTAGTTTAAGTAAAACAAGTAATCATAATAATAATAATGTAATGTTTCATGAGGCACTCACATGAGCAGCTTGTTGTGGCGTGTGTTGTGGATAATGTAATTTCATAGCATATTGTAAGCTACACATGCCCTGAATGATTTAGAACTTATAATGGTGCAGACAGTAGTTAGACACCTTTCAAAATGCAATACAAATGGCAGTAAAACATTAGAATTTAATTATAAATAGACGTATATTGTTATGAATGTAGAGCTACTTGGGATAAATGAATGTAGTTTCATGTTACAAGTTGAAGTCATTTCAGAAGAAAAAAGGGTAATTTAGATTTATTTTGATTTTTTATCAGGCCAGTAAAATTGACTGTTTTTACTTTGAGGTAGGGTAGAGAAAATAACAGATAAAGTATAAAGTTTTACTAAAAAAAAATTTGAAGTGCATTTGGTGGTCTTAGGGGTTTTGTAAAGGAAATTTAAGGTTTTAGAGATGAGGAAATATGAAAATTACTTTTCACCTAACCTATTGAAAATAAATTCTCAATATATACATGAACAAATCTTTATTTTATTAAAATACTGAACTAAAAAATATGATTTTTGTTTTCTAATGACTTGTTATAATAACTAATAGACTGACAAATTTTGTGAAAATATACACACTATATTAAAAGACAGAAGTATTAAACTTAAAGAACTTTAAATGCATACAAAGAGGTTATATATTGGTCATGTAGTCTGAGCTGTATTAAAAGAGTTAGTATGAACCAAGGGATCTGGAGGATAAAGATATACCCTGTTGAGAAGAATGTCTTTTAGGTTTAGTCTTTAGTTTAGTTTTAAATATTTATGGTTCAAGGTTTTAGCATATCTTTGATGCTGCCAAGGTTATTACCTTTTTGCCCTATAACCTGTATTTTTTGTCAAGTCTTAAGTCATCCTGTTTCCCACCTTTTCAGTATAGATATTCTGGTTGTCAGTATTTCAGAGGTAAGTCTACCTGATTTGAATTTTCCATTTTTAAAGTTAATTCCAAACAGGTATTTCTGAAATATGTCCTCACCCATATCTCCACAACCAGGTAATCCATAATTTTTCATCATTACTTGCAACTGAGAAGTCTGAATTTTAGCATAAGTCAAGTTTACATGTGCAGTAAATAACATGGTTCTTTTTTTTTTTTCATGTATCAAGGACAGTTATGTTTTTTGCTTAACAGCAAACATGTTTCTGTGATTACAAAAACTGCATTTGAAGTAAAATGTTCTCTTTTTTTAGTAATATAGATACATGTCAATCTTGTCAAAATCTAGCAATCATTTACAAACATAAAATGGACTGAGCAGGGAGTAGCAATGCTAAAAAATTAACAAAACAAATTACCTTTAAAACTTCTACTCTTCATCCAAACAAGCTCTAAGTATAAACTAAGCATTTTGGGAAGGTTGTAAAAGAAAATAATGATTAGTTTAAGTTCCTTTAAGTTTTTTTGTATGAGCAGTATAGACAATGTGCAAAATATATATTCTCATTTTTATTACATTTTCAAGTTTTGAACATTTCTAAATTTGTCAAGGCAGATAAAATTTTGTTTTCTTTAAAAAATATTTTTCAATGTGGTTACGATTTTCAAAGTAGAATTAATATGTGCTTATTCATTGACGTAGAGCTTCCTAAAATGTTTCTTTATATCAATAATGCTGGTGTTAGGCCCAGAGAATATTTACAGTAATCATATGTGTTTGTTATGCTTTTTTCAGTGGATAAACATCCCAGTTTTTGTCTTCCTTTGGAATGCTTCATATTTTCTAAATATTCTGTTTATCATGAGCCTTTAGAGATCCACAGATTTGCCAGTATAAAATATAAAACATTAGAAACTATTTCTCCTACTTCTACACCTACTAAGAGGAAAAAGGTGTCCAGCTCTGTAATTCCAGAAACTAAAATGCCAGTACCCACAGCAACAGAAACACAAAAGAAAGACTTGGATGGTATTGTGACACCTAAGATAGAAAAAAAGTGTGCTCCAAAAACCAAGCCAACACCCAACGAAACAGGCACAGGAGAAAAACAATTGAATATTACTATAACACATAAAAGAAAAAAAAATGTGTTCCAAAAATCAAACCAGCACCTAAAGGAACAGGCACACCAAAAGAACAACTGAATAGTATCATAACGCCTGAAAGAGAAAAAAAATGTGTTCCAAAAATTGAACCTACAGTTACAACAACAGTTACAACTAAAAGAAGTTTGGATAATATTGTATCTAAAGAAGAAAGCACACACTGTCCAAAAACTAAGTATAGAGCCATAGAAAGAAGCCCAGAAAAGAAGATATTGAAAGGTGTTATAATGCCTAAAGAAGAAAAAAGATGTGGTCCAAGAATTAAGTATACATCAGTAGTGCCAAGAGACACATCAATAAAACTCTCAGATAGCATTCTTAAACCTAAAAGAGAAACAAAATGTGGTCCAAAAATAAAGTTTACACCCATAAGACTTAAAGAAGGTAAATCGTCACCACAGATTCAATATTTTTTGCAGTCCGTCATAAAAATCCCCAAAATCTGTATCAGGAAATTGGATTCAGAAGATAGTGTGCAAGCAGAAGATAAGCAGATCAGTGCAAGCAAGGATGTACAGGATGAAGATATGATGCAGATCAGTGCAAACAAAAGTACATGGGGTGAAGCTGCAAAGGTTAATGGAAACAAAAGTATACAGGATGAAGATATGATGCAGATCAGTGCAAACAAAAGTACATGGGGTGAAGCTGCAAAGGTTAATGGAAACAAAAGTATACAGGATGAAGATATGATGCAGATCAGTGCTAACAAAAGTACATGGGATGAAGACATGATGCAGATCAGTGCTAACAAAAGTACATGGGATGAAGACATGATGCAGATCAGTGCTAACAAAAGTATGTGGGATGAAGATATGATGCAGATCAGTGCTAACAAAAGTATACGGGACGAAGCTGTGAAGGAGGTTAGTGTGTACAAAAGTATACAAGATGAAGCTAAGAAGCAGGTTAGTGCAAACAAAAGTTTGCAGGAAGAAATGAAGAAACAGATTAATGCAAACAAAGTAAAAAAGTCAAAATCTAGGAAGAAAATTATTTTGGAGAAAAATGAGCGTGTAAAACTTAAGAAGAAAAAGAAGAAGCAAACTTTTGAAGCTGCCAAGGAAGTTAGTGTATACAAAAGTATACAAGATAAAGCTAAGAAGCAGGTTAGTGCAAACAAAAATTTGCAGGAAGAAATGAAGAAACAGACTAATGCAAACAAAGTAAAAAAGCCAAAATCTAGGAAGAAAATTATTTCGGAGAAGAACAAGCGTGTAAAACGTAAGAAGAAAAAGAAGAAGCAAACTTTCTCTTTGTGAGTGTTATTTTTGATACTGTGTGTTATATAGCACTTGGTGATTAGTATGTACAAATAGACCTATAAGAACTTTACCCTTAAGTTTCTTCATTAATTCAATATTTTGTAAAATCAGTTCAGTTGAAAACAGTTTTTGCAATAATTTTCTCCTTTAATCTTTTTCCTGTAGGCTCAGTTAATTTTAAAATCTGGTAATCGTAATGTGACCATCAGTTTTCACACTATAACTTTTTTTTATATATATTTCTGTAAACTTTTGCAAGGATGCAGTAAACAAGTTTTTGTAGACAAAAAGATTAAGATTGTTTTAATTGAAGTCTTTTGCTAAAATTTGCCCATAAATATGTGGAGTCTACTGCTCAGAGTACAAAATGATTTTCACTTTAAGAGTAAAAATACTTTTCTTAATCTGAAAATTGTCAGATTTAATTTGTATAATGTTTAAAATCTTTTAAATAAATATCAAGTGTTTTATTTTTAAGTAAAAGTTTTACTTTTTTCACCCCCAGTTCTAAACAACTCTGGTTAATTTCACCAACCTTGTAGTGATCATAAAAAAAAAAGGGAAATATAAATTATAAAAATATAGATTATAATTCTTTGTCCTGAATATCTTAAAGCTCATAACAATGAACATGTATTTATGCTTAGTTTTATTGCTCTTTGACCCATGTCTTAATTAATAATCCTGGCAAACATGTCACTCAGGTTACTGTATTTCATTACATAATACATGAGTTGCTCATGAGCATAGCATTATTAGTTTCTTACATAATCTTACCTTGTTTAACCTAATAGATTTCTAATTTTTACATTTTAACTACTTTTATAATAATAAAAAATGAGGATAAATCATTTTCCTGTAACCTCATGTTTTTTTTTCTGTCAGTTGCCAATGAGATTTAAGCTTTTTTTTTTTTTATATTAATGGTACTAGTATACAAAAGAATTATTATTTATTTAAGTAACACACTTAAGAGCACAGAAAAATAATACTCACAAAACAGTGTCCTATAACTATCATAATTTTTGGGGCCTTCTAACAACCAAAGAGCCTTTAAATCTTACCTTAAACTTGTTGATCTTAAGACTGTAAGGAACAACTTCAAAGTGAAGCTCACCAGTGGCACAGTGATATGTCTGTAGACTTAAAATGCTAGAAATTGGATTTTGATATCTGTGGTGGACAGAGCACTGCAAGCTCAGTGTGTAACTTTGTGCTTAAGTACAAAAACAATATTCTAATTGAAAATAAAATAGACAGTTCTTTGTACTAAAAAAATATAATGTTATTTAGCAGATTAAAAACTGAGAACTATTAACAATTATGAACAAGATGGTGTGATAGGTGGGTGCTGGCAACCTGGGGATCAAAGTAATGCATTTCCACATTCCTGAAGAATTTAACTCTGCTTGAGAAATTTCATCTTTTAAGCTGACTTTTGCCCCACATTGGTACGTCTAAAGACTTGTACTGTTAGAAACCAGTTATCAATATCTGTGGTGGGCAGAGCACAGATAGCTCTTTGTGTAACTTTATGTTTAAGTACAACAAGGTGACTTCCCCACTCGTGAATGCATAATCCTTTCCATATTTCCTTTTGTTATGACCAATGAAAGTGAACATGTTGCATAGATTAAATAAAAAAAAAACATTCATAAGGAAATCCAACTTTGTATGAAGGAATCCCCATCACATCATACATGCTCACCCTTTCAGCTGTGAGGGTGTTATATTGTGACAGTTAGTCCCACTATTCGTTGGTAAAAAGTACCCCAAGACTTGGCAGTGGGTGGTGATGACTAGCTGCCTTTCCTCTAGTCTCACACTGCAAAATTAGAGATGGCTAGCACAGATAGTTCTAGAGTAGC
The DNA here is from genome assembly GCF_004210375.1 of Tachypleus tridentatus. Lineage (NCBI taxonomy): Eukaryota > Metazoa > Arthropoda > Merostomata > Xiphosura > Limulidae > Tachypleus > Tachypleus tridentatus. The sequence continues at coordinate 78,019,657 of NC_134834.1, read as the reverse complement.
TTTGCACAAAATTCAGAAACAAACAAACCCTTGAGTGAATGTAATTTTATTTCATTATTTTTATCCCTACAGGTGTGTCTGATTTTCTAGTTTATGACTTCATAAACAAATAAGACTGAAGGCTATAAAAATCATGCTTTGCGTGAGTAATATCTTTTTTTAGCATGACTGACTTACATCAAATTCTGTAACTTTCAGAGGAGTAATAAATAAATTATTAAAGAAGAGGTAAGACATGGCAAACAGGTGTTACAATTCTCATACCAAGTTAGATTGAGGATTTTAAAAATATTTCCTTATAAAATTAAGAACTCAAAACTTGTATTAAAATGTGATTCAGTTACTATGATCCACCACTGGGACAGAGTCAGTTTTCAGATTTACAATGCTAAAATCAGAGGTTCAGTTCCCCTTGGTGGTTGCAGCAGGTAGCTCAGTGTGGCTTTGCTATTAATAAAAACACATACACACACTATTGCTATGTTTTAGTTCCAGATTTGTTCACATACAGTGAGTGTAAATTAGTTTAATTAAATTGAATATAATTCTCCAATAAGCAATCATGTGCACACTTTGACCAACTCAAAGTGAGAAGGTTAAAGAGTTTAAATTATGACATTTTTAACTCTTTCATGCAAGAGGACCTGAGTGACATGATTTGCCTTTGGTTACACATACTGACCAGTTGACAAAGGTAATGCTTTTTATGTTCAGGCTATCCAAGATCAAAGCTGGTTCATCTAAGGCCATTCTGTGTTCTCTACACTGTGTGGATCGGAACTTTGAGCTCCCCTCACTTCACTGTGGAATATGCCTTTGCCTGTTTCATCCAGAGTGTGTTGGTATTCCTCCTTCAAGCCACCCTTCCACTTTTATATGTCAGGTGACTATTTATTCACAGTTGCACTTTCTTTCAATTTACCTGTGTAAGAAGGAGATAGCCATGTTTTTTTTGTTGTTAATGGTATAACACATGAACATTGTTTACCTAACTGCTTAAAGATGCTGAAAAATGTAACACTATATATACATACTTTAATAAAATTAATTTTTAAATTTTTTCTGATGAAGTAAAACGTTAAGGTGGGCAGGATTCAAATATTTGTGTCACCTGATAATTTGCTTTTGTGAACTAGTCTATCATGTTCAAAGTTGCACACTCAGTTTTTACTTTATTGATTCTCAAGGTTGTGTTCAACCAGACACTTGAGCTGTGGTAATTAGCTTGTAAGAATCTACATCTTCTCATTTTCTATTGAATTTCTTGATGTCAAGTAATTTAACCAATGATATTTTGAAGGTGATCCATATTTTCTGAAAATATGTAAACAGATCAAATGGGAATTGTACATGTGACTCTGTCACCTGAGCAGGTATATTAACAATTTCTGTTTTTTAATACTATAAATATTGATTTTCTCTTGAGTTGATTTTGGGGGACATGATTTCGCAGTACTCTTGATCAGCTTACTGGAAAAGTTCATTGCTATTTGCCTAAAGTACTTTGTTCAGTTGGTTTCAGTGTATTTCAATACCATTATAACATTTATCAAATTTTAGCTCATAAGAAATAGAATAACTGTAATTTTATGTACTCTCATTAGAGAACATTTAAATGATAGTTAGTAATTTAAGAGTTCCATGGCATCTTTAATTTTACATTTTACCAAACAAATATCTCTAGTTTTCCTCTGTATTTGAAGTGTAACTTTTACTGAGCAGTTCTTGAGCTAACTCAATTTTAGATAACAGAGCTAGATTTAGGTTAGCTGTGCTATTCACTTCATTTTTCAAAAGTTATTTTTGATCCTAGACTTTCCTTCAAATAAGAGGCTGCAATGTTCACCTAACTACTCTCAGGGTTTTAGTTGAGACTTAATAACTCCATTAACAGTGAGATCTTATAAGTGCAATAACATAAAGTGATCAGTACTTCCTCATGGCATCTCATTGTAGACAATAGGCATTTCGTATACTGAAGTGTGTTATAAGGGTTGGAAGAGTCACATTTCCTACCACCTAGTCTGCTTCTCGGTGCATTAAAATATCCATCTGCTGACTCATAACATCTGCAGTAGCCTGCTTCAGTGTTAACACATCAGCTTTGTTGGTTTGTATTGTAACTCATGAATAGTGTTGCAATAACAGTTTCTAACTTTTATTGTTATTATAACTTTTTGCTTTATTACTTGCTGGAGTCTCTGAACCTGCCAGTGAAAAGGTCCCTGTTTGAATGCTAATGCATTTTATGAGAGATCGAATTGATTGTGGGCAACTTTTATCATTACTCACCATTGCCTTCTAAACTCTCTGTAGTTCACAGAAATCAAGGAGTCATTGGCCTTATTCATAACAATGATTATTGTAGAAAACTAGGAAGAAATATAGGGCTCAAGAAATCCTTGTATATATAACATTCTAGTAAAAAAAAAAGAACCATAAAATAGATGGAAATGAATAGCTTTTGATCTTTATACTCCTGTTGGTATGATATAGCTAAGAGTCCTGGCATCATCCATCTTTAACTTTTTACTGATTGATCAAATAATTCTTTTACATTGCATTGTACAATTTTGTATTCTTTTTTTGTTTTGAAGTTGCACAGATGTTCCCATATGGAAACATAACATTTACAATACTGCAAAACAGTAATGAACCTTTGCAATTAAAACGTTTTTTATTAAATGTTGAAGGCATGAAATAATCCCTTATGAATATTTATTCACTAGAAAATGTAACTTGTAAATGTTTTATTTGGATGCTTTGATATTAAATTTTATATGGTGAATAATACAAAAATTGCAACTTTCTCAACAACTGTACAATTACATTTAAATTAATTAAATCTGACTAAAACTGATTTTTGGATTTCTTAACTCTTCTGCATTGAAATGCATGAAATAAAATATTTATAAAATAAAGCAAGTTTGAATTTACATTTAGATTTTACAGTACTTCAATGCATAAATATTAAGTGATAAAAAGTTTAGAGTTACAATGAAGTGAAACCTAAGATTTTTGAATTTAAGGACTAATAATTTGGTTGCTTTGTAATTCTGTATTTATCGATAGGGTTAACCTCCCCCTCAATTCAGACTTGACGAATTACTCTGACCTTATGACCTCAAAGTCTCCATAAATTCTGATGTGTTACTTACCTCCTCTCACAATATTAGGTATTTTTATTTATTGCTGCTCTCTGCATGCAAACTTATTCCATACACATGCCACAAGCTCTCCTTCATTGGAATCACATGATGCATTAAACTCCCTCTTTTGTTTGTTTATTGAGGCGTGCTCAACTTTGTTTTTCTTATGAAGTAATTATTTTTAACGTAATTTATTTAGCTGGATTGTTATTATTTTAATAACTTTTCCAACCATTTGGGTTTTCTTCTCTTCCTCTGATATTTGGGTTTTTGCTGATCCATTGGCCTCACATTTACTTGAAGTAGATTGGCAAGTCCTCCTCCTGCAAGGACTTCAGATTATTTCACTTTTCCTTAACATCATGCTGTAGTTTCAGATCAACAGTTGTTGGGTTACTTTTTATCTATTTGAGGAGTGGCTGCCAAGTCATATATCTTATCTTACAATTGTCCAAATCCTTGCTTGCTTCTTACCATTACTAAATTTTTATGGTGTCCTTTTTACAGACACCTCCATCTGAGGCTCTCCACAGAAATCATGTGGGGTTTCTGGAGATACCCTTGTCCTTTTCTTGTCCACTTCATCCTGTATCTTGACATTAGCTCTAGCATTTCTTACATGGTTTCTTGTTGTTAGATCCTTATAGATTGTGTTACCGTATAGGCTTTAGTCCATTTACCCTTGACTTCCCTTGGGGACTTGTGTATAGCTCCAACTGTGGGACGTTATATATATTGATACTCTACCAGATATTCACACTTCATTTATTTTTTAAATTTGACTGTTAGCTGCTTTTAACTTGATTTCTTTTCTTTTTCAAAAACTGTCTGGCTGTGATAAGTAGCTTTTGGCATATTCTGAGGCTTTCCAAATGCTGATGTAAAGCAATAAAACTAAATGGACCAATATTTGAAAAGACTATCACCTATGGCTGTAGGAATAGATATAGTATATAAGTGTCTGATATAGCATCCAGACATTCTAGAATGAAAAAGGTAATATGTATTTATTTTTTGTCTTTTAATTTTACTCTATATTGCTGATTTAGCTAGTTAGTGCTAGGGTAAAGAAGATAATAGACAAAGTATATATTTTTCAAAAACATTTAAATCATCTGTGAGATTCTAGAGGTTTTGCAAATGCAATGTGGAAACTGTTAACAGAAAATAAGTATTTCTGTGCTTCACCTGAAAATTATCTTACACTTAGTTTAATCAGAGTTTAAAGTAGACTAACAGTAAATTAACAGGCATATCGTTAATAAAAATGATTGATTTAAAACTCTATTTGCTAAATACAAGGTACTTATAATGTTTACTAAACCTCTACCAAATTTCATGTAAGTACATTAAGTAAATTCATAATTACAGTGACCATCAGTTTTCCAATATGGAGTATTAGTCCAGTGAACTAATACTATGCATGTAGGGTTAAAACATCTGCTTAGTTAGTAGAATTGTCGGTTTGAACCTACCTGCCACAAATCCACTTCAGAATACATTCTGATTTCAAAGAATTTTCTGTCACTATTTTTATATTTATGGTTAAAAAAAAATGTTTATACAGGGTGTTTGGAAAGTCACTGTGCAGTTTTGTAATCATATTTTATCCAGTCTATTTCAAGCCAGCAAATGATAGCAGTTTTTAGAAACAAAATAAGAAGGATCCAGGCTTGTATTTATGCCAATGGGCATCACTTTCAACATTGTTTATAATTGTCATTCATATTTACCTCCTGTATATTGAAACATGCCTGTTAATAAATATGTAAGTGCACAGCGACTTTCCGAACACCCTGTATATCTAATTCATAAACTGAAGAAAAATGTCCACATCTCAAGCTTTAATTCTTTAGCAGAAACTTAATTATTCTCCATTACTTAGTTTTTGTTACATCTTATATCTGATAGCATTCATAAAGCTACAGGTGCAAATAGCCATGTTATTTTGCACTCCCAAACTCTAAACAACTGATCAAATAACCATAAGCTACTCTTTATCCCTTAATCAATTAATCATTTGGCTGATTACTCAATTACATTTCAACTAATTAGTCATTCTCATAAGATGAGAAAAAAAATTTATAATTCTCCCAATTGGATTTCAGTAGTCACAGTGGGCAGAGCACAAACAGCCGATTGTATAGTTTTGTGCTTAACAACAAATATATGACAGTGTTTCTGTTACTTAGATGTTTGGAAAAATTTGAAGTCACAATAATTAAAACACCTGATTTTGATAGGTTGGTTATTTTTTGAGTATTGACACTAATTAATTTAGTTGAACAAACTGGAATTAATTTCAGATAATAGAGAAAAATCATAATAATAGTATTTTGATAACTGGATAGGTAGGATGATCAGAAACACTCGTTGATTATTTTCATGGCACTGATTGATTTAAACATAATTTTGATTCATAAGTCATTTTATTTAGTAACAATGTATGCTCATAGATAATCATATTTGTTGCCTAGCTCAAATTTTCAGTGTACTAATCTAAACAGATTACTATTGGTTTGATATTTATAGACCTATAATAAACAATTATTTTCTACTGTTTTGATGTTTAATCTAATATTATTATTACAAATCTGGAAGTTTCTTTAAATAACAGCAAAATTTATTCATATAAGTGATTTTTTAAATATTTGTAGGCATAATTAATGTTTGTCTATTCTTATACACATTTTGCAGTATAGCAGTTTTGAAAAGAACATAAAAGCACAGTAATGTGTATGTTAGTTTAAAAGCCCTGATGTATTCCATTTTACCAGTTTAGACCTAAACATAGAATCAAGACTTTTGTACACATGTTTGTACATTGAAATGTTTGGTGTCATTTCAATTCCTGAGTATTTCATGTGATGCCGTTCTAACTGCAATCACAATTGAAGCTACTTTAGATAAGTTATAACACAAAATGGTGTTTCTGCACAAAGAAACAGTTTGTTCTGTGCTTCACAGAATTCTAACACATCTGTTATGTGAGCTCTACTAACTAGTGTAACTAAGTGATGGCATAAGCAGATAAGGGACAGGATCTGTATGTTATAACAGAAGACTGGACAACCTGATGTACTTGAAGATTCTGTCACCAAATTTACTGATATTTTCTCAGCATCACTTAGAAAAATCTAAAAGGTGGACTTTTGGTACATGATGCACTGGTTTTTTTTTCCTGCACATAAGATTCAAACTATGAAATAGTAGCTGAAAGAGAACTGCAAAGCTAAACTTGAAACAAGTGCCATGCCTGTTTAGTAGGCAAATTCTGATGACACCATTCTTAAAGCAATGTCTATTGAGACGGCTTATACTTTCAAGTTGGAACAATCAATAAAGATACATGACAAGTTGGAGAAGATGAGAAGTCACCTATCACTTGGGAAAGAGCTGAGCAATTAGTGGAATTTGCTAATTAATTAATTATCTGGCTCAACAATTAATAACATTCAAATAATCAACTATTCTCACAGGAGACTAATAATTCCTATTTTCATATAGTTTACTTGTAAAAGTAAAGCTGTTACTTGGGATTGGCAGAAAAACTAAAAGAAATTGACAGTTACATTGTTTACAGGCAAAACTTCTTGGAACTGTAGGAAAGTGAAAATCTGAACATTTTGTAAAATATGTGTTCTTGATTTACACTAAATGAATAAATAAATCTTCTCAACTACCTTTTTTAAAGACAATATTAAATCTGTAGATGCTTTTTTGATTTCAGCCATAATGTCTGCATCATTTGTATATGCAACTAGGTTTGTAATTTGATACTTCCTGATACATATGTAGAATTTCTCTTGCTACTTTCTCTATTGTTATATTGAAGAACAGTGGTAACAGGAGGCTTACCTACCATAGGTCACTCACTCGCCAACATGAAAAGAGTTTGTTAAACGTTTTTCATCCAAACCAAACACTAACTACCCTCATAACAAACTTTAACCATTTTTGTTAATTTATTTGGAATTCCAAACTCTTTCACTCTCTTCCTCAAAGTTGGCTAATATGTAAATGGTCATAGGCTTGCATAAGTGATACTTTGACAAACATAATGAGCTAAGTGGTACTACATTTATTGGTTATTATACATTAGTCATTGAATATCATTGTTATGTACTGATATCTTGAGAGACTTTTACTCAAAAATTGCAGATGCTAGTATAATTCCTGTCAAAAAAGAAAGTAAAGAAAAGGATGCTTTAAAAAATAAAGTTTCAAATTTTTTAGTGTTGGTTAAACAAGATTATGAAATTTATACAAAAGTATGACAAAGTAATGTGCATTAAAGAATTTACTAAAATTTATATAGAACTGAAAATTGGGTTTTGATGCCCATAGTGAGTAAAGCAAACATAGCCCATTGTGTAGCCTTGCGCTTAACAAGATAAACAATTGGCTAAAATCAACATAATAAATGAAAAAAAATTAAAATTACTTATTACGCATTTTAGTATTAATTTACTACCTGTTATTTGGAAAATGTTATTTAGTTCTAGCCAGGGTATATGGAATTGACAGAAAATAAAATCAGTACATGAAAAAAAAGTAGAGTCTTTGGAATTTTGGAAAGAACATAAAAAGAAATGCATATAAAAAATTTAGTTATATCAATAATAACCAAAGCTATTATAACATTCCAAATCAAACCATTATTTAATGATAAAAATGCATGTATTAAATAATCATTGAATAAATATTTACTGATATTAATGAACTTGAAGATACGAATTTAAAATTGAACTGTGTATATCTGAGGTAAAATTTTCCTGTTATTAAAAATTTAAGTTATTGTAAATATGTTAATGTTTGTATGAAACCTTGCATATTAAACATATAGTTATTAATGTATTTATTTATTATAGTTTATTAAAGTTAGCTTAATTTCCTAAACCAATCATGAACCTCAGTCAAGTAAATCATGAAGGTTTACTGCCTGCTGTAAAATGTTTCTTAATGTTTCAATAAAGATTTTTGATTCAGTATTCATCATGGTGGTGACTTTTTACCTGGCATAATTTCAAGTTAATTCCTGTCAAAGTAACATTGTGTGGAAAGTTTTATTAGAAAATTTGTTAACACAAGTAACAGGTGAAAATATTGGTAATTGTTGAAACGTATGGTTATCTTGGTATTTTTGAAAGTGAATGTAAAAACTTTGAAGTTTGGAGCCATTTTTTTCCAGGTTTGATTTAGTTACTATAAACATTTTATTTCTGAGTTTTATGATAGTTATATAACAATCACATACAGTTTATATCATAAGTAATTGTGGAATATATTTTTATAACATTTCTCTATATGATATAATGTGCAATGCTTAAAATAGTATGTATGTTCTTTTTTGTTTTGTTATCTTAATAAAATGATTGATACTTTGCAAGTTTTAATACTAAATTAATTAATTGTTATTGTTTATTGAAAATCAGTTAATACATTTACATTAGTAATTTATCACATAGTTTAAAGGTTGATATGACAGAAAAGATCACTTTTCCCAAAGTTTCTCTAGTAATCAGACACTTGTTGGTTTAAGACATGTAGATGTCTGCTACAACTACTGATGCTGAAATTCAGGAAAGTAAGAGGTTTGGTGTTAAAATGTAATGCACATACAAAGTGTAAAAAAAGTGAACTAGCACTAAATAAAACATTTATGTGAATCATACAATGATGTCAAACCTTAATTTTAAATTGTGTTCACTATTAAAGAATAACAATTGTGCAATTGTGAATTAGAAACAAAATAATGTAAAAGCCAAAAACACTTATTTATCCCAAAAGTAGCCCAACATTTTGTGGTGGTTACTGCTAGCCAGTTATCTTTCCTTTAGTATAATTGGAAATATTAATTTCAATTAGTTAATTATTTTTCTGAGAGTTAAAACTAATGATTAATATGAATAAACTTTAGTTAACAGAAAATAATAATGAGAAATTATAAGTGGTGATATTTCAATTACTTTAATAGTTAGAATAATTTTTAGAGTGGTAGTTGAAAACATTTATATTGATTAATTGATTATTTTACTTGGTGTTGATTAATACTCATATTTAATTAAATGCCCTGCTCTGCTTAGGAATATGCATAACATTCATCATTAGTGAGTAACTGGTGTACTGTTTTATGACCAAAGATCTGCAGTCTCTTTCTTCCTACAGTTGTGATTGAATGATGATATTAATATGTGTTTCTAGCAATGCAAAATAAATTATGAAAGAAACAACACAAAACAAGTACAAAATTGTTTTGTGGCAAACTTAGAGTTGCAGGATTCAACAAGTTTTATCTACTTAGTTTTACTTTAATGAATGTTTTCTTTAAAGTATTATATTTTGGCTTTTGCTTCAGGAGTTATTTTCAAGGTAACTTATAAAGATAAAAAAATTCTCACTATAATAATAAAAACACAAACTATGTACAGTAATATTTAGTTTGTGATTGATATTTCAGCAGTTATAAGCAAAGTATAGATTTTTCAATGCTCCATTCATTTTTTACAATAGCTCTTTTTCAACATATTCTTTGTAGAAGATATTTTTGAACCACTCAGTAAAACAAAGTTGAACTTTTGTACTTCCAAAAAGATTTCTTTTTTGTATTTTCAAAAATAATTTGATATATGTTCACTTAGTGTTAGCTTTTTAGTCAAAAAGCAAAATCATCTACAGAAAGTAATACATATTTTCTTGTAGTTTTGCAGGAAAAATGTTAAAAGAAAAGTATTGTTACTACCACCTGGTGTTTGCCCTTTGATGCCTCAAGAATTTCATATCTTGAATCAAACCAACCCATTGTATAATGGAAGAGCTGAGGAAGAAACATTGATGCCTGCTGAGACTAATATAAGGCCAAACACAACTATTCCTCCTGTTCCAGAAGTAGTGCTTACTAAAGAGCCTTCTGTTAAAGAAGGAAGCATCGGAAACAACACCCCAAAAGCATCTGGACCACTCAAGACATCGCTTGCTGCTATAAGCAATTTAGAACATCAAACTATCTCTCCATTTCCCAGTGCCCCGTTAAGGCATAATTTATCACAGACACAAAACTTGATATCTAGGAATTCTCTTGGAGGTGATAATATGGGACAAATTTCAAATGCTTCTTCTGCTTCCAGTAGTAATGAGGTTCCTAATTCTGTTGTTCAAAATATGCTTTATAGCCCTGTAAACACTCAAACTTCTTTTTGTAGACCAGCATCTTCTCCAGTCAGTCAGTCTCCATCACATGTCATTGGTAGTGTTTCTGGTGCAGTAGTAACCTCTCTTCCACTTTCATCAAGTTCTACTCCTCATCTGTTACAAGCACTTTCAACCCCACCTCTTTCTAGAGCAGGCAATGGACCTATTGCTCATGCTGGTAAATCCCAACCAATTCAAAGAACCCATAAAAATCTACTTTTACCAGCTTACAGAACAGTTGCAAATACACCTTTGTTACCAGATGGGTTCCTTGCTACTAGCCCTGCAGGCAGACCTGCAACTGAGATTAGTAATTCATCTCTACCCATTTGCTCTGCTTCCTCAGAGCTGCAGCCAGTAACAAATTTAGTCATGTGTTCTTCAGGCAGTAACATCTGTTTGACTTCAACTATGCCTGTAGTATCTTCTTTAGACACAGCAGTTCTGCCTCAGGTTCTCACCGTGAGGCCATTTGTGTGTTCCACCTTCCCTTTTGCTTCAAATAGTTCTACATTCAAGGTAAAAATTCAGAAATCTAATCCTTTTCAGGCATATAATGTTGTCCTTTCTGAGAGAATGTGTGGAAGTAACATAAAGACAACTGGTACCACATCAACAACAGTGACAGACAATGTCAGTTTTACAGTGTCTGAATCAGTAGCTGTTGAAAAAAAGACAATATCTTCTCATACAAAAGAGGTGTCGCAAGCAACTATCCCATTTGTGAGTAGCCAGATAGAAACAATTTCACCATTACCTAAAGAAGAATCAATGGTTTTAGAAAATGAAACATCTAGTGTGCAAACAGAGTTTGATAAACAAAGTGTGCAATCAGAAATTGAGCTAAAAGAGGTTAAAGTTACTCTTGTAAAACTTCCAGAAGTCATGTTCAATTATTCTGTGAAAAGTCAGGCTTCTAAAGAAAATCTAAAAATTCAAATACCAAATCCATTGTTATGTCATATTAATCGACTGGTTGGAGGTTTTGATTGTATAAATGATATTTTCCAATATTTGGGAGTAATGGATCTTCTCAGGTGAGTACTTTTTAAGAACATTGTAAGACTTTTTTAGGTATTTCACATTTGACTAATGTTTTGTGTGTGTTCTTGTGCATACTTGGGTGTGTGTATAGATCTCATAATCTTTCATTGCATACCAAAAATGTTATAACTTAAAAAAAAGAAAATTAGATTTCTAACTGTTTTTTTTAACTACATCTAACTACATGCTTATTCTGATGTTAATCATGAAAATAGATATTGCATATAACTTAATTGAAATTTCCCAATGCTTTTTTAATAATCAATGTATATGTATAATTTTTCCTTTAATGCAAATTAAACCATAAATGTGATTAACTTATTTTATTATACAGTATCCCAGAAATCTGGACCGATAAATGAAATAGGCATTATATTCTTAAAGTTAAAGAAACACATTTTTAATGTTAGTTGTACATATTTCAGGAAAGAAAATACCCTGATGGCACAGCATACCAAGAATTGATGTGTGTGTAGTTGCTAATGGCATGCAAATTAAATAATAAATAAATTAAAAAAACACTATTTTACCCTATGGATCTAGATGTTAGGGACACCCTATATACATATATAACCATGGGAAGTTAGATATATTAAAATGATTTTGGTGTTTCACAATGTTGTTGCAGTATATGTTATGCAATATTTGAAGACAGCATGTCTTGACAGTAGTTTTCACTTTAGTTTATGTGGCAAAAGACTTTAGGTTGAGGCTGTTATGTGCACAGTATACCACTTCTCTCTGAAGGCTTTCCATAACCCATCTGGCTTATGAGGATAACAGTTTCCCAACACCAATTTCAACTGTCTGATCCCACAGAAATCCATCGACATTGCATCTGTTCACTTGATTTTAATGTCTTCATGTGGAAGAGTATGGATACCCATTTCATTCTTCAGATTCTTGAAGTATGCTGTGTTTGATTAGATATGTTGTAGAAGCAACACGCATGCACATACATTGTTCATTTTTCCAGATGGAATTCATTCTTAATTATGTTGCTTGAGATACATAAATGGCTTTTGCCACTGAACCATGTGGATTTTCACCTGTTATATTATTCTGTTTCATGGTTATCATTGTTGGAGAACATATTGCAGGCCTTTTTCTCATTGGTTCTGGTATTTCATGTTGATTCATATTCCTTTTTTCTTTCATTGCTATTAAGTGCATGGGCAATCCCCAACTTAGAATTTCTAAGTTCCTGATCTGAATACATGCTTATGACCTAAATTTATTACCCCTATGTGTAGATTTCTGTAAGTAGTGAGGGAACCCTCCAGAGGAGGTCTGTTCTTTCAGTTTACTTCCTCTGGGATCTAAACATCCACCTATGTGTTTGCCATGTGTGGCAACCCGTGAAGGGGAGGAGAGGATCCTGGTGGTTCAGGGGTACAACCCTAACACACCACTTTGGTCTTTAATTTTTGTAGATGCGTGGCCTTGGAGTAAACTTCTTAGGGTCATTCAGCTAGTCCTCTTGGACTAGAGTCAGTCAGCTACCAGTGTTGGATGTTTTCGATGGGGGTTGTGGACATTGTATCTGATGCTGCTGTTTTGGTATAGTGCTCATAAAACCTTAGTGTTGCTGCAGTGTCCTTGTTTGACACTGTAGTGCATCTCCTCATAGGGCTCCATGGTGGGTGGGGTCAGTGGACACCAAAATATTCTTTCTTTATTATGGATCCCCCAAATGTAAACTTAAATAAAATAGTGAAAAAACAGTCCATAGGTAAACAACCATCACATCTTGAAGATTCTGAGCAGCAATCTTCAAAATCTGTAACACCTGTACCTCATTTTCTTGTGCTACATTCTCTTTCAGACAAAGCTTTAGGGTAGATGTCTCCTTTTTTTCATTCAGAAGGGACTAGAGGGACTTGCTGGCTCTCCAAAGCCAATCAGAAAGCTTCACTCTGGTAATATATTGGTGGAAACATCCACATCTCAACACAGTGAACTTCTCCTGCATTCAAAGGCAATTGGGGATATACGTATTGAGGTTATTGTTGAGAGAGATTTGAAGAACATCCTTTTATCAGAGATCCTTGCTGATTTATGCACCCAAGGAGTTTCTACAGTGAGGTCTATCTCCACTCACAAAGATGAAATTAGGATGCCGACCAGTATCCTAATTTTGACATTTATATCACCAGGTCCACCTGCCACCATCAAGGTAGGTTACCTTAATTGCTAAGAACAGCCATATATTCCAAACCCTATCAGGTGTTTCCAGTGTCAGTGGTACAGTCACTTGAAGATGTGTCGTGTATTCATTGTGGTGGCAAGGACCACGATGCCTGTGAGTGTGAAACATACCCTCATTGAATTAATTATAATGGATCTCATCCATCTTACTTTAGTTCTTGCCCTAAATGATTGGAAGAAAAAGAGGTACAGCTTTTGAAAACAATTCAAGACATTACTTATCCTGAGGCTTGAAAGTTACTGTCCACCACTTCACCTTGGACATATGCTGCTGCACTTTGTTCTACCACTACAGTGCTTCTGAAAGAATCGTACTCAAACCATGGTTAAGAAAGTTGAATCAATGTCAACATCCAGCTCTGTCCCTAACATTCATTCCAGCAAACCCCAAGATCGACTTCCTTTGGTTTCGAGTATGGGCATTTCCTCGGGTACATCTTCTCCTGTCACAAGACGCAAAACGATCATTCATTCACATTCTCAATCACTGGAACCTTCTTCCAATGACAGAGACCTGCCAAATCGACTCAAGGCAGGATCCATGGAGGTCGATAGACCTCACTCAAATAAAGAAAAAATACATTGTCAAAAACAGAAGGGTCCTCTGCCCAATTCGCCTACACATAAATAAAAATGACCACTTTGATACAATAGAACTATCGAGATTTACATTGTAATCTGGATGACATCAAAGCACTGATTGCTTCTTACTAGCTTGTATGTCTTTTCATACAGGAAACATTTCTAAAACCTATCAATACAGTCATCTTTTGACAGTTTTCTTTGTGCAGAAATGACAGGTTGTGTGATGGATGAGTGCATGGAGGGGTGGCACTGTTGGTCAATCAGCATGTACCTACCCTGTCTTTGCTACTCGACACATCCTTCAAGGCTGTAGCCATCCATGTTTCTGTGGATCATACCATCACTGTTTGTTTTCTCTACGTGTTTCCTGAAGAGACCTATGATCAATTGGACATTAGTGCTCTTATGGAACAGTTGCAGTATTTCATTTTAATCCTGGGGGACTTTAATGGACATAATCCCCTCTGGGGAGGTGCTAATATTGATGGAAGGGCATTTCTTGATAGAACGTATGCTCTCAGGTTATAACCTATTTCTTTTCCATACTGATTCTTATACTTATTTTCATGCACCTAATCAGTCTTTTATTTTTATTGATCTCTCAATTTGCTCCTCTTCACTATTCTCCCAAATTCAGGGAGAATTAGCAGTAACCCATGAGGCAGTGATCATTTTCCTGTCATTTTGTGAGAGACTGGCTGTGAGTGATGCCACTCGACCTGAGTTCCCCAGTGGAAGCTGGATCAAGTCAACTCACCCTCTTTCAATGCCTTTACGAACTTGTTCTTGCCATAGTCTGTAAGCCATCAATAGGTTGCATAGCAGCACTGACTGACTGTATTATACAGGCAGCTGCTCATTGTATTCCTACAACTTTGACACGTTTTCCATGATATTCTCATCCATGGCAGAATCCTGCCTGCCACTTGGCACAGAAGACTAAAAAACTGCATTGCTTTCCAGCAGGCCTGTGCATGTGCTCAGCAGGTAAGACACCAAAGCCAAAGGAATCTTGGATTAAATTCACAACCAGCATCTCTTCCACCACAAGTTCCAAAGTCATATTGGACAAGATTCAATAGATCAGTAGGCAATATAATTCTGCCCCATTTCGATCTTGCTCTCTGATGGCCAGGAAGTAGTTGATGAACAGAGCATCACTGGTACTCTCAATGATAGCTTTTACCAGGTGTCCAGCACTTCTGTTTCATCCTCCATGTTCTTAGCCATCAAGACTTGGGCAGAGTGATCACTGTAATTGCCCCTTTTCACTGGTGGAAGTCAAACTGACCCTTCATCGGTCTGGCAGAACATCAATTGGATCTGAGGATATACACTATGAGATGCTGTGCCATGTATCTCCTGCTTCTCTTGCTATTCTTCTAATTGTTTTTAACCAGATCTGGCAGGAGAATGAAGGATCCTAAGATTCCTTCATACTAACGTCCAGTTGCTTTGGTGATCTGTCTCTGTGAAACCTTTAAGAGGATGGTTAATGCTCCTCTTGTTTGGTTATTCGAATCAAACAACCTCCTCTTGCCCACTCAGTGTGGGTTCCAACAACAACGCTACACCATGGACAACCTGATTTGACTTGAAGCATCAATCAGAGTAGCCTTTCTCAAATCTTGTATATATATTCTTTGACCTTGAGAAAGCTATGATACTACATGGAGGTATGGTATTTTGCAAGACCTCCACTTATATTGGTTATATGGCCATTTGCCAATTTTTATTAAAAAATTTTCAATGGACAAATGATTTTAAGTTTGTGTGGGTTCGACATTTTCCTGTTCTTTTCTTCAGGTACTTGGAGTCCCTCAGGAGTGTGTTTTGAGTGTCACACTTTTCAGTATAAAGATTAATGCCATCACTAAACAACTTCCTTTTAATGTTGCAAACAAGCTCTATGTTGATGACTGTGACATCTCTTGTTAGTCATTGAACATGAAGTATATTGAGTGACAGCAACAGACTGCCCTCAATCATTTACCGAAGTGGACCACAGCAAATGGTTTTAACTTCTCTCTCTTTCTCTAAAACCGTTTTCATGCACTTTTGCCCTCAACAGGGTATTCACCCTGATCCTGAACTCCATATTGGTGAAGTTATGCTACCTATGGTCCCTGAGACAGAGTTCTTGGGGCTTACCTTTGACTGTAAGCTGACCTTTATACTAGACATCAAGCAGCTACAAGTCAAATGTACAAGAGCCCTGAACATCCTCCATGTCCTCTCTTCCACCACTTCAAGAGGGGATCAGTATTCTGTGCTAAAGATATAATGTGCTCTTATTCAATTAAAATTAGATTATGGATCTATGGCTCAGCCAGGGCCTCAGCCTTCAAGATGCTGGACCCCATTCATAATCAGGAGCTTTGGCTCGCCACCTGGGCCTTCAGTACTTCCCCAATCCTGAGCTTGAACACAGTCTCATGAACTTCCTCTACACCTCCACCATTTGCAACTGTCTTTACTGTATGCTTCGAAACTTTGATCTTTACCACAGCATCCCACCTGGGAATGTGTTTTCTTTTCTCAGTGGGTCACGCTTTTTCAGAACATATGATCTGCCATTGTTCTTTTTGGCCTTTGTATCCAGAAGCAATTGAATGAATTGGGTCTGTCCTTGGATAACATTGCTATATCCACTGGTCAGTCCATCCAACCATGGCTTATTTGAATCCCCAAATGTGACCTTTCTGAGAAAAGCAGATACTCTCAACTGGAAGTATGGTTTTTCTTATTCACTGAACATCTTTCAAACTATCACTCCATTCATATTTCTATGGATGGTTTGAAATCAGGTGACTCTGTGGGCTCTGCCATGGTTTGTTATGGTTCTGTGGTTGTGTGCAGAATCCCCTTTACAGTTACTGTGTTCACTGCTGAACTGTATGCCATTTCTCTTGCCTTGGATTATATAGAAGCTGAGCAGTACTTGAATTACACTATTTATACTGACTCACTCAGTTCTCTACTGGCCCTGGAATCACTTCACATTTGTTCTCACCAGTGTTCAAAACCAACTGGCCCATTTCTATTTAACATCTACTATCCAGATCTTCTGGATATCAGGCCATGTTGGTATATGTATGATCTGTAAGATATCATAAGTCTGTATGATCTGGTGCTACCATTGCTGTGCCATTCCATACATGGACTATGGTCTTGTATTCAAGGCTCAGCTCCATGCCAGCTGGCAGTCAACTTGGAGTGAGCAACATGAAAACAAACTTTTCCAGATAAAACCTTCTACTGGCCTTTGGCTTTCTTGTTTCCGAAAGGATTGGAGAGAGAAAGTCGTCCTAACTAAGACTACTTATAGGTCACAGATTTTTAACTGATCTTTGTTTTTTTTTAAATCTGGGACTGATGCATCAATGTGCTGTCTGTGTTGCACTCAGGTCACAATAATCTACATTTTGCTGTCATGCCATCTTTATGATTCCCCATGGTGGCACCATTTTACACATGTTTTGTCCCAAGGTTTATCCTTAATGTTGAACACTGTTATTAGTGATTGTGATACTGTCCACCTTAGAAATATTTTTAGTTTTTTAAAGGCCATTGATCTTGTTAATGCTATTTAAGTTTTAAATTCATAAATTATACTGTTTTTTTTTAACATGATTCTTTTTTACAAATTACAGTAAAATTAGTTTGATATGAAGTTAGAAAATGGCCATAATGTCAAATAACTTGAAACCAGGATGGGAAAGGCCAACTTCAGATAACTATTGTTGTTGTTTGAACTTACCCATTTGCATACTAGTGAGTTATAATAATTGAAATTATGCTACAGAAAGTCTTTAAAGGATGAATGACTTTTACTTTCTCTCTTACTACTATAAGCTAGAATTAAAAATTGAATTTAATGCTATTTAAGTCTTTAAATCAAAAATTAAACTTTCTTTTGTTTTTAACCTTGTTTCCACTTTATGAATTTTAATAATTTTACTTTACTTTTAATTTTTTTACCAGATGTTTGGTGCAGATAGCCTAGTTGCTTTGTGCCATAAAATACCAAACTGACCAATCTAAGTTTATGAAGTTTTTGCTCAGGAAAAGACTGTTTTACCCTTTCCAGAAGTGTTGAGACAGTGCTATTACTCTACCTACAAAATGCCAAACATTGTTAAAATGTAGTTTTGATACATGTCATTCTACTATGAAAGTATATCAAACATGATTCTCACATAACTTGTTGATTTGTGTAGTTTAAATCTTTTTAATACAACAATTCATTCACTGTGTAACAAATAAAGTCTACTTTTGAAGATTATAATTTTATATAACTAGTGTTTGCCTCTGAAGAAGAAAGGTCCACCTTTCAAAATTGCACAAGCTGTAGGGTTTTTATTCATTTCTGTGTAACTGATGAATATAATTGAGCTTGACAAAATAAGAGAAATTACAATGACTTGAGTAAAAGTGAAAACAAATGTGATATTTAAATGACACTACACCTGACACATTCATTGTCAACAAACCTTGCCCAACAGCAAGGATCATCAGGCCAGCTGGTAGAGGCTGAAATGATACTTATATTGTCTTGAGCAGCAAGTGTTTTGATATGAACTAGCTCTGGTTTGTGAATTACAATTTTTATCAATTTATTTGTCATTGGATATCTGTAATTTCTTCTTCCAAGATGACTGGATGATGAGAAGTGGTGCTTTGTTTTTAAGTTTTATTGTCATTTCACCTTTACAAAGTAAGATTTCAAAAGTGCATTTCAATTTTTATAAATGATATTTAATTGCTTTATTCACATATTGAATAATGCTATAATTTTATTTTACAATATTTATCAGTGTGTTAAAGGTTACAGAAATACCTGTTTTTCAAGTAAACAATTCCATTATAATCCATCATGCAACAATATTCACACTTACTAAACAAAATAAAATAAGAAATAATGAAACAAAAGATTGAGTAATTGATCATTCAGAAAATCTTCGTTCTTTCTTAATACACTTTGTTATAAATCACATTTAAGAACAGCAACTTATATCTTCTAATTATTATACATAACTGATATATTTTTAAAAATTTACATCTGATCACATAATAGCCTTTCTGGTTCAGTGTTGCCATCTATATGCACAATAATTTTTGCCTCATACTTTTACTTCCTTGCATGTTTAATGCAAGTAAGCATGTGACAACCCTCCACCAATAGAAATGTGGCATATCCTCCTGTTGCATTTAGCTCTCAATCTTCATTCCTTGACTTTGCACAATATTGTGAAGATGTGTTCAAGTTTTGCTTGTGTTTTATTTTTAAATTTTTTTAATTTCTTCAAAATTTTATTCATTATCCAGTCCACTCTGTGTCAGGTATTTCTCATTTAATCTTTTTTGACCTGCTTGACTTTACTTTACTCTTCTTACTCTCTTTAGCCATCATCTCTGTTATGACTTCTGCTATTCACTTATCTCCTCTAATAACATCAGTTGCCTGTGTATCATCCTGATGACCCCACACTCTGGCTTCACACATAACATTTTTCTGGTCCCTTGCAAAGCAATATAAATTTTCCACATGGGTAGCTTCCATTTCTTTACATTCTGTTCATTATTCTTCCTTATTGACATATCATGGAAAAAGGTATATTTTTTTACTAGCATTCTGTGCACCCTGATTACCTCCTTTCATATCCAACTGTTTCTCAATTGTCTGAATATTTTATTTGGCTGTTTAACTTTCTTTTTTTTTTTTTTTTGTTTCTACCATTGCTAGTTATAGAACAGCCTTGTTCAATACCTTTGGTTTCTCCTATTCTTGTGGAGTGTTTTCTTTTTCAGTTCTCTCCTTTTTGATTTGTCTTGCCCTATGCCTGTCCCTGATTGGAACCTCACTGTGATTTTCCATGCCTTTATTTTCTTTTGAACCTTTGGCCACTCTTTCCTGTACCATTTGTTACTCAAGACCTTTTTTTTTTTTTTTGCTTCTTTTCACCTGTGATCGTTGTTGATTAAATGTTTGCTTTCTTGACATATCTCATGTCTGTTATCAACATCCCTATGTTTTTCTGTATGCACATTGCAATTTTTTTTCCCTGGAAGTTGTTGACTTGGAGAAGTGACATCACTTTTATTTCTGTTCTGTATTCTTTCCTTCCATCACTCATTTAAATTCCTGTTCCAATCTGATCATCTTTCTGTCCTGTTTATATTCTGTAATATTATTATTGCCCACACAGCTTTTTCCTGTGGTTCCCACTCCTTTTTATCCATTGGCACCTTTCTTCTCTTTGTGATATTTTCTATACCACTCTTTCAAAATGGCTTTGCCAGCATATGAGATTGGCTTATTCTTCCTTGTCTTTCAATTCCCAATGTCTTTTTCAAGTGTTATAAGATCTGTTATCTCTCCTTTTCCATGACTGCTCATTTCCATGATTTATTAGAGGAAATCATTCAGGCTGGCATGTGGATCACACCTAATACATTCATCTCCCATTACCTTCATCATGTTGCATCTCTTCCTCATCTAGATAACCAAATACTGCTTGTTGCCATTCTCTACATCTCTGTTCAGCTATGAGTAGGTGAATTTATATTTTTTTATTTGTCTTTTAGGGACACTAATGCATATGTTGAATCCCATTCTGTGGTGATTGGTGCTTGTTCAGGTGTACTAATCCATAAATTTGCATTGTATGGCTATTCTGTTTTATATTACTTTGAAGGTGGGGTATTCTGCAGAACTGCTAGTAGGTTCATTCTTGGAGTATTTTGTAGCTTAACTACATTCATTTCAGACTAAACCATCTCATGGACTGTTATGAGTAAATCTGTCAGAGTAGCTGTCTATCTTTTCAATATTGGTTGAATAAACTGGGGACTATCATGCTTTTAAAAATAAGGTTTCTTGGTAACCTGTGACACTTTCTCCAAATTTTGCATTCCTTCATATTTGGGTGGAGTATGGGAGTCCTTGACACTTATCAGCTCCTAGCCATTGTGATGTTGGACTGTGAAGATATCCTCATGACTGTTCTCAGTCCCACTTATTTAAGAGTAGTTGCGTGTTAGTATTTTGTCAGTGAAGATAATATGAACCTTCTTTCTACCGATAGCTGGATGTACAATACCTGATGCTCTCTGGTTATGGACTGGAGATGATCATCCAAAATTCACTTTGCCCTTCCAGCTGGGACTTTTAATCCTAGTGTTGTTCAGATGTCTGATCTTGGTTGTTTGGAGTTGGATTATAACTGGACCAGATAACGTACGTCCTCACACATGTGGCTGGCAGGGAGCCATCATCTTACTGCAGACTGGGACAATAAATTTTCAATGCCACCTGGTTTTGGATTTGAATGAACTACCACATTACATTTTTCCTTCCTATTGTTGCTCAGATGTTGGTTTCTAGGTGACCTGTTTTTTGTTGTATAGTGGGTTTGCACAGATATATATGCCTTGCTTGGGTGTTTGGAGTGGAAGTTGTTTTTCACTTCTACTACCTGGATTTGAGGTGAAAATGGTTGTGACCTTCCTTCTACTATGGACCAGAAGGCAAATACCTGATGCATCCTGGTTTATACTGGAATTGACTCACTAATTGAGGTCTGATGTGTTCTAGCCACTATACCATTTGGCATGTTCAGTTCCTTGTGAAATAAAATTATGGTCTGCCTTTTATGAAATTTCTACATGTATGCATTTAAAAATGTTTTTAGAGAATTACTCTTCAAAAATAGATATGATTTCCAGTAGTTAACAAAGAAACTAATACCATTACGATTGTTGGTATCCTTTTTTTTTTTTACCTTTTTTTTAAAAATATAATTTAATCAATTCACTCTATATTTTAATTCCCTTTACAAAATGTTGAAACTTTAGAAGTTTAAAATTTTTATACCTAATATTTTATCCTGTTTATATAGCTTGCTGAAGATGAAATACACATATTCCTAAATTTTCAAGAATCAAATGTTTGTTACTGTCACACACATATCAAATGTTTGTTATTGCTCTCATGGTATTATTTATTATTACTCCATATAGTTTTGAAAAATGTGGTTCTTTTAGAAATTTATTCTTCCGTATTAGAAATGTAGTATTGTATACCCTTATCATTCAAGTAAAATTCAAGATATTTTAAGGTAAAAATCAGTTTTATAGAATTTTATAACTTACTGAATACAACTGTTTTAAAGAAACGTAAATGTGTATGTTAGCACTTATCTTAATGTGCTGTTTTTTTTTAATACAATTTTTACACCTAATTTATATGTCAATGTTATTTAAAACTGAATTAGTATTTTTAAATAAAGCACATAAAATTGCTGATTTATTCAGAGCCAGTCAAGTTTCCCGGTCATGGAAAAATATTGCAAGACAATCAAATCTTGTAAGTAACAAATGATTCTGAACTGACTTCTCTGTTTTGCATCTTATACTGACCTGCTTTTGTTTCAACTTATTTTAATTCTCTTAAATCACCTGAAACAGTGCAGATAGCTTATATCACCTAATAAAATAAATTCAATTTTTATACCAGACATAAACAATGGCTTGAAATATGTGATAAATTTATTGCTAATTTATAATGCATAAATGCATTTTTTTTTTTTTTTTTATTGTTATTTATACAAAATTGTAGATCTCGGAACACCACACCCATCATAATGGAATTAGTTTCATTTTTTCTTGTATAATTAGTCAAATTGTTTTCCAGCTTTTATAATTTATTTGCACTTAAATATTTTAGTTATTCTCCTTGTGAACTGCCAAAATATATACCTGAATCAGGTATCTACATGTGACAAAATGCATTACACACTTTGGAGCAGTAGGTGTGTTGAAAGAGTAATTGTCACTTGTCACTGTGTAGCCAGATAAGAGTTGATATTGGATGTCCCTTGTTGCTGTCCCTGTAGTCTTCTCAGCTCAAAGTATTGGTGGGGAACTTTCATTGTTTCTGATTTTATGAAATTAACTGCATTTTACTTTTCTGCCTACTTTCAATAACTCACCTTTTCATGGAAATCTGTCACATATTTCTCAGAGTAAAAGTTTTTGTTTAATATTAGAATTTTAAAGATTTTTAGTCAAATTTGTAGCTCATTCATGCAAAAAGTCTTTGTTAAGTGATTTAAATATGAGACATATTTCACATGACACCTTTGACTTGGGATTATCAGGAGATGCACCTGGGAGTACATTTTTGCCAAATCACCTTTTGAATTATTTTGTCATGATAATGTTTTCTCAGACCCTGAAAGAGCAACTATACAAAATGTTTGCAGAAGATTAATGCAAGGTTAAAATGTTGTTTTTTTGTAATTAGTTGTATATATTAATAAGGTACAACATTTTTATATGGCAGGAAATAACATTATCTATTTCCTGCTTATTTGTTTATTTTCTCTACATGTTGCTGCTGCCAGTTTTATATTTATTTTTTACTGTTTATTTTGGAGTTATAAAGACAACAATATGATAAAGGTAGTTTTTGATATTGCAGTGTCTGGGAAACTTTGCAAAAATAATATTTTTCTCATGTAAAGGACTAAATTAGAAATGTCTTGTTACAGTTATTTATTATTGACATTAGATAAGGAATGTATTGTTTTTTTCATTACACAGGTGTTAAAAGTTTTTAGTCAAATTTGAAAAAAAAAACAAAAAACGTTGTAAGTATTAAGGTAAAGACAAGTAATTATTTTTAAATTTAATATATGAATCAGTAATAAGAGTTAACCATTACTAATTTACAACACAATCATTTTAAACAAAAATAATTGTAATTTTATAGTGTTTTACCAGGAGTCATAAGTTTTGTATTTGTTTCTCACTTCACAAAATTGTGTTAAATGTATTTTCAGTGGAAATCTGTGTGTTTAAAAGGTCTGCACATAACCAGTTGGGCCCGCTGTGCCAAAGCTTTGGAACAATTCCACACAACTTCTCTTGTAAGTTTATCTTGTTATGGAATTCAGGTAACTTAATGCAAACTCAAGTGTAAACATGTTTATTGAAGAGAAGCAACCAATATCCACTGAAAATTCTTTATATCCTTAATGTTTCACGTTTTGGTTTAACCGAAAGATGTATCACCGAATACAAGTCCAGTCTTGACAGAACACAACTGATATAAATCAAAATAATAAGAATGGTTCATGTATATTATATGATGTTATTAAATTATTGACAGTAATGAAATAATAATAATAATAAATGTAATATGATAATATTAAACATGGTAGAGAAAATATTAATTTAAAATTGAAAATGAAAAGATTAGTAATGTAAACAACCACATAAATACACTTTTTAGGAAAGAAATAAAGCAGAAGCAGAAGTTACTAAACTGTTTATATCCACATAGAGAAACCAACCATTTAAAAAGTGGCCACTCTCTGTATCTGTTGAGTGAAAGCTTTTGATATAATGAGAGAGAATGCTTTGTATTATCTGTCCAGAAAACCATAGCATTTTTTTCTCTTATTCTTTCCATTCTAATACTATTAAGTTTAGGCAGTCTGTGTATATTAATAAAATGCGCTGCATCTGTACTGCTAACGTGAACCTCTCCCATCACCATAGCTTAGAGATATTCTATGTAGTACATTTTATAGGCCTCCTAGTCTCACTAATATATTTTTCTTTACAGGATACACTGTCACCTACATCTTTTTCCATACATTGTCTTTGAAAGTCTTAGATTACACACAATACAGTAATTCAGTTGACAATGATTAGGGAGTTTACCCTGGTGTTTCTACCGTACATATAGGCAAACCAGATCCCCTCTCAACTTTCTTATGATATTGATTACTTTAGAAGTAATAAACAATGTTTTAGAGTTAAACACCTTAATCTAGTATCCTGTTCATTTGCCTTTGTTATTATAAGTGGTGAAAATTCTGATAAAACTATAAGGTGAAATGTTAATGAAATAATGAATTTTTATTTGGCACTTGTTGTTTCTCTATATTATCTTGTTATTATTATTAACTCTATGAAAGATTTTTTTTTATCTGAAGGATGGAAAAATAGGTAAACTAAGAAAATGTACTATTTGAAATAGTAATATTGTGTGTCAACGACCTGTTTGTATGCAGGTTAACTATATGTATAAGTATTAAATTGTTACAACTAAGTACTTATTCTATATATAATATAGTGTAAATGTTGCTTCCAGATAATATTCAGAATATTAAATGTGTAAAGAGCTTCTAATTTTTGTTCCAGGATTTAAGAGATGTTAAGCATAGAGAAGATCATGTAACTTTCTGGCATTCCTTCATCCAGTGTTTGGAACACTTGAAAAATATTCGGTACCTTACATTTGGGGTGGTAGTACCAGAAGTCTTACCAGCTGTTTTTGGAACAATTACTCAACTCCAAACTCTTAGAGCTGAATGTGTCACTGAAGCCATTGAGCCATCAGTCTGGTTAGTTGATTGTTACTTCTGCTTTCTTTAAATATGTCATATGAAGAATGTTATGGTAATTAGTTTTTACTGAGTATTGTGTAGTAACGTTAAATATTTCATTTTAATGGAGATAGAAAAATGTTACAGTAGAACTTGATGAATTTGATATTGTGGTGCTTTTAAAAGCATTACGAGAACACAATGTTCCATTTGAATTATTTTATGTATAAGCAGTGCTTCTGTAACTGTTATTACATTGGCATTCTGATATACATTATGCAATGGAATTTCTTAAAGTGAACATAAAATACTTTCATTTTCATTTAATCAGAAATAAAAATCAGTCTTAGCAAGAAAAGAACACTTGTGGTAACATTTGCTTAAGAAAATATAGATCTGATGCCCATGATATGGGGTTACTTAATGGCATATAAGTCCTTCAAAAGTATGGAATTTAATATATCTGCTTTCCATGTATTGAAATAATATATCTATTGCTTTTCTTTGTTTGATAATTATAGAATGTACAATATATTAATTTAAAAAATCTTGTTAAAATGCATGTTTTGTGGGACACCACCTTATCTGCATTGTAAAAATATCCTATATGAAGTAAATTTCTCAGATGTCAATATAAATGCATAGTTCATAATAATGATGATACAGTATAACTTAATGACATTGCATCTCATTAAAATATTGTACATATCATGTATATACAGTACTCAAGCAAATCTCTTCAGTGTGCTGTGGTAATAAAATGATTTTTTTTATCTAGTGCAAAAATATAAGTATTTTTTTAAGGACATGTCATTTTTTTAAACGTAATAATAGCCAGTTTCTACTTGACAAAGTAACATGTTTAAGTCTAGTCCTTTTTTTTCTCAACTGTTATCATAAATCAGTTGAATGAAACTACTATCAGTTATGAAACTGCTACTAATTAGTTCAGTATGATGTAACATCTAAAGAAGGAGTATGAGCCTGTTACAGTTTTTTTCTATTTTAGCCTAAATTTAAAATATACATTACAATTGCATTCTCATTAGTGTAAAATTCCAAACAAGTACGATCACACATGGTCACATTTCTGCTGTACTTACAAATCCTCATTAAGTAAACAGCAGTAAATTACAGTTGCAGTTTTCACTTTGGTTTTTTGTATTTGTCAACTCTGAAAGCAGATATGTACTTGACAGTGTGAAATTGCATGAACAAAATTGGCAAATAAGCATGGACATTTACATGGGTTCTATAATTTTAAAAGTTGTGGAAAACCCCATAGTGCACAAAACTTGTATACTTTAAAGTGTAAAAAAATATATATATTATATATTTGTTATTCTTTGAATACATTACAGTAATGTCAGATCAGTTGTTGGTTTAGTTTTTGTGGTTTACATTTTAGTTTCAAATTTAAACAATTTCTGAAATTTTCATTTAAATTTTAAAGTAAAAATTTTGTGGTGAACATTGTGTATTAGACATGATTTTATAAAATTGTGATATTTTACACACAGTGAGATTAATGGTTGTTTATTGATAGTAGAAAGCACAATTTACATAATGGAAAAAGTTTTATAATTGTCTAAGTAAGGCATGACTTTTCACCTAACATTTTACAGAGTATCAAAACTTGAAATTTTTCAAATTTTCAGTGAAAACATGACAGTATATTAATGTGTTTAAGCCTAAAAATATAATTTTGTTTTAAGTTTATTTGTAATTTTAGTTTTAATTTATTATTTGTAATTTCCATATTTTATATTTACAATATTTTAAAACTTTTTAAAATTCTAGGGATGTTTTTAAATTATTCTTTTGAAAAGATGATTTAAGACTATAAGATTAATAAATATAATATTTATTCTGTTTTGAATAATGTATTAGGTTTTCAAATACGTTTATTTTGATTTTTTTCTGCTATAAAGTTTGAACTAGGTATTATAAACTTATAAACTTTTTTAAAATTAATGTTAATTGCCAGGACGAGTACACGTATTTCTTTTATTAAAGTATGAGTGTTTTCTTGTAGCAAAACCACATTGGGCTATCTGCTGAGCCTACCAAGGGGAATCAAACTCCTTATTTTAGGGTTGTAAATCTGTAGACATACTGCTGTACTAGTGGTGGGATTTTTATTAAAGAACATACAGTGTATTAATTCAAAAAAATCTCATAAATTAATTTGTTAAATGTAAAAATGCACCATGTACTAATAGTTAAATATGAACAAGGAAACGTTTTCAACACCTCTTTTACTTACAAATTCTTATCCAATTTTTATAGTTGTTGACCATTTTCTTGACAGATGTCATGTGAAATCTTAAAATTAAATTTTATTATTATTTTTTTTTCCATAACCAACTTTTAAACCAAACCAGAATTACCACTCCTTACAATGAGCCATTACAGATTATAAATTAAATACTGAAATGTTGTACCTAACCTTCCAGCTAACTTGGAATAAGTGACAACTGCAATTGCCTGCTGGAACCCACAAGAATTTTAGTGTCCTCTATGTATACAGTATGCTGTAGATTTAGTAACACATGCCACTCTACCTGCATACTTAAACATTGGAATTATTTTAATGTTATAAGTTACATGTATACCACAGGTTTAGAACTCTTGTTCTAAACTGTATAATACTTGAAGTGAGCAGAATTTACTTATTGGAAACTGAACGTTTAGTTGTGAAGGTCCACACTCTCACTCAGACCTCCCTTACTGAAGCATTATTAAGGTTTTATTTTCTTTTTGCATAACAGAAATGAAACAAGAGATAAAGGACGGTAATCCATGCATGATCATAAATTAACAATTCTTTGTTCACTTCTTAATCAGATATGTTTAACCATATTTTAATGTGATATGCATTAAGTGATAATTATAATATGTGATTGTGTTGAATTATGCTGTTTAGTTTTGTTAACCTAACAAATTATTCTGTTTCAGGATAATGTTGTGTAAAATTGACTTCATTAAAATGGGAAGACTTACCAATTTGAACTCCCTATGGATAAGGGGTGGAGGTGGTTTGCAACTCTCACCATTACTGTCCAGTGGGAGTTTGTGGTGTTTGGGAAACCTTACTTTGCTTCGACATTTGGTAAGATCAGAATGGTTTGTTATATATTTTTTTCATTATTAACATAACAGCCTAACTTGGATATTTAGATCCCAGCCAAGGCAACTCTATTGCCATGCCCTAAATCAGGTCGTTTCGCGTTTATGTTCATATTTACTTTGACATCTGCTTTTTGGGATCTAGTCTGGCTCGTTTCTCCGGTGCTACCTTTGCCTTGCTCATCAATATTATGACCAACCTCAGTCCTACACCCAAAAAAGAGTCAAAACAAAAAACCCTGTTAATTTCAATAATCTTTCACGAAAGGGGACAAAGAGGAATCACAACGTTCCTGATCACCCGAGTTGGAGAAAGAATTCTTCAGATTTCTCTCTCTCTAAATTAAACCCCTGCCACGTTAGTTTGTGTTTGCATAACAGCCTAACTTTCTTGGTGTTTCTGATTGTGAAAAGCAAAGTAGTTAACCATGGTATGTAGATCTTCTGTATATGTTGACCTCATTTGATCATTCCAGTTATTCATGTAATATTTTCTATAAGCAGTTATCTTAAGTAAATTCTAAATGACAGAAAATTCAAATCTAACAGCTACTATCTCCCATAGATACTATGGTATCCCAATTGACCAGAAAAACCCTTGTGTAACAAATACTTCCTCTTATAATCTTGAACGTTAAGCAATAACCTTAAAATGATATAATAATTTAGTGAATTTTACTACAGGCCATAAGTTTGGGAATAATATTTACCTATGTTGATAAGAAGTACTTAATTGTGACACTGGTATTAACTTTATTCACATGTTCAACTTGTAAATACTATGTTTTAATGTATTGCCTTATTTACCGCATGATCGTAAGAACTTATCAGTGATATAAACAGTTTTAGACATTGTTTTAAGTTTTTAATTATCTTGACAATTTATAAATTAGATATCTTTAAAGTACAATACAGTTGTAAAGAATAATGTTTTTATTGGTACAGTGTTTTACGAATGATTGTCAATCTTTATAAATAGAATACAGTTTATACAGATGCCTTTAAAGTTAGGACAAGTAATTTTTTACTTGTTGATTTTTCTTTATAATTTATTTGGTTTCAAATGTTTTCTAGTTGTATTACATAAATGCTTCTTGTCTTTGAATATTTTAGCACCTTACTACTCTTGTTGGTGCACCAAGTGAATCTTTTCAATTCTTGGAAAAGCTTCTACTCTTAGAATCTTTAGCAATTGGGGACTGTTATTCTTGGAACAGTTGGGTAAGGAATATATATATATATATATATATATATATATATTTTTTTTAAGTTTATGTATTTAAATAATTTATAACTGCAGTAAAGTACCAGGCATGAAAAATGGATAAGGATAGCAATGTTTCAGAATGAAGAAAAAGAGCAACTAAAAATATTAATATAGTAGTAAAGTGAATTACAGACAATCCTAAAACTACAAAGATCCATACATAGTACACCTAAGAAAATGGTATAGGACAAAGGATACCACTAAGCCTAATTTTTTAACCTGAATTTACCTTATAAGTAATTGACCAATCAAACAAAATTTATGTTATGGAATGAAATAACTACAGATAGTAATATTAACAATAAAATTATTCAAAAATCATAACAGTGTAACGTCTTATCTATCTAAAGTCAGTGGACTGTATTGTGAAATAATAATCTGTGATGACAAGAAAACCCACTTGTAGAAAAAAATATATACGTATTGTGAAATGTGTGGAACTTGAAGCTCAGCCTAATGAAGATTAGCTCATTTGATTATCAGTCTCTCAACAAAGTAAAGGTGATAATTTCCCCATGGAAATTACCGTCAACCATCAACTGAAGCCTGTGTTAAAGTGCAGATTGAACATGTGATCTCTGAAGTGAGAATGTATAATTCAGAAATATAAATAATGTAGTTACAGAAAGAAATAAAATGTTTTTGTAATGAAGTAAGAAGTTCCATAACCAGGTGGAAATATAAAATAAGTCTACTTTTGAGTAACTCAGTAAGTAAGAAATATGACTTTGTAAAATAATTAGTAAACATGTTGAAAGAAATTGATACAAACATACTAAAAAAAACTTGAAGACAGTAAAATCTAAATGTTACTAGAGTATTGTCAAATGAGAACTGGTAGTTCAGTAGAATTGAATAGAGAGAGTCACATGTGTCAGGAAAGTGTGTTGCACTCTTATTGGTGGAGGGTTCTCTCTTGATTATTTTCATACTACATGTATTTGAATTAGCCAGTTGTAAGGTATGTGGGAGCTTGAAGGCTGGTGGCATACAGACAATTTTTTTTGCATATAAAAGGCAGCATATACAAAGTAGAGGTAAGTATCTATCAGAAACACATTATCAGTTAGGAAAACTACAGTTATCCTCATTACATTTGCATTTGGTTTTTAAACAAATCAGTTGAACAAAAAAGTACATTATATGGTATTATGCAGCCATATTCACTTCATTTAGTCCTGTGCAAATATGGTGTTTGATGGAATGCTGTTTGCTTCTCTTATCATGTTTGTTTGTTTTTTTTTCAACTAAAGAAATTTAAATATCTTGTAATGTTTTCACAACGTTCTTTTAGTTAATAAAGTTAAATATGCAGTCATGTGTTTTAAAATTATAAAATAGCACTTTAATATTAAAATAACTGAATCTATATCATGGGTTGTGCACAGCTACGATTCTGTTTGTTTTGATGTAAATCTTTATTTGCCTTACTTGCAGAATTATTCATGTCTTGGTAAACTTAAACACCTGAAAAAACTTAGACTAGAAAAAGGAGGCCAGTTAAATGATCCTAGCTTGCAGAATGCATTATCAAATTTAACATGGTAAGTTGAATATTTGTGACTGCTTGTATTTTAAATCTGTTTGTAAGTGTTAAATGAAATTTATTTATAATGAGTTCCACAATAAATGTGGTTGTCAATATTAATGTATGAAGTTTTCCGATTTTAGATACTATGGATTATCTTAAGCTCAGTTTTGAACTTTACAATAGTGAACATTGCATAAAACAAGTGAATGTTTTCTAAGAATCAGAGATATATTTAAACATAATCATGTTTTACATTAAGTACTAATAAATATTTGAACTTTTTAATTTAAAGTCTGGAGGAACTCCAACTATTGTGTTTTGTGATACCATCCAATCTGGGATCTGCATTAGAAAAGTTACAAAATCTAAGTCAGCTAGTTATATGGCCAGACATCTATAAACAAGTGAGATATTTTTTTAGTATAATGCATTATTGTTTTATTTTGATTCCAGAATATTTTTGTAAAATTCTTTAATTTGATTGTTAATTGGCATAAATCTGTTTATTCTGTATAAAAGTAGATGTTATAAATTTTAAGTACACTAAAATTTTTTTTTGGTCATACTTTTCTTTTGGAGCACAATCTAAAAGTGCTTGTGTAAATTGCACTGAAAAATAAAGAGAACAGTGAAACCTCTTATCTATTATTTTATTTACTGGAAAAATTAGATGAATTAACTTTTTAAAAAATTATATAAATATATGCTTTGCCATACATTCCCTTTTTCAACTCTGGTTGACATTTAGAATGCTATCTACAAGTTACTGTCACCATCACACCAGTAAAGTTCATGTTACAGATTGTGTCAAATAACTGTGATTGGGATAAGAGTTGATTATTTTAGGATGCCATATGCCAGGTACATATTTCTTGTCTTTAAAATCCATAAGCAAAAACATTTTAAACTGTAATGATAACAGTTCTTGATGATTTATTATTAAGATTGCTATGCATTGTTTTATATTCTAGCAGTGTAAAAAGAGAACAAATGCTTTTGTTTTCTGTATAGGCACCAAGGGTGAACCAGAATACTATAGAAGCTGTGTCTTCTCTCAAAACGTTGCATAAATTTAGCTGGGGAGTTATGTCATTACCATCAGAAATGAACAATGAAGATAATACATTTGATAAACAAAAAATGATTTCTTTCTTGAGGCACAAAGAAA
Organism: Tachypleus tridentatus; assembly: GCF_004210375.1. Classification (NCBI taxonomy): domain Eukaryota; kingdom Metazoa; phylum Arthropoda; class Merostomata; order Xiphosura; family Limulidae; genus Tachypleus; species Tachypleus tridentatus. The sequence goes on along the minus strand of NC_134834.1, from coordinate 77,986,986 downwards.
ACTGTCAGTGCTCATGTAATAAAAACAGCAGCAAGACCCAAATTAACCCTGAATGTATAGTGAGGGTACACTTGGAGGAATTTGAACAGCAGCTAAGGAATCTGTTTACAAATACCAGGATTACTGTTTATAGTGTGCCAATGGAAAGTTTTAATAGGTTTTGCAGTTCTTTCAGATGATATAAATTTAAGATCATGACTGATTAGAATTGGTTAAGGTAAGTAAACTGTATCTTGTAGTTTGAAAGTTGGTTTAAGATTATTCCAAGGAAAACTGCTTCTAAAGGTCCACCAAAAGATTTTTTTAAAAGAAGATTTGTAAGTCATGTAGATTAAAGTAAAGAATATTTTATCTACCTTCAGAAACAAGTACAAGTTTTATTAATATCTGAAGTGAGGTGTGGGGTTGCAAGTGAGATATTTAAGAATGTCAATTTGTTGTATTACTTTTTCACAGTATGTTGGTATGACTGGTTTTGAACCATACAATACATTGGGGCATCTTAATTTTAGAAAAAAAAAATTGATTGTTGATTACCTGCTGTATTTTAAAATTTGTAACTTTCTATGAATGAAATATTTGAATGTCCTGTAAAGGGCTTATTCTACTGTTTTCTTCAATATATAATTGGTTGGCATAAAAACAACATAACTGTCAAACACACAATCAAATTACAGTTTAAATCTACAAATAACTTCTCAGCAAAACACTCTAAGGGCACCTCTTTCCTTTTTCACTCCTAAATGCACTTACTGACAGTAGTTTACATTTTCATCTGACTGAAAGATCCACTGCCCTAGTTGATACAAAGATATCAGTATATAGCTTAGTTTGTAATGTTTGAAAATGGTTCATACAATTGCCAGTTTAATTTAGTACCTTTGAAACAAATTTTAAATTTTATAATCACAGCTCTAATCCTCTACAGACATCATGGAAATATTTGAGTTTAGGCTATAATGGCATCTTGAGAAGTTTAATGGTCCACCTCACTTTTAGGCAGAAGTTCTAAATTAAATGGCTGGTCAATGTATAATCAAAAGTATTATAACACCGTAGAACCATTTAAAACAATTAACATTCAACTTACTTTGATATACATGTCATAAGCCTACCATGGTATATTAACTAAAAACCAGTTGATAAAACACTATCTTTATTATTTAACACATACACTAATGGTTCTTACATTCTCATTACTCTTTGTCACAAATGGCCTTTAAATACTGATTTACTGTGTAAACTGCAAGTAATCAGATTACAATAATGATTGTAGCTGCCTTTTATCTGTTCACGACTTGACCACATATCAAATTTTAAACACTTCGATATTTCTTTGTAATGTCATTACATCACTTTACAGAAGGTTGAAATAAATACCAATTTATTGTTTTTAATATGAGTTACAGAAAGTTTTCACACTTACCATGCTTACAGCTTAGTGTGGTGTATTAACATTAACAAATATGTGCATCGTAAAGCGTCTAAATTATGCCCAAAACTTGTACCCCCAAAAAAATATCTTCTTAGGAAGTTTACTATAGATTACACATTACACAAGATTTCTTGAAGTTCTATTAGTTGTAGAAAATAAAATTGAAATTCTTCGTCAGTTACCTCTAAACTTACCATATTTTTCTACAGGTAAGTTTATTGTATTCTCATGAACATCTTATAAGAAAGTACCAGCTCACTAATGAATCTGGTATCTTTGGGTTTAAAAATTGTTTCACCATTAAAAGTCATGCTAATTAATATATAAGCTGCATAAAAATTTATATTTTCAACACATGAACGTACATCCATTTTTAAAGTATTTATTTTCTGATGCTCTAGAATACTTAACACTTACATACATTCAAATGAAGATATATCAGTAGTATGGTTAACACTGTAAATATTGTTTTTTTTGGTAAAGTGTACAATGAAAAAAAATCTTTTAAAGTTGAAATGAAGATAAATGCTAATAATAATACAATTTATACTATAAACAAGATTAAAGTTCTTGAACTTAGTAATCAATTTAAGTCAAATCCATTGACAATTGATAATTATTGTTAAAAAAAAGTTAATTGCATATGCTTTTTTGTCTATTTCAGCTGCAAATCATGTTATATGTTGAAAATAGCATTTCAGATCTTTTATTTCTTGCAAAACCTATTGAGTTTTCAAACATTAACACTTAATAATGCCCAGTAACAAAAAAAAAAAAGGTAAAGAAGTATTTGAGGTCATACCCTGCTTGGTATGCATGGTTAATACTTGTATAAAAGTGTCAAATATTTTGTAACCAACTTACAACTTCAAATTAGCATCCTCTATAAACTGAAGGTTTGTGATGTCTAACAAAAATTGCATCAAATTTAAAGCACTTAAAATCTGTAGATCTGAATCCCATCTCCAAAAGGTGCTTACTGTTTCAGACTTGAATGTATTACAACGTTTGTTTTTGTTAGTAAAGAGTACCTCAAGAGGTAGTGTTGACTATCTATTGTTCCTTGAGTTTCACCACTTCAAAATTAAAATTGGCAATTGCAGTTAGTGTCATGTAGCATTCCACAAATGTCAACAAACAAGCAAGCCACTTTGCTAGCATCAAAAATAATTTTAAGTAATATAAATCAATAAAACAACCATTAATAACAAAAAAAGAAAGAAATGCTTGCTACAAGCCATTTCATAGTATCAGTTAAATAATTTGGTTATATAACAATGTAATTACATACATCATCAGATGGAGTAATCAAAAATTTATTTTTGAAATAGAATTGCTAATTAATTTGTCTTAAAAGCCGTTTATTTCCCCACATTGAAACTAAGTTTATTCTACTTCTGATGTTCATTTCTATACTATTAAACTCATTGTTAATAAAAAAAAATATCAAAAATTATCTTTTCAACCTTAAAGTTTATTTTCAATTAAAAATATTTATTTATCAAAATATACATCATGTGAATAAAACAAACTATTATCAAATTTTTATGAATCATTATGATGTTTTTTTTTGTAGCTGTCAAATAACAACCCTTAAACAATAATGCCAAAGAAACATCAAAAAATTAACTTCTTTTACAGGGTGGACAGGATATCACTGAGCAATAAGTATCTTCTGTTAAAAAAATATGGTAGCTGTTACAAAAGAACAAACTCCATAATATGGAGAAGACAGATATAAACAAGAAGCAAAAATCTAGTAATGCGTAATAAAGATGAAAACAAATTATGTTTGGTTTTTATTACAAACTGACGGAGTGCACAACCTTTAATATTCTCTTGAAACTAGTAATGGTGAGTACCAAAACTTGCAAATCGAGAACATCATCAAACATGTTGAAGTAAAATTCGGAGGTCTCCTGAAATATTTCAGTTCCCAGAAAATATGTATGATTTGCAATCATACCTATAACCTTCATGTTTCTGTAGCAGTGTTTTGTTTGTCCCACAGTGATAATCATGAGTCACAATGAATTATTCTTGTATTTGGCTAGCCACACAATTATAAAATATTATAAAACACCTACATTAAAGAAAGTTCCTTGATAAAAATCAGTAGCTTGTTTTCCTATTACTAACATAGTGAATTAAAGTCGAGAAATAAAAACACTTTTTCATCTAGTATAAGGGATAATGTTTAATGTTTCCAGTTTTGGAACTAAGCAAACACCAAGACTATACTACAGTAATGACATTTACATTTATTGTGCACCAAACAAGTAAATGACATCACACTATTGCCAAACTTGAGTTAATTATTGCTTTCATCACACAGAAATGTAACATGAAAATAAAACATTTTCAACAAGTGTGTCACAGAGCTGTTGCTTTTCTTCATGTGAAAATGAAATTTCATATACCAAAATAAATCTGCTTGTATATTTTTCATTTAAATTCCTGGTGTTTTATTAAAAAGGTTCAGTAAAGCACATAACATTTTGAATTATGGGCATTTTCCTTATCAAAACTGAGCACTAGTGATATTTGAGAAAGGTAAAAAACACAAACTAACATAATAATTGCACACCTTTTTTTCTTAAAATAAAAGGGGAGCAATCTTGTGCAACTCAGCAATTGATATTTAACTTTTCTCAACTATTTTAATAATGTGAGTGATATGCAGACATGAGATATCTGAAATGGAAAAATACCTTGAAAAAACTACTCAACTCTTTCAATCCATCAATGTTAAAATAGAAATGATACAAGTACATATTAATGACCTCAGATGCATAAAGAAAGCTTTCTTAAATTTTGGACACTTCACCCTCTCTCTCAAATTTGAAGCTTGCATACAGGATATATATTTTCAAGTAGCTATTTATAAAAGAAAACTGCATATTCAGTCTGAGGTGAAAGTAATCAAGAATATCTTATATTCAAAGTTTTATTTGTTCCACTATAAACATTTACTGTAGTAAATATAACCCAACAGACAACATTAAGCATTACTATATTTAATATATTTTTGCTTTTATATACCTTCTATACATAATGGAAGGTTATGACAAAAGAGCAGCCATTTTAACTTTCATTTTTACCAAGAAAGAATTTACAAAAGATCCAACATACAAGTTATCTTGGAATTCCAACACTTCTGAAAGATATGATACACTTCCATCATTCCATATTTTGGAAGAAGCTGGAAAATCAGGGTAAAATGCTCTGCCTGTTAGGAGAAAAGAGGAGCTAATTTCTTTCTGTAACAAAGTTTGAAAATGCATTTGGGAATGCATAGTATGTAAAATTTCTCCTCCAGAATTCATCTCGATTATCATTCCATATTTTGGAAGAAGCTGGAAAATCAGGGTAAAATGCTCTGCCTGTTATGCCTGAAACATCATGTTTGGATGACAAACAGTAAAAGACTCTTGCTCTTTGCTGAGCTTTAATTTCAAGGAAATAATTTCTGTAACAAAGTTTGAAAATGCATTTGATAAATTAGCAAATACATTTAAAGAATGCAGACAAGTAAATTTCATAAACTGAGGCTAAACACAAATTTACCACAAAAATAACAGAATATGTTTGAGTCATTTACACAACTTCTTTTTGCTATTGCAAGAAAAAATAATGTTGAAGTGCACACAAACACTCTCCAAACATGCAGCCTTTTAACCATTTATATACCAGTGATTTGGAACCCAATTTCAATGAAAATGATTCACTTATGTAAAAATACGTTTTGTGAAAAATCTGTACAATAAGTATAAATGCAATTGCTGTGTATATTAGAAGTACTGTACAAAGACAAAAAAAAAAAAAACCCTACATATTTAAGCCTTTCCTATTAATTTTGAAAATTAAAAGGATTAAAAGGATTACAAAATAAAAGTTTTAAAAATCAAACTATTCTTAAACAACAAATACTTAAATCAAATTATATTTGTATCTTTTAAAATATTTAAGTTAAAATACATAATGACCCCGAACCTTGAAAGCTAAATCTTTCAAGACAGGCGAAGGCCAAAATTGAAGAATATAGTTAAGGCAAGAAGCAGCAAGGAAAGAAGACCTAGCTATGACTTTTCTAAGCAGTGGGTACTCAGCTAAATAATCACATGGTGCCAATGATGAAGAATTACGTCCTCCTGTTAGAGCTACCCAATATCCCCCAGAGGAACTTGGACGAATATTATCAGGTTCTCCTGGAAGTCTGTCTGCAAATATTTTTCTCTTACCTGCATTAGAACCTTTCAAAGCAATTCTGTAAGGAAAGTTAAAAAAATTAATAATTTGATATTATATACAAATAATAAACTAAAATCTTAGTTTAAATTATTAAAACTTTATGCATCTTAAACAATTACTTAAGAGTTCATGTAAATTTTATTACAAAATTAAAGCTACACAGGATAGTTTTCTTTACATAACAGATTGAAATTCAGGAAAATTGCAAAACTATTTTTAATACCATTCTTTTCCATACATGTTTTGAAAATATAAGGATATTAAAAAGTTCAAGTTTGGTATTTGTTTCTCTAAAGAGTTTTAAGATGTTTAGGAGAATAACCTTAATGAAAATACCCCCAAGAACTTTGGAAGCCAAAATGAGCTCACTTTTCTTGGGTTTAGCAGAGCCACTGAAATAAAGAATGATATCTTACCCTAAGATTTGTCTGATGATGCATGGGTAATTAAGAAATAAAGTGCAGTGAGATTTGTGACCTAAAGAGGTCCTGTACAAAAATTTAGAAGTTAAGGACACCATGAAAACAAATTCAGATTTTCAACCCAATGAACCTATCCACCATAGTTTTGCAAACTTTCCAAAACACAACACTATGAGTAGAAGATATCCAAATGAGAATGCTCATATAACCTTGTTATAACTAACCTTCAAGGTGAATTTTACAGAAAAACGAAAACTTTGCAGTCAAAAGAACTACTCATACTGATTAATTCTGCAGGTTCACATTTTTTATAAAAAATATGTGCTAATAAATAAAACATAGAACTTGGTGCAGAAAGAGCCCTTTCCGAGCAGTAATCCGAATGTTTTAGTTTTTACATTTGCCGCTAGGAAAAGTACTGTGACATAATATTTGCCAAACAAACCGCCAGCACGTTGAATGTAAATAAACATGGCCAGTGCATACAGAGAAACAGAAGCGGAGTCTGTTTTGGCTTTGTGTTCTGAACAGTGTCGTGTAGAGCCATATCAATTCAAACCTACTCTGAATGAACCTAGAACTGTTACTTTTGACACAGATCTGACAAGTTCTAGTGATGAGAGCAGTTCCACGAGCGAGAGTAGCAGAATTGTGAGTGATACTGATAGCGCCCAGGCCAATTGCCAGTCGGTCATACCTCCAGTGGAAGAATGGTAAGCCTAAGTCATGACAACAAATATGGTCTGTATTATTTCACGTGCAATTTTAAGCAACTCGAAACCTATCTGGTGTTTATAAATTATTGGTACCATAGACTGAGTTTTATTTGTTTATACTTTGCCAACTATGATAACTAATACTCAGCCCTTCCACAATCATTGTACCGGGTATTTATGACTCGTAACAATGAATTTCAATTATACGTTATGATTCTGTCTATAAAATCAAACTAGATGTAGCAGTCTGAATAGTTAATTTAATATTTACCATAAATGTATAATTTGTATGACATATTCCATATGTTTGTGCAGGGTGTAGGTGTGGTTTATGCGAGCAGATGCCAACCAGGAGAGAGTGTGTTTGTTGTCGCTCATATGACATTTTTAGACTGATTTTTAGACAAAAAATAGTCTCACAAAGTATGTAATCCAAAAAAAGCACCGATAGATTTACATCAAACACCAGCACTGAAAGGAACGAAATGTTTGGCTCACAACGAAGTCTGTTTGGCAACTATTACATCATAGTTGTAAAACGTCACAGAAACAGCCGAACGACTGAGAAAAACTTGAGTTCGAGGACCCGCATATTTTGTTTCATTTTTTACTCAAAAACTGAAGTGTTTAAAAATATGGCAACCACACAGGAATTATACCTAACAAAAGTACAGTTTCTAAGGTAATTATTAAATTTGTTGAAATTTCACCTTTCAGTTCAAGATCAAAGCAGTATATTGTGTCAATTCAGCTATTTTAAACCACCCAGATGGCACTCAGTTTTCAGCATCCTCATCCCCTACACAGCTCACCACACACAGTTAATTACTGAAGATTTTGATTCCAGAAAATTTAAGCTGTAGAAGTAAATTCTTCCAAGAGACACCATAAAGAGGAGTCCATGTCAAGACAAGAGAATGAATGGATATGATGGGAACTTTCCTAAATTCCTTCAGTAGCTATACTGAAACAAATATATTCATCAAAAATTAATAAAATTCCAAACTGAATTGAGTAACTTATAACCAAATGATAAGAAGAAAAGTATCAGAGAGACAAAAAGATTGGCCCACCAAAGTCACTGCTGTCACCATCCTAAACACACTATTCTGGAGACAAGTATAGTGCCACTTAGGATGTTAGATTTTCTCCAATACAAAACTCATAGAAGTAAAAAGTTCAACAATCAGAATGATGGAAAAGGAAAATTAGGTGTCCAAAGCAAATTTTTATGATTATGAAAGCTAGATTGAAGTCAATGAACATAATCAAACTTATAGTTGCACATGAAAAGCAACCAATGTTGTAAATAGTGAAGGTTAAATGCTGCTGAAAGAAAACGATAAGAAAAAAAGTACTGATAAAAGTATCTTTGTATCACCATCAAAAAACTTACTCAAAAAATATATATATAACACAAGACAATTCACATGATATACAGGAGAAAACATGCTTGCCATGGAATTATCATGAGGTTAAGGGGGAGCAAGTGAAAAATACAACAATCAAAAGAACTGGTGCATACAAGTAACAAGGCACATACCTACTCAACAGGAGTGGAAAGTTAAAATGTAGTTGCAAAGGACAGTGTTTAAAAGTAAGGAAATTCATCTTTATAGGATTATAATAAACCATATGAACAAATGCATTAAAAATAAAGAGGTTACTAGAACTATCAAACTTAATGGCAAGGTTCTATTCATCTGAGAACTGAGTGTAGACCTTTCTGGTAATGTCTACCATCACCCAAAGAAAAAACAAAAGTATCTGCATCAGGAATTATATCTTCATCCTACAACAGTAGTTAGAAGATCAAGCAGTTAAACGCTGCAATCATAGAAATAATTAGGTATTACAGAAAATTCTTGCACAGACTTAAATATAGAAAACATTTCATTCATAAATAATTGTAAATGTATAACTATAACAGTTATAAATACCTGTATCTATTGTGTTCAGAATTTGACAAACAATAGAACATTCTTTGTTTGCTTAAATATTTGAATACATATCAGCTTAACAAACATTTACACAGAAACTAAAATTACATCCACACTTACTGTAGAATTCTTCGATTGCTCCATTCTGCAATCAGTAATTCTGATTTATCAGGAGAAAGCTGGACTCCATTTGGGAAATACAAGCCATCTGCAACAACTTTGGTTGCTTTTGTATGAAGGTTAAATGATAATACTCTATAGACAAAAAACAACAAGGACTGATTAAAACAAGGCACTCTAGGAAATAATCTAAATATAAAAAGAACAGACTGTTAAAAAACAAGCTACAAACACATGTTCTACAAGCAACTAAAATGAAAAATCAAATATGTTGTAGACACAGATAAATAACCTTTTAAGAATAGATAGAAATAATTTCAAGAAAGGTAAAAAAACCTTAAGGAATAAAAATAATCCTAACAAAGCAATATATGAGAAACTCATTTAGATATAAATGAATTTTATTTGTTTGAATTTAATGTAAAGCTACACAATGGCTATCTGCACTAACTGTCTCTAATTTAGCAGTGTAAGGCTAGAGAGAAGACAGTTAGTTACCACCAACTTTTGGACTACCCTTTTACCTATGAATAGTGGAATCAACCACTATAATGTTCCCATGGTTGAAAGGGTAAAAATGTTTGATGTGATGTGGATTTGAAACTGCAATCCTCAGATGGCAAGTCAAGAGCTCTAACCATCTGGTCATAATTGTAAATGACAAAAAAAGAAACAAAACAGTAAGAATTCAAATAGATAATGAAAAGTCATATAAGCTAGATATGAGATCTCATTGCATAAATTACAAATAAAGATAATGTGGTTCTACCAATAATTCTATCAAGTAACCCAACATAAACTACCTAGTAAAATGAAAACAAATCATGCTAAATAAATATTCCATGAGAGTTATCATGTAATGGGCAGAAAAAAATTTGGGAAGGAAATAACAAAACAGAAAATATTCACTTCATTTAAACAATATTCCATGTGTTTTTGTAATTTGTTTATAAAACTGCTAACAGAACACAAGGAATGCACTTGAGAGGTATGTAGAAAATGTTCAGTGTTTTTTTATTTTTGAAAAACGCTTAGATAAATTATTCTTACAGGGTTGTGGCAACAATATACAGACAATCTAAATAAGAAGTAAGTAAAATCAAAGTTTCATATACAAAAAAATTGACTAACACTTGCACAAACCTTTGCTAAATGTATTAATATTGTACTGCAAAACTTGTTTTTACACTTCTTTAGTTTACAAAAATGTTTTAACTTTTGTACTCCCTTGTCAATTAATTAAAATAAACATGTAAAAATATTTTCACAAGACAAGTCTGGTCTTACATCATACAAATATTGTTACTAAATATTAACCCGTGGACATACATTTTCATCTATAATTTTCTTATACATTTTTAATACAAGAATTACTCATTCACTTTACAAACAGATTCTTCTAAACCAGTTTTCACACCAGACTACTTCTGAGTCCATGACTTTGTTAGTTACAGGATTCCATAGGAGTGACAAAAGTAAATAAACAAAAACATCAACACTGCAATTAATCCCACTGATCCCTGCTGAACTTTGTTCATGTTATCCATTCCTGCTGAACTTTGTACATGTTATCCAGAGGAAACTAATCACTTCATCAAATATTTTCATCAATTCTTTACATTGAGGTTCCTCACACTACACAAGCTGCATGTCATAATTTCAAATGGAAATAAAAATACCATATATATTATAAATAATTCCATTAATTACTCACATTATACACACAGAAAATAAGCAATTCTAATTTTTTTTTTGTTAGTTCTTTACATTAAAGTGTTGTAACAGTCTATAACATCAAATTATTGAATATGATGCAATACATGGTGAAAAATATAAAAACAAGCACAATCATCTATCAAAAGTCAGAGCTTGTATGCACAGGGTGAGACAAAAGTTACAATATAGTTGGTACCAAAGAAAACATTATGAACACAAGTGAAACCTATTTAATTTTTGCTTGTTTGAAAATAAAACATTAGAAATTGCATTATATTCCAAATAAAATAACTATATAATCAAATCTGCCTTCCACTCTGTACATACGTACGTGTCAGTTTGGAAATTGCAAGTAACATACACACATGTCAGTTTGGATATTGGAAGTTCATGAATCCTAGTAAATTATCTTGACTAATACTAATTTTTAAATTGTTACATTTTGACAATGTTAATTTCTTACCGACCACTATTGCTGTACTCAAAAGCAATATAGAATATTCTATTAAAAGGCCATTTAGTACTGGTGTCAGTAAAGTAAATTATTCCTTGTTCTTCATCTATATCCAAGTCATTTGGTAACATTATGGGTTTTCCTTCTACTTCAGTAGACAATGGTAGAAGGGTTTCAACAGAGCCTGTAAATATTCAGAGCTTTTGATAAACAAACTACAGTATAATAATATCTACAATGACTTTTGACATACAGGACATGAAAAACATTTATGCTAATTACAAAAGGTAATTTTACTTTCTGGTAAATTTCATCATAGTTACTTACTTATGAAGCATTTTGAACTTAGAGCTTTATCTCTTGGAATCACCTGTCCATCAACAAATTTATAATAAAAATGGGCAAATAACCATAACCCACATAAATGGAGGTCTTGCAAATACCATACTTCCATGTTGCATCATAAACCTTTTCAAGATCAAAGAATATTGATACAAGATGTGTTGTTTGACAAAGGCTTCTCTGATTGACATTTCAAGTCGAATAATGTGGTCCATGGTGGAGGATTGTCATCAGAACCCATACTAAGTGGGCAAGATGAGGTTGTTTGATTTGAGGAACCAAACAAGAAAAGCATTAACCATCCTCTCTAAGGTCTTACAGAGACAGCTCATCAAAGCAATTGTATGGTAGTTTGAAGGAATCTTGGAATCCTTCCAGAGTTAGAGAAAGGTAGGCACCAGGCATCAGGAAAAACATTCTCCTGCCAGATCCAGTTAAAAACAATCAGAAAAATAGCAAGAGAAGCAGAAGATAGATGGCACACATCTCGTAGTGCACATCATCAGGTCTGACCTATGTGCTGCCAGACCCATGAAGGACCAGTTTGAGTTCCATCTGTGTAAACAGCCGATTATAGTCATAGAGACAATCAGTTCAAAAGTAAAGTCTTGATGGCTGAGAAGGAGGAGAAGTGCTAGTTACCAGGCAAAAGATTTCACCTAGAGTACTGATGATGCTCCAGGCATCAGTTACTTTCCAGCCATCAGAGAGCAAGATCAAGAGTGGGACAGAATTATATCACCCACTGACCTTTCAAATCTTGTCCCATACGACTTTGGAACTGGTGATAGAAGATATGCTGGTTGTGAACTTAATCCAAGATTCCTTCTAGCTTTGACGTCTTACTGGCCGAGCATGTGCATGGGCCTGCTAGAAAGTGATGCGGTTTGAGTGTGGACTACCTACAAAAAGTATTGCAGGACAGTTTTTGAACCTTCTGTACCATGCAGCAGGCAGGATTCCACCCAGAAGAGGATATCGTGGAAAACACGTTGAGGTTTTAGGAATACATTGAGCAGCTGCCTGTATAATACAGTCAATCACAGCTGCTACACAGTAGTCTATTGATAGCTTACAGATGATGGCAGTATCAAGTTCTGCAATAGCAGTGAAGGAAGGCCAGTTGGCATGATTCAGTTTCCACCAGGACACATGAGTCAGGTGGCACTGACCACAGCCAATCTCACTCCAAATCATAGGAAAATGATCATTGCCTCATGGATTATTGTCAACCTTTCATGAAAAGTGGGAGAATAGTGAAGGTGAGCAAATTGATAAATCAATAGCAGTAAAGGACTGACTCGGTACATGAAAATAAGTATAAGAACCAGTATTAAAAAAAGAAAGGTTGTGATCAGAGAGCATATGCTCCATGGAGCAACCACTCCCATCAATATCAGTATCTCCCCATAGGGGAGTTTTTCCTTAAAATCCCCCAGGGTTAAAAATGAAGATGGCAACTTATAGGTCTCTTCAGGATACACATAGAGAGAACAAACAGTGATGGTAAGACCAAAGGAAACACGAATGGCTACAGCCTCCAAGGGTATGTTGAGTGGCAGAGACAGGGTGGGCACATGCTGATCAACCAACAGTGCCACTCCTCCATCACACAACCTGTCATTTCTGCACAAAGAAAACTGCTGAAAGGTGACTGTATCAGCAGGTATCAGAAATGTTTCCTATGAGGAAAGACATACAGAATGGTAGGAAGCAATCAGTGTTTTGATGTCATCCAGATTATACCGTAAGCCTCAATAGTTCCATTGTATCAACATGGCCATTTTTATTTATGTGTAGATGAATTGGGTGGACAGCCCTTCTGTTTTCAACTAAGTCTTTTTTTATTTATTTTCTTTATTCAAGGGAGATCTGTCGACCTCCAAGGATCCTGCCCTGGGTTGATTGGGCAGGTCTGTGTCATTGGAAGAGGATTCCAGCAACTGAGAACATGAATGAATGATCATTTTGCATCTTTGGATGGGAGAAGAAGATTTACCTGAGGAATTTCCCTTACCTGGAACCAAAGGAAGTGGATCTTGGGATTTGCTGAAAGGAATGTTAGGGACAGCAATGGGTTTTGATGTTGATTCACCAACTACTTAACAATAGAGGTCAAAAGACTTTTCATATGGTTTGAGAATGATTCTTTTGGAGGCACAGAGAGATAGATCCGTTTGCATTTCCACTGTAGTAGTGGAATGAATTGCAGCAGCATACGTCCGAGATGAAGTGGTGGACAGTAACTTTTGAGCCTCATTGTAAGCGTTGTTTGGAATCATCTTAAAATGCTGCACCTCTTCTTCCTCCAACAACTTATGAAAAGAAAAAAAGCAAGAGGGATGACAGCCATTACAATTAACAGAATATGGATCTGTTTCACACTCATAGGCATCCTTGTCCTTGCCACTGCAACAAGCACATGTCAAGAAACCATGACATGATGTCTTGAAGTGAACAAACCACTGACATTGGAAACATCCAAGAGGGTTCAGAATATAAGGCCATACCTTGCAATTAAGATAACCTGCCTTGATGGTAGCAGGCGTAAATGTTAAAATGAGGACTTGATATCATAATTCCATCTTTGCGAGTGGAGATACACCTCACTGCAGAAACTCCTTGGATGGAGAAACCAGCAAGAATCTCTGAATCAGCTATGTTCTTCAAATCCCTCTCAAAAATAACTTTTTGATGAATTCAAAGTAGCATGGGGCATAACCTCAATGGGTATATCCCCAATTGCCTTTGAATGTAAGAGGAGTTCACTGTGTTTAGATGTGGATGTTTCCACCAATATGTCACCAGAGTGAAGCTTTTTGACTTACTTTGGAGAGCTAGAAAGTCCAGCTAGTCTCTTCTCAATAAAAAAGGGAGACATTTTCCCTAAAGGTTTGTCTGAAAGAGAATGTAATATAAGAAAATAAGGTACAGGTGTTACAGATGTTGAAAATTGCTGCCAAGAATTTTCAAGACATGGTCGTTTTCCTATTGACTGTTTTTTCACTATTTTATTTAAGTTTTTATTTGGGGGATCCATAATAAAGAAAGAATATTTTGGTGCACACTGACCCCACCCATGATGGAGCCCAAACAATGACACTGCAGGAATACCAGGGTTTTGTGAGCACTGTACACAAACACCAGCATCAAGTACAATGTCCACAACACCTGTTGAGAAAATCCAACACTGGTATTTTGTTGATCATAGCTGAAGTGGACTAGCCGATTGACCCTTGGAGAGCCACTCCAAGGTTGCCCATCTACAGGAATTAAAAGCCAAAATGGTGCATTAAGGTTGTACCCCCGAACCAACAGGATCCTCTCTTCCCCTTCATGGGTCACCATGCATGGCAAATGCATGGGTGAATATTTTGGTTCCAGAGGAGGTAAACTGGAAGAACAGAACCTTCCTTGGGAGGTACCCTCATCAGGTACAGGAATCGACACCAAGAGAATGTGCAAGGAACCAAGCTATTTTGTGTGAAGAGGTGAGATATCATTTCAGAATATACTTTAACATAGTACAAGAAATAATACATTCGTAAAGCACACATCTCTCTTTAAATCAGGAGAGATTAACTTGAAACGAATACACCACTACATAATTGCTACTCATCTTTTTATTTGATGATCACCAATATTTATACTGACCTTTGAACAATAATCAGAATAAAACCTTTAATTGGTATATTTTTCGAATAAAGTTAACCTACAAGTATATTTTAAATATTAAGTTCAGATTCTATGAAATTGGGATGACAATTTTTAAATTTGAACATATTCTGCTTGTTTTCAACTAAAGTTATTACTACTGTGTGACACACTGCTGTGCATTAGATTTCCAAAGACTTTTATAGGCAATAAGTACTTAGAAATTGAGCATTATATCATTATAACCTTCTGTCAGATATGGCATATAACTTAGCAAACCATAAAAGTCAGACATAAAAAGTTATAAAATCTTCAGACATCACCACAATTATCAGTCAAAACTATTCAGTTTCAAATCATTATCTTTATACTTACATTCCACAAATTATTTCAAATCCTCATGGGTAGTTGTTTGTGTATCAGCTTTACACATACATGAAATTCTTCACATCATTCAGTTACCAAATTAAAATTTGGCAATTATAGTTCTAAGTTTTCTCCCTAAACATTACATAGTTTACTAACATATATTATTCTTATTTTTACATGTGTATAATTACATGTCTGTGAGAAAGATAAAAGTCCCTTCTTAATCATTTTATGGAAGTTAATCTATACTTTTTTTTACTTAGTTTGTACTTTTTTATATACCTGTTACAGATGAGATTTATGATCATATTAAGTTCCAGCACATTTCAAAATAATTCTGCAGTAAATGCTAAAGATACAAGTTTATGACTTTACTTGCACCCTTTTAAAAGTAATATAAAAATAGCTATAAATCATATAGGTTTTATAGATTATTGAATGCTGTTTTTAATAACAAATTTTAATACACTTTACTACATTTAGTTTTCTGTGTAATAGTAAACTTTCTAGACATGGTCAGGCACAGTCAGAGTTGGCCAATCATCAAAACAATAACTAAATGCCTCTAGGCTTTCAATACATTATTTCTATATAAACAATGGAGGACAGTAAAGGAAATCATATACATAAATTAGATAGTTATTAGATAATTAAAACTTAAAATTTTTATATTTATACAATTTTATAAACTTTATTGAAGCCATCAACAGCTTCCACTTCAAAAGCACACTACATGCACATGTTTCAATGCGCCTTCTTATTTGTCTTCATGAGGTATTTACAAAACACAATAGTTTAATTTTTTTTTTGCTCTGTCATTGATATTACACTGCATTGTTATTTTTATAATTCCTTGGTCAACCAATATAATACACCAGACCAAATACTAATGCACTAACTTATGGCCTTTCATCTCTGATCAGTACTTCTTTTTGTTTTTACATTTTATTATTTTTAGTGATTCTCAGACATTTACAGCTGTAATTTTGCAATGCTAAACTAAAATTGTAGTTTTATTTCTCATAAAATTATGTTATGTTGTATTTACATGTTCTGCTATAGTCAAGTTATCTAGTAACTTCTGTATGCTAAATCTGAAAATAATATTCATTTTACTCCATCACGTACAGATTTTTCACAAAATGTCAAACGTATTTTTACACAAGTGAATCATTTTCACTGAAATCGGATCATATTTTTTTACGCTTAAAATATTGACAACCATTTGCTCTAGGTTTCTCTACACCAATCTCGACACTAGTCTTATCAATTGTTCTAGAACCTGTGAAAAACACACAGCTGCTGTATAAATGGTTAACAGACTGCATAAAGTGTCATTTCTGAATAATATGTATTTGAGTGTATACTTTGGTACTATTTTCTTTTCAATATGTTTTATTATTTGTTGCTATGGTAAATAAGAGATTGTTTGTTTGTTTGTTTGTTTTTGAATTTTGCACAAAGCTACTGGAGAGCTATCTGTGCTAGCTGTCCCTAATTTAGTTGTGCAAGACTAGGTCATCATCACCCACCGTCAATTCTTGGGCTACTCTTTTACCAACGAATAGTGGGATTGACCATCACATCATAATGCCCCCACGACTGAAAGGGCAAGCATGTTTGGCGCAACGAGGATGCAAACCTGCGACCCTCAGATTACGAGTTTCACGCTGTAATACGCTTGGCCATGCCAGACCATATAAGAGATTGTGTAAACAACCCAAATATATTCAGTTATATTTGTGGTAAATTTGTTGTAAAGAAAGAAATGAAAAACTTTACACACTTTATCATTGCACATATTTTGGAACAAAATGAGGCAATCAGGACAAATTATGGGCTCCACACAAAGTTTGCACCATTTATGCATTTTCATTTAATAAAAGTTTTAATACCCATACCAGCCATCTTGAAAATACATTTTTACTTCAAGTGAATTTCTCGTCATCATGGATTTATGTGTTTAAGAGTTGGGACAATGGATTAAAGGTAAGAAAAGGTCTTTACCTTTTACAATTCCAGTGATCTGACACTATAAATCATAGAAATTACCACTGTTTTAGTTCATGTAATGTGCAAGGCTATAACACTTCAAATGAAAAGGAAACTTATTGTTTCAACCTTCAGTCTGCTATAAGACCTGTTGCTCATGGAACTGATGTACCTGTACCTACTCTTCTGAAGACTCTTAGTACAGCTACATCTAATTCTGAATCTGATGTCAACAGAATTGATGATAGAGATTATTTTCAACCTGGAACACCTGATGAACCATAACATTTCAAACAAGGTGAACTTAATGATTTAGTGAGAAATTTATGCCTTCCAAAGGATTCTTCAGATATTTTGAGGTCCAGACTTCAGGCTAAGATCTTACTTTCTCTAAATTCAGCATTTTACTGAAAAAGAAATCATAAGAAATAATTTACTTTTTGTTTTGTTTTCTCACATATGGATCTCAAGATAGTATTTTTAACTACCACTGAACTCTTGCTAAATCCTTTTTCAACAGCCACTTGCTTAATTAGTAACACTTCATTACTTAAATATTTCTGTAAATGCATGTATAAAATGCAGAGATTTTTGCACTTCTATATGACATTATTCCTGGTGTGATGGCATGATGGCTGCAATGGATTTTCTATAAACTGATGCTTCCAAATCACCACCTAATTCTTTTTTGACTAGCACATGTATAAAGTGCAAGGTGTTATTTTCTTCATTTTCACACATGAATTGAATTGATGGTTCTTTGCTATTTAAATAACTGGGATTTACAAAATCGAATGTGAATGTGGGAACATTTATATTGGTCAAAATGAAAGGAATTTAAAATATAGATTAGAGAAACATAAAGATTGTACAGGAAATAATAAAACAGAAAACTTTTCTATAGAAGAACATATAAAAACAACACAACAAATGATTGTATGAGAAAAAAAAAAACTACAATTTTAGCTCAGCCTTGCAACATTACATCTTTAAATGTCAGAGAGTCACTAGAAATAACAAAATTTTGAAAACTAACAAAAAACATTTAAAAAAGATGAAGGGTCATAGAGTCAAGACATTGATATTTAATGTGACGTTTTATAAAGCTTGGTCAAGGAATTCTACAAATGACAGTGCAACATAATATCATATAACAGAGTAAAAAATTATAAAATACTGTGTCTTGTAAATAGCTTCTGAAGACAATGAAGAGAGCATTGAAATATGTACATGTAGTGTGTGTTTTAAAAGTTGAAGCTGTTCATGGCTTCAACAGTTTCAAAGTTGTGTAAATATAAAATGGAGATTTTAATTACTTATCAAATTTTAAACAAATACAAAAGTGCTGATCATTCACGCTTAACTCAGATATATTCATCATCATAGCAATTACACACAAAGAAAAAATACATGAAGAATTAGCAAAATGCACACACCTGATTTTACATTGACCATCAAGATTCCATAATATGCATCAGCAACATACAAGTTTCCTTTCTTATCAAATCTGAGCCCAAGAGGCCTTCCACAGATTGAACCTTTCTGTTGCAGCTCTTTATTTATGCAAGAAATCAAAATACATGGGAATTATATTCAAGAAACTTTATGAATAAGAAACTAATTTACTTGTATATTGGTGGCAATTAAACAGTTATTCTTTACAATTTCCATAGTTTCAAAATATTTTTAGAGTAGATGATAATGAAGATGCATATTTATGACCTACATACTTCAGTTAAGCACCCCTTGAAAGGTTTAGTTTCTAAATAATAATTATATGTGGTTAGAATTAAAAAACAAAATTCATAGCACATACTTAAAGAGAATTTTAAACATCAGCTGAAGAATCCTTACTTTCAACTAGATTTAATTAAAAATTCAAATGTTTACTTTAAAGCATTTGATAATTTTTTATGAAGATATATTTAGTTAAAGTTGTTTGGAAATTTTTAACACTCTTTACAGAGACACAGTTTCATTTTATATACTGTAACAGATTTACAGTTGTTCATTTATTTTAGTGCCTACACTTGTTTTAATAGTTTTCTTTCTTGTATGTGACACATTTTCTCAACTGTGTATTGCACAAGCTGTCCTATTCTTAACGTTTGCAGGGAATTCTTGAAAGTGTAAAAACCAACAATACTTATTTGAAGAAAGCAAGTGAGAATATTACTGAACGTTCTACAATCTCACATGACTACTACAGAAAAGCAGCTAGTCAAAGGAAGGAGAGAGAATAGTCTGAGAGGTACAGTTAATATACTATAGATCTTGAAAGCTATAATTCTCGATAATATCTATTAATCGGAAAGCTGCAGAACTGGACCAGGAACATTTATAGATTTTGAGCATTATAAACTGTTCAACTTCAGTGGATAAATTCAGATGTTAGTAGTTCTATAAGGACATTAAATATCTTCAATGAAATTAGAACATATTAAGTGTGCGAGGCCAATCAAGCCTAGCTAGCTTAAGTGAGGTGCAATAATATTAACTAAGAATTTATTTGTTCACCATGGACTTTGATTGTTGACAAAATATTTAGTCCTATACTGGATATAAGACTGAGTGTTGTCTGTAAATTTGTAAAATTATTGTATATAAACTATCATTTGCAATAACTATTAGTAATAACTGTTATTATAAATTGTATTGTTTTTATGTTTGTATATTAAAATATATTTGTGTTAAAAAAGGAAATTGTGTGTATCAATCTTGTTAGCAAAACATAAAGTTGGCATATATTAACAGTTAATTAACTAATAAATTCAGATTTATGGTTAAAATAGTAATATGTAATGTGCATACATAATAAATCAGAAACTCATTTGAAATAAATTATAATAAGTAAAAATACAAGGAAGAAAAATTAAACTGAAAGGCATTTGTTATCTCAGTGAATACATTTTTTCATGGTGTTGTATAGTTGTTAACAAGAACACTTTTAGTGAAAGAACTACAAAAGAAGTTATCAATGCAGTTTCAATTCAAATATTCATCTAAAACATTCTCTATAAGAAACTTTTTTTAGTTTCAAAATCAAGATTCATCAGTCAATTTAAATCAGTCTTCAAGCTCATGAGTTAATTACAGACAACTGATCAGTTATTCTCATATGAGACTTGGATAGTTGTAATAATTGTAAACATTAAGAAGAAATTATAATTTTAAATCAGCTAATTAATTTTACAACATTAATCACTTTAGCCTTAATTTTGATTAATAGATTACTTTCAGACACACTAAACAATGTAATTTATGCTCACAGATAATTTATTATATCAATTAATCACCAAGTTCTAATTACTATCATTCCACTATTACACTAGTGAAATTTTCTTTAAACAGTAGAAAAAAAATTTAGGTTGGTTTTATTTATTTTTTTTATACATAGTTTTTCTTAATTAACTTAACATAAAAAACAACGGACTTTATTTGTTCATAAATGTAATGTTCAAAGAAATTTATAACACATA
Source organism: Tachypleus tridentatus (assembly GCF_004210375.1). NCBI lineage: Eukaryota > Metazoa > Arthropoda > Merostomata > Xiphosura > Limulidae > Tachypleus > Tachypleus tridentatus. The sequence goes on along the minus strand of NC_134834.1, from coordinate 77,966,096 downwards.
GTTGGGCATGTTAGAAGTTATATAAAAAGTATATGACCAGAAAATATTAGGTGTCATATCGACAATTAGACTAATTGAATGTCAAAAATATGCCTAGTAACTATTTTGAGTTCACAAGTCCAATAAAACTTAAGTTTACTTTTAAAAATAATTAGCATATGGTAAGCAAAGTAAACTAATATCTTACTTACATAAAATTATAAAGAAATCTAATTAGGTTTACAATTTTGCTCAGAAATGTCGAATGTGTTATCAATTCCCATTCACTTTGTGTCAAAGAAGTAACCACATTAATCTAGTTAATCTAGACTACAGGATATTAACCACAACAATAAATATATGTACCATTCATAAAATACCATTGAATTTGATGCTTTTACAATTAAAACAAAGCTTATTATCAAGGATAATTTCTTGTATTGCTTTGTTTCAAAATAGTAGTTTAGTGCTGTAGTTTTTTGCCTGAGACATTTCATGTGGTTTACAAGTTTTGGTTTGATAAATGCAACTACATTCACACTAGCAGTAAGTACCATAAGGAAGCTGACTGTATAAATAATTAGCATACAAAGACAAAAAGATGTTTCAACGTCCTAGCTCATGATATCCAAACACTAGTCCTCATTCACTAGTCTTAAACTAAATGTGAATAAAGAATATTTACTCAATATGTTATATTTAAAAGTGTAAGGATATACACAAATGTAAATAAAGACTATGTTGTAATTGTATTTGTCTGTCTGTCTCTCTATTATAATAAAAAGTTGTATCTGTGCAATTTACACATACTGAGTAAACCTTGAGGATGTGCACCTAAGTGTTACTAACTCATATGTGTGTGCAAATGCACATCTTTTTAATGCAGCAAGGTAGTGGAAAAACCGTGTAGAAAAAAAGTAATTCCTTATATTAGAAACAGGAATCACAGACAAAAACACATGTGCATGTAAGTGTTTATGAGGATGTGACCATCAAAGTGACATGAGAAAAGAACCTATAATTCTAAAATTTTGTACACATGCTAAGTGGGCCCTGAGGTTGTGCACCCAGGTATTATTACTTATCCATTTGCATATGTCTTTTTTATGAGGCAGTTGGCAAAAAGAAAAACACATAGAAATAGTTCCTTATATTGCAAATAAAAATAACAGACAGAAATGTATGCATATAGTTTTAATGTGGTAAGCTACTGAAAAGCCATACAAAAAAATAAGTGGTTCCTTGTATAACAACTTTTAATAAGTAGAAAACCAGTGAATTTTGGTAACAATGTATTCATACAATGGCTTTTATGTCCAGTTGCTTACAAAGAAAATTATTAGGTTTACACATGTGTGTGTGTAAAGAAACATGGCATTTTACTTTCTTCATTTCATCTTGCATTTCAAAACGCATGTAAAAGTAATACTACAATCCTAATACATACAATAGTAGAGTTAAAAAAAAAAGAGAATTGGAAATAGAAAGTGAAAACAAGAAGCAAATATTACTTGGTCTTATAAATACAGACAAAGAGTAGCAGCATTGATATTTTTTTTTTCAAATTGTTAACAAAGATTGGAATAAAGGCTGTTTTAAGTTTAATTGAAAGAAGCAAGTCATAATTTTACATTTCACTTCCTAACTTTAATTTCTAAAGACTAATTAAACCAAATTGTTATTTTTATAATGAGTAATATTTAATAATATAATTTGCATTTTATTTCAATTTATAATCTGCATTTTGGAATTTTCTATCAGCTAATTTAATTCCATTTTATCTTGTACTTACAATAATTACTTTTTATAATTCTTTGAAACTTCTCCATTAAAACATTTTACTTTTTTTTTTCATCTTTTATTGTGCATTCTGACATCATATTGTTAACCATTTATTTATTTGTAGTTAAGCAGAAAGCTACACAAAATACTATCTGTGCTGCCCTCTATGAGTATCAATTCCTTTTTACTGCTGAGCCACTATTAACCATTTTGATTGCACAGTATTATCTAAAAATTTGAAACACATTAAATACTATGGACCACACAGAAAAAAAATAAAGCGCTGTCCTAAGTATCAGAAGAAAATAAATAAAAAAGCTTATTTGATTTCTTTACCCAATTACAATTTACAGTTAATTTGACAAGAATCAGATATTCTAGAGCTACTTTAAAAATTAAAAGTAAAGCTTCTCATAAACAGAAAGAGAGAAAGCAAGTTGTGCTGTATTTAAAGGCTTTGTTTTATGTCACTCAAAATAAACTTTGGTAAGGTTAATATTTTTTTATCTTTTTCAGTTCCAGTTTTGAGACTTCTTAAAATTACGTAACTGATAAACATTTGGACAATGTTTCAAATAAACCTATGACAACAAGTCATCCTTCACTAATTTATTAGCTTACTTTATTGTATATATTAAGAAATACATAAATAACATAAAGAAATTAACATTTAAAATCCTGTAGTTATGCATTTGGCCATTTGAAAGTGTTAAAATCTACAGTTTTCAAAGTATGTCATGTTGCATTATTTTGATAAATTGTACCTCATTATCTAATTAAAACTCATTAAATTTTTAATGCTGAAACTTACCACAATCACTTCCAGTTTTAGTCACAACAGTAAGCTTATCTTTGGAAATTTTAACAATATGTCCATCACTTGTTCCAGTGTATATGTCTTCTAGATTTAAAACAATAATTTCTTAAATCTTTCTGTTCAAGGAAAATGAGAAATGCAGTAATAATAAGTGTATAAGACTAACATTAAAAAAACAAATACTTACATAACTTTCATATTTTTCCTACTAAACAAAATAAGCAAATATGCTGTGAAACACGCTGACATCTATAATTAAAACATTTTCATGTTGTTAGTAAATTACTAAGATGGCCTGGGAGTGAAAAAGTAGAAAAATGTGAGAATATTTTCTGCATTTATAAAACATGTACTTTTTTAAACAAGCAGACTTTTGGTTAAAACTCGATTTTTTTCTCAGAAAAAATCAAAGTTTACTTTTTTTAAATATGCACATATATTACATTATTACAAACTGTACTTAAACCTAAAAATTCATAAAGAATAAAAATCACATTTTAATAGCTTCTGAAATTTTGAAACTATTAACTTAACACAAGAAATTCAAAATTTCTATTCAGAGAGTATGAACAGTACAAAACCCAGTAACTGCTGAATGTAACATATTTTAAGATGTAAATAAAAGGTTCCCATGAGCATATACCAGTGTTATATGCAAGTTATCTAGACAAGAGTAAAATAATTTTTTCATATGAAAATTTAACACATCATTAACAATAAATTAAATTCCATATAATAAAAGTTTCTAAAATTTGCATTGATAATGGTGTAATGTAATATGCAAATAGTTTATTGAGCTTGGAACAAAAGAAACTCAAATCTAGGTTACATGTATATGAATATAGGTAATAATAACATGGGTAAAGAACAAGGCAAAAAATGTCAATTAGAAAGAAAGACAATGATTAAAAGGACAAAGAAAATAATAGAAACATATGAAAAAGTCAAAAAGTATTTTGGAAAACAGTATCAATAACAGCTCTGGTAGGCCTAAGCCAATTATTGAAACCATATAAATCAACCAAATTAATATTTACAGTTTTCTAATCAATATCCATTACTGTCTTCTACTAAAAGGCTCCCAGTTATTGTTTAACACTTACTTGTAAATTCTATGATTCTGTTTACCCTTTCTTATAATTTGTTTGCTTTGATCATCAATTTATATTTATTTACTTTTTTCCTCTTTCTGTAACTTTGTGTTTCTCACCCTCCATTCCCCATTGTACTTTTTATAACCATTGGCACACACACACACATATATACATATATGTACTTTACTTTCATACACTGCAAGTGATTCTGGTCCTGCAATCTTTCCTTGGAAAAGGATTTCAGCTTTATTTAAATAGTCATTTGCGGTCAAAGCATCTTCGAACTTACTTGGTAATTCCACACTGAAATATCAAAATATTTAATGACTAGATAACTATGCATTAACAACATTTGATATACTATTTCTGTTCAGAATATTAGAGCACTTCACATGAATTTAGATATTAACCATTATTCAATAAAAATGTTTTTTCTGTTTTTTTTTGTTATTGTAATAGTTTTAATGCAATATGCACGTTCATAAAAGTTTGAAGTATACTTAAGTTATTCATTAAATTACATTCTACAAATATACAAACAAAAACCTTTTTATTAAATGACGATATTGTTTCTACATTTAGTTTATCTGTGAATTGTAAAGTAGATTTGACACTTTTAAATAAATATAATCTTACATCAACTCATGCTGTGTGTGTGCAAAAACTCTTCCAACAATTTTGGAATTAGTAATACCAAACATAATAGGACAACTCAGTGATACTCAGGGGACATCATTACCTAATTGGTCAGTCTCCTGTCCTTTTTTTATTTGACATACCAGGTGGGGTTAAAATACACCCAGAAGGTCATTGAGGCATGATGTGGATCTAGGAGGTTTGCAGAGTTGCTGAACACAATTGTTGCATGAGGTTCTGTGTTTTTGAACCATAACAGAATCCTGGAAGTGACATTTTTAAACTATTTTCATACCTTCACTCATAAATTAGTAGGTCCAAACTTGGCACACTTGCTCAGGCACCATATGCAGACAAATAAATTTGTAAAGCAAAAATATCTGTTATTTCACACCAAATTCATGCACCTGAAGGAGAAAACATACTCAAACCTGATGATACACATCTCCAAAACATTTCTTAACATAATCAGAGTAGCAACAAGAAAGTCTACTGTATAATGTTTTTTTTTTCAAGTACTTTTATAAAGTGTTATAATTCCAGTAGTTTACTTCCAACAATTATTGCTATCTAAAAATTAAAAAAATTAACAAGTTTACAGCAATACTGTCAACAATAATCACTCATTATACTCAAAAAAGTGTGCACTGTTTCTGAACTAAGCCAAGTTACTTATATGTATTACAATTTAAGAAATTTACAATGAAAAGGAAAGGTAGAAATCTTAGAAACATGTTTAATGATAAATTCTAAGGAATAGCATAATATCTACTTTTTAAAAGCTTTCTTGTCAAAAAATACTAATTGTTATGCCCTATACCACTTCTTTCCACACGATTAATCGTATGAAAATGAAATCAAACAAAACTGCTATATCCTCTGCATGATGATAAGTTATATAACGCATATTTTAATACTTACAAGTACTTTGAAGGTTGGAAGTCAAGCAGCCCTGGACCATAAGCTACATACAGTGTCAACAACACACTGGCAACAATTAACTTGAGTCCCACCTTTATTATTCCCATACTTCTAAAAATAAACACATCTATGTGTAAGTACAAAAAAGTTACATCAAATCATATCATTTGTATTAAAAAAATTTAAAAACATAGTACATTCCAGTTCTCATAATTTGAAATAATTTTATTGTTAACTCAGACTTATCTGTTTTTTTTTTCTTTTTATTCAACATTTCTTCCTGAAGTCTAATTTTTTTTTAATATCAACATTAAAAGGCAAGCAAGATCTTCATGGTGATTCTTATTTGATTGGCCAATTGGTGAAAACTACTGACAATGGTATAACTTTGTCAAAGTAACTTTCTAGTATTTCTTATTTGAAAGTTTAATAAATTTTGTTTTCTCATTATTAATTCACTTATTTAGTGTACTAAATAGATGCATCTGTTGAAAAATTCTCCAAGATCGATATCAAATTTAAGTACAAATGACTAAAACAAAACATAAGAAAACGTTAGCTAGATATTCCCCATTTCTTAACTAAAGACGAAATTTTTGACTTAGTAATGCAAGGATATTTACAAGCACACTTTTTATATATGGCCCTTTACTTACAATTTAAGTTCATGAATTTCATTAAAGAATTATAACCCATTTATATGCATTTAAATTATTTTTATAATGCTGTCAAATAAAATAACTTGCAACTATTTTAAAGGCATCTTTCAATTTCTGTTTTTTCCGACTTCATATAAATCGACTTGCACTTCATAAGTAGTCGGACCACGGTATCGTAAAGTTCAAAGTTCTGTTAGCTGTATGATTTTTTTAAAAAACATGAAGAAATGTCATTCAAGAAATTGAAATCTTGGATAGAATATGAGATATACTTTACGAGTTACAACACTGTCGAAAGAAGTTAGTGTGTTAAAACTAAACCCACATTTCACTACTCCAAACAATTTATTTTCAATAATATTAGTAAATACATACATTTCTTTAAACAAATATAGATTGTATTAGACAACACCCTTACCTTTTGTTTTTAGTCAAACCATGAACAAAGTTACTAATTGACAGACTAATTATATTTTCTCTATTTCACTTTTTGATTTAAGTTTTTCAGAGTAATCAGTGTATTTTCCTAAATCACGTGATACATGATATGGGTACCAAGGTTACCAGACTTTGGATACGAAGAGAAGAAAAACAACTGGACTTTAGAAATAAGCCCTATCTTCCTCGTAATTCTTAATTCAGCCATTTATTGTTATGTGTTTAAGTTTTGCTTAGCTGAATAAATATTAATTAACTGGCATTCACTTTTGTCAGTTTTCGTCATAATCGACCAAGACTAACAACAAGCCGAATTCCGTGTTTTTTACGCGGAATTGGCAGCAGTGATGGGCGTTATTGAGTTTTTATATACTAATATTTTATTGGAAACATACCAATCTATATCGAGAATTTTGGGACATCAAATCTCTATATCTGTATTTCGATCGCAACCTTTAGAGAGTCAGGCTCATTGTTGACTTCTTTCCCCAACCTGTATAATTGTTTGTTTACGTTTCTCTAAATATTAATATTATGTTAACACGAGGGCCAGAGTTTGTATTCCAATACTTCATCTAACTTTTTCATAAGGCCATGTCCATGTATGATAAATTATTAGCATTTGTGCGTGATCAACACTTCGCTGACATAGCTCCATCCAATTGTCCTGCACATTCACGGACACTTCCATATTTTCCCGCACACTTTTCACTAGCTCAACTTACTAGAAATGTATTTACATATATACCATATAATACACCGAAAATATTTTATCCAAGTGATATATCGCAAGAACTATTTGTGGGTAACTTATATATTATATTTAATGTAGCTATTTAATAGAAAGAGGTGCTTAGATAATATTTCATCTTGTACGATTTATTTCATAATTTCTTTCATTAAATTGTTCTTGTACAGGTTTTAATAGAAATACTTCATTGTCACATGTTGAGTCAGATAGATATTTCGGGCATGTTTGAATACCCGCGCAGATATGTTGCTAATATGCTTTTTGGTACGTATTATGTTGCAGTTAGTATTTTGTTTTGAATGTTTTGTATTCATTTTGTGATATGTTGTGCTAAACTGGACATACCTATTCCAGAACTAGTCTAACATACGTGTATACGTACTTTTGGAATGCTTATCGTTGGTGTACCTTTGTTTCGTCCTGGCATAATTTACGTGTTACCATACTTTGTTCATTTCATCATTTATATGTTTCTTCTAATTTAATTTGAAATTATACGTGATTCATAAGAATTTAGTTGATGTGGTATTTTGGAAGTATATTCCTTGCTGGTGTGGAATTGAGGAATGTTTTAACATTTTAGTTGATTTTGTAAAAAGAAGTAGTTGTGTTTTTAGTACGTTTATTTTAAGTCTGTATTTATGGCAATATTCTTGTCTTATTTTTAGTTGATGTTGTATATTAGTTATTGCTATTGCCAGAGTTGGAGCGTTTTTCTTGATTGCCATATCATCTGTGAACTGTGAACCGAAATCTTTATTAGGAGCATGTTACTGACGTACATGATAAAATGTTGAACCACTCCTCCCTGTGAGAAGCCTGTCTATGGAAGGTTCCTCATCATTAATTCCACATTTTTATCTTTTATAAAGTTGGACAACAAGCGAATAATACCAAACGATATTTCCATCCCCCCTCCTTGGCACAGCGGACTTACAGCGCCAGAAACCGAGTTTCGATACCCACGGTGGGCAGAGCACATATAACCTATTGTGCAGCTTCATGCTTAATTACAAGTAAAGAAAATTCCATTTCATTCATGCGGAACCTAGAAACGTTATTCCATACAATGCCGAATGCTTTATCGATAACGTAGAAGCATGTTACACTGCATTATTTTAAACTAAGCGTCTATTACTGTTTCTACTACTTTTACCAAGTGATCTACAGTTTGTCTATATTTTCGGAAATGCCAAACACTCTTGGATCAAAAATGTACATCCATTTCAGTATATATTGTTGCCGATCAAAGCTTCATAGATAACCAAAACATTGTAAAATAATTCGTGGGGACCATTTTTTTACAATATTTTTTCCTGACCCCATTGAGAAACTGTTTGAAGCATGTGCTTACATTTCGAATGTCTCAAGTTTAAGATGCAAGCAAAATTTTCTTCCTGGAGTTTAAGCACACAGGATATATGTATAGATAGAAAACTGTAAGAGGAAATAGCCAATATATTCAATGTTTTTGGAATCGTTTTATGAGGCGTACAAGCTAGTGAAAAGTAAATGAATCCGGAAAAATTCCAGGCAGGCGGTTAACCTGAATGTATAATAAATTATAAGCTTAATATCACTTAAGTGTTAAGAAAATGGTCGTTTTGTTACGCTTACTTTAAGATATAGTGCATAATGAAAAATAATTATAGTGGAAGAATATATATGTAAATAACTCTTAACCAGTAACGTTTGTAAAACACAACATATATATATATATAATCAAGAAAAGCAAGATCAGTTCTAGGAATATCACCGTGAATTATAAAATTAGGGATGTAAAATAATATTTAAAAACATTCTAACAAAATATTTTTTTCCTTTGAAGCTAAAGTTTTAAATTAAAATTAAATTTCAGAGAATGGAAATTAAAATATATAGAGAACCAACTAAGATACGCTGATTTTAAAAATTAAAATTTTGTTGTTGTTTTATAAATTATCTCATCTAAGTGATTTAAGTGTGATACATGAAAGTTTAAAAATGAACTTCGAAACTTATATTGAAGTTTTATTGCAATAGATATTCCTTTAAAACGATTGTTATTGCATTCACTATGTGTAAAAGGCTTGAAAAATTGCAGGAAGATTATTTTCTAATTCCATAAACATTGAATCCAGAACAACTAAAAATTATCAATATTTGTATACAGATCTTGCAACCGATAGCAACAAAGTCAATAAGATATCAAGCTAAAAACCAATATCAAATTGATCAAACATAAGGTATTCTTAAATTGCGAATAAGTTAAAGTTCTTTTGAGGTTTCGGGTAAAAATTGTTGCGTCTGTTTTATTTTTATTCTTATTCGCTGTTAGAGATAATTTATATTTTACTGCGTTTCGTATTGACTTTCTTTTCGTGAAATAACTCAGATTTTCAATGATGGGCGTCGCTTACTAGAACATTGGTATAATGAGACGTTTTCCGCCATACAAATTAAGAAAAATTCATACAGGATTAAATGTTACATTGTTACGAATAATAAATCAATTTTATACCAAATTATGCAGTTAAAATAGTCTGATGTATCCGTGATATCATTTCATTATCTTAAGTGTATAATACTGGATGGACTGTAATGACGACTTTGTAGTGTGCGAGTACAACTTCACGTCTCAAAGTTAATAATTATTATAAATACAACACCCAAGTTTTCGAAGAAACATTAGGCGTTGGTAAAATGTAATGTTTCTATTTCTTTCTGTAGTTAAGCTACGCCCTTAATGCCTTTAGATATTGAGCTTTTACAAACGATATTTCGTTTTATAATTTTATTGTAATTACATTTTCGATACAATTTTGGACATATGAAGACGTAGTCGATTAAACTCATGTTTTTCACGAGACCATATAACGCTTAAAATTCGTGAATTTGGTCACAAAAAGTAAAACAGACATGATACATGAAAAAGGCTGTTTCATGTAACTTGTTTCAAATATGCTTGAGAAACGTAATGCTGTTCATAATAATACTGGCCTTAAGGTCACAGTATTTAATCCTATGATAATCGCACTGAACATCTTTGGAAGAGTTGGGCTGGTGGTAGACAAAAGAGACAACGAACCTAAAACGTTATCTCTGTGTAGGATAGTTAATGGTATAATTAAAGCTTTTTTAATATCAATTTATCATGTTTTGACGCTGAACTTCATTATTGTTATGATGTTAGACAAAGAAGGTCTGTTCACCAACACATCTCGTACTTTGGAGGCTCTTGCCTCTGTGATCATTTTAGATCTCTTTATATACAATCGCAAGAAAATTGCTCAACTTGAAGAAAATTTGAATGTGCTTTCCAACAACTGGGTGTAGGACGAGATTGGAAAATTTTGAAAGACCTTACAAAGACAGCAAAAGTGTTTGCTATTTGTGGCTGGATATGCATGATAATAATTGGGATCATTGTTGTTTGTCTAGTAGTCCAGTTAGACCAAGAACATTACCTATTCCATCATTATTATGGTCTTCAGCCGAAAACTGCACCAAACATTTCCTCGATACTTGTATGGGTAGACTGGATCACAACAGGGATACTTTCAGTAGGTATTATACTCTTTGGAGTACTATTATACCTTCTTTTTTGTAGTACTATTTCCTTGGCTTTCATTCAGCTAAACAATATGTCTAGTGTGCTAAATATGATCCAAATTGATGCAAGAAATATCCAAAATGTTCGTATTTTACATCAAACCTTAACGAATTTGGTACTTAAAGTTGATGAAATATTTTCTAAAATGACAATGACCTGGTTTGTTCTTCTTGTGATATCCATATCGGGAAATGTGACAGATATCATAACTAAAGACACCAGTCTTTTGACTTCAGTGGATATTATTTATAGAGGATCACGGATTGTATTCTACGTCGTTATCTGTTTTCTAATTTCACCAATCTGTTCCCGTGTTTCCGAAGAAAGCCAAGCATCGCTACAACTTATCACTAGCCTTGCCAATCAACGACCAGTTGAAGACTGGGAATTTCATCTTCAAACTAAGTTACTGATGTCTCAACTCAGTGGACGTGCTATTGGAGTCACGGCCTGGAATTTTTTTATCATTAATCGTGGGCTATTGTTAACGATTATGGGTGCCCTGGGAACGTATTGCGTAGTGGTCATCCAAATGAACCCGAAGACAATGGCGAGTTTGAATAGCTAACTATTTTATACACAAACAAACAAGTAGAATGTACGATTTCCATTAATGTAAAATTATATTTCAATATTTGTTATAATTTATAACATATATATTTATGTATGTAGGCATTGTAATAATATGTTTACATAATTATTTTCAGAATGTCATAGAACATAAAATCCTCTGACGTATAACATTAACAAAAATTTTTAAAGTAACCAGTAGTTAGAAAGAAGCTAGACATTAGAACTTGAACGTTAGAAGACCAAAGATTATACTTGTTACCTGCACCTACTGCATTGTGTGGTAATGAATATACGATACGAAAAACATTTCGTTATTTTGAGTAGTTGATCATTATACGCCGTTGTATTGTGTTATGAAGTACTTCAAATCTAAAACTGGTTGAACTGAATTATGCTGATTTTACATCCATACATACGTTTCTATCTATATGTTGTTTATTTCTAACTGAGCTCTGTCTATTTTACATTTACTTAACATGAAACAGTATTGTTTATTGAGAATTTGTTATACGTGATGAATATAACAACGTAAATTTCTGGTTTTTCGTTAGCCAACAATAGTTAAAATATCCATTTTTTTTTTTTTTTTATAATTTACCAAACGATCTTATGTTATTCGGTGGAAGTCCAATATGAGTTTAAAGATAATTATTTAAACGTATTGTGTTTGTTTTTAATAATTCAAACCTCAATGTTTTATTGTAATATATTCAATGATTCAAGTATTGAATAAACTGACATAAGTTGGCCAAAATACTTTTTGTATGAATCTTGCATTCTATAAATGTCTGGCTGAAAGTTAGTGTAAAATATTTAATACAATTAAATGCGCAACATTGTAGAATAGTGCATAATTAATAAACCATTTAATATATAACCTAGTATGATGTTTATTATTTTTTATAAATTACATAGGCCTGTGATGGTTTTATTGTTTTGACATTTTTACATGTTCTACGTAATTTCTGCACGCTAAACCCGAAAATTATATCTATTTCTTTCCATCACATATAGATTTTTCACAAAACGTTATGTGTACTTTTATATAAGTGAATCATTTTCATTGACATCTGGTCACATATTGTTATGCTTAAAATGTTGACAACTACTGACTATAGATTTCTCTAGACCAATCGCGACGTGAGAATGTTATCGATCGTTCTATAACCCAAACAAAACAAACATAATAATGAAACATATTCATTGTGGTAAACGAAATAATAATTTGACCTAAGTAAGATTTTTTCTTCTCAATTTATAAAAAAAAAAAAAAACCTTACTTTATAGAAAAAAATGAATATTATTTCCAAATTTTGCGTAGCTAAATTATATTTCGTTATTAAATTCGTTATTACAAACAAAACAACTTTTACGAAGCTTAAATTCGCAGGCCTGTGTTATCGTTCAAAAAGTTTTATAAGTCTTCCAGGTTAAAAAAATGATTAAATAAAAGAAAAGCCACTGAAACCAGTAGTCTGTGATTAATTCACAGTGTAAAAAAAACAGAAAAATTAATGCTGCCAACAAAACAAAGTTTCACAAAAAGGGATATTTAGGATTTCTTCGGATGAGTGTCAAACAAATTTTAATTATTTTCTTACAAATGCGTTTTTGTTGTTATTCTTAATGGCGTTTCAGGCAGAAACGCCTAAGGGTTTTTCAGGTGAGTCCAATCAATTTATGAACACTAAAGAACAGTTATTATCATTTTAATCACCTTTAAAAGGCTTCTTTGAAAGAGATGTAACAGAAGTTTACAGTGTAACGTAGGGACAAGGATACGAAAACGGGTAATAGAACTTTGCTTAATGGACTATTTGAATAACTACTAAGTTATTTAAAAATAAATCGACTTACGATTGTTCAGGCTGGAAATCAACTGAAATTATAAACTAATTAAAATGTTTATAGATCCATAAATTTCACTTCTAAATTTGTCGTAAAAACAAACTATATCTCTTTACAACTGTAATGATTGAAATAGTGAAGAATTTCAATCTTTCAAAACAGTTAGTATAGAATATATTAGTCAGATACATTTAGATAAATTCTACATATACGTGCAGGTGTTTTGCATTTAGTTTGTCCACCTGTGGGTGACCAAGTAACTTTAACGATTTACAATGTTAAAAATTTGATGCTCGATTCTCTGCAGTAGACGAAGCATAAATAACCACTTGTTTAGTTTTGCTCTGAAACAACAACAACAGCATGTACTTCGGTTCTTGTTCATTGAATATTACAATTTTGTAAACACGTAATAATGTTTTTTTTTCAAGTTAAAAAATTCATATGCCGCCAAGTATCAAGTGAGATTATATATAACAGCAAAATAAAACTTGGAAAATTTACGAGGTTTCTTGTGATTAAAGTTATTTGAACTGAGTGTCCGTTTTGGATGAAAATGAATAGGCTGGACAAACTTTTAGTTAAACAAGCAAAACTCTTTATTTTCACAAAAGAAAACACGTACTCACGTGCAAAGACAGACAGTTCTTACTCCAAATTGTGCAACATTTAGTCTTGAAGTGTTTTTCTTGCAAAATTTATTGCGTCAACACTAAATGCTAAACGAACTCCAGAATGTTTTCCTTTTGCATAAACTAGGAATGAACTAATGCAAAGAAAGCACCTGGATTCCAAACATCAACTTGTTTTCTTTTTCCAGTGTTACCTCGTGATCTCTGTCCTCTGATAGTGCTGGTTACCTATACAGTCTAATTGGAGTCGAAGTTTGGCAGGTGAAGAAAATTTAATCTCTTACTGGTTTTAACCCAGGCTTAAAATATGCTGAAATATCTAGGTAGAGAACAGATGATTAAGGCGACTAGAATAAGATAATTTTAAATATCTTGGACTACATTATACCACCATGATAATGTGAAATCTAAATAACCGATAATAAAACACACATACAAACACACACGTATGTATATATACCAATATAGATAATAGAATTAATGGTATGCCTGCATTACATAGATATTTCAAAAGCTAGAAACTCATATCAATTTAGTCCTGTGACTAATCCACCGGGGAAGAGGCGAGGCGAGTCCATGTCAAAGAGTGTTACACATACATATACTGATTCGTATGAATTCGGGATTTCTCTCCGATATAAATGTTGTTTATAATAGCCAATAACACTTAATATATAGCATAAAGATATTATTTTGGTTTTGAATTTACGAGAAGAGTAAAAAAAATAAATTGAAAATTTGAAACTGGCTTTTCTAGATTTTTTCAGCAAATTCTATGATGAATTACCCAACAGCAAAGACTTTTCCGTTAGTCTGAAATAAGTATATTACATCGCAATAAAACTGACAATAATATTTAACATTGTTTATTTGCTTTTGAATTTTACGCAAAGCTACACTAGGGCTATCTGCTCTGCCCTTCCCTAATTTTGTAGTTTAAGACTAGAGGGAAGGTAGCTAGTCTTCACAACCCACAGTAAACTTTTGGGCTACTCTTTTACCAATGAACAGTGGGATTGACTGCAACATAATTGCGCTCCCATGACTGAAAAGGCGAGCATGTTTGGTACGACAGGTATTCGAACTGGCGACCCTGAGATTAATAGTCGATCACCCTAACCACCTGGCCATGAAGGGGCTTTATTCGTCATATTCTCCTTTACTAGTTTTCAAAAAGAACAGTAAAAAATATACAACGCTAAAATCATGGGTTCGATCCCCCTCGGTGGACTCAACAGATAGCCCGATGTGGCTTTGCTGTAAGAAAACACACACACACACAGTATATAATAACATTTCAACACGTTCTTCATGTGCTGTACTGGTACTGTTATCAATTAAACCATTTGATCACTATTGGATTGTTATTATTATTTTTCTTAAAAAAAAGAAGCGAGTATGAAGATAAATACAGAAAAAGGTATAAAACAATGAAATAACAATAAAATACAAGTTATATATTTTTGTCAAAAAATAGGAATTCGCACGTGAGTTTGACGCTAGTATCAATTATATCCAAATTATATACATCAATTATCCAAACATTTTAAAAAGAATTAGTATTGGCTTAAGCAGGTTTGACAATTATTGTCCCGTATTATCTAAATAATGCATAAGTAATATATGACGACTCTAAATCACTTATAGATTACAGTCCTACTTACTCTTAGAGACCAATGAAGGATTTCATGATACAATGAACAAATGATAAAAGAATTAACTTACGAATAGCTACACAAACAGCAGTTGTGAAACTTAGCTTCCTGTTTTAAGCCTTGTGTGCACTAGTTGAACTTAGAACTTATAGAAATCTAACAGCAACTGTGACATCTTTCAGCTACAGTACATTACCAAGATAACTGGTCCTGTCAAAATCTCTGCAGCTAATTGGCTTTCGGATAACCCTGATTAAAGACCGTTGTGCTTATTGGGGAGAGTTTAAAGGAGTACTACTATGGTGACTAAAGACGTGGAAGAGTTAATATCGTACAGGTATAAGTAATCTTATTTAGCATTCATAAAAGAAGGGTAAGAGGTGACCAGTCACGGGCCACATTAAATACATGGGGTCCCATGACAAGTATTATAGGTTGGACTGCTAAAACCGAAATGCATAATTAAGTAATACAGTTAAATATTAGTTAATAGCGAGAGTACAAAATGTACAAAATAGTAATTTTAATAGTTATGAAAAATACAAGGTAATGGCAGTTATTTATTCACTAAACAATATATATATATATTATGAAATAACAAGTTCTAAGAACATGCTCGTGAAAGATAACAAAGTAATAGGTTTACATGATACGACTAAAACCAGTGTTGTCATAGTGACATAGCTACAAAGACATGTTTTTTTAATGAGACATTTAAATTTTATTTACTTTTCATATAGTCACGGAATCCATTTGATCCGTGGGGCGCAGAGTAGTTTCACCTATTTACCCTCTAATATGGTCCTTGATTATCTTGTCGACTTTTATAAGATTATCAGAGAGTTCGATAAATTAAAGACTTGATATTTTCTTGTCCTAAAACCTAAAAGTAATAAAAAGAATGGGCCAGAGTTTAAGCCTGAAAGAAACAGACCAGATTCGAATTATAAAATTGTTTTTCTTACAGAGTGTCTACTTTATGAAATTAGTTGCCGTCAAAAGTAATGGATGTCATTATTTGATAAAACAATCTATGAGAGGAATAGATGGTTTCCTGAAAGGATGGGCTTATATTTTTAATTTCCTCAAGCGTGAGTGCGCACAGAGCAGACTCAAAGGATCAAATGATTTCTTGCTGTTCGTAGGTTATGCTATTTTATTACTATTTGAACCTCCACATCCACGTTTTCTAATTTAAAGTTTAAGAAGTTTCGTAAACATAGCTTTCTAATATATTGGAACGTTAAGCCTATGTCTAAGTTAGGTTCAATAAGATGTTAAGATTACAAACATATTTTCAGATAATGTTGTATAAATATTGGTCATCCTGTCGTGTTCTTATCTACACAGTTTCACTCCTCTATAAATTCGTATATTAGTCATATAAATATGTAAGTGTACAAAGAGCCTAGCATAGCCTCAATGTCTTGCCATTGGAGATGGCATTGTAGCTTATTAAAGTTCACCTGTGTATGGAAATAGTATGCAAAAGTAGGCGAGTATTAAGGTTACTCGATCTCTGAAACAAGCACCAGTTCAAGCTTTTGGTTGATTTTTTCCTTAAAGCAACTTTGGAGGTAGGCATACTATAATCTCATTATTGTATGTTGATTATTCACTTTATAAATATTTAAATACTTATATAATTATTAGTCAATAAATTAGAGTATTTCAGGAATTTTATTTTATACATAGAATAAAAAATATTCGTTTCATAAAGTTTTTTTTCCTTTTTTGAATTTCGCGCAAAGCTACTCGAGGGCTATCTGCGCTAGCAGTGTAAAACTAGAGGGAAGGCGGCTAGTCATCACCACCCACCGCCAACACTTAGGATACTCTTTTACCAACAAATAGTGAGATTGACTGTCACATTATAACGCCCTCACGGCTGAAAGGGGGAGCATGTTTGGTGCAACCGGGATTCGAACCCGCCGCGTTCGGATTATGAGTCGAACGCCTCAACACGCTTGGCCATGCCGGGCCTCGGTAAAGGTAAACCTTTGTATTGGCATCTTAAATTACGTATTAAACATTAATTTTCGTAGCTTCACCTACCGAGGACGAATAAAATCTGAGTGTTATGTTATGTGTTTTCCCGTTGTAAGTCTGAAGACGTATAATGCTGAAAGCCGGGTTTCGATACCAGCGGTATTCACAGCACAGATATCTTACTGTGTAGCTGTAAGCTTAACTGCACACATATTGATTGTTGTATAATAGCTATAAGTTTTACATCTTAAAATTATTACTCAGTTAAATATTGCATCTGATTAACGTCAGTTTCAGATATGCTTTTATGCTATCTTATAAGCATTATGCAATTACAGCGCATGCGCATAAAGTTAATAGTATTTCTGAAATATGTACAAAGTATAACGTATAACAAGAAAATATAATGTGTATAAATTGCTCAGAGATGGTGCTTAGTGCAGGCGGTTGTGAAAATTGATTGGAAAGTGGAACTATTTTTTCAGTCATTAGGTGACACAGTATAATATTTGTAGTACTAATATTCTTACGCTACTTCCCTTATACAGAGTACCTCACTTCTTTGTTTGTTTGGAATTTCGCACAAAGCTACTCGAGGACTATCTGCGCTAGCCGTCCCTAATTTAGCAGTGTAAGACGAGAGGGAAGGCAGCTAGTCATCACCACCCACCGCGAACTCTTGGGCTACTCTTTTACCAACGAATAGTGGGATTGACCGAAACATTATAACGCCCCAACGGCTGAAAGAGCGAGCATGTTTGGCGTGAAGGGGATGCGAACCCGTGACCCTCAGATTACGAGTCGCACGCCTTAACACGCTTGGCCATGCCGGGCCTCAGAGTACCTCACTTTCATTTCGAGTATTATGATACCATAGAACTGAATTCTAAGATTACTAAACAGCTACCAACATGTGTAATTGAAAGAAATTTACAGTGTAAAATATATATGAACAAAAGTAACACCCTACAACGCATACCAAAAGGGCGGGGATACAGGGGAATAATCCCCAGACCTCCAGAAGGTCTGTAAGAAAGGGGAGATAGAATAAAATATATTAATAAAATAGTTGATTAAATAACAGAGAGGAATTATAAGTAATAAATATATGTGTTATAAAGATTACCATTCGTTACCTTTTGTTAAAATATGCACTACCATAAGTGAGAAGACAAAGTGTGGTTTACGAGAAAATACTATAACTATTACACACTACGCTATTACCTCGTTATTTCTATTAATTCACCTCACACAAGCTTATAGAAACACCTTCTGTTGCACGTGTAGTTATCAAAAATCAGGTATGAGGAATTTCAATGCTGTGTCCTCGAATTGTGTGATTTTTCAAGACATTTTTGTTAAATCATTGTGTGTAACCCCATGTTTGACTTAACACTAATTTGATGGTCCCAGTAATGCTGTCAATTCGAGCTACAAGTAAAGTTGTCCAGCCTCGTTGTCGTACTTTCTTTCTCATAATTTGTTTGCAATCAATATTAATGTAGAAACGTTATATTATAAACGAAGTGTGACAACCTTCCAATTTGAAGTTTTATGTTATTATGAGAGAGGCACAGGATCGGTTTCATGTGACTTTTCATAAAATATTTCCTTTAAGATGCAATCAATCTTGTAACCGCAACGAAAACCAAGAAATAACTCTTAAATTGCAAATTGTTTTTTCTAGAACAACTGCAGATTGTAGCTTAAAATTACATTTGTTTATCCTGGATAGTTTCTATCTTCTTTTCTACTAAATTACATGGCGAATGCTCAGCAGAATCTACACTCTTACTTTCGTCAGAGGGCAGAGCACACGTCAACATATTTTTTACAGATTTAGATTCAAAATTGAAATGAATCTCATTATTATTGACTTGTATGAAAAGATGTGGTATTAAAACATAGATAAGAAATCAAATGTTTGTATTATATAAGTTTTAATATTTTACTTTGCTGAGACAGTATTTAAATAAAAAGTTTAAAGTCACAGTATGTGACAATCGTGACACAATTTCTCTAAATCTTCTGGCTTTGATAACTTATCGCCACCCAATTTTAAAATACAGTTCAACATAAAATGATAATACTATACTATGGTTATTGTCAAGAGATACATAATTTTCCCAGGCATGAATTTTTTTTTCTATGAAACTATCAAGCAGAATGTGAGATGCAAGTGCTACACTCATCTCTAACTTATTTTATTTCATAACTAGCCAATAAATAAATTTCATGATTTACCTCATCTAATTTATATCCAACAGAAAGAAAAAGTTTTAATCTATGAATGTAGTATAAATTCATGTTTTTTGTTTTTTTTTTCACTATGGTATAAAAGACATATTTCACTCAGTTTGAAAATTTCTGTGGAGCTATTCAGATGGAGTATCTAATGGATTTTAAGGTGTTTATGCAATATTTAGGAACCCAATTAAATTATAATAGTTATTACACATTGTTAGCTTGTTGTTAATTATTATTCTGTTTGATTAGGTGCATTTTAAGATAAATATACTATATTTAGTGTACCAGAAACATTATTATAAAAGTTTAAGGCTTAAATTTCACCGAGGACTGACACTGAACGCGTGCAAATTTGTGCGCCAGCCCCAAATTATGTAATTAAATGTCAAGTTGCACTACTAATTTAAAAACAAACAAACTGTATAACAATACTATGTTAGCTGTTTCAGTATCTAACTGTCATATATGTACATGCACAGTACTTATTAATTGTTGAATTATATTATTAAATTAAACAACTCTGTACAAGAATAGTACACTATCTATTTCAATCATTGGCTACCGTACGTGTATGTACTATTGAAATAACGTTCACATGCTTTCATTCCTCTGAGGTGCCTTCCCAAACAACTTACACATAATTTTTATGTTGACAGCAGAGTGATAATGGTTAGAGCTAGAGTACTGTCTTTCTTCGGTTTGTTTACACTTCAGGTAGTTATTCAACTGGCGTAGGGTAAACACCGAATGTTCACACAAACATGAACTTAATGGCAGTGTGGCAAAGTGTTTCAGTAACACAAATATACTTGATATACACTGAAACACACTTTTAAGCAGTGAGCCAGTATTTGGGGCCTGTCTTAGAGATATACAAATCGACCTTGTCTTCCATCAATATGCCAGGATTTGGCAATCTTTCCCGTAAAAATCTAAGCCTGTCTGATACCGAAGATAGACAACTTTTGTATAAGGATTGATGGCATAAGTTTCTGAATTAATGCTTCTTGCTTTACGTGTGCATCAAAGCTAGGGGGAATATTACTGTTAATGTTGTCAAGAAAAGAGTGGATACTGTTTTCTTAAAGTAATCCTTCACAGAACGATATTACACATTGGGTTGTGGTTGACTTATTCCTATCATACTAATATTAATATTATCGCTGTGTTTTTAAATACAATATAAATAATAATCTACGTTCACTGTTGAACACTGCAAATTTATAGAAGCTTCTTTCAAGTAGTAAAGAGAACGTCGCAAGGTTGTTAAATAAAAAGGATTCCAGTATTTTTAAATAAGTCATAGCATTATTTTATCTTCAACAGCTTTAGCAGCCTAATTGTCATTAAATATTTCAAAATCTATATATACAATAACTTCACATATGTGAATTAAGAATGGGCAACATAAACAGAGCTTTTTCCAGTCTTTAATAGTTTCAACCCAGTGTGTAATGCACACATTGAGTTGTAGAAGACGGGATGGAGCTGCCCCATGCTGGACATCCTTTTGATATATAACTTTTAATAGTTCCCCTTGTTTAGGTGAGGATTTAATCCAAGTAGTTGTTCCTCTAACTCTATCAGTACAATTTTCTATTGGTGGAACTGACGTGAGTTTGTAATAACAAGATTAAGGGAGCGACCTGAGTAATGAGTGTATAAGCCTTACTTCACATACCTATAATTTGTTTATGGACACCAGATTTTTCGACAACTATCCTTGACCACGCAATTTGTTTAAAGATAATCCAATATCAGTCAATATCTTCGTAATTGCACATACAGTATCTGTTTCAATGACCCTCTGTAGCTTAACAAAGCCAATAAATTATTTTCTACTTTCACAGTTCTCATATACAAAGGGGAGATATAATAAAAATGTTCAATGTTGAGAGAAGACATTTCATCAGGAAAAACAGAGTATAGTCCATCTTTTTAAAACTTCATCAATATTTTTTTACTCGAATTGCATCATATTTTATAACATTCTTGATGTCATTTTATGAGCGTAATGATAAATATGTAGTTTTTGTTCTGCCTTCGGATGATAGAAATTAACTTTCAGTATTTTGTAATTTTCAGCTTAATGTTTCAGGAAGGACAGAAAATTATCAGAATTTTTGGGAGAATTTACATTTTCAGTATCGCCACGAAATCCTAAGCCTCGTTTTCCTAAAAATAAAGTGGAATAAAGTTTGATGAAGAATGTGTTTATTCTGAGTTATACGTCACTGAAGGGTACTGTTGGTAATAATATAAATTACACCGGTTGGTGGATGTTCCATGGAAGCCTTCGAAACATCAGCTGTCTACATAAAATTACGATGTTAAACAAGTTTATACTGGTTGCTTAAAGTATCGTTAACTTATAATCAGTTGTTAAGTGACTTGTTGATAAGCACTACTATATCACGTCGACTATGGACTGGAAGAAAGGTACCACAAGAACCACAAAAAAAAAAAAAACGCCATCCACTTTTGGGCTGTATAATAACCATGGATATTTTTCAAGTCAAGTTATTTTAACCTTGCGGTTACATCAACCAGAAATGGTGGTAGGAAAACTTGTTTATGAAGCTAGGAATACTTTTCAACATTTTATCAGTTACTAATAGCTTGACATTTTTCATCAAGACATTTTACTGGTGTCAAGAAGTCGTCAATGTCAATTCATGGCTCAGTGACTACAGAACCAACATGACAAATCTCTGATGAATTCACAATTACTGTAGTGATGATGGTCCGTGAAGAACGAAGTTGTCAGTGATTGAAGCAGTTTGTACATCATCAGTGTCATCACCACAATAATATAATTCAACAGCGTCAGTCTCACAAGCCTCACGTTCATCACCGGCACCAGAGAAATACTGAGACGTTGACAAGGTTGTGTCAGTAACACTGATTATCCTGATATGTTCGTATTCACAGAAACGTTAACCAACCTAAGAACAAATATTCGATGTTCTTCATTTGTAGATAATGAAAAGGTAAGTTAGAACAAAATGTAACTGTTTGTCAGGCTTACTTGAGCTATTAGAACTCCAAACTGCATAATTATTTTAAAATTGCTTAAATAAAACTCTGAAAGAGCATATTTTTATGAATTCGTTACTTCTTCAACATTATACCACATTTATACTTCTATTATTTCACAAATATTAATGTTGTATGTTGCTGTAAGTAATATTAAAAATCATGCATTCATTACGAACACGATCGTGTATTCACTACATCATTAATTAATAGTAGTTTCTTATGTGTGTCTCTAAATACTTTAGCAAGTTCTTACGCAAAATGGGATATTTTGTTCTGACACAATAACTTGTGTTGCATTCAATTTGGGATGAATCTTATTCACTGCTTGATAAAAATAGATTTTACTTCTGAAGAAAACGATTTGAAATTATTCTCAAAACTATTTGAATCCAAGAAAAATATTTTCATTAAGTATTGAATAAGTTACATTCCACATCTAAATAAAACAGAGTACTGGCTCTGAAGAAAACTCAGTTCTTATATATCATTTTCAAAGTACAATAAATCTCAGAGAACAGAACAGAAAAAAGATATTCTGAAAAATATTTAAAAAATTCATATCACTGGATTAAATCATGTTATTTTATTTTTAGTTTTTGTGTTTTTTTAATTTCGCGCAGTTGATCTCAACAGTACCTTCAAATAAAAAGTGATTATTCTTATTGACAAAAATGGTCAAATTAAACAATAAGTTATGTTATTACTTGAGCTGTTGCAGGTTCAAAATAGTTTATAACTCACTTTGTGGTAAATTAATTGTCTCGTTTCAAGTTTGGAGGTTAAGGACTGCACTTTGAAAACAAATAACAACAACACTTAAGTATGCTAAGTATGGAGATAATATGGTACAGGTATTTCTAGTAGAACAATAATCATTACATTAATAATAACAACTAAATGCTGGGCCTCCAAAGCAAATTAAAAGAGAATGCTGAATACAATGTTAAACGTGGAACTACCAAACTTTTACATACCCTGAGCAGTAATATTGCAAATTTCAGAATCATGGAAGATTCAAGACAATTACATGAAAAGATGAATAAAGGTTAAGTTACAGATTGAAGATACATATTTTCAAGAATGAAAAACTCGAAGGCAGTCACTCTATATAATAAAATTACAAAATGCAAATGGCAATATACAGAGAACAAAATACGAATTTTAAAAGTTACTATGAGAAAGTGTTCGAGAATAAATAAATTATTTAAAAAACGAAATATTTAAAATAAAAGTAATGTATAGAAAGTAAATAAACTCCTTAATAATAATATACTCAACTTAGAAAACAAAAGTAGGTATTGTTTTTTTTTATTTCGCGCAAAGCTACTCGAAGGCTATCTGAGCTAACCGTCCCTAATTTAGCAGTGTAAGACTAGAGGGAAAGCAGCTAGTCATCACCACCCACCGCCAACTCTTGGGCTACTCTTTTACCAACGAATAGTGGGATTGATCGTTACATTATAACGCCCCCACGGCTGAAAGGGCGGGCATGTTTGGTGCGATTGGGATTCGATCCCGCGACCCTCGGATTACGAGTCGAATGCCTTAACACGCTTGACCGTGCCAAGCCTAGCAAAAGTAGGAGAAATAATTTAAATGTCTGAGAAACACAAAGAAATTAAGTCACATGTTTAGAAATGACAAAAAAAAGACATTTAAATGTCTGAGAAATACAAAGAAATTAATTCGCTTGTTTAGATACGACAAAGAAAAGACCAGTGAATTGAACTTATTAATGAATGATGTCGACAAAGTGGGAAATGTTTGTTTGTTATTTTCGCGCAAAGCTACACGAGCGCTCTCTGCGCTAGCCGTCCTTAATTTAGCAGTGTAAGACTAGAGGGAAGGCAGCTAGTTTTCACCACTCACCACCAACTCTTGGGCTACTCTTTTACCAACGAATAGTGGGATAGACCGTCACATCATAACGCCCCCACGGCTGAAAGGGCGAGCATGTTTGGTGCGACGGGGATTCGAACCCGCAAACCCTCGGATTAGGAGTCGAGCGCCTTAACCCACCTGGCCATGGAGGGCTAAGTGGAAAATGAAAGTGTCTATAAAATTAATAAGAAATTGGAAGTTAGCAAATCATTTTTAAGTTAGGCCCGGCATGGCCAAGCGTGTTAAGGCGTGCGACTTGTAATTTGAGGGTCGCGAGTTCGCATCCCCGTCGCGCCAAACATGCTCACCATTTCAGCCGTGGGGGCGTTATAATGTTACGGTCAATCCCACTATTCGTTGGTAAAAGAGTAGCCCAAGAGTTGGCGGTGGGTGGTGATAACTAGCTGCCTTATCTCTGGTCTTACACTGCTAAATTATGGACGGTTAGCACATGTAGCCCTCGAGTAGCTTTGTGCGAAATTAAAAAACAAAAAACAAACAATTTTTAAGTTACTAAAATATGATGATAGACAGAAAAGAAAAAGCGGGAAACGAAAGAAAAAAATAAAAGAAAGTTAGGAAAGATTACAAGTTTATAAAGATTGTATTTATGAAACAAACCAGAAAAATAAGAGTTTAAATGAGAAAAATATGAAGTTTAGAAGATAATTAAACTTGGACTTTTAATAGTTTGATAAGCTCATTGTAAGAGATAAGAAGAGCGAAGTTCGAAAGATCTGCTTAGCTAAACAATAAGTTTAAAATATTTCGCTAAAATCTTCGATTTGATTTCTCTTGATGGACTGAATGAAATTAAAACACGTATCGTGCAGCTCTTCGTTAACTATAAACAAATAATTTCTTGCACTAACTTTTTGCCTTGGAATATTGAATATTCAGAAGCCAAACAATGTTAAAATGTAGTTCTAATGTGTATGCCATTATATCCCGACATTTCACGAGTTGTGGTTATACCTGCGTTACTGCTTTGCACATTCTTTTCGCATGAAACATTTGTGTTCTCCGAAATCATTGTTATGCAGAAATTCATTGGTAGAAAACCATGTCTTATATATACATGATGTCACTGATCCTGGAATAAACTATGCGTCATATTATTGAGTAATTTAACATAACAGTATTTATACATACTATTAGTGCGTGTGTGTTTGTGTTTGGGGTCTGTGTGATGACAGGCTTTCATGTTGTGTTTTGGCTTCTTTTACAGTAAAAATGTAGAAAATGTGATACTCTATCAGATGTTAATTTTGTAACTAATTGATATGACATGTATATCTTGAAAACTGCATTAGTGATTGGAGCTGTTTTACGGAAGAATATATATTTAGAATATCGTTTGACTTAACATAGAAATAGTAAGCGTTACATGCTTACGAATTATATATTAAAAAGAAATTATTTTGGAAAACGTTATATTTTGAGAAAATGTGTTATCTTTATTTAAAATAAGACATTTCATACATTATATAAAGGTTAATAATTTGTGACTAAAACTGTATTAATAGGACTTAAGAAAGAAAACAATCGTTGTGAAAGCTGTATCGATAACACCAAAGTGACCACAATTTTAGGTCATGGCCAGATGGTTCAGTCACTTGACTCGTATTTTGAGGGTCTCGGGTTCAAATCCCTCTTATCCCAAAAATGCTCTCCCTTTCAGCCGTGGGAGCGTTATAATGTGACGGTCAATCCTACTATTCGTTGGTAAAAGGGTAGCCCAAGAGTTGGCGGTGGGTGGTGATGACTAGCTGCCTTCCCTGCTTACACTGTCTTACACTGCTAAATTAGGGACGGCTAGCACAGATAGCCCTCGAGTAGCTTGGTGCAAAATTTCAAAAACAAACCCTCTTGTCTTGTACTGCTAAATTAGGGACGGCTAGCGCAGATAGCCCTCGTGTAGCTTTGCGCGAAATTCAAAAAACAAACAAACAAACCGTTTATAAAAATCTGTTTTCGTTTGGATATAACGTAATGTCTTCAGTTAACATGATTCCTGCTTTAAATATCTAGAGTTCGAATGTTTTATAAATAAATGCATTAGGAAAACTATTATTTCTATGACTAAGCAGCTTGTAAGTTAAACTAGCATACGGTAAACTATGTGAAGAACATTTGCACATATTCAGCTACTACAAACTTGATGCAACATAAAATAATAATTTTGACATATTAAAATGTTTTATTTATTAATGAATACAGATTAAGAGAAACGAAATTATAATTCTAAAAGTCGACCATAAAATAGTAGAAATCGAGTTAGAAATGTTTTTGTTGTTGTTGTTTTGTTTTTGACAACGATTATTATGACATCATTGTTGTAACTGGAGATTGGAACACGTCATTTTTTGTTTATCAGAATCCTGGTTTGCTCTTCTCTACCTCAAGTGTTAAAGTTGAGAAACAATCATGGATGTTCAGAAAATTTAATTTATCTTGAACTCGTTCGCGAATGCATTTAATTAGACAACTGAATGGGTTTAAAAGATCTGGTTTACTAGAGAATTTCGCGAACCTCTGAAAACAACAACAATAAAATTGCAAAAGAGTCTGCGCATTCGAGAAAATACATTTTCACTTTCGAACCTTTGATGCTGATGTTTTGTTTGTTTTTTTGAATTTCGCACAAAGCTACTCGAGGGCTATCTGCGCTAGCCGTCCCTAATTTAGCAGTGTAGTAGTAAAGGGAAGGCAGCTAGTCATCACCACTCACCACCAACTCTTGGGATACTCTTTACCAACGAATAATGGGTTATGACCGTCACATTATAACGCCCCCACGGCTGAAAGGGCGAGCATGTTTGGCGCGACAGGGATGCGAACTTGCAACCCTCAGATTACGAGCCGCGCGCCTTAACACGCTTGGCCATGCCGGACCCAATGTCGATGTATTCTGTACGAAACCTCTTTGATACGGAAGTTAAGTTTCTTTTCAACACACTTGGATGGATTTCTCTTCTCATTCTCACAAAACGGCCCATATCGAACTTACGATCCTTCAGGCAGGCGAGGATCTGTAAATCCTGTGCTTAAGCTGGGATCGGTTAATCCATGTCGGAGATCAGGCGGTGAATACAGAATCAGACTAGAGCCCCCCATGTTCTGATGTAGAAGAGAATACTGACTAACATAAATACATTGATATAAAAACCTGCTTTCAATATGATAAGTTGTGAAGAAGAAGTGAATCAAGATTTGAAAAATCTTCGTCGCATTCATTGTTCGAATCGTCGTCGTTTAGATGAAATCGCATCAGCGTATACGTATATGTTGAGCGTAGGTTCGATGAAACGTCTTGTCTGACAGGTTGGTTATTCTAACTGGTCCTTCCTAGTATTCAGCTACGGGCTGTCGAGTGGTTTATTTCCTTGTATTCTAAAGACGACTGGTAATGGGTATTGAAACTCTTATTAAAATAAAGTACAGAACAACGTTTCGAATTTCTTAGGTCATCTTTAGGTTAACAAGGAGGTTTTATTTCCTCCTTGTGGACATTCGGGTCTGTGCCCATTAGATCGATCTCTCGGGACTTCTGCCGACGTACCTTGAGTTTCGTTCTGCTATGTTTGTTTGCATTGTTCTTGTTCATTTAAAAAAAAAGGGTTTGATGTTTGAATCTTTGTTGGCTTTGGATTCGACAATGAATGTCTAGGTTTGCTGGTCGAATTTGGATACTTTGCTCTCTTGTAAGTGTTGAATTGGATGTTTATAGATGACCTGGGTTGAGTTTGTAACTGTTGTTATTGGGTTCCAGGGTGGGGATTTTCCGCTGTGAAATGAAAAAAAGTTAAAAATAACAACCAGTAGTAGCTATGAGTTTTGAAAATTGCTTGGACATTGTAACGACTTTCATGAAATGTGTTGGCTGTCTTGTCTTATTAGACATAATTTTATGTTGTTGTTGTTGTTCTGAATTAAGCACAAAACTACACAATGGGCTATCTGTGCTCTGCCCACCACGGGTATCGAAACATGGTTTTTAGCGTTGTAAGTCCGCAGACATACCGCTGAGTCACTGAGGGTCATAATTCTATGTACAACATGAACTGTAGAACAGATATTTTTCTTGATTGACTTTGAGGGTGGTTACTATTGAGTCCACGTTACGAAAGAAAACCGTGTGAATGTTGACATTGCATTCGGTTAGTTGACATTGTACTGGTGGGTTAGAGTTCCATGGCTGACATATGTATAAGAGGTTTCTTATTTAATCGTTTCATGATTTTTAAGGATAACTTATTACTTTTTTTGAAATGATTTTCATCATTTTCATTTATATATGTTTGACTTCCTGGGTTTGAATTTTGTCTGTATTCTCCACTTGACGACTGTGAATCACAACATAAATCATGTAATTATAAAATCGTTTTACCTATCTTAACCAAGTATAATATAGTTAGCATACACTTATAAGAATAGCACTGGGAGAAGGTAAAAGACAATCAGCTGTCAGCTTATTAACAACAGACGTGTTATTTTGGGGCCCGGCATGGCCAAGCGTGTTAAGGTGTTCGACTCATAATCCGAGGGTCGCGGGTTCGAATTCCGGTCGCATCAAACATGCTCCCCTTTCAGCTGTGGGGATGTTATACTGTGACAGTCAATCCCACTATTCGTTGGTAAAAGAGTAGCCCAAGAGTTGGCGGTGGGTGGTGATGACTAGCTGCCTTTCCTCTAGTCTTACACTGCTAAATTAGGGACGGCTAGCGCAGATAGGCCTCGAGTAGCTTTGCGCGAAATTCAAAAACACAAACTTGTTATTTTAATTCGTATCTATTATTTTATACTTTTTCTGTAAATTCTATGCAAAAATATTTAACACGTTACCGAAAAACCTTTTGTGTAGTGAGTGCATTAAATATAAGAATACTGGTCAAATACTATTAATGTGATCGAAGAGTTGGCGGTGAGTTCTGATGACTAGCTTCGTTTTCTCTGGTCTATTAAATTAACCTTAAAGATAACTATGTACAGAAACGTCTAAATTAATATTTCCAACATATGTGTGGTACCACCTTCACTGGGAGATTACAAAAAACAAAATACAAACATATCGTTTTAAAATAACGAATAAATAGATGGAGTGAGCTCCCCAGTAGCAAAGCGATATGTCTTCGGGCTTATAACGCTAGAAAGCGGTTTTCGTGGTTCACGTGGTGAGCAGAGCGGAGATAGCTCATTGTGTAACTTTATATTTAACTACAAACAAGGATCGAATGATTCTTTGTTTTTTAATTTCGCGCAAAGCTACACAAGGGCTGTCTGCGCTAGCCGTCCCTAATTTAGTAGCGTAAGACTAGAGGAGAGGCAGCTAGTCATCGCCACCCACCGCTAACTCTTGGGCTACTATTTTACCAACGAATAGTGGGATTGACCTTCACTTTGTAACACCTCCACGGCTGAAAGGGCAAGCATATTTGATGTGACAGCGACTCGAACCTGCGACCCTCAGATTACGAATCGAGCGCCTTAAGAAGTCAGCTATCTGAGCTTAAAAACCATTATTTTGTTGAGTTGTCTTATTCTAGCTTAGTGTTTCTCCGAATACTGTCACAATAAAATTAAAGCATTATAATAAGTCTGAATTAGTGCTCTCTTCATGATAGCTGCTGTATATCTTCATTCTTGTGTTAGTGCTTTTTTCAGGATAGCTGCTGTATATCTTCATTCTTGTGTTAGTGCTCTCTTCAGGATAGCTGCTGTATATCTTCATTCTTGTGTTAGTGCTTTTTTCAGGATAGCTGCTGTATATCTTCATTCTTGTGTTAGTGCTCTCTTCATGATAGCTGCTGTATATCTTCATTCTTGTGTTAGTGTTTTTTTCAGGATAGCTGCTGTATATCTTCATTCTTGTGTTAGTGCTCTCTTTAGGATAGATGCTGTATATCTTCATTCTAGTGAAGCATCATTTAAAAAGTGTAGTATTTAAATTGGCTTCTTTTAAAAGATTAAAATATATAATTACACATCTTTAGATATTTGTCTTAAACTTCAAAAAATAAGTTTGTTTAGAACCATTACGTTTACTGAGAAAATTAGTACTCCTAAAATAACATGATTTGTCTTTAGTATCTTTTACTTAATCAATGTTTTATTGCCAGCGGATATGAAATAACATGTTAAATTAACCAACGATCTGGTATGGCCAGGTGGTTAGGGCACTCGATTCGTAACCCGAGGTCCGCTGGTTCGAATCCCTGTCACACCAAACATACTCGTTCTTCAGCTGTGGGGGCGTTATAGTGGGTCGGTCAATCCCACTACTCCTTGGTAAAAGATTAGCCCAAGAGTTGGGGGTGGGTGGTGATGACAAGCTGTCTTCCCTCTAGTCTTACACTGCTAAATTAGGGACGGCTAGCGCAGATAGACCTCGTGTAGCTTTGCGCGAAATTCAAAACAAACCAATTAACCAACAGATCTGTGGTTTATTCTTTTTCGCTCCCCTCAGAAGGTCGATGGGTAGGAGATGATTTGATAAAAGTATATAAATCATGTAATGGTTGACCAAGCATTGTGGAACTATCGGAGAATATGCAAACTAACAAGGTGATAAACTTTTATATAACATAGATAGGTTAAAGTTCATGACTATAACAAAGAAGCATTTTATACACCCCACAAGTTAACTGCAACTTAATCATTCTAGTATCAAAAGGTGAACACATCGCTCCTAAATAATATGAGCATTATATGTTTTTTACACCTTGTTTGTTTATGGTTAAACTTTAAGCTATACAATGGGTTATTTGTGCTGTGCCAGGTAAGGGCATAAAACCCGGTTTTTAACGATATAAATAAGTCCATTAACCTGCCGCTTTGTGACTTGAGGGGGATGGCATTTTTTATGCGTTATCTTTATGTGTTAGTGTTGTCTACACAATGTGTTTCTTGTGTTGTTCTTATCGTAAGTATTGAAATCCAGTTTTTGACTTTATAAGCCTCGAAATTATTAGTGAGTTACCGTGGACCGGTTACCTATAGTTACAGATGAAATTGATGCATTCTTCTTGACTTTTGGGTTATGAATGTTGCTATGGATACTGAAAAGTCGATAATATTCCATCACAGAAAAAAAATGATGCACCTAAAACAAGTGTATTCTATAATTAGATGATAAAAACAGATGAACGTAGGAAATTGATTAGACAAAATTGGTAATAGTTGTAATTCATTTGCTTTGTCTGGTTCACACCATATCAGTCGTTGTTCAAGAAAACTGGTGATATCTGTGTTTTTTCAAAACAAAGCCACATCAGGCTATCTGCTGTGTCCTCTTAATGGAACCGAACCACTGAGTTTAGCGTCACAAATCCGAAAACTTACTGCTGTCCCAGCGGAGGGAAACTGGGATATACATAGCACCTACACCACTGCAATATATCTGTCGTATCCCAGCCGTCCTGGTATTTTGCCAATTGCTTAGCCAGCACTGAATATGATAGACATAGTATAGGTGACATATTATAGCATATTCCCCTTTACTTTCTCTCGTGCGTTCTTAAAATTACGAAATTCACTTTAACTCATAAAGTTTCTTAAAGCAGCTAAGAATGCACAAATAGATACAGTTATAATAACAGCATATTTTGTCTAATTTATCTGTTTTGTTATTATGCACAAAGCCACACAAAGTGCTATGTGTGTTCTTCCCACCACGGGTATCAAAATTCAGTTTCTATAAGTCCGCAAAGATAATACTATGCCACGGAGGACGATGAAACGCTGTTTGCTTTAAAGTCGCGCAGATAGCCCTCGAGTAGCTTTGCGCGAAATTCAAAACAAACAAACGAACAAACAAACTTTAGAGTCGACTGATAATACTTTTAGTTGAAGACTGATTTCCTTCAAATAATTTAATTATGCAAAAGCGCACCTCTGTGATAGCGTTATTGATAATAGATATTTAGAAAGTATCTATAGTTGAAATTTATCACTGAACAGTTAAAAAAACTGAGCATATATATATATATACGCCGATATTATGAGAGTGCATCACACTGAGTTAATGATGGTAGATTTCATGGTAAGCCAGTATAGTGTGGTTAAATTTAGTCTTCTCAATAACGTTAAAAATACAGCGTTTAAACACGTCTGACCTAACGTTCCCTCCAATTCAAAGAATTTTACTCTCTGTGAACGTTTTTAATATTAGTTTTGTGACGCAAGATGAGTATTTACGTCAGACACCCTTGCTCAAGTAATAGATGTTTATCGCTTTCACGTGGCCAACATATATCACGTGCTATAATTGAATGAGCGGTGCAGGGTTGTCTTTTGAGACGGCACCTATTGAGCAAATAGTAAACTATAACATCAAATCATTGGTAGGCCTCTCGTTGTCTCATTTCAGGGTAATTTCTATCATATTTTACTATTTTGGGGGTAATTCCTTTCATGATTACTGCTTTCGGCTTTATAACTTATCCCTGACTAGAACCGTTTCACTGCTGTTTATTTGGACGTTAATTTTGGTCAGTAATATTTTCTTCTATATTATTCCTTTCTAAGCAAATCTTTTCTGTAGTATTATTATCAGCAATTTCTTGGATGGTATTAATTCGTTTAAATGCTATCTTTATTTTATACAATTATTTTAAATGTCGCTTCTTTTTCGATTTATTTATTTTGGCACTGGCTGGTTTGTTTGTGTTAAAGCAAACCTACATTGGGCTATTCATCGTGTCAATTGCAGGGAATCGTAACCAGATTTTGCGTAGTAAGCCCGTAGACTTACCATTGTTTCACGAAGACTAGAATTGTAATGTTTAGAGACTAATTTACTTTTATCTTATAAAATAAAACATTAACTTCTGTTTGTTTCGTTTTGAATTTTGCGCAAAGCGACAAAAACATTAACCAAATTCTTCATACTTTTCAAGATGAAGAAAAGTGTGTTTACTTTCTTATAGTAAAGCCACATCAGTCCATTCGCTGAGCCCATCAAGCAGGAATCGAGCCCCTGATATTAGAGTTGTAAATCCGAAGACTTACTGCTGTACCAGCGAAGGGCTTCATGAGAACAAAAAACAACAACAATATAATTTAGTAGAAAAGAAGATATAAAATGTTATGAAACTATTTAGGATAAACAAATGTAGTTTTAATCTACAATCTGCAATTATTCTGGACAGGACAAAGATACAGCAGCTAAATTTAATACACAGAACAAAGCCATGAAGGGGAAAATTAAGTATGAACATGTGTATTTATATTGTAGAACGTTGCAGAGGTTCATTGCAAGTCTGAATCTATAAAATAAAACTCAGGATATACTCCACTACGAGTAAAAAACAAACTTTAAAAGATTGCTGCAAAATAAAAACAAATTTAATGTCCGAAATAAATGCGTTTTACAAATCCCACTATTCGTTGGTAAAAGAGTAGCCCAAGAGTTGGCGGTGGGTGGTGATAACTAGCTGCCTTCCCTCTAGTCTTACACTGCTAAATTAGGGACGGCTAGCACAGATAGCCCTCGAGCAGCTCTGTGCGAAATTCCAAAACAAACAAACAAACAAACAAAACAAAACTGACCCGACACGGCCATGTGGTTAAGGCACTCAACTCGTAAACCGAGGGTCGCGGGTTCAAATCCCTGTCGTACCAAACATGCTCGCCCTTTCAGGCGTGGGGGCGTTATAATGTTATGGTAAAAGAGTAGCTCAAGAGTTGGCGGTGGGTTATGAAGACTAGCTGCCTTCCCTCTAGTCTTACGCTGCTAAATTAGGGACGGCTAGCGAATGATAGCCCTCGTGTAGCTTTGCGCGAAATTCAAAATATAAAACAATCTAACAAAACTATATATAGTAGATGTCGGGTACATCTCATTAATGTTACATTTGAATATTGTTTGTTTGTAGTTAAGGGCAAAGGTACACAATTGGCTATCTGTCCACCTCGAGGTTTGTAGGGGTAAGTCTGAAGTCATTCCGCTGTTCTATTGCAGGGCTCTTTTTTTCTTTCTTCGAGACTGATAGAAGTATTAACAAAACGCCAAATTTTATGTACTCTACAACCAACTAAAATAAATAACGCAATATTACCTTCAATCGTTCTTCTGGTTTCAACTAATATCATACTGTGATTTATTCTTTTGAAAATAATAAAGGGCACACGTGACTCTACTAAAAATAGTAGCTGAAAGTAGCCGCTACTGGTGACTTCGACTTCTTTACGTACAATCCTTAGAATCACATAAGTGTTTCTGGGATCTGAGTGAGATCTTATAGTCTGCCATTACGTCACGTATCACAGATAACTTTTTGACTTTCGCAAATTCTAAAGAACACATACATATATTTAGTAGATTTCTAAACCTGTAGCGACTTCCTCTGAAAGTATGTCTAACCAACCCAGTTCATCAGTTAAAAAACACTCATCTATTTCCGATACGTCTTGGGATTATGAAGAATGAAATTACTGTAACTATTACCTTATGCGATGTATTAATACATTTTATAAACCTAAATTTCATGAAACAAGTAGTACTACAGATCTACTTTTAATATTATAGATTATCTATATCGATAACAGACACGATTAACAAAATTATTACAATTTGAAAATACTTATATACAGGATACGGTCCATTAACCACAGCGAGTTGGAGCTCCAACTGTGGCTTCTAACGTTCGAAGAGATGGCTCGTATGATTATCATGAGCAACAATAATAGTTTGTAATAGGGTTTGCCCAGAAATTTCACAAACATTCTAATAGAACATCCGTGCAAAAACCACACTTTTTCTTGAAACGACATCTCAGCGGCTAAGACTGTTAAAATATTGATAATTAAAAAACGTTGATTGTTTTTCCATTATTAGTCAAAATTCGTCCATTTGTGTTTTCTTATAGAAAAGCCACATGGAGCTATCTGGTGAGTCCACCAAGGAGAATCGAACCCTTGATTTTAGTGTTGTGAATCCGTATATTTACCTCTATACAAGCGGAAGACGTCCCTTTAGTCTTTTTATTATTATTTTTTCACAAGCCTACAGAAGAAACGGCTATAAATATTTTATTCAAACCTACCAAAAAAAACTTATGCGCAGGTCATAAGGCTACTTTATAAGTTTTTCACCTCTACTGGCCAAGCGTCTCTTCAAAGTCATTCAAACACCTAACTCTACACTAAAAACTGTAAGGTATACTGTGACAAAATCTATTTACAACTATTAAACAAACTTTTGCGGAGGTTGTAGGACTATTTTTAAGTTAATTCTTGAAAGTCGATATTTCCACCCTCTAAAAAAGTTCTCCGCTAACAACGTTAGCTCTTAAAACCATTTAAATACCATTATATTTGTAAGATACGATTCGTTTTATTAGAGTAAAACACTGTATGTATTTATAGCAATGACTCCAGGCTTAATATTATTGGTTATAGTTTTACAAGCCGCTTCAAAGAAAACAGGTACAGATATTTTACTAAAACCTGGATACTAATAATGAATACAGTTTTGAGTACTTTCAAAATTAATTCAAACACCTTCATTTTTTTGTCCTGAATAATTTATCTTAAGTCCTTCACTTCTGCTATTGAAAAATCTGGTGTTCTACTAATAAGTATTATTGATAAATAATTTGTGCAACTTACAGTGTATTAACTGGAAACTTTTACATTGAGTTTTCTCAATTTATCATTTATCATTTCTCGAGTTTTGCTGTTGTACTAGCCTCTACGTGGTTCCCTGGGGCTATTTTATTGAGTTTTCTAACAGTAGACCATTACTACAGTAAATATATTTACTCTTGCGGTTGGTGATTTACTCTAGTAATTTTTGTAGTTCACTTTTTAAACGCGTGTTTGCAAAAAACCTCAAGGACATGGTTCTGTATTTGGTTTGGTTTGTTTGAAATTAAGCACAAAGTTACACAACGATCAATCTGTGTTCTGCCCACCAGGGGTATCAAAACCCGGTTTCTAATGTTGTAAGTCCCTCAATAAATAATAGTTGGGTGAGGAAAAGCCAATGCAGCAGTAAGCTGTTGAAATACATTTAATATTCAACTGAATGTATGCACATGCATGTAGCTTAGAATTTATTCTCCATAAATGGACATAAAAACAAAAAAAAATTCAAAACTGTTAATTTAAGAGGGAGTATAATGATTATCAAAAGTGTATAGGAACAAGTTTAATCTAAAGACAAAAATTATATTTTTAAACCTACAAGTAGGGAGTGTGTTACGTATTGCAATTTCGAATAGTCTGTAACTGAATTAAGTGATCATTTAAATTCAGAAGTTAAAAATATGTCAATATGTGTCTAATGTATGATACTTGTCAACAAGATTGATACGCATAGTTTTCTTTCTAATATGCATAGAGTAATACAATTTACAATAGCGGTTATTTCGTCAATGATGTATTTACAAAAGTTTCACAAATTTACAAACAATATCAGGTCTTTTCTCTGGTCTGGAACCGTCTTGATGTCTTATCGAGAGTTAACGATGAGAAAGTTAATTTCGGCTGATTTAGGTACAATTCACTTAATGGAGAACTAGCTAGCTCTGTGCCGAGTTTTCCACCGATTAAGTCATAAGATGTCTTCCTAAAAATACTAAAGTCTGGTGCGAATCTGCTGAAGTTAAACGGTTTATAATGCTCGAAATTTATAAACGTTCCTGGTCAAATATCAGAAGCTCCCGATTCATAAAGTTTAAACACGGTTATAACTTCCACGCTTTACAGTATAGCAACTGTAGCAAACTAATAATACAATGGCGCGTTGCGTTGGTTAAGTTTACAGGCGTGAGGAGTTTGTTTTGTTTTTCTGAATTTCGAGCAAAGATACACGAGAGCTATCTGCACTAGCCGTCCTTAATTTAGCAGAGGGGAGACAGCTAGTTATCACCACTCACCGCCAACTCTTGGGCTATTCCATTACAATGAATAGTGGGATTGACCGTGACTTTATAACGCCCCCACGGTTGAAAGGGCAAGCATGTTTGGTGTGACGGGGATTCGAACCCGCTACCCTCAGATTATGAGTTGAACACCTTAACCCACCTGGCCAAGTTGGGCAGACGTGAGGAGAATTTCTAGAAATTTAATTTCTACCTGCACAACGGTATAGACGATACACCAGTATTTATGTATACGTTTATATTGTTGATTCTTACACTCGAAAATCCTCTAGAGTTTTAGCAAATATGCGGAAATTTTGCAACACGGTTTTAACAGCATAAGTTACCTACATTTTTAAATACAAATTTAACTTAAACAAACATCAATATTAAAATAGATATATAATAGTAAATGTGTCACAATTCTAAAAAAGTAAACACTACACTGGAAATAGTGTCTACATTATTTTCTCAAACTACAAATCCCTATTTTGACTCCACTAAAATCGACAATTACTGTAAATATGGAGATGCTTATAAAATAAAGGAAAAATAACAAACATATGTGATCATTTAATTATGTAGAAATAATAACATTAAAAAACAACACAATTTTGTAAAACATACAAAACAGTTTATACTTATCAGAGGTTAAAGTTTTTAGACATGCTAATAATTAACTCTGTATTATTTTTAACACTTACCTTGCCTTGCATGTCACACAGTGTATAATTAAATAATCAAGAAATCTGTATGTTGGAAATTTCTTCATCGCAGAGAGACGAAAAGA
Organism: Tachypleus tridentatus; assembly: GCF_004210375.1. Lineage (NCBI taxonomy): Eukaryota > Metazoa > Arthropoda > Merostomata > Xiphosura > Limulidae > Tachypleus > Tachypleus tridentatus. The sequence continues at coordinate 77,927,907 of NC_134834.1, read as the reverse complement.
AAAAAAGTATTAATCATAAATCAATAATTAATATAGAATCATTAATCGATATGAATTCAGCTTGCATTTCTACGCCTTTGAGGGCTTCAGAGTTTAACATTATGTATAACCATTTACAGCACCATTTTACATATTTAGTGTCAGGACCAATAGGAATGCGTAAATCGTAGTTTGTAAGCAAGACTTTAGCCTATCATTAAGAGGTTATCTATCCTATTCCTAAAAATATCATGTGATTTTATGGTGCATTTCAACCTCTGTGTACTAAATTAATACAAGACATTCCCAACATTAATTTTGTCGAAGGATTACCTGAAAATGTTCATGATTACTTACAGTCTTCTCGTTTCAAGTTTGATTATCTTATGAGTGGAAGTGGAGAAAATAAACGAGTGTCTTAAAGTCCTGTATATATAGAAGTCACTTGAATTTATCGGTGTTTTATGTTGTACGGGACCTATATGAGCACCATAGAGAGAGACACAAAATAGTAGTTTAAATTGTCAATACAATATTGTATTCACGAATGTCAGAGACAGATTTCAGTTTAATGCCGTGGTGGGACAAGTCACGCAATGAAGCAACAATATGGTTGCTTTCTCATCGATTTGAAACCGCAAACTCCTGACCAATAATGTTTGAGGAAGATATTATTTCCTGGAGATGAAATTCTGGTGAACGTGCCAAAATAAAATAAAACTATACATAATCGTATCATTGACCTGTGGAGCTGTGATAAACTAGAATAATTTTATATGAAGGATGAACAATATATAAGGAACTAGCATTCAAATGTTTAGTCTCTAGACACGTAGGTGTGTTTTTGTTTGAAGAACTTTTCTTGTGAACGTCTCCGATACAGATCCTCGTTAGTGTGAATGGATGACCCACTGAAGTTAACATGTATCATAGAGGAGTGGAAATATCGATTATCCTTGCTTGTAGAGTGTAGTTAGTTTGCTGAGAAAAACAAACACTGTTGTATTCAGAAAACGGAAAAAGATAACCGATTTGTATAAAAGTATTCTCAAAATTCCTCGTTACAAGTTGTAACTGGATACGTCAGAGTTAATCAAATCTTTTTTCTGTTTCGTAATAAAAAATTGTATATATTGTACTTGCAATCTTACTACATTTATTCAAGATTTGATAAGCGCCTGAACTAAATCAACACGTAAACTAATTAAAAAATTAATGCTGAAGCTGAAAATGAGGCACAGTGAAATGTCTATGGACTTATACTGCTAGAAACCGAGTTTCCACCCCTGTGTTGATCAGAACGCAGGTAGTCCAATTTGCACCTTTGTGCTTAACCACAAACAAAGATAACTAAAAATTAATTTATTGTGTGTATTTGTGAATATGTTTTAAATGTGTTAACAGTAGAAACTTTGATGATATAAGTCTTTATTGAGAGAGTTCACTGCTAACAAAGCATCAATTCAACAGAAAAAATAACTTACTAGTACAAAAGGTGCACTTATACCATTACTTTTAGTAATAATACTTTCATTATTTGGTGGTTTGGCAGGACAGGCTATTAAAGTTGTTCTAATTGAAAAGAACACGGAAGACACGAAACTCATGATTATCTTTATGAATAACTGATACACACAGACTTTATCAACGTAAAGTTTATGAAAGACCGTTTCGTAACTTATTATACTTCAAATATAAATTACGAATTCTGTTCTGCAATATATGTTACCCATGGACGATAAAGTAAAAGCCATAAACCAGCTGCAACAACATCATCCGGCCTTTTATCAACAAGTCATGGAAACCACTAAAATTAAAATAGCATTGCCGAGTCATGAAAGTTTGTAGATCGTGAACAACAAGTTGAAATACTATTAAACTTAATATGTTCCTGTGGGGATCTAACATGGAATTATCGAAGAGAATTTGTGATTAGTGGAAGATCCATCCCGATAAGTAACATAACTTATCTGACCAACAACGTACTACGAAAACAAAAGAATAAGAAATGTAACCCTACTGGATGGAAAAAGTTGAACAACGAAAATCAGATATGAATATTTTGCAAGAAGTTATTGTAAATATAGAGAACATATGCTAAAAGACTCAAACATCCTGTAGCTAAACGTGTTTAGCAGTATGGCATTATTTATTAATTTTTATTGGCTCTTTCTTAGTTCTAGTAATATTAGGTTTTCCAGAATTAAATGTCGTTTTTTTTTAACTGTGAAGTTTGGAAAAGTATAAACCAGTGTTGTAAAACATGTTTTAATCAAAGTAAGCACCATTTCTCTTTTACGCACTATTTGCTTTAACACACTTTTGCCAACGTGTAACAATACTGTTTATGCCCCTAGTGTAGAAATCTGAGTTTCTATGACAATGAAATCCCTGAAAGCTTTTCTGCAACTGCCTGATTTTAAATCGTTCATAGTACAAAAAGCTGTCAAAGTGCTTGAAAACACGAAAATCTGTAGAGGAGAAGCCTGGGGAATAAGGTGGATGTGGCAAAACCTCGATTCCTAATTCGTTCAATTTTTTGGAGAGTCATCCTTCACAGGTCTCATAACGCTGACTTTGTTGCTCTTCAATCAGCTCATGCGGAACCCACTTATACAACTTTTTCGTCTTCCCAATCACACTCAAGTAGATGGCAATGCTTGATTTGCTTTTGCCTAGCTTTTCTGCAAGCTCATATACTGTTGTGCAAGGGTCTGCCTTAACTGCTTTTCTTAATGTGTTTTCATCTAAGGATGGCTTCCTTCCACGACCTTCTTGGTCTTCAAGACTTTCATCTCCATTTTGAAACCTTTGGAACCAACGCTGGATCGTACGTTCAGTAACAGATCCATGGCCGGATGTTTGGTTGATGTTCCGTGTCGTTTCGGTAGCTTTTCGTCCAAGTTTGAAGTCGTAGAGGAAAATCATACGAAAGTTCTTTTTGTTCATGGTACCTTGAAGGTTGCGAAACTTACTCTGAGTATTGTTGAAACAACAGATAATTAAGACATCTTGTAAGCGACAAACGTTGGATTAAACCAACTAACCAACCAACAATAAGTTACTCAGTATTCAGCTTCTAAATGTAATCGTGAGAATTCCAACATTTATTTCTGGACAACCTAACACTTGTATTCGCTTTCCAAAGTTCCTTGGTGCATGTTTATGTATAAATGAGTCAATACTGTGTTGTAAAAGTATATGTTAAGGTATAAACGAGACCATACTGTGTTGTAAAAGTATATGTTAAGTATGGCTTGTTACTCTTATAACCACCATAAAATATGTTTCTATTCGTGATTTATCATCGAAAACTATTATTTCTTGTGGAGAATGGACTGTTAGTTCTGCATATATCACAAAAATCTGTTTCTATTCATGATTTATCATTAAAAGGTGCCTTTTCTAGTAGAAAATGGATTGCTATACCAGCAGGCACTATAAATTCTGTTTCTGTTTCTCTTCATTATTTTATTATTAAAACCAAATATTTCTAGTATTATGTACGTTTTGACATATAAGTTACTCAATATTCAGCTTCTAAATGTCATCGTGAGAATTCCGATATTTATTTCTGGACAACCTAATATTAAAAATTAGCTTCCCCTGTTGTAAAGACCAATTATTACTACTCTTAGAGACAATGTTAATGGTAAATTAAATTTAAAAAAAATTGTTGGTATAACTTAATCAAACATAGTAAGTAATGTTCTAATCTTGATAAAGCATTACAATATATTTGTTATAATTTTACATATCTTTCTACTTATAATACGGTGCTGCTTTTATGTGGATCTGTGAAAGTCATAAGTAAATCCACCACTCTAAAACAAGTCAGGATACATACACTACCCACACCAGTGAGATATAAATTTCCAAGAAACATACTGGTCGTTTCAGGGATCGATGAACAATAGCAGGCTGATAAGTCACTATAACAAGGGGTTTAAGTATTTACTAACATGCTCGACGTGTTTTCTAAATACACATGGGTTCTTTAGCTCAAAGATAAAAAAGACGCGACCCTCGTCAAAACTTTTAAACAGAATTTGAAACAAGACTAAAGACTAAATTTCAAACAGATGCTGGAACTGAATTTACTCGTCGTCTATTTCAAGGTACAAGACTTTTACTTCTTTACTGTACCCAATGAACAGTCTGCAGTGGAAAGATTTAATTGTGCTCTTAAAACTAGAGTGTGGCACTGTTGAACTCAGGAACACATCTCTGTACTGAAACGACTGGTCTTTGCAGTATTAAAATAAGACTAATAGACGTTAATCACACTAATCAGTTTGTAGTTTAGAAAACATTTTACAAACCAACCACAAAAGTAAAATTTCGATTGAACGTAGGCGCTCAAGTACGAATTATTAAAGTAAAACATCAACTTAATAAAGGTTGAATGCTGAATGGACAAATGCAACTTTTACGATTTACAAGAGATATCAAAGAAATCCTCTTGTGAATAAAGGATAAAATAAATTTTATGAATCAGAATTATAATGTATTATCAAGTATCAAGTCTCCAATCATCTGTCTATGCTGTGGAATTAATAATGCATTTACGATAAATGGGTAAAAACAAACAGTATTTTGTAAAATGGAAATGTTAAACTGAGAACCTAATAGCTGAATTCTTCAAACTAATCTGAATCGCCTGCCATTATAAAAGTGATAAACATAACTCTACCATCCGTTATTTGGCATAGATTAACTATATGTGACATTAACTATTAATAGTTTTTGTACCATTTTGCCAGCAATACCCTGATAAGCATGACCCAGCAAGACCAGGTGGTTAAGACGCTCGACTCCCAATATGAAGGTGGCGGGTTCGAGTCCCCATCCTATCACATAAGCCAAGGTGACGGTCACTCCAACTATTGGTAAAAAAGATACCCAAAAGATACACTGCTAAAGCAAGGAGAGCTAGCACAGATAAACTTCATGCAGCTTTACACGAAATTTAAACAAACAAACCAACCCTGATAAACGATATCATTTATCTTTCGTGATTAATTAACGTTGAGGGTTCATGGGAAGTAGCCATGGCAAAACAATATAGCTAGCATAACATACCTGGTGGTACAGGATGGATCTTTTAGCTAACTAGTACTTAAGGTCCCAACAAAATCATTTATTATATTAAACCAGGTTATTACTACTTGGACTTAGTAGTGTACACTGTAAATGGTCTCGCCTATGCTGAATTCCAGTTCATTTTAGAACCTGATAAACATCATAACTGATGTATAAGAAGCTGTGAACACTACATAAATGTATTTAATACTCTCACACGATTTGTGTGCACAGAAAGATTGAAGGGGTATTTGGCATCACTCAACTACTTGACTTGCAGAAAAACAACAGTACATTGTCAGTCTGGATCCAAATATTAAATATGGATCTGTGCTTATATTGGATGAAATGAGAATGTTTTGATCCGTTGTGACTGCTTCCACCTAACCTCAACATGAGAAGATTCATGAAGTTTAACTGTTGGACATGGACTTAAAATTAAAAAGCAGTGTAAAACCACATTCATCTATGTGTGTGGGCAATATTGTATATATTATGTTTATTAGAATTATAGACATGACAAGAAGGAAAACTGTTAAGAAACTTAACTGTGGTAAGAATATTAAAGATATGTTTATTCAAAATTTTGTGTCAAACCGTTCTGATGCAAATGTTCCTTTCATATATTTATCATCATCTGTAGAATAAATGGTGGGTTATTGTTGTAAATCAATTACGAATTAATTTCGTAATTCTGTAAACTAGTAAAAACTATAAGTTTTCATTAGAAAACAAAAATATGTGCGTTTCTAAAAATTGAATGTTCAAAACAACCTTTGTCTTCATGGGCTTAAGCAACCAAATATAAACAATATATTGATTATAAAAACAACAGTATAAGTGTAATGTTGTCAAGAACTCGTTTATCATTATGCTAAAATAATACGCGAAAAACAATTAGCAAAATTATCGTCTCGCTCAAATATTATCATGTGGAAGCGAAAAACATTAATGTTGAAGATATAATCATGTGACGTCATCACTGCCAGACAACTTTAGTCACTCAAAAAATAACTTAATAAGTAAATAATGTTGATTAAATAATCATATCATGTCATCCTTCTCCTAGTAACGCGTACTATGGTGATGATGACAACGTAATCATATGACGTCAGCTCTTTCCTAGCAACTGGCCTCTACCAACTCGCCCTCTAGTGACAGACAACTTTCCTGTCGCAAATGGCCCACTAACTACTATACTGGTATCCAAAACATAATGGTACGATTAACGTTAAAATTTTATAGGATTAGATTTGTATTTTGCCATATAGAGGGTAAAATATTCATAGTTAGGAAATACATTCGGTAATTGGTATGGTTTTGAATAATGCAGTCTACACATATATTTATTAATAATATAAGTATGGAGTGATATTTTATTCCGTATACTAAATATATTTCATTTTCTCTTGTCAACAACGAAACATCAGGGTCACAAACACGTTCTAGGAATTACTTACTTCCTCAGCTTCCATTGGCAAAAGAAACAAGTAAACGTTTTTCTTATGCAGAGTCATCCGATCGATAAGTAATAAACTTATGGGCTTATAACACCAGAATTCGTGGTGCGATTGTAAATATTTTAGTTCAGCAACTTATGATGATCTACATGCCAGTCAGTTATGATACAATCTTATTCTGTTAGGCCTAAAATAACTAGTGCTTGAAATTCTGTTAAAATTTATTTCACTCTGAGACATACAAACCATTTTACATTTATTGATGTTTGAAGCTCACACTCACTTAATGTTGTAGTTTCAATGTTGTTCTCACCGTAACAAAGCAACGTATTTCTTATTTTTAAGCACGAGTAATTTCGATAATCCTATAAAAATCTAAGAACAACATATACGTAATGCAGACACATATACCTGTAGATATAAATATGTGTTTTTTTTTCATATTTATGTTCTATAACGTCAGTAAGTTTTAAAGCGCTTACCTAAAACACGCAGCTGCAGCTGTTTCCCTTTCTCTTTTATATCTGTGATATAGCTAGGCCAATCAGAAGTAAGCAAACCGTTTATCTACAAGTTGCTAGTCGTCACTCGTCACAAGACCAGTTGGTGAGGTTGCGATTACTGTCGTGAGGTGTAGTTCGTGTTGTTCCGTGTTTGTGGGTAGTAACTAATACGTACGGTTGTTGTTAGTTTGGAACTTTACGAAATCTCTCAGAACAAACAAAGTAATCCTACGTTTTCGTAACTTTTACGCGTGCTGCCAATTTAGGTTTAGAACTTTAACCGTATCTATTTAGAATGCAGTGTTATGTTTTTACTTTAACATATTGATTGTATTTGATTGTCTGTTTGCTCTAGTCGAATTAAACGAAATTCTATTCATGTTATAGTAAAGTGGGAAACTTTAAACTTCATTTTAAAAGCAATAATTTATGGTAGATATGACTCCTCTGATACAAAACGAAATGGGGAGGCCTACTTTATCGGATATGGAATCTACAAATGGAAATAACAGTACTACCACCGCCAATAAAATGAAGTGTGTGTTGGTAGGTGATGGAGCAGTAGGGAAAACAAGCCTTATAGTAAGCTACACCACTAATGGCTATCCAACAGAATACGTCCCAACAGCGTTTGACAATTATTCTGGTATGTTTTACAACGACACTTTCTCATAATACACTTATCGATTATATCATGTAAGTTTTGTTGAAATAATTTAATATCTTATTGGAAATGTACATATTTATTTCTTTGTAATTTCACTTTCGCATAAATTATTATTTTAAAAATATTTTGTTTCTTTGAAACATATATAGTTTTAATTATGTGTGCTATGCTTCAGTGTGTTGTTCAATCATTGTTCATCATTATTATAATGTTTCATTGGTGTAGGTTATTATTTATAATATATCCCCCCCAATGGCACAGTGTTATGTGTGCGGACTCGCCCCACTAGAAATTAGGTTTCGAAACCTATGGTGGGCAGAGTACAGATATCCCATTGTGTAGCTTTGTGCTTAATTTGAATTAATTAATATTAGATCTGTAATTTTCTTTCCTGAATAATAACATCTTATGTTAATCGATAACACAGAAGAAAACATTTAGCTTTTGGAAGCCAGCTTCTAAATATGAAATGAGGTATATGACTATAATATAGAAGTAAGAAAGTTATTACCAAAGTTGTGCGGTGTAGTGTTGTTTTTTAGCCTTTAAATATATGTATATATTATGTGTGTGTATTCTCATTAAAAAGGACCAGTGTCCATTTTCTCTCTGTTTTAGTTACACAGGCATAGTATAAAGAGAATATAATTTTACGTGGAATAAATTACCTGATTTTCTGATCCAGAAAGAAAGGTAATTGTGTTTGATTAAAATACTGTATGAGTACAAATTAACAGAAATGTTTTACATGAGTACAGATTAACAGAAATATTTTTATGAGTACAGCTTAATATAAATGATTTTATGAGTACAGATTAACAGAATTATTAGCCCCACCCAAGAAACTTAAGTGAATACTTCACACGGAACAACACCTAAGCAAACTTCTAAATACAATAAAATCTCGTAATTTATTATTACTCGAATTCGGTTGACCGACATTGTTGTGCGAATACTGATAACAAAAATATAGAGAGGACGCTTTATTTATTTATTTATTTTGTAGTTAAGAGCAAAACTACACAATGGGTTATCTGAGCTTTGCCCACCATCAAAACCCGGTTTGTAGAGTTTTTAAGTCCGCATATATACTGCTGTGCCACCGAAAGGGGGCGTTTTATTTAAAATCAGTGACAAGATAATTAAAACAAGTTACTGTGTATATAAGTGAAAACCCTTATTTGAAATACATTTTAAATTATATTTTATTCAAGATTTTCTCATTATTCTTTAGATTACAAAAAAAATGTAATTCAGAGATTCAATTCATAGAACTTAATGAAAAAGCTTAAATGAATTATAAAATTAATCAACTTTAAAATATTAGTAATGTTAAATTTTAGGCGTTTATAGCGGTTTGAAGTCGGGGTTTGAGGCTGGTAAGAGAGCTTAGTATCATTCTGGTTAAAGTCTGCCTTCTTGCTAAATGAACTAATTTAACCTATATCAATATGACTGAGGTGCTTGCAATCCTAAGAGTAAGGTCTAGAATATATGTATAAGACATATGCTTATTGAAACAAAAAGAAACACATAAATATCAATTTATTCAACAACAATTTTATTATAGATTTATTAATCTAGTAAAACAGAAAGCTTAAACTGAAGAGTAAAATCAGTCGAGTGAAATAATTACAGATGTTAGTTTACATTTATACATTAAGTACAGTCGTTTTCTCATAAACAATACACATATACAGAACTTTGATCATACCACATTCAAATGTGAGATACTATTTGTTATTAAACAACACGTAGAGTACTATTAAACAAATACACATGTTCATAGCTATTTGTTATTTCTCATTTGAGCTTTGATTTTGAAAGAAAAATTATTATCTTTCACAAAAGAAACTGTGTACTAGGTTTGCACTGCAAATAATATTAATTCTATAAACGTGGAGTGCCTTTTAGGGGCAACGGCCCACGAATAATGAATTCTCGGATTCATAGTCCGAGCACGTTAACTACAGGCTACGCCTAGCCCCCGAAGTAAGAACATCACTGTCACCCTAAAGATAGTTTAGCCTTGTAGTTTCATTTGGTAGAATGAAACATGTACTCTCCGTTACCCCTGGCAATGACATCTGTTGAACTTCTGGAATCATTCACAAACTCATGTCAGAAACAACTGCTCTGCCCAACACAATTCTAAGCTGTTTCCAACGATTAAATAGCATTTTAGAAAAAAACTTATTTTAGGCCCCCACCCCAAAGCCCACTGGAGGTTTAATCTTGTTGATCGGAATCTTGCGAGGATAATGGACTTTTGGGTTTTTATTATATCTAAGTCCCAAGGCTGAATCTTACTTGTTAGATGGAATAAATAAAAATTCAGCTCGTCCCCGAACAAGAAGAGAGTAGAAACAGTTGTCTATAATACATACAATATTTTTTTTCATAAATCAATCTTTTTTTTCTTTTTTCATGCTTCTGCACTAATTTTATAAAATATCATCTTTGCATTTAGGCTGTTTTTTTATCAAACGGAATATTTTTTTAAGTGGTTGGTTTTACTGAAGTTATGTTTATTAAACGAACAAAGAGAAGTTTTCTGATCCATTTATGTTCGCATACATCAACATAACTACCCTAAGTGTACTTTTATATCCACCTGCACAAGTATTGCCCATAAATGTTGAAGAAGCTGATGAAATAGACCAATTTAATCTGGATTAAGCATATATTTTGGTTTGCATTTATTCATCATCACGTGAAATCTGTTAGTCAGCCAAAGCTGTGCTGGTACAGCTACGCCTTGTTTACAAAATTTGTGAAACGCTATATGTTTTCATATTTTGATTCGTAAACTCTATAGGCGACTCCGTCCTAACGGATGGAATTGTGGCAACCTGATATCACCTAAGTCTAATTAGTAATTTTAAAACAAATTAAATACTAATTACTACCTTGTTTTTATCTTATGTTTCGGCTGATAATCTGTTACCCGTTTTCAGACAAGTCCTTAGAGGACTTTTTGTGTGTAATGCTAGTAGCTGAGCTTCAATCCTGTTTTTTCTTCAAGAGCGTATCTGGGTTTTGATAACTTCTGTCAAAGGTTGACTGAATATGTTAGAGTGGGTGTAGAAAGCGTTTCAACTCTTTTTTATATTGTTTGTTTTTTGAATTTCATTCAAAGCTATACAGGGCTATCTGCGCTAGCCGTCCCTAATTTAACAGCATAAGACTAGAGGGAAGGCAGCTAGTTATCACCACTCACCGCCAACTCTTGGGTTACTCTTTTGCCAAAGGAATAGTGGGATTGACCGTGAGAAAATAACGCTCACATGGTTGAAAGGGTAAGCATGATTGGTGTGACCGGGAAGCGAACCTGCAACCCTCAGATTATGAGTCGAGTGCTTTAATCACATGTCCATGCTGAGCTATTGTTCATATACTATTATTTCATTGTTAAGATTAATGAGTTGGAGTACAGATTGTAACCCCAAGATATTTATGTCATTTGCTGTTCTGTCAACTAAATAGCACGTGGGAGGTGTTGTTCAGTATTTTACATTCTTTTGTTAAGCAGTTATAAATTGAGGAAGGTTGTTCTTGGACCTAAGGACGTCTGTTCAGACCGTGGTTCTCAGTTTGAAAACACACTACTATACGATGCTTTAAACCGTTTCATTTGTCTAGTACTGTAGTCAAGATTGGCAAGGTGAAACAAGGTGTTTTTGCTCTACTGAGAAACTACTGCTTGTGGGAATTTACTGTATCGAAACTTCTCTGATTTGTAAACGTAAGGGTGGTGCAGTGGGAACCTCGTGATTGACACTTTGTAAGGGCGGGGAAGGAAGACAGTTATATTCAGTTGCGAATTATAAGACTGAGTTTCTGCCGTAATCAGTGTTACCGAAGTTATTAATATAAAAAAACAACCTTATCTGGTTTCCAACCAAATAACATACGACTCTTATGTATACTAATTATTTATTAGTATTATTAAAAAGGACCAGGACGGTATTTTTTTGTATGATCTCATAAAATTATTAATGTTACATCTAGTAAAAAAGAAAGCTTAAACTAACGAATAGAATCAATCAAGTAAAATAATAACAAATGTCAGTTTATATTTATACATTTAATATAGTCGTTTTCTCATAAACAATACACATATACAGAACTGTATTAGTACAGTACTGATTTTAGTCAGTAGTGTTACTAAGGTTAATCATATACAGAAAAGAGTTGTTTTGTATCAACTCGTTGTCAAGGTTGTACCTTTCCCCAACTGTTGGTACAAGTGTTACCTGACATTATATTTTTAATACACGTTGTTGTGTGAATTAAAACACAGTACTTGGAACTAAACATTTTCAAACATTTTTGAATAACCAAAGGTGATGTTGCACAAAACAAAATTGAAGTCTTAGGTTTACGTTTTATATGAACTGAAATCGTAGTGTTTACATTTTGTGTGAACTGAAATTGAAGTGTTTACATTTTGTATGAACTGAAGTCGTAGCGTTTACATTTTGTATGAACTGAAGTCGTAGCGTTTACATTTTGTATGAACTGAAGTCGTAGCGTTTACATTTTATATGAACTGAAGTTGTAGTGTTTACATTCTGTATGAATTGAAGTCCTTGTAGTAACATAGTAACAGCTGCAAGAAATAGATGCAAATTGCAAAATAACATGTGATAGTTCAGCCTGTACTTTTAAATGACACGTACTTTAGGAGAAACATATTGTACTGTTGTTATAAGAGTTGCATGTTAGAATATCTGAGGTTCTTTTGTAGCAAGCAAATTAAATTTTATTATAGTCAAGAATATTTTATGAAAGGAATTTTGAATCTACATGACTTGATGCAATATTTTGTGTTTTTTTATTTGTAGATAGTAATATAAAAATTATAAGTTGTAATGAAATTCCACTGTTTTATTTTTGAAAAATCAAAATCTAGTGGTAGTGACAGTCGACAATCAACCAATCAGATTGCAGCTATGTGACACTGCTGGTCAGGTAAGACGCTTCTCTTTCTTATGTAATTAAAATTTTGAAAGCCAGATAGGTTAAAACATCGAGAATAAATTATGATTTAAATCGTTTTGCGTCAAATTTAGTAATTTTTTAAAGAAATTCTTTAAATATATGTTATATTGTAAATTTGATAAAAACTGTCGTTAATTTTTCCTACCTATGTGAAATTTACCTTTTTAATAGCATGTACTTGGAACAACGAATAATATCGCTATAGTTAGAGATGGTTCCAGACGACCAATCAAAACTTTATTCAAACGATCTTTTTTTTTTTTTTTTTTTGCATTCCTTGGTTGTGGATTGATATGAATGAGCCCATTATTACATTCCAAAACGTGTTCAGATAAACTAAAATTTATCTATATCGTGACATTGCTGAGTTCCTGGAAATGTGGTTGGTAGTTTTCAGTATCAGAGATAATGTGTTTTTTTAACATTATATTGAGAACAAGAAACAAGAGACAACGTCAAGAAGGAAAACTTGAACTTTAACTTCCATACTGATCTATTCCAATCGAGGCTCTGTTAACAATGCAATATGAGATCATTAGTCAAAGATACATTAACCGTCCCTAGTTTTGATATGATAAACCAGAGCGAAAGCAACTAGTCAACAGCACCCACCGTAAACTAATCTACTCTAACAGAATAGTTGGAGTTTACTGTCACTCTTGTAACGCACCCATGCTCCCAAAGTACAAAACGAGGTTTTTCGGGCAGAGGAACGTGAACCAAGGGCACTCCAGTTCACAGTCCAGCACGCTATCCATCCGGCCACGCTTGTCCTGAATGATAATTATAACGATGAATACACCTATGATTATTAATAGTTACGTGAACTTCAGATTTATATGATATTTTCAGGTAGCACTCTTAGCCTCAAAGAGATGTTTTTTTTAAATAATAGACTGTAACTTTTTTTTCAACGGTGATATGCAAATTACTGAGTAAAATTAACCTCTGGAACAAAAATGGTTGTATCTTGAAACACGTTGTAAAATAAATCCCAGTTTGTTTTTCTATGTGTTGTAATAAAAAATTAAAATTATTTTATATCATACGATGCCATGTTTTAACCCCTTATGTTAGGAAAGCTGAAGTAATTTGTCTAAATCATCAAATAAAGGAAGGTTAAGTAAGTACACAGGAAGATAAATATTATTACTTGTAAAACTGGTTGTAAAATTCTGCTCTTTCATCGTTTTCCGAGCTATGAACTTTATAACGAACTTTATGTATTTAATATATGTATAGGCACAATGACGGCGCTACAGGGGCATTTGCCCACCCCAAATTTTTTTGCCCTTCTAGTTTACCCCTACCACACAAAGTAATAAAACAACCTTATACACATAGAGAAAATATAATGGGCATAATAAAAAATACGTTCGCATGCCTACTACTTTCTTACGAGATATTTTTTTCTTGTATGGTAAAGTCAACCAGATATATCTTACAATGATAGGTATTGTCTTTAACACTACATTTTTATACTAATGGTACTATTGTACCAAATAATTATTAATTTAATTGAACAATGCTCAAAAGGACATTATTCATCAACCCACTCATTGTTAGATTAGCTAGAATGATCAAAAACCTTCTGATCCTTTCCAAGCATTTTTTCTCGCCTTCAAAACTCAATACAAGGTAATTTTTTTGAAACCCAATGTTAGCTTAATGTAATTTAACATGATAAAATTTGGAAGGAATAACGAAATCCTTCAAAATTACACTTTGGTTTTGAATATCTTGTTTTGCCCCCCTGCTTCCCCCAAAAAAAAGAAAAAAATTGTGCTTGTGCCGCCATTATATATTAACAAATATAAATAGCTTGAATGTTTAAATGACAGTGTTACACTGTGGAAACAATTAGCTTAAGATTACAGGGCTTAAAACTAAGCCTGTATGAATAGTTTGCTTTCTTAAATGGCATTATAGTTTTTCTGGTTTCGATACACATATACTAGGGTTCAGTATATTATAACTAGATATTAAGATTTTAGTCAGTAACAATAATACAATAATATTTTACATTAGCCAGGATGTGTTAAATAAATTGGAGTAATTAGAGATTTAAACTTTTATTGGAAAGAACACATTAAAGCAACAAAAATTTTCGAAAAAGTTTCCGGTAAGATTTTATTATTCAAGAAAAGGTATCTTAATGAAATGAGTATTTTTCTATAAAAGTTCTTTTATCTGAGGTGTAGAGGTCGTGGTTCTGTATCTTAATGAAATGAGTATTTTTCTATAAAAGTTCCTTTATCTGAGGTGTAGAGGTCGTGGTTCTGTATCTTAATGAAATGAGTATAAAAGTTCCTTTATCTGAGGTGTAGAGGTCGTGGTTCTGTATCTTAATGAAATGAGTATTTTTCTATAAAAGTTCCTTTATCTGAGGTGCAGAGGTCGTGGTTCTGTATCTTAATGAAATGAGTATTTTTCTATAAAAGTTCCTTTATCTGAGGTGTAGAGGTCGTGGTTCTGTATCTTAATGAAATGAGTATTTTTCTATAAAAGTTCCTTTATCTGAGGTGTAGAGGTCGTGGTTCTGTATCTTAATGAAATGAGTATTTTTCTATAAAAGTTCCTTTATCTGAGGTGTAGAGGTCGTGGTTCTGTATCTTAATGAAAAGTTCTATAAAAGTTCTTTATCTGAGGTGTAGAGGTCGTGGTTCTGTATCTTAATGAAATGAGTATTTTTCTATAAAAGTTCCTTTATCTGAGGTGTAGAGGTCGTGGTTCTGTATCTTTATGAAATGAGTATAAAAGTTCCTTTATCTGAGGTGTAGAGGTCGTGGTTCTGTATCTTAATGAAATGAGTATTTTTCTATAAAAGTTCCTTTATCTGAGGTGTAGAGGTCGTGGTTCTGTATCTTAATGAAATGAGTATTTTTCTATAAAAGTTCTTTTATCTGAGGTGTAGAGGTCGTGGTTCTGTATCTTAATGAAATGAGTATTTTCTATAAAAGTTCCTTTATCTGAGGTGTAGAGGTCGTGGTTCTGTATCTTAATGAAATGAGTATTTTTCTATAAAAGTTCTTTTATCTGAGGTGTAGAGGTCGTGGTTCTGTATCTTAATGAAATGAGTATTTTCTATAAAAGTTCCTTTATTTGAGGTGTAGAGGTCGTGGTTCTGTATCTTAATGAAATGAGTATTTTTCTATAAAAGTTCTTTTATCTGAGGTGTAGAGGTCGTGGTTCTGTATCTTAATGAAATGAGTATTTTTCTATAAAAGTTCCTTTATCTGAGGTGTAGAGGTCGTGGTTCTGTATCTTAATGAAATGAGTATTTTTCTATAAAGTTCTTTTATCTGAGGTGTAGAGGTCGTGGTTCTGTATCTTAATGAAATGAGTATTTTTCTATAAAAGTTCCTTTATCTGAGGTGTAGAGGTCGTGGTTCTGTATCTTAATGAAATGAGTATTTTTCTATAAAAGTTCTTTTATCTGAGGTGTAGAGGTCGTGGTTCTGTATCTTAATGAAATGAGTATTTTTCTATAAAAGTTCCTTTATCTGAGGTGTAGAGGTCGTGGTTCTGTATCTGAAATGAGTATTTTTCTATAAAAATGAGGTCGTGGTTCTGTATCTTAATGATGAGTATTTTTCTATAAAAGTTCTTTTATCTGAGGTGTAGAGGTCGTGGTTCTGTATCTTAATGAAATGAGTAGTTTTTCTATAAAAGTTCTTTTATCTGAGGTGTAGAGGTCGTGGTTCTGTATCTTAATGAAATGAGTATTTTTCTATAAAAGTTCTTTTATCTGAGGTGTAGAGGTCGTGGTTCTGTATCTTAATGAAATGAGTATTTTTCTATAAAAGTTCTTTTATCTGAGGTGTAGAGGTCGTGGTTCTGTATCTTAATGAAATGAGTATTTTTCTATAAAAGTTCCTTTATCTGAGGTGTAGAGGTCGTGGTTCTGTATCTTAATGAAATGAGTATTTTTCTAAAAGTTCCTTTATCTGAAAGTTCTGTATCTTAATGAAATGAGTATTTTTCTACAAAAGTTCCTTTATCTGAGGTGTAGAGGTCGTGGTTCTGTATCTTAATGAAATGAGTATTTTTCTATAAAAGTTCTTTTATCTGAGGTGTAGAGGTCGTTTTCTTCTTCTAACTTCTATGTCTGGTTTGATTCTATCCTACAGTATAGTATAATTTGCTTGTAGTGGATTGAGTGGAAGAAATACTTATTTAACACTTACAATACAGTTATTACAAAATATTATAAGATGCGTGTTATTATTATTAAAGTATGGTGATACAAAATTTAAATCAATAAATAATCATCATTTCGTAAGTTACGTTCAACAAAGATGTATTGGAATGGCTATAAATGAAATCAAGTTGTCAAACACGAGCTGAAGAACTTACAAATTACTGTAACGTTAAGAACGTAAACTATAAAATTTTTGGAGAAAACTAAGTAATTTTTTTTACAAAATATACGTTGAACCAGCATACGAAACAGCAAATCTGTCAATAGTACACACATTAATAAATTATGTTATCATTAATATTTGACGTTATAAGTAAAATATTACGAATATTTAAAGTGTAGATTGTGGTTAAACATCTTTAACGTGTACTTAAAGTTCAAACACGAACTACTCTCGAGCAAACTTTGAGAGTCGTGGTATTTTGCATCATATGCTAAACGAATAAAAATGACTGGAATGCTTAAACGACAATGGATAATAGAATGTTAAAATAAGTTTTCCTACACTAAGACTACACAGATAAAACTGTGTAAATCTTTGCACATGTTATTTTTTTTGCATTCCTCTAGTTGATGTTCCTTGCTACCAAACACTTGGAGGAAGGTGTAATTTGAGAGCAGACGCCACGTGTAGATACAAGGGTGAATAAGTGTTTGTACAGATCGGTGAAATTTAGGATTTGTGTACGTTGAACTTTATGAAATGTTGTACGAACTGTTACAAAACATTTGTACGTTTAGATATTTTAGAATAACTGTATTCAGTAAGAAATTAAGGTTGACACACTGAAGTAGACTGTGTAATTTCTGATGAACCAGAAGAGGCGAGTTCACAAGTTAGGGACATACATTTGTGAAAAGGATTTGTTTGCATTTGTCAGTTCTATGCGGAAACGATGTTTAGGCTATATGTACACCATAAATTCTTGTCACACGTAAACCATAGAGTGTTACATATCACAATAAAGCATTGTCACATCTAAACCATAAAGTGTTACATATCACAATAAAGTATTGTCACACCTAAACCATAGAGTGTTACATATCACAATAAAGTCTTGTCACACGTAAACCATAAAGTGTTACATATCTCAATAAAGTCTTGCCACACGTAAACCATAAAGTGTTACATATCACAATAAAGTCTTGCCACACGTAAACTATAAGGTGTTACACATCACAATAAAGTCTTGTCACACGTAAACCATAAAGTGTTACACATCACAATAAAGTCTTGTCACACCTAAACCATAAAGTGTTACATATCACAATAAAGTCTTGTCACACGTAAACCATAAAGTGTTACATATCACAATAAAGTCTTGCCACACGTAAACCATAAAGTGTTACATATCACAATAAAGTCTTGTCACACGTAAACCATAAAGTGTTACATATCACAATAAAGTATTGTCACACCAAAACCATAAAGTGTTACATATCACAATAAGGTCTTGTCACACGTAAACCATAAAGTGTTACATATCAAAATAAAGCCTTGTCACACGTAAACCATAAAGTGTTACATATCAAAATAAAGCTTTGTCACACGTAAACCATAAAATGTTATTATATGCCACCAAATGTGTATTGTGTATTAAGCAATACCATTGTCAATCGTCATATGAATTTTTTTTAATGATGGTTCTACTAATTTTAGTACGAATTACAAAGATTAAGCTTCGAATCTATCCTGTTCACTTGCTCCAAGAGTAGTCCTAAGTTTTCGTGAGTTTTTCCTAAACATTCATTGTGCAGTAAAGACCAAAAGGTAATCCCAGAGTTCATTCTCCGCATTCCGTTACTACAAAAAAAACAAAAAACAAGCTACCCGCTTTGGAAATAGTGCACAGGTACAGCATTGGAGAGGTTCTAAAAGCCTTCTTTAAGTATTAGTTCAAAGCAGTTTGACTATGCACTGTCAGTCCTCGTTTAGTTTTGCGAGAAAACTGTATGAAAAAAGAAAAAAAAATTATTTGATAATAGTTATATATATATATATAGAACAAAGATAATAATTTATTCGTATATGTTACTTCGAAAATAACCAAGGAAACATGTTTTCTATACAACTTTTGTATTTTTGTATCTTTTTTTTTTTTTTTCGAGGATATTCGCTCATAAACAGTTATGGTTTACCATTACTAATGTGACTCAGTCCAGTATCAGTGGTTCTCTCTGACCTCTTTTGAGCTATTCTAGTGCATTTTGGGTCAAACATTGTTCTAAGTCACCTTCTGACCTTGTGTCACATGCTAGCGGATTTGCAAAGTGCATGCTTGGCTCCAGGGTGTAATTTTGCTAGTCTTGTTTTCCTGTTATCTTGATTTATCGTCACTCCAGAATGGGTACTCTTCACCCACTGAGCTACAGAAACATAGCTGAAGGTAATACCTCAGTTTTACACAATCTTCAGGGTATTAGTATGCGTTGTACATTATCGATACGTGCAGTCCATCAGTTCCGCTGTGCATCTGAACTGATGTTCTCCTGAGACTTGTTGGCTGTTAAAATAGTAGAAAACATTTATTATATTGTTAACGCAATCAGATTTATTAAAAAATGTCTAGTGTTGTCGCTATTTTTAATGTTTTGTTCTACAATGAAATGTCGGAAATTAGTTACTCTTTACCGAAACCGACGAAGTATTGGAAAATCAGTAGGCCTAAAATTTGTTACAAAAACAAGTTACCCACCGATTTTTTTCCTTACATATTCATCATCATTTCTTCATTGCAGCTCGAAATCAAAGGTTTGTAAAAATAATTAAAAAATAGATCTGAAATAGCATTTTTACACACCTTTTTCAACAAAATGGAATAGCTTACGAAATGCATATTAGTCCATTTCATTCGCTTTTCGCTTTAAATTGTTCAAAACATAAAAAGAAACCTTCAAAAACATGGGGTTTAGTAAAGTAAATATAGTAAGAAAAATTAGTCTAGAAAATAAGAAAGTTCAAGAGGTGTGTAGTTTTCAAGTAACTGGATTAATAAAAAAATAATACGGTTAAAAACAAATAAAGACTAGAAACAGTTGATAGACAATTATTTCCTTCATGCTTAATAAACTGACACGTATGAGTTTCTTAACAAAGAAACCTCAATATCTACGTGTTCATAAAGGTTTTGTAGGTCTTATGAGGTTATGAACATTTCCGAACAACGTACAGTTAGTTACTTCATCACATGAACTGTTGCTGGCGTTTAAATAAGACTAATTCTGACACACTGTTTTTTTTTTCCTTTTATTGGCTAAACAGAAAGATACACGATGAGATTTTGCTGTGTTTTGTTCGCCGTGGGTATCGAAATTTGATTTTTATCGTTTTTTTTTAATTTGAAGCAACACTCCTATGAGATATCTGTTGCGTAAACATCGGGGAATAAGAACCACTTCATTTTAACGTTGTAAGCTCATAAACTTACCCCTGACCCACTGGGATGTTGGTGTACGTTATTTAAATGAACATGCAAACAATAGCCACTGAATTTTTTTTCTTGGCTTTGAGAATTTTTTTCATTTATTAGTTGTCTTTTATATATGAAAGTTAGAAAGGCTGTAACTATATGAAAAACGTTAAAAAACGGTACATCAATAAATGCGTCATTTCTAATTTAAGATACAACATTTTTTATGTTTGTTTTTTTAATTAGACAAAACTGTTCATGGAATTTACTTTTCACGTAATAAGTAAGCTCAAAAATAGAATCCTACATGTTTCTGTAGCTGACGGAAGGTCAACATGAAGTATGTGTAGATATATATCCCATACTGGATTTCATAGCTTGATCAGAAAGTATCTTTCCAGTTCCTCGTGATTGATGCAACTATACCGAGAAAATAGCTTACACTTTGCTCGTCTTTACTACATAGACCACCTCATGGTGGTGACCTAAGTCTAATCAGACGCCTTAACGTGACTTAGAGAAACAGCTTTTATTGCCTGCCTACTTTCTTGTCTAGGAATGAGGGAAATATCCTATAATAATCTAGGCAATCAGTTTATTTCAATTCGTACTGCCTTGTGGATGTTTGATCTGATCATTTTGTGCCATTCATGATCTTTAAACTCACATATTGATTTAGTTACAACCGGATAAAAGTGAGAACTAAGAGATAAGCATCAGATAACACTAAACTAATTATAACATGAAGTAAGGACCATGAAGGTATTGGATATAACAGACGTACTGTAGCTTGCATCATATTGCATATTTTTCTTTGCCTACACTAATAAGTTCTTAACGTAACTAATGTGGATTTTTCCATTTCGTTCACCAGCTACCCTAAATAAAAGTAAAGTTACTCAAAATCAAATGATAACAGCAAAGATCAGTGTAAAAATATTAAATAATAAGTTTTACTAATCCTTACCCAAATTCTGACTTGTTAGTGACAAATAACTGAACTTGGTAATAATACAGATTTGAAGTGAGAATGTAAGTTTAAGGATTAATAGGTTAATGTTTAATAGTTAATGATTAATAGTTGTAAAGTGTAGCAACTAGTATGAATAACTATAAGTTACTGAAATAAGTGTTGTAATACCAATGCGTTATAAACTGTATTTCAGCTTGTTCAATTCACAATGTTTTTTACTGACTTATTGGTCCGTGATGACGAGAAACCCACTTGACGTAAAAATATATTCTCAAGACGGCTGGTGTAGGTATTAGCACTTTAATTGAAATAAAGTACAGAACAACGTTTCGACCTTCTTAAGTTATCAGAAAATGACCTAAGAAGGTCGAAACGTTCTTCTGTACTTTATTTTAATAAAAGTTTTAATCATCAAGCAGGTTTCTCGACCAATGTTCTGTTGAAATATGTAGTATGTTCCAACATCAATAAAACTCTTTCCAATGCTTATACATCATTACTGCCTACCTATTACTACTTATTGGTCTTTGTGAGAAAATTGTATGACATTAATTGTAATATAGGTTTATTTACAGTTAGATAAGACACCATTAATAGCAAATTAAAGATAGAAAAGTTTTATAAATTGTCAAATACCAATTACATCATTGCCGATAGATACAATGAAATGAAGGTTTTTAACATAACCTATATTAAGAATTATTTTTGTTGAGAGATATTCAACTAAACTTCACAAAAACTATCTGATGATAGTCGTACCTGCCATTAATTTTATAGGCTAGAGGGAAGACAGCTGGTCAACAACATCCAACGTCAACACATGGGATAATTTTGTCTGATCGGATAGTTTTATACCCCACACGCTTCGAAGTACGTAATACATTTCTGTGGCACCAATTATTATTCTTTATATTCCAGTTCGGGAAACCTCATGACGAGAACATACCAAGCTCATATTAATCACAACGAAAAACATTGACTTTTCATCTCAACAGTAACCAATTCTCCAATGTCATCCTTTGTGGTCTTCGTGTTTCATGTCTATTTCTGACAATCTCTGTATGCACAGTAAACGGAAGATGATGAAAAGCCATGACCAAGTAGGCATGTCCTGACAGTCGTATAACAAGTGGACGAAGTCTTCGTTTGAGAGAATGTATCAAACCATTACATAGTGTATTTCATCTATAACTTTGAAGAATGGGAGAACTCCTTTTTAACCAATAGAAAACACACACCAAAAGTAGCACTGTAGAGCCCTGGAGGAAACAATCCAATGTACTTGTCTAACGTTTATATATATAAAAAAAATGTATATATTATTTTCTACAATTTGAAAATAATTTTACAGTCTGGCGTGGTTGATGTTTTTATCGAATATTCATGTGTTTTGAAAATGAAATTATTCAACGTAACATAAGGAAAAAAACAATTATAATGGGAAAATGCTTCGTAAATTTTGGTTTGTTTTGTTTTGAATTTTTCACAAAGATTCATGAGGGCTATCTGCGTAGCCGTTCCTAATTTAGCAGTGTAGGACTAGAGGAAAGCAGCTAGTCATCACCACCCATCGCCAACTCTTTTACCAAAGAATAGGGGGATTGACCGCACATTATAACGCCCCTCACGGCTGAAAGGGCGAGCATGTTTGGTGTGACGGGGAGTCGAATCCGCAACACTCGCAAAACATTATCTTGGTATATGTGTGGCTTAAGAAAACAAGTATCAGAATGGTAGAGTTTTAACAGAACTGATTTTAATTATCTGAGATTATTAAGCACAAGTTATGACTATTCTGTCAAGTAACCAATTCACACCGTTATTATAAGTTATTTACACTTGCTTTCTTGTAGCGGTCTAATATACTTGTGCCTCACAAAGATCGTTCAGCAGATGGAAAACGTGTGTCAGTTGTGTGCTCTTGTCACGCAGCCTGAAGACTATGAGATAAACGTAAGAATTTATATGGGGTATGTGTGTACATGTGGTTGCGTTTTCTTATAGCAAAATCGCATCAGGCTATCAGCTGTGTCCGTCGAAAGAAATAAAATCCGTAGACTTACCGCTGTCCCAGCGGGGGACTCATAGGGTGTAATGAAGAACAATAATTTGAAGCATTAATAGGCTTAAACAAACCCTCATGAGATAATGTGCTTATCTGAATATTGATTATAATCACTGGAACATGCTGTAATTTGCGTGTCTTGTTATACGAAGAAATCCTAGAAATCTATAAGATGTGAGGAAGGAATACGTTTGAAGGAAAAAGAAAACAATACGAGGGCGTGGGCCAAGGGGTATGCTCCTTCTGGAAGACCTTGTAAATGTTCATCGCTAATGATATATTTTATACGTGTGGTCATACTGCTTGTATAAAATAGTGAATAGCGACATAAGCTCTACAGGTTATAATATTAAAAACGCATCATTTCATATAACAACCTTTTGTAGTTGGTTTAATAATACTTAAGTAGCTATTTTAGGTATTAGTTGCTCGTTATGACTAGAGGATGCGCTCCCCAAATGAAGAACCACATGTTAACGAGGTGATCGTTCACATCCAATTTTTCAGGTACAATCTACTAGGAAAGAAAGTTGTAATCCATAAAATATGATTAATGATGCAATGTTATACAACAGCTTAGTTTTATAGCATTCACAAGTAGTGTGCATTATTCAATTTTAAGAGTAACCACTGCTAGAAAGTGGTGATAGAACAGAGGTGTAGTCGGTTGGCGGGATGTGGGGGAAACCTGTCCTCCTGAAAAATCTGTGCATATTAATCACATATAATTTTCCAACTTTAATAAATAATAAACTCGTTTCGTATCATTTAATAAAAAAATCAAACTTCTATAATCACTATTACATTTAATTTCATTTATTTTAATGATAATTTTATTTAAAATGTATATCTATTTCGGCTCTTTAATTGATGGCTTCCACACATACGAGTGGAAAACCTGGTTTGTTTGTTTGTTTGTTTTTGAGTTTCGCCCAAAGCTACACGAGGGATATTTACGTTAGCCGTCCTTAATTTAGTAGTGTAAGACTAGAGGGAAAGCAGCTAGTCATCACCACCTACTGCCAACTCTTGGGCTACTCTTTTACCAACGAATAGTGGGATTGACCGTAACATTATAACGCTCCCAAGGCTCTCAGGTAATATGATCATGCGAGCGAGCATGTTTGGTATGAAGGAGATTTGAATTCACGATCCTCAGATTACAAGTCGAGCGCCTTAACCATCTGGCCAGGAAAACCTGGCTACACCATTAAGTCACAATGAGAAATTGTGACCAATATTTCAGCTGCGGGTTATGAAAAAGTTGTAACACATTACCACTAGAAAGTGTGAAAACTTGTAAAATATTAAAACTAAGAAAGTATGGAAAGTTGTTTAACATTACAGTTAAAATACCTAAAAAGCTGTAACACATTACACATGGAAAGTACAAAAATTTATATAATATTACAGCTGGGAAGTACGAAAATCTATATAATATTGTAGCTATAAAAAGTAACAACAGCCTTCGGAGATTTATAGGAAAAACTGTAGGATGCTTGGGGCGAGCGTACATTTTAGGTTTAGAAAAAAATTGTTGAGAATACTGAGTGTAAGCGTTGTCGTTAGATCCAAAATAATATCGTAAACACATGGATGTTGAAGGTGCTGTCGGTTTGAGGAAACAAATCCACTTGGATCATTGTTATAAAATCGAGACTGTTAGTAGTACAATACGTTATTATGAGACACAGCACTGTAAGTGCAGCCGTTGTGAAATTGTTTTCTTAACGGTTGGAGATAACAGTGAACCTTTGTACCTTCTTCCCTAGCGTTGAATTAAATCATTCAAAACACATGCTTACGCTTTTATCACTATCTTTATGTTATCTATCGAAAGTTCTGGGTTTAATTTTTGTGTGTGATATATCATTTGAATAACAGGAAGAAAAAAAACAATATCTGTGAAATTACGTAATATATGTAACAAAGCTTTTTGTCATGTGCCCTTGCAGCTTCAGAGAGGTCGATTTTGGAGCGGACTTCTGCTAACTGAAGCATCAGGGTGGAAATGACGTTCTTTCACGTTATACAACCAAAACTGTTCTCACACTGCTGGGTTCTTTCCCAGAATGTCTTGGATTGGGGCCCTCTACCCCCTTTGTTTTTGTAATACTAGTGCTGCTCTTTTTTAGTGAGAAAAAACTATATTCACCCGACTGTTTACTTTGTTTCCATGGAAAACATTACGTTGTTTAGTAGCCTTGAGCTGATTAATATGCTGATACAAACGCACTTAGAAACAACATTATATTGCAACGTTCTGAAATAGTTACGGATGGCTCAGCGCCTCCATTCTCACGTCTTCCCGTTCATAATACGTTATTTCTACCGCACGTGCATGCTTTTTGTAATTTATTGTCTGGACACGCACAAACTAATTTTTTATACTTGTTTATTCTACAAACATGGATGACGTAAGCTACGTGGGAATGCATGTGGTAAACATACAACCCCTAAACTTGTTCCTAAAGTTTATTTAATCTGTTGGCTTTATGAAGTATATTTAGTGTTAACTCTCGTAATAAAACAGGAGATATCTGTTAACCTTCCTCGTACATGTAAGCTCCTTTCTGTCTGAGTGATCGTTTCAAAATCAATTGCTTATCTTGCTGGAGTACTACCACTTTTCTGCCATGAATTTGGGGTAAACCATTCACACGTAGCACGTGGATACGTGTAACGAATTATTTATGTTAAAATATTAAAGATTATTCTGTGTGTGTGTTTTTCAGTGTGTTTTTTTTTTTAAATATTAGAGACAATATATAGAAAATAAAGATAAGCGAGTAGGTTGAAACTGAGAGCTGAGTTTTGAATTACAAACAGTTATAATGACTTAAATGTGTAGTTATGATGTGTGTGTGTATATATGTATATTATTATATAATTCAATATATTGTTATAATGAAGAACGAGGCTGCACGTCTCTTAAAGAGTAATTATGAACATACCAAAGTTTTGTTATGTAAAACAAGTCCACGGGCACGTGAGGTTACGCCTCAATACTCGGAAACAGAAATTACGTGACTGTAAACTTTTCAAGGATTTTACTGTTGTATGGTAAATAATTCTTTTACTACAGAAAAACACTTTTGCGGTTCTGAGTTCTTATATCATAGTTCTACTTTGCGTTATGTCAAATGTATCTGTTGTACGGACGACAAATAAAACGCTGCGACACAATCCTTTATCTATTTTAATATTTAAGTCTTTTGTTTCTTTTTAAATTTAGACTTACTCATTACTCCAAGCTATAAAATTAGCTTTTGTTTCAAGTTAACTCTTTTGTAGACTCCATCTTGTTTTTCTCACAGTGTTATATCATACGAAGCGTAAGTAATCCTCCCGTCTTAACTATAGTTTTTCCTTGTTGACTTTGACCACATTGAATATTTAGGTCACTCTGCTTGAGAATCAGTGTCAGATGTCTAATATGCGTGTGTGTGTGTGTTATTTGTGACGGTCAAAGACATGTACGCTGGATCACATGATACGGAAAGTCGAGCGTTTCTTTCGTTTGTTTGATAACAAGTTATAACTAAAGAAGAAAAATTTTACTAATAACTGTACGTGGCCTTCACAAGGACCGGTTTATTATATATCAAGGCTGAAGTTTAATAATCATGTACAGATTTGTTAATGCTCAGCATGTGGAGTGTCATAGTTATCTTTTAGAGTGTCAACGTTGTTTTTAAGAGTGTTTACAGAGTGCCAATTTTGTTTTTTAGAGTGTGTACAGAGTGTCAAAGTTGTTTTTTAGAGTACATACACAGTACCAAATATGTTTTTAAAGTGTCTACAGAGTGTCAAAGTTGTTTTTAGTGTCTACCGAGTGTCAAAGTTGTTTTTAGAGTGTTTACATAGAGTCAAAGTTATCTTTAAAAAGTTATTTTTATACTCTGTCCACAGAGTATAAAAGATATTTTTCAGTGTTACAAAGTGTAAAATTTGTCCTTTAGAATGCTCTGGAATGTCAACTTTGTCTACAGAGTGTATATATTGTCTTTTAGAGTAAAGAGTGTCAGATTTATATGTTAGAGTGTTTACAGTAAAAGATAATGGGATAACAACACTGCCCATCTTCCAGTTTTGCACCAGGTTCACTTAACAAAGTTAGCTTACTTTTTACTGCTTCCCAGTGGCACAGCGGTATGTCTGCGGACTTATATTGCTAGTTTCGATACCCGTGGTGAGCAGAGCACAAATATCCCTTTGTGTAGCTCTCTGCTTAATAACAAACAACAAAAAACTAATTTTCTGGATAGCGGATGTTTATACCACAAGAAAAATATGATGTTATTGATGTTGTTGTTTTTAAATAAATAAGACACTTGTTTGGATAGAGTTCAGATGAGTCAATCTGAGTGATAATAACGTCAAGCTGGACGCGCACGAGTCTTAGAAAGTTCTGATGTTTTTCAAAGTAAAGAGAAAACACGTCCATAAATGTAAAAATTAAATACTTCTTTTCCGTGTGTTGTAATTTTAATACGAAAACACATTCAGGTAACAAACACAAAATTATATTATAACCAAATTATAACCAGCTGGGCTAGTGTATGGGTTGTGTTACTTTTTATGATGTGATGTTTTTATATTGTAAATGGACTTGACAACTGCAGTTTTTACCACATCGTTTTTAACATCCTCAAGAAATTGCAGCTTTCCCGAGTGACTGCGGGGTTTCATTGGTATTTTCATCTGTTGTCAGCCGCTCGCCAATAACCTTGTCAAGCGTCTACAGGGAGAGGCAGTCAATTCGAGAAAAATACTGCGGTAACTCCCGACGTGAAAGTCTATCTCGTGATCAGCATGTTACCCAAAACTTACACATTTTCATGCTAGGCCTGTTTTGCCTCTTATTTTTTTTTTTGATGCCCGCGGTTTTTACGTAAGAATCGCGAGGAAACCAATGTTATTATTCTGTCAATAATAAGTACATTTTAAAGTCGTCAACACACACACGCACGTGGTTTAATGCATTATGATCGTTTAAAGCGTTATGGTGGTTATTAATTTTACCTTTAATACAAAGTGTTTACAGTAAGCTTGAAAGCAATATATCTTTCACTTAGTTGGTGCACCTTAAACCTAGTTATACACGTGTTATAATATTAATCTAGCACACCTGTAATGTGGCTGACTTGTAACAACAGGCCGCATCCTTAATTAGACAAATATAATTGTGTGTGATATGTATGATCCACCATGTTTAACGTAGATGAGTAAACCTATATTTTCACGCAATACATGCTGTCATAATTAGAGTTTAACAAACTTTCTCATTATTCATCTGATAGTGTAACTTAAAAGTATAGAGTTTCGTTATAATGGCACACCAACTGTTATCGCACAAGTTTGTTTTTCTGCAGGTTAAACCCCTAGAAGCTCAACTTTCAAGATTTTAAGAGATACAATCAGTGCATCTCTGGTAATTTCCTGGAAACTCTTCGTATATATCACCGATATATTCAGTTACTTGGTGTTCGGGTCATCATAATTTTTTCTAAATTTCTTGGTAATTCATACTATCGTAAAGCAACTTTTCTAATGACTTTGGTAGAGAAAGAACAATATAAAATAAATAACATCGTCGATAATTTTATATTAACTTGTAACTATTTCTATTATGATACTTAATATCTCAAAAATATTCGTCTGTGATCAAACTGGAGAAGTACTGAAATGTATTCTAATAAAAAGGAAAGGTCGATCTAAAGAAAATTACGTATGGTATTCACTTGGGAGGTAATCAAATTTATGCGAACGTGAAATGAGTGGTATTATGCCTATTATGCAGTGGATAAGGTATTGTTTTGTATTCGTTTTAGGCCTAATTTTCTACTTGTAATTCAAGTGATTAGTCTGAATTAAGCATACTCTGGTACTCTAATGATTTTAGAACGTACTTCTTCACCATAATTGTCTCAAAAATGTTAAATTGCCGCCTCCAGACACACTTCTGTTTGTCTTCACTTTTCATGGGAATCTCTAAAGAGACTTTTGAGTTTTTCTATTATAGAGGAAGCGTGGTTTTTTTGTAGTTAAACTAGATGTAAATGTTAAATAGTTCATTTTGCACTAAATAGGATTTCCAGTGTACTTAAAGCTACTTTACAGCTTTATAGCTGGTTTAAAGCACTGAAGGCAGCTATAACGAATTTACTGGTTCACTTTCCATATGATGTCTCACATTATCACTTGTTCACGTGACCCAGTATTAAGGAACGTATAAACATCTGGACGTTCAAACCAACACGTGTTATATTGCATGATGTAGGTGCATGTGGATATGAGCGAATTATGTTTAGGCTTATGCGATCGTAGAATTTGTATGTGTACTGAAATTATCCTTTTTATTATCGTTGAAACACGTAGTTGCTTAAATAACTTGCATATAAAAGGCATTTTTCTACTGTATTCCATGTCATTGCATATATGTACGTAGTTATGGGATGTGTGTGCATGCTGAGTTTATCATATACTTTTAAGCAGAATTTCTTATTGAAGGTGGTGTCTGTCTATGGGAAGAAAGTATTTGAATACACATGCTAGGATTCATCACGATTCTGTGTGCGTGTGTATGGGAATAAGTGTTTGAATAAATGTGCTAGGATTCATCACGACTCTATGAGCGTGTGTATGGGAATAAGTGTTTGGACGCATGAATGAGTTAACTATAACAATGTGAGAGACTAAGAAATCATTAGAAAACATGTGTATGTGGGTGCGGAGGAAATGTTAGGTTTCATACATGTGTTAACCGGGTAGTGCAAATTTCCAGGTGAATGTGCTGTATTTATCATAATGGTATGAGTTAACCACTGCTATTGGTGTGTGTAGAAATGTTCTATCGTGTGTATTGGGACTATCGCAACAATGTGTCTAGTGGAATGAGTTTGTATAGATGCCTGGGTTATTGCTACATCTGTATTTAGGAGGTCGGAATGAATGTTTTGTTGCACTAAAGATATGTGTGTTAATTTTAACCATTTGTTAATTATCTTAAGGGAAGCATCGAGTTTGTTAAATTCTTGTTTTATTACCTTTATAAAGTTGTATTTGTTTCATACGTTATGGTCCCAGTGCGTGGATGGATGTAGGTTTTGGATCATAGTTGCTTTGGTTTGGTTTTGATTGAATTATGCACTTATCCGGTTGCAGTTTATGTAAAGACCTATGTCTGGACTTATCCGGTTGCAGTTCATGTAAAGACCTATGTCTGGACTTATCCGGTTGCAGTTCATGTAAAGACCTATGTCTGGACTTATCCGGTTGCAGTCCATGTAAAGACCTATGTCTGGACTTATCCATTTGCAGTTCATGTAAAGACCTATGTCTAGACTTAACCAGTTGCAGTTCATGTAAAGACCTATGTCTGGACTTATCCAGTTACAGTTCATGTAAAGACCTATGTCTGGACTTATCTGGTTGCAGTTCATGTAAAGACCTATGTCTGGACTTATCTGGCTGCAGTTCATGTAAAGACCTATGTTTGGACTTATCCGGTTGCAGTTCATGTAAAGACCTATGTCTAGACTTATCCGGTTACAGTTCATGTAAAGACCTATGTCTGGACTTATCCGGTTGCAGTTCATGTAAAGACCTATGTCTAGACTTATCCGGTTGCAGTTCATGTAAAAACCTATGTCTGGACTTATCGGGTTGTAGTTCATGTAAAGACCTATGTCTGGACTTATCCGGTGGCAGTTCATGTAAAAACCTATGTCTGGACTTATCCGGTTGCAGTTCATGTAAAGACCTATGTCTGGACTTATCCGGTTGTAGTTCATGTAAAGACCTATGTTTGGACTTATCCGGTTGCAGTTCATGTAAAGACCTATGTCTGGACTTATCGGGTTGTAGTTCATGTAAAGACCTATGTTTGGACTTATCCGGTTGCAGTTCATGTAAAGACCTATGTCTGGACTTATCGGGTTGTAGTTCATGTAAAGACCTATGTTTGGACTTATCCGGTTGCAGTTCATGTAAAGACCTATGTCTGGAGTTATCGGGTTGTAGTTCTTGTAAAGACCTATGTCGATGATGTGGGGAATGAAAACGAAGGAACAAAAACTTCTCTTTTCTCTCACTAGTTGTTTCTTTCAAACTCTGTGCTGCTAATGTGCTTCTTCAGACCTTACAATGAAAACGTTGCTTTTATACTTGTATCTTATTGTAATTCACTGCCTGTAATTTTGTATAGCAGATAGTGA
This sequence comes from Tachypleus tridentatus, assembly GCF_004210375.1. Taxonomy (NCBI): domain Eukaryota; kingdom Metazoa; phylum Arthropoda; class Merostomata; order Xiphosura; family Limulidae; genus Tachypleus; species Tachypleus tridentatus. The sequence continues at coordinate 77,896,344 of NC_134834.1, read as the reverse complement.
TATTGTTATAATTAATGGATTGAAGTGTTTCTTAACTGTAATTTTAGAACAAGCATAACAACGAATATTAGATTTTGAGTTTAAGGGACTTTGCCACTTAAAAACCTATAAAAATAAAATAAAATTTTGACAACTATATACATTACGTTCCTTCTTTATTTCAGGATGACTTCGACTCTCTCCGACCACTCTGTTACCCAAACACAAACGTGTTCTTATTGTGTTTCAGCGTAGTCTGTCCAACTTCCTTCCACAACATTAAAGAAAAATGGCTCCCCGAAATCCGTAAACATTGTCCATTCGCTCCAGTCCTCTTGGTAGGAACACAGTGTGATCTAAGAACAGATGTGAAGGTGTTGATCGAACTCGCTAAATATGACGAACAACCGGTGACCGAACAGGAAGCTCGTCAACTTTCCCAGCTGATGAGGTCAGTTGGGTATATTGAATGTTCTGCCTTGACTCAGAAAAACCTGAAAGAAGTGTTTGACACAGCGATCCTGACGGCACTTCAAAACAGCAGACCGGATTATGGGACTAGAAGCTGGCCAAAGTCCAAAGGCAAGTCCGTTTTCCGAAACCCGTGTACCCCAACCCTTCAAGTGTTTCATGGCAAACCAGAGCCATGCTTAGCGTTAAATCCAAGAATGGGAAGAAAAGAGGATGGAAGAAGTTTTGTTGCTTTTTTTAGATAACTATTTCTATAAAACGTTATCTATCCTGTAAAAAACAAAGAGCTTGAAGGACCTTAGTTAACGTGTGACTAAGTTTACTGAGGTGACAAGAGTAAAGTTATGATGTATCATTTTGTGATAAATCAGGCTTAGTGGTTGTTTTCGTCACCTGCTTATAGGAACGACTTTCGTTGTTTCTGTCCGATATGAATTCAAAGCGCATTGTTGCGTTACGTTTCTAATAACACTTTCTAAACAACATTCAGTTTGTCGAGTTCATGTAAGTTTTCAGAAACATCTATTTATAAATTAAACCACAGTTGTACTAGCCTAAACGAAATAGCACATCGTTTAGTAACATTCATAGCTATGATATGTTTTAAGATATATATCGTACATGATATCACACTTATAAAGAAAAGACTTGTCATTTCGATAATTAGCGAAATCATATAACGTTAAATGAAAACCTGAATATAGGTCAAATAAAAACTATTATTCCTATTAAAAGAGATGGTTACATCATCATGTGCTTCAAAGCTATTAATTTTTGATGAAAAACAAAACTGGAAGCATTATATATGAAACATGTGACGTTTAGACGAGCTTGCGCACTTGGTGTCTTGCCTGTGAATGCTGTTTTAAAAGTTACTAACAAAATCAAATAAGCCAAACGAAGTGCTATGCTACATCTATAAAGATAAGCCGGTCGGGAAGTGAAGAAAACTGTTTGATCTTTTGACTTACCGCAAACTAATCGTGAAATTAATGTTATGTTTGCTAAGAAGACGAAATCTGACAAATATTGTTCAATAAATACGTGAATTTGTTTTGTTTTTTAAACTAAGGTGGAGCTACGTTACTGTAGTTGTGGAAAAAAACTCTGAATCAATAGGAGGAAAATGGCCAGTTGTTTGAACAAGAAAAAGAAATGTAAGCCAAGCTGAAAATTGCCAACATATGTGGAGGACATTGAGAAAAATGTAGAAATTTGGAGAAATCCATAGAAAATGTATTTGTATGTGTATTCTGTATAACAATTTCATCGTGATATACAATAACGTTGTTTTAACATTCAAATTGTGTTAAACTGGTATACAGCTGCAATATTATGTTTAAAAACTGTATTATCCCATCTTTAAAACATTTCTCAGTGCATGTTTTAACAGGTGAAATTCGCTACAGTCACAAGAATTCTACTTAAAGCTGAATGAATTTGACCTTTGGACTTTTCAGGAACTAAAGATTGGATATTGTGACAGTTTATCTTGGCAATCTGTTATTACAACTATTTTTACAATGGAAGTGGCTAAACAGACAAAAAGTGACTTTTTTTTTCAGAAACCAATGGTAATTTTTTAAATGATTAAACCACAGTGTGTGGATGGTAATGTAAAAGTAACTTTTAATAGGACTTTCGTGGTATGAACTGATACACGTGTGTATTATTTTTGTAAACAGTTCTGTGACTTTTTATTCGTTACCTGAAATAGCCCGTCACAATGCTTACAGTTGACTCTTTTGTATACTTGTTAAGTTTTCACTCTCTTCACGTGCTTTTAATTGTAATCATCTTCAAATCATTTAGAACCAGCCAAGAATTCATATTACATATCAAGTTGTGTATGCTGTTTTTTAACATTTTCGGTGTTAACTATTCAGTTGTTGTGCATAAAAAAAGTTCTTCTCATAAAGCAAATAATTTTGCAGAAAATGAGTAATAAAGACGGTGGGATTGATAGAGACCATACAAAATAACGCCTTATAGTGTTCTAGGATAAGAGGCTTGCTGTTAATATTTAATCTGTTCGATTTATTAATCCTTGTACTTGGTCTGAGATTATCGTTTCTGATCTTTAATGAAAGCTTGACTTATTTACAAACCTAACATCTGTGACCTGTTAACCCTTAACTACGTAGATAATGTTATTGGGTGTTTTCTTCTTTAAGATGTAAGTACTTGAGTGGAGTCTATAAGATCCCATGTCGAATTATTCGACCTCCCTAAATATTTAGTACAAACACACACACAATTATGGTTTTCTCAACAAATATTTATATTATGTATTAAATTATGTATTTTTTCATTATTTCTTTATATTTCAGAATTAGAGCCAGTTTTCTTTGAATATTCCGTACTTCTCTGGTTTATTTTTTTTAACTCTCAAGACAGCTGTTATTAGCTTCGCTGTCATTGGTACAAAGCCACTCGCTACTTCCCTGACGTTGAACAGCTGTAGATGGCGTCTCACTATAAATGTCTACTAAATTATGAAATTAAATGTGCGTACGTAAATACTGGGAGAGCGGGAAAAATACTAATATACTGCTTTTGAGAGTTGTTTATTTAAAAAAATATATATTAATATACTTAGAAACTTCAACTAAATCATGGGGATACGAAACGCGCATTATAATTACTAAATATAAAATATTAATAAAATTGCTTGTGGTCAAACTGTATTGTTCTGTGTGCATGTTTTTTTTTTTAAATAACAAATTATAGTTGTGCTTAAAAATGGAAGAACTCTTACTTTGTGTATAAAATAGTACGAAGTTCAAGAATTACATCTTCAAGTTTACGCGAGCAGCACAGATGGGATATGATTTTCTGACGTTATATTAACCTTTGTTTTTCTAATGATCAGGTCTTTGTACAGTTTGTGGATAGAGTTGGTGATACATGTATTGAATATCTAGTGATGCTATTTATGGTTGTTTGCTTATTAATATTAAAAATCTAGATAACTTGCATCTTTGTTTCAACTCTTGTGCCAGCTTTGTTAAATCTATCTCCAACTAGATTCAGTTGTTCTTACACAAAAGGGACGTCATAACGTCTGAGTATTGGTTAACGAAAAATATAACGTATGAAAATACGTCGACGCAGTTTTTGGACCATAGTGCGATTGTTTGTAAGCGTTTTATAAGACGAAGAAACAAAGAGGGAGGCAATTCAGATATTCAAAGGTTGGCATATTCCTTTTAAATATTTCTACATCATATGTACCATATGGAACATCATATTAACGTACTTTATTGAATATATGTGTAGCAATGAAAAACAGATGATCAGAAATGAAATATTTATACGTTATTGTATATCAGCTAACGGCATATAGTTACACTTACGATTGTCTCAAAATTATACATGTATTTTTACATGCAAAAACGGCTCGTTTGGGTTGAGAAAATATTTTACATAGAAGAGCGAACAACGTTTCGACCTTCTTCGATCATCGTCAGGTTCACAAAGAAAGAGGTAACTGACCGGAAGCTGACCACATGTTTGAAAGGGGTTGTGTAACTGAGTGTCGGAATGTAGAGGGCGGTATTAGATGTTTGAATATATAATTTTATTTATTTTATTATATTAATATAGGTATAAAGGCGTTCCTTTATATTGGTTTATTTTGGATTTAAGTTGTTGTATAAGTAAGGCTTCTTTAATTTTGCGTTTGTTTATGTTTGTTTCTTTATTTAGTATTTGAGTGTTTTCTATGGTTATGTTGTGTTTATTTGACTTGCAGTGTTCGAAAACGTGTGAAGGTGACTTTTTATGTTCTTTGAATCTGGTTTCCATTTTTCTACTTGTTTCTCCAATATAGAAGTCGTGGCAGTTATCACATTGTATTTTGTAAATAATGTTGGTGTGGTGTTTGTCAGTGTAGTTTTTACATAGTATAGACCTCAGTTTTGTGCCTGGCTTTTGAATAAATTTGGTATTAACTGGAATGTCATATTTTGTTACTAGTTTTTGCCAAATGTTGGCTATTTGTTTGCTGATGTCAGGAATATATGGTATACAGCAGTATATGGTTTCGTCATTTTTTGATTCGTGAGATATATTTACTTTAGTTGGTTGATTTTGCTTTCTGTCTAGGTGTGTGCGTATAATGTTTTCTACGGTTTGTGGAGGAAACTTATTGATGTTGATGAAGTATTGTTTTATTTTGTCTAATTTATCGTTAATTTTTTGGGTGAAAAAAATCACCCATACTGGATTATACATTCCTTGGGACTCAGCACATGAAACAAAACAAATACTCAACATACTAAGAAACCAAATAAACACAGCCATAAAACTATGCTCACCAGATAAAATTACACAACCCCTTTCAAACATATGGTCAGCTTCCGGTCAGTTACCTCTTTCTTTGTGAACCTGACGATGACCGAAGAAGGTCGAAACGTTGTTCGCTCTTCTATGTAAAATATTTTCTCAACCCAAACGAGCCGTTTTTGCATATAAATTTCTCGACATCACTGATTATACATGTATTTATTATTGTATACCATATTTTTTAAGGTGAACAGTTAGAGTTTTCTATTTTGTTTTTAATACCTACTGAGGTAAAATAGGTGGTTAATGTTTTAAGTTCTTGCTTAATTAAATACATAGATATGTAGGTGTGACTAATTTCTTTCCCTTTTATTACAAAATTTAAGTCTTTGCAATTTGATGGGTTATAACTACCGGTATCATCGAATATTTCCAACTATTCTAATTTGCGCAAATCGCTAGAATGTCGTAAAGTGAGGAATTTGTAAACAAGACCATTTTACCAAATTTATTATTTAAAAATTGTATTCAGTTATTTGTAAGTTAAATAACCTACAAGGGTCTTGAAAATGTTGTTCAACTGATTGAAAACCAACAGTTATTTGGAATGTTCTCGAAATCTTCCCATCTACTCAAGATTAAATTCGTCACCAACGTACTAAAAACACTTCAAAACTACCATTTATAGTGAGCATGAGATGACAGTCAGGAGACAGTAAAAAGTGTATGTTATTGTAAATGTTATAATCAAATGTTAATTATAAGCACGTGTTTGCTTTCTGTTGTTTTGGTGTGTTTTTCATCTTAACCCACAGCTCAGTCAGTCACTGTTACAATTGATCTGCGTGATTAAGTAAAGCGACTTTTCTTTCCTCAATTACTTAATTATCGTGTGCGTGAGTCGGTAGACTGTACAGTGTGTAATGTGTCTGTATTATCGTGGTCAAATACGTATTGATTGTGACAGAATTATACATGTTTAACACAAGTATGGGAGTCTAAATTGAGGTACATGTTAGGCGCATGATATATATATATATATAGGTAGATAAATGGCCAGTTAAAGGTTTAATTTTTTTTCCCGTATTTAAATTGTTTGCCTTTAATATGTACAACACAATTTATTGACTTACTGTATATATACTTCTTCATGGTTTCATAATAACTTTGACAATCTCTGGAGTATTTTGCTCAAAACCAGAGGATTTACTTTTGTACATCTAATAAAATGTTTTAAAATCAGTTTGTGCTGTGTGCAGTAACTTCGTGTTAGTATAATAATAGACGAAATGTTTCAGTTTACAATAGACACGATGGTATACTTATATATTTTTTTCATTCTTACGTGTCTCTCACTAATACAACGGTAAGTCTTCGTATTTACAACGCTAAAATCAGGCGTTCGATTCCCCTCGGTGGACTCAGCAGATAGACCGATGTGGCTTTGTTATATGAAAACACACACACTCATTCTTACGTTATTAAATACTGTTTTACCTATATTCGTCGTAATGCTGGTACATAATTAAACGTTATTGTTTTATATTTTTTAGCCATATTATTCACTGATTTAATATTTAAATTATGAAATACCAACCTGTGGCGTGTCGAGAATCCATGGTTTGCGTGCCGTTGTTACAAAATCAGGTTCCACACTTTGGTTTAGTTGTTCTTAAGTGCAAGGCTACACGATGAACTATCTGTGCTCTGAATGCCAGAAGTATCGAAACTCGAATTTTACTGTTATTGTAAATCTACAGATTTATTGCAGGGCCATTGGGGTCGTACTGTGGGGTTGTGGGCGTTTTATAAGAGTAGCTCACTGTTCGATCAGAGAAGCCCATGATTTGGTGTTGGAAACTGTACCTGCCTTCACGTAATTTATTAGTTCAAAATTAGGAACGGCTAATGCAAGTAGCCTTTGTGGTAATTTTGCAGTATATAAATAAGCAAGTGTTATCAAAACATATGTCGTATAACTTACGTTATGTAGGTTCTTTTATATAATTCGTTTTATCCAGATATAGGCTTCATCATCTGTATTTCATATAGTTCGTCTGTTAAGATATAAAGGATTACAGACTAGCTCAACTAATGAAGATATACCTCCAGTATAAAATAAAAAGCCAGAATTTATTTTCATAATACAACCTATTGCGATTGCATTCTGTTATAACAACCCATTCGTTGGAACTATTTTCCGTGAATCCTTGTAAGTGGATGACATCATATGGATGTTACATCACTACTTAGGAAACGACCGACCACAGCCAAAGGAAATAAAAGTTATGTTTTGTGGATTATGGGAGCATGAACCACAGAAAATGTGAAATTTATCGATTTTAAGTGGAGTAGTTCCTGAACTATGTAAGGTAAAATGTTTGTTTGTTCTTAAATTTTGCACAAAGTTTCTCGAGGGCTATCTGCGCTAGCTGTCGATAGATGAGCAGTATAAGACTAGAGGAAAGACAGCTAGTCACCACCACCCACCGCCAACTCTTGGGCTACTCTTTTACCAACGAATAGTGGGATCAACCGTAACTTTATAACGCCCTGACGGCTGAAAGGGCGAGGATATTTGGTGCGATGGGGATTCGAACCTGTGACCCTCGGATTGTGAGTTGAGTGTCTTAACCACCTGGCCATGCCGGGCCCAGTCGTAGTTGTATGTGCTCTCGTTATTACATTCATTTATGTATAGTAAATATATTAGCTTTCAAAAAATATTAGGCAGTGGCTCTTAAAAACAAATTAGTTATTGTGGAATTATTACAAGCTTACCGTGCTCTGGTACCTTTTAAGATTGAATGTGACAACAATTTTAAAAGCTTTGTATATTACAACTGATTGATGGAAAGTTTCTGAACCTTTAATTTCGAGACGCTAAATATTTTACCTATACCTAAAAGTTAATGTATATATGTAATTATGATATCTGGGTCAAATTCTATAGGTCAACGATTTCACGAAGAAAGGGTTTAACCGTACAGTGAATTGTTTGGTTTATCTTCTGCCTGTTACTCGTCTAGGAGCTGCACCAACCTGCAGGTTATAAGTAACACGGAATTGTGGGTTATTCAAAACAGAAATATTGAAATATATGGCAGTATTCCCCCCTCAAATTTTGTCTAGAAATTCACCAGAAAGATACTTGCAGAAATCATATTTGAGCCTAATTATTATATAGTTTCGTTACATGAAGAACTAATATTTGAGACTCAAAAACATTAAATTCTTAGCACTACTTTTAAAGTTTTGCAACTTGAATATCTTAGTGATATACTGCATTACTTCGAATTTAAGATGCACCTTATTCATATTTTTCCGAACTGAAAATTAGGATTCCTTTTAAATTCGAAATATTATTTTTCATTCTTCGAAGGTCTTGAAAACATCATTTTCCTTGAACAACAAAGATTTTTAAAAAAATTCCTGCATTAACTTAGCTTAGAAAGATTTAAAATATATTGTATAAAACATCAAATTTGCTAATGTTAATGACTCTAGCGGTGTACTTGGATATCACTGTTCTCAGTTTTTGTCTGATTTTTCCTGTTGTACACACGCTATTTTATTGTGTGCTTTTTATTTGTACTTTTTGCTAATGGAAAAGCGTTTAAGGTACGATGCCTAATTTAAAATAAAAGTTATTTTGTGCCCCTAACAGATTGGGAATCGTGCAGTCGGTAAAAAGTGTACAGTGAGTGGGGCAAATGCACGTCACTGGTATGGTATGTTGTTTTGCTTGTTTGTTTGTTTTTTTAATTTCGCGCAAAGCTACTAGAGGGTTATCTGCGCTAGCCGTCCCTAATTTAGCAATGTAAGACTAGAGGGAAGGCAGCTAGTCATTACCACCCACCGCCAATTCTTGGGCTACTATTTTGCCAACGAATAGTGGGATTGACTGTCACATTATAAAGCCCCCACGGCTGAAAGGGCGAGCATGTTTGGCGCGACCGGGATTCGAACCCGCAACCCTCAGATTACGAGTCGAACGCCTTAACCCACCTGACCATGCCGGGCCAGGCATAGTATGAAAATCGAGTTGTTTTCTTGCAAGAAAATTACAGTCATTTTCTGACCCAAGAAAAGGAAGACATCTTGAAATTGTTGCCGTCGTTCTAATATATTTCAGAGAGTTACGAAACAAAGGACTGCCTGTAACGAGAGAAGTCTTAATGTTAAAAGCAAAAGAATGTGCAGGAAATGGTGGTATTTCTTTCAAGGCTGGTCGTGGCTGGTGTGAGAAATTTATGAAAAGAGTAGGTTTATCATTGCGGCGAAGGACAACAATTAGTCAAAAACTGCCGTCAGATTTTGAAGATGGGGAAGATGGAACGCAAGATGACATTCTTTGGGACAGTAGTGAATCAAATGATGAAGATACTTCAACTTCAGAAGATAACAATGAATCAGAAGAAACGTCAGAGTAACATTCTAATTAAATACCCCCAGCCAGTACAGCAGTATGTCTACGGATTTACAACGCTAAAATCAGCGGTTCGATTCCCCTTCGTGGGCTCAGCAGATAGCCTGATGTGGCTTTGCTATAAGAAAAACACACTGATTAAATAAAGAAAGCAGGAAGAAACATTATTATAATGAAAATTTCCTGATATTTTATATATATTTCATTTTAAAACACGTTATTAACGTTTGTGATTCGTTAATAAAATATTTTAAAACATATTTAATCCTTTCTAATTACCATTCAAAACTCTTTTTTCCTGAAAATCCCTTTTTAAAAGTGTGGCGTTTCTTAAATTGGAGTGCATCTCAAATTCGAATTAATACGGTATATAAACATATTTTATGAGTAAAATTATTGTTTAGAATAAAACAATAAAAGCCTTAAGATTCAAACGTTTTCAAAAGAAGAATATTTCTTCTTCAGGAAGCCCTCAGCTGGTACAGTGGTTAAAATAAGGAGTTCCATTCCTCTCGGAGGACTCAGCAGATAGCCTGATGTGGCTCTGCAATAGGAAAACACACACACACACACTTCTTCAGGGGATGGCCAGGTGGTCAAGGCACTCGACTCGTAATCTGAGGGTCGCGGGTTCGAATTCCCGTCAAACCAAACATGCTCGCCATTAAAGCCGTGGAGACGTTATAATGTTACGGTCAATCCCGCTATTCTTTGGCAAAAGCGTTGACGGTGATGACTAGCTGTCTTTCCTCTAGTCTTACACTACTAAATTAGAGACGGCTAGCGCAGATAGCCCATGTGTAGCTTTGCGCGAAATGCAAAACAAACCAAAACCAAAACAAACCTCAGGAGAAACTGGTTATTGTTTTAAGTATGCCTAATATTAAAATGCGTAATGTTCAGACAAGATTTTCAGTGTAGATTACTTGTGGCCGAAGTACCTTAATATCTCGAGAACCTTGTCTCGGTGGTAAGACGCTGTTTGAACATTTCCTGCTTATCTCAAGTTGACAGCTGCAGTCTTTAAAGGACAAAGAGCTCGAAGAAGAATGAATTATCGTTGTGTCTGTTTAGTCCAGCTTGTATATATTTTCTCTACAACAGAGGCTAGGCCAGATAATCCCTCATAGTTTGCCTACAAGGCTTTATTTCAGTCTTAAGAGAATTCGAAATAAAATCAACGAATCGGCTACTAAACGTGAATGTCACGTGACAGTACAATACAAAATAGACGATGTTATCAAGTACTGACGACGTTACCTTCTGACGTCCTCAACAATATTTCTAGTTGGTGAATCATCTTACGATAAAACCACCGGAGCGGCACAATGCGGTAAGTATTATCTCACCGACCATTACGTCAAAATGCCTCGTGCATAGTTTGTGTTATTAGAGTAACGTACAAATTTTCGTATTGTTTTTTTTTTATATAAAATGTCACGATATTGTATGAAATTAAATCTTCAAATATATTCAACTTTATTAAACGTAGCAAATAACTTAATATGTATTATAACTGCTTCACCTCGTTCTTTCTGGATGAAATTATATATTCATAAAGTTTTATCGCGTTTTCATAATAACTAAACAATAACGAATTATAAGCTTATAATCTAACCAATTAATTAATGAGTTAAGGAATCGTGGATGTAAGAATTACTGTTTACGAAAACGTTTAATGATATTTTAGAAACAGAACACCAAACCGAATATACGTTGCCAATTATAGAGAGTATAGTGAGTGATGTTTATTATTATGAAGGAGTTCGCAAATATCTCAGTGAACGTAAATTTCTAATCACAAACTAAGAAGTTAAAACATATCTCTATTGATACATAATTAAATAAGTTTAGTACTGCACCTATCTGGTCAACATCTATTGTTCTTTGTATTATTATTATTTTCACTGTTAATTTTATAGATAATTATAATTTATCTGATTTTAATATATAAATTCTGTCATTTTACGTCACGTCCGTTATATTTGGGAGCTTCTCTCCACTGCGGAATACACATGTATATATGTATACAATGTATATGGATTTTGATTTGGTTTGTTTTTAACTTCACGCAAAGCTACCTGTGCTAGTCTTTCATAATATAGCATTGAAAGACCAGAGGGAAAGCAGCTAGTCATCACCACCCGCCGCCAACTCTTTTAACAATGAATTGGGGATTGACCGTCATGTATAACATCCCACAGCTGAAAAAAAAACGAATATGTTTAGTGTGACGGGAATTCAAACCCACGACCCGCAGATTGCAAGTCGAGCGTCCTAACCATTTGGTCACGTCAGACCTTAAATTTTGCAGTTGGCGAACTGGGTTCGAGTCCATGCGATATCACTAAAAAGCTGCTTATGGGTGTGTTACAAGGGTGACAGTATCTTAATACGGAAGATGTTATAGCCTGCTTACCTTCTTTCTGGCCAATGTTTCAAAATTAGGTGTGGCTGCAGATAGTTACAGTAGCTTTGATATAATTTTTTCCGTAATATTTATGCAAATATCTATACGAAATTTGTTCCAATTCATTGCTTTTTAAATTTTTTAAACCGAGGCACTGTGGTGACAGCATACAAGCAGGGTATGCAGCTAGCTGTGTATGCCAGTAAACTTAATTGTCAAAATACCTCACTCCTGGTTGGGAATTTGTCAATGCGCTTTTGTGCTGTGTTTGTTTAGTATAAAATTGCATGGCTCAACATACTTCAGAAGGCCGACACACAGTTAGTTGCTGTAAGAATTAGCTATATATTCCTCGCGCTCATTTTGTTAACATTTAAACACGTAAAATGTGGTATGGTTTGTGAAAACAGATGAACACAGATTTAAGTTAAATCAATTGTGGTAAACTTCTAACAGGGAGTCAGAATCTGTGTGACTCTGGAACACTTCGTCAGTAATTGATATATCAGTGGACGATCTTTTCACCGACTCAAAAAATAACTCTGATTGGCTGTTCTGCTTTTGTAAAAAAGTTAGTACTCCTATAGAATTGATACTCCGTCAAACGAGTTGCTAAGGTAAGTGGGTGGAGTGGATTTTATACTATCCATATTAAGTTATTACATTTTTTTCTAAACAGACACGATTATTAATAAAAGGAGATGCAGCTTCTGTCATGCGTAAAGATCCTTTTATAATTACATCAATAAACACATGTAGAAATTCGAGGCTGAACTCAGTTACTTTACTTCAAAGAAAGCGACGGAAGGTTCACTCGGCTATTTTTGAGTTAGCAAGGTCGCCTAGCATCTAATACAACTTTCAACACTTGATATGAGTAATTTACTTCATACTTGAATGGTGTTCCATCTCTAGAAGGTCCCAAGTTAATGTAACACGTTTCAATGACCGACTAAGTATTGATAACAAACGTATTATTATTACACCTAAGTGAACACTGAGCGGTCAGTGTATCGCGTTGTAAAGTTATCTAGATACATAATGGAGGCGCGATTTACAAAAGCTCAGTGATTTGAAAAGCCTTCTCAGCGTACTGTAACGTAATGTATCTGAGTGTTACTTCGTTGCCGCTTCATATTAGCGTGTTATAAATACGTTGGCGGCTTGGGCGATCGACTCACAATCTTTAAGCCGCGAAACCATAGCCCATCACCAAAAATGGTTGCTCTATAAATCACGGAGGCGATATAAAATTTCGGTCACTCCCAATATAAAGAGTAGCCAAACAGTTAGCGGTGGGTAACATTGACTAGCTGCCTTCTATCACTTCGTAATTAGTATATTTACTGCAGCAGTTCTTGTTTGTTTGTTTTTATCAGATAAATTTATCACATCACATAATTCTACAGCGAGCGATCTACCAATAGATAAATGATTGACTAAAAAGACACTTCTGTATATTTTCCACTCTACTCTACCTGCCAGTACAGTCTTACTTATAATCTTGTAATATAGGGTGCATCACTAGCTAGTAGCGGAACTCCTTACGTAACTGAGGTGGGTAAGGGTACGTAGTTACCAAGTGACTTTATTTGTTATCAATTTATTTGTTTGTTTGTTTGTTTCTTTGTTTGTTTTTGAATTTCGCGCAAAGTTACTGGAGGGCTATCTGTGCTAGCCGTCCCTAATTTAGCAGTATAAAACTAGAAGGAAGGCAACTAGTCATCACCACCAACCGCCAACTCTTGGGCTACTCTTTTACCAACGAATAGTGGGATTGACCGTCACATTATAACGCCCCCACGGCTGGGAGGGCGCGTATGTTTGATGCAACCGGGATTCGAACCCGCGACCCTCGAATTACGAGTCGAACGCCTTAACACACTTGGCCATGCCGGGCCTTTTTTATTTGTTATCAATGTAAAGTAGCTGTCTTAACCCTGGCGTAATTAAAATGGATAAGGGTACGTAGTTAGCTAGTGTTTTATTTCTTATCAATGTAACATAGCTCTCTTAACCCTTACGTAATTAAAGTGGGTAAGGGTACGTAGTTGGATAATGGCTTTTCTTTGTTATACCTGTAACGCAGCTGTCTTAACCTTTAGGTGATTTAAGATGTTTGAAGCTACTGCGTTTATTGTATTCCATATACAGTTCTACCTAATTTAATTTTTATGTTTTCATTAATACTTATACTTAAAAATTAGACAATATAGAAGTTTATAATTTCACAGATTACTATAGAAGTCTACTTTAAATTACAAACAAACCGTTAAAATAATTATCATTTATTTACTATTTTCCCTTTCATTAGAAAAACTTCGGGTACAGAAGTTTGCTGACTCTAGTAGCTAAATGGTAAAGGTTAAGGCTTTTAATGATAAAAACCGAGTTTCTATACCCCTGGTATGCACAGCACAAACAGCCCCTTAGGTAGCTTTATGTTTAAAAACTATCAACCATTATTGTCATCAAATCCTCGTAAATATAGAGTAATAACCTGGACTTTCTTAAAAGAAAACTTTAACAGTAATATTATCTAATGTTTATCCCTGTTGAAAGAGCCAATAGGAATAGCGTACAGGTGTGCATTATTTTAATAATAAAATGTTCAATTCATTGATTTTTGTAAACGTTCTCTTTGTAATTTTATGATAGAAAAAAAACCCCAAAGAAACTTACAAGCTGTAGGGTTATACACTGTATCTTTTGCATTTTACTTAAGTTTAGAGATCTTTATTCTATAACACATGTTTCATTACTTTGTTAACACTTGTTAACAACAGTGCTTAAGTTTATGGAGATAGAAATTTATAGTCTAGTAATGATCATACTTTAGTAACGGTGCTCTCACTTTAACAACAGTGTTTATGCTTATATATGTAAAAACGGCTGGTATTGGTAGAGAAAGCACTATGTAGAGGAGCGAACAACGTTTTGACCTTCTTCGGTCAACTTTAGGTTCTTTATTTGTGAACCTGACGATGACCGAAGGTCGAAACGTTGTTCACTTCTCTACACAGTGCTTTATCGATCCATACCACCAGTTTTTACATATATAATTTTCTCTACAAGTGGGTTTTTTCGTCATCACGGAGTGGTTATGCTTATTCAAAGAGAGATTTATATTCTAGTAATGATCATATTTTAGTAATGGCACTCAGTTTAACAATAGTGCTTATACTTTGGCAGAGAGAGATATATGGTCTAGTAATGATCATATTATAGTAATGGTACTCTCAATTTAATAACAGTGCTTATACTTTTGCAGATAGAGATTTGTATTCTAGTAATGATCATATTTTAGTAATGGTACTCTCAATTTAACAACAGTGCTTATACTTTTGCAGATAGAGATTTGTATTCTAGTAATGATCATATTTTAGTAATGGTACTCTCAGTTTAACAACAGTGCTTCTGCGTATGTCACTGAGGATTACCTGATCGCTCAGTGATACAGTGCAATATTTTGTCAAAGCACGACATAAAAATAAGTGGGACAACCTCATTATCCTCCTCAGTCACGGATGAGATAAAGAGTCAACTCTAATTAAATTTCTCCGTACTTTCTGAGCTGACTGAAAGAAGGCCGACAGTCCTAGAGTTCTGCCTATTTCTAGCTCTAAAACTAAACACAGATAGAAAAGTTTACAACTTCATTAACAGCAAACTCATTGTTACTTACTTAAAATATATAAACAACTTCTAAGATCACTTTCCTAATTATTATTCTTTATTTCTTACTACGTCTTTCAGTACTCAAATGTATCTTAAATAATCTTTCGGAACATGTGCGGTTTCTGTTATTGTGCTTTTGTTTGATCTTCGCGTTTGAATTACCATTCTATGTATCGTAACAAGCGTCTTTAAACTTAAATTTTTCGTTCTAAACGATTTTGAATACAATTTTTCATCGTGAAATAACTTCACTTATTCAGTGATTACGTTCGAGAATGGTGACAAATAGGCTAAATTTGTGTTTCAAATTGTATTTTGGCAGTATGAATTTATTAAGGCTGAAACGATGTTCTCCGCCAAATTTGACTCGTCGTGAGAAAGACGGGAAACTAGAACAGTTAGTATATTGGTTTAGGTAGATATTGTTGGAGGAAGAGGTCTAGTGTACCTGACCCTCCTGGGTATACAAAATATATATACCCAAACACCATAGAGAGAGAGAGTAGATATTGTTGAATTACACTTCTCAATTTTCTTAAGATTTTATAAAGTAAATAAATCAGTATCGTTAAATTTCCAGCTGTTATTAATTCGTACTGAAATTACGATTTTTCTCAAGCACGGCTTTTTTTAGAAATCTTTATGTTGTTAGAGCGTTTTTTATACTATCTGATGAAAAAACATTAACATTTTGACTTTATCTATACCGGTTGTCTTCTCAGAGGTAACCATTGTGTTTTCCTGATTATTACATGAACGTAGAACTTTCCAGAAAAAACGGATAAAGGACAGTCAGTGCAGTCTTTGAAGATTTGTCTAGTACTCAACATGTATATATTCTCTTTGAACACGCTTCTGAAGACGTTCGAAAAATTTATTCATGACTTTTGCACAGACGACACGTGACATACCCTGAAGAACATCTGTGATGCGATGTCATAGCTCATAGGTGGACTATGGACGCGTATCATAAACACTGTTCCTGGTGAAATCTCACGAAAAAAGTCACTGAGATGTGAGATCGAGAGATCTTGGAGGCCAAGTAATGGGGAACGTTGTATCAAGGAAATGAGAACATCTCGTGAGAGATGTGGAGAAGCACCATCCTGCTGCACATTAATTAATGTTGTAAAAAATGTCAGGATTCACTTCTGGTGAGCTTCAAATGTGTTGGCGAGTTGGTTTCGGCTTCTCTGTACCCTAAATCATGGGCTATGTTCGTTAACTCTGTCGGAGGTATGGAAGGTCGTCTCTTCTGAGAATGCAGATTTTTACAACAATATCAGATTCTTTAGCAAAAGACGATAAAAATCATCTCTTCCTTGGTAATCTGTAGTCTTCAATTCATGTGGTACTTGAACACGATAAGCGGTAAAGTAAGATACTTTTTAATAATAAAAGGGCCCGGCATGACCAGGTGGGTTAAGACGTTCGACTCGTAATCTGAGGGTCGCGGTTTCGAATCCCCATCGCACCAAACATGCTCGCCCTTTCAGCCGTTGGAGCGTTATAATTTTAGGTCAATCCCACTATTTGTTGGTAAAAGAGTAGCCCAAGAGTTGGCGGTGGGTGGTGATGACTAACTGTCTTCCCTCTAGTCTTACACTGCTAAATTAGAGACGGCTAGCGCAGATAGCCCTTGAGCAGCTTTGCGCGAAATTCAAAACAAACAATAATGAAAGATTAAACATTGTATTTAAAATTACACTAAACAAAGCGTTCCATATCAATTTCAGCTGTAAAGTTGCACGTTCTTGTAATAACCAGGAAAATAAACTTATTACCTCCAAGTGAGACATCATGTATATTTATATACGTTTCAGTGTAAATAAAATACATGTACAGTGTTAGAAAATAATATCACTTGAACTTCAAGCTCTCAACTAACCTATCACTATTTTCTTCACAATTTTCACTGTAAAGAATGTAAGTATAAACTAAATCTAAATAATACAACAAGGGGCAACGTGAGGACTTCCTGGACAATTTTTTTTTTTATAAACAACAATACGGCAGTGAAGTCGAAACCCTTGAGATATACAGATATCCGATCCCAATTCCTGAATGTTCAGGACTTGAGTCATGCTGGATTTCCGAATTTTCTGGTTTTGGGTTCATTCGGCCTGGTATGTACAGATGATCTAAATAAAGTAAGAAATACACATAGTTGGACTTTTCATGATCAACAAATGGATAAAAATTTAAGTTAGCACAAAGAGAGAGACGAATGGCAGGTTTGAACTAAAACCGTATGCACTGCATCGAGTAGCCTCCCCCCTCCAAACGAAACGGCTATACCAGTAATTAATCTAAAATTAGGCCTAAAATAAATTTTTACTTATCTATTTGTACTCACCCATTTGCACAATAGTTTATAGTGCAGTTTTCAATAATTTCAAGTCGAAAGTTTGCATCAATAATCAGAAAAAGTCCAGCTATAGGAAATTTTTCTAAACGAACGTAGTATTCACCAGAATAACCGGTTTCTGGAACATTCAGTTTTAGGACCCCAGGATTTGATATCGTCTACCTGTTTTGAGTGATTTTAAAGTATTGGCTTCTTTGACTACAATTTCAAAAAATGTAAAAACTTAATTCATATTAATTTGTATAATGTAAAAATGTTGCTACTATAAATTATTATTGTATTCCTGTACAAAATAATGCAATGTGAACTATACACAAAAAAATAAAAATAAAAGAAGCTTTTTTTTAAACTATCTAAACAATAACTCACTTAATAAACCTAGCAAAGAAGTCAACAAAAGTTAGGTGCCTTAACTGAAAATATTCAAATAATTACTTTAAGACCTAATAGAAATAACACAATATCCGCTAAGACGACTCAGGATCACGCTATAACTGAAACGTAAGATATAAGCTACCAGTTATTGAGAAATAAAATGTATGTAATTAACATTTAAACATGTCAACGATTGATATCCTGCCTTACAACTTTACAGCAAGTACTTTACTCAGATATCAAATTTAGATATGTGTGTGCATATATCACAATAAACAATTACTTTGATATTTTAATTCGTGTTTTAATTATTCACAATCTTAGAAAATGTCGAACATTAGACTTGCGTATTTGTGTGTCACGAGTGCGTAGTACACTTATGGCATCTGCTTTCAGGATCAAAGTCTTTCCAATCGGAAAAGAGACACAATGCTTCCATTAGCTCATACAAAAATAACATGCACTGCACCTCATGCATCAGTATAACCTTGTACCTAAAACCTTTCAGAATCCTAACTTCGCCAATCAGAAGAGAAAGGAAATCGTTCCATAATGGTTGTGACTCTGAATTTGAGTGTATCAGGGCTATTATATGCTCAACCTGGATATTATGTTACAACCAGCAACAACATAGAAAAGTTTGAGCACAAGTATCAATAATTTCTGATCAGTGCAACATCTGTGTAGGTAATTTAAAGTCTAATCTAAATTTACTTGTGATAGTTTTTGTTATATCGCAAATACGAGCTATTGAAAGAAAAATATTGTAACATATTATGTATTGGGTTGAGGAATAATTCATGAGCGTTTTTTCAAGTTAAAAAAAATATATTCATAAATGAAACGCTTTCGCAAAATATTTCATATCATTTGGTAGATAAGTTTTTGCTCTAATAGATGGTGTGTTTGATTTTCATATGTCTTTAATTTTTGCTTTCATTTTCAGCTCATTAAATGGAATGTCAAGTGGACAAAATCGAGCATTTTCGACACCATCTGCTTTTCGCACTTAATTTCTTGCAATTTCGTTTAAAACAATGCATACTATATACCTAGGTATTACATGAAATAAAGTATCATAATAAATGTTTTGGGTGTAATGTGTTCATGCATTGAAGTATTGTATAGTCTTGCATGTAATGCTTGAATGAAATTATTTAAAAACGCTCACGAATTATTCCTCAACCTAATAAAACTTTGTTATTCACTTTAAGGTTAACAGCTGGAATTACACTTCCCAAATGTCAGTTGTATATAACTAAGCTATGTAATATAAACTCTAGTTTAACCAAAATGTAGTAAAGCTTGTATGTAGTTCAAGTGCAAAATCCATCATAACCTTTTATTTATATTTTAGCGAGCGTGTGTTTTTTTTATAGCAAAGCCACATCGGGCTATCTGCTGAGCCTAACGAGGGGAATCTAACCCCTGATTTTAGCGATGTAAATCCGTAGACTTACCGCTGTACTAGCGGGGGGCGCATTTTAGCGCAAGCAATCACTTACGAAAACTTTCATAAGATTACTCACAGTACACGTTAAGAAGTAACGGTTGGTTTGTTTATTTTTTAATTTCGCGCAAAGCTAAACGAAGGCTATCTGTGCTAGCCATCCCCAACTTAGCAGTATAAGACTAGATGCAAGGCCACCCACCGCCAACTCTTGGGCTACTCTTTTACCAACGAATAGTGGGAGTGACCGTCACATTGTAACGCCCCCACTGCTGAAAGGGCGATCATGTTTGGTGTGATGGGGATTCGAACCCGAGACCCTAGGATTACGAGTCGAGCGCCTTAACCACCTGGCCATGCTGGCCCGGAAAAGAAGGTAATACCTTTCACCATTGAAACTGTATTCTTTATTAAACAGGCGAACTTATGAACCTCGTATTCCTTGAATTGCTACACAACGTGTTGTTCGTGTTCTGCTCACCATGGGTATTGAAACCTGAGTTGTAGCTTCATAACCCCACAGACGTACCGTTGAGCCATCGGGGGTGTGCGTAGCGGTTGAACAGTTCTTATTAAAACAAACAAATGGTAATGTTTGTAGAAATCACTTATTTTCAGAAACTTTAAGCTTAAAATGAGTTAATTTAAGATGGTAAATTGCAACAAAACATTTCACATGTCATAGGTTAATATAATTAACATTTTGTTAAACATTTCGCATATCATAGGTTAATATATTTAACACTTTGTTAAACATTTCGCATGTGATAGGTTAATATGATTAACATTTTGTTAAACATTTCGCATATCATAGGTTAATATATTGTTAAACATTTCGCATGTCATAGGTTAATATGATTAACATTTTGTTAAACATTTTGCATGTCATAGGTTAATATAATTAACATTTTGTTAAACATTTCACATGTCATAGGTTAATATAATTAACATTTTGTTAAACTCTTTGTTTTGGAACGTTTGAAATTCAGTAATGTTAAACAATTAAAGAACTATAAATGTTTCACCTTAAAAACACTTGTGAAGCACTTAGAACGAGGCCAGTGGTCGACTGGAGGTTATATTAGTAGGACCTATGTTAGTGTAAGTAGCAGAATGAAAGTTGTATTTGTAGGAGCTTTATTAATGAAAGTGGTAGACTGGAGAATATATTAGTAGGACCTATGTTAGTGTAAGTAGTAGAATGGTGGTTGTATTAGTAGGAGCTGTGGTCAGCTTAGATCAGCATTACAACTGCTATCATTATAAGGTATTAATTATAAAATTCGTGAGAGAAAGCAAATGGGAACATGTTATAATGCGTCAGACCTACCAACATCTACTATATCTATTGCCCACAAGGTCTTTTGCCCAATATCAGGTACAGCGGTATGTCTACGAACTCACACCGCTAGAAACCGGGTTTCGATATCCGTGGTGGGCAGAGCACAGATAGTCAGTCCATTGTGTAGCTTTGTGCATATTAACAAACCAGTATGAGGGCGCATCAGTAGTGGCGATATATCAGAAATATTTCTGAAGAACAAGCTTTGAGGGTATGAATTAAATTAATGAAGTGAATTATAATTATTATCAATTTTAATTAAATGATTTACAAATGAGATTTATAGGTAAGAATTAATAACACAGCATTATTTATTTTGTAACTGTTTGTTTAATCTGTATATATGTTTTTATTATTATTATTTGTTAGTTTTATTTATTTGAATTAATAGATTGTTGTTGTTTTTTGTACGTGGCGCGTCTTTTTGCATAGTGCCACCAATCTCGAAGTGTCACCAAATGTGTGTGGCTTCTCAGATAAAGTCACGAGTCATTTACTCTGCTTTATAATGATTTGCCAGTGACGTATAGTGATCACCTCACCTAAGCTCAGACTGTAAAAGGACACATAACTATTCTTTATCATTTGGCACCAGTCCTAGCAAACAGATACTCTCTTATAATCGTTATAAATTAAAGATAGGGTATGAAGTACAAAACACATACACGAAGAAAGCACTACATGGAACGAAAAAAGAAGGAACAACCACGCGGAACACGTGAAAACAGACTCACTAAACATATATATTTATGATGACTTTGATACTCCTAGTGAAAACTTTAAAAAATAACTAAATCATCACCAGTTACGAATATGCTTTATCAACACCGTAATTTTAATAAAAAAAGTTTTCATGATATCGACGATGTCAGTTTCAAACCACGCCTACACGAAGTGTATACAGAATATCCTCTGTACGTGAACATTGTTATGGTAGACTATGACTGAGTTTAGCCTGTACATATAATTTTCACATTAATTTACCTCATTCGTGAGTCAAATAATTATAAATTTCGGATTTCTTACTGGAAGCCGTCATCGAACAACAATATACTAAATAATTCAGTTTCACTTTTCTGTTGGAGATGTTTTTAAATAATTATTATTAGACACCTGCCTTTAAGAAGTGTTTTTCCAAAACGAAATTAATCTGTATTATTCACTTCCTTGGGAGTTTGTTAATTTTTTTTTAAGCTTTCAACATGATAAGCACTGATTCTATATGTAGCCATGAACTTTTCACTAGGGCGTGTGCCTCACAAAGCGTAGTAAGTTACGTCTTTCGTAATTTGTCTAGATGTGGGCTTCTGATTAGCGTGCCAATGATTCAGGGTTTACGATCCACTGCTACAAAAAAAAAAAAAAAAATGCTTAGAACTTTAGACGATGGGTGTGTTATAAGATTGATGGTTAACTATGACTATTCAGCCAGACAAAAGTAGTTCAATACTTAGCAGTGAGGTGGTGTTGTAGACTACCTGCTTTCCCTCCTGTCTATCAGTACAAAATTAGCGACGTCTATGCGCAAATATCTATTGTGTAGCTTTGTATAGATATAAAAAAAAAAACAATCAGTTACTTATTGGCCAGTTTGGATTAAGTGAATTCTTTATCCTGAATTCTGAAACAAAGAAACTTTCGCAATTTCATGAAACATTAAATTGGTTCATAATGGTACAAATCTTCTACAACGCAATATAATCTGTTTGAGAAAATATAAAGCATTGAAATTACTGTACAACTTCCATCGTGATTCACTCTAACTATTTTTACTCAGTGGTATTTATATATCATTGAAATGTTGTTTATTATAAATACTAAAAGATCTAAATCAAGCTAGCATATCTAGTGTAACACGTGTGTGACGTCAGAGTCATCAATACTTAATTATCCGGAATGATTTATATCATCACTGTACATTAAGCTGGAACGAATAATTAGTTCAATTTGTTACCTTTCAACCTGATGTCAACTTTCAAAACAACATTCAGTAATTTCCATTTTGTAATTAAAGGTTTTGATAAAATATTGTGTTTCACATCCTTTCATGTAAACTGATACACACAAATCTTACTGGATAGTCGTAACTGTATTTTTAATGTTTGTTCAATTAATATTCAAAATGTTTCACAAATTTTCCTATTTTTGTTATACAGAATGTATGTAATAAACGATTTTAATAACTGTCACGAGTGTATTTTCCACTTCAAAGTTTTATGGCGTTAGCTGTAAATTTATAAATGTATTATTTAAGGAAGGAAATATTACCGGTTTTTAAGAACAGGGAGAATATACTACTTAAATATGAAAATTAAAATGTTCATTCACTAAATAGACAATGAACATGTTTTCCTACTTCATATTAAAATATATATGCTGAGTTTACCGTGAATACGACTAGAATAAAGTAGCCGAAAATTTATAATAAAACTACATTTCAATACAGAATAAAACCTGTTCAGTTTTTGCTTATTGAAGGTTTCTCACCTACCTTATAAATCTTAGAGTACAATGTTTAATAATGAATTATTATTATTCTTTACTATATGTGAAGCATATACCACAAGGGCATGAAATATTAACAATAAATGTTTCAAATGTGAAATGTTTCAATATTTATTTTGACTAATATCTAATTAGTATTCCATAGAAATGGTTCACTTGGATTGACTTACAAATTTGTTTATCAAGTATGAAAGAAAATTCACTGGTTTCAATAATACTGTCAGTTGAAATATATTAATCTAAGAACCATAAATGTTTCTGAGAAATATATATATATATATATAAGTAGAGCTGTAACAATCTGAATATTCGACTACATTCGCGAAACTGTAAACTTTTGTTACTTAGGTTATATAAACAATTATCATGG
Organism: Tachypleus tridentatus; assembly: GCF_004210375.1. NCBI lineage: Eukaryota > Metazoa > Arthropoda > Merostomata > Xiphosura > Limulidae > Tachypleus > Tachypleus tridentatus. The sequence continues at coordinate 77,872,680 of NC_134834.1, read as the reverse complement.
TTAATAATTTTTACATAATCATCTAAGTCTAATTAATGATTAGTTTGCCTATTTTTAGTATTATTATTATTAATAGAGAGTAATTCGTAATAGCTTATAGCCATTTATAAAATTTAAGTGTAAATTAACATAGAAGAATATTCCAGGAAATTCGAATGAATACATGGAAGAAAATTGCTGGACTTATTCGTTGTTGTATAGTGTGATTTTTAGATGTTTTTAACATGGTAAAAGCGGTTTATGTTTGTATAGGTTGTAATTAATAACATCTGGTTGAGATCTGTACCTTCCACAGCATTTAAATGAACGGATTTACTAAAATATCTGTTGCTTTCTTTTACGAATTTAGATTCACATTTGAGTTATTCAATTATATTTATCAAAAATCAATACTGTTACACATATTACCATCAATCTTTCTAATTCAATTAATCTTTACATTTAAAAATTAAAGGACATTAAAAATATTCCCTTCCTGAATCCATATCTGCATGTTGGAAAGTTTCCATTTTGATTTTGTTAAAATTCGTTTCTGTGGAACACAGAAAACAATAAACACGGGTACTAAGCCTTGTCAAGCATTCTAAAACCTGTACAGCTCGATCAAAATCACGTGAATTTTTCAATTCGTTCTGTCATATTTGAAACAACTTCATTGTTGGTAGAAAGATAATATTCTTCCGGTATATTATCTCTTTAATAAACGCAGCCTATGGCGACGGAAAGAGGTCACCAGTAGCATTACAACAATGGAACGAAAAACAAGCAACTGGAACTAATTGACAACACACATATATAACTTGTTTGTGTGTATCACACGGAACGTATATCATCATAATAGTCACGATAAATCCCTGTACGACTATCGTTTTTCCTCTTTTTTTTTTTTTTTTTTTTGGGGGGGGGAGGCGGAGATTGATATTTTATTTATTTTAAACAAGTTATAAGCAAACTTACTTTTGATCTGAACTAATATATAATAAATAACCACCGTTTCATAAATATTTATTGATACCCTGTTTTTACCACCAGTAAGAGGGCTTGTTCATGGTGTTTTCTTTGTGTATGTGTAGTATACGCTGTGGGGGAATAGAACCCCAGGTTTTAGCGTGGTAAGTCCATAAACTTACTGCTGATCTATCGGGAAACAGAAGAACCGATAAAATGAAACTGTTTTTTAGAGGTTTGTGCTATATTTAATTGTTATAGAAGCGTACTATAAGTGTAAATGAATACACTACATACTCAAATATTATTACGTAAGTTATTTGATATATTTGACATATAGTTTATGCAATTGTTCAAATATCTAATCTATACAAAAGTCAGTGTGTATCACGTCACGCTTAATTTTTTCTTGATTTTTCAAAATTGGACGAATCATAAAAGCTAAAATGCATTTATCCAGACAGAAGAGTTCAAATACTGTCTGCTCATTAGATTTTAGTGAATAGGTTGCAAGAGGGCTGGAAGGGAAGGTGGCTGGCAGTTGTGGCATGAAACCTTATATTTTTTGTTTTGTTTTTTGAATTTCGCACAAAGCTACTCGAGGGATATCTGTGCTAGCCGTCCCTAATTTAGCAGTGTAAGACTAGCGGGAAAGCAGCTAGTCATCACCACCCACCCCCAACTCTTGGCCTGCTCTTTTACCAACGAGTTACGAATAGTGGGATTGACCGTTACATTATAACGGCCCCACGACTGAAAGGACGAGTATGTTTGGCGCGACGGAGATGCGAACCAGCGACCCTCAGATTAGGAGTTGCACGCCTTAACACGTTTGGCCATGCCGGGCCGTGAAACCTTATAAGTGTAATATGTACTGGTATAGTAAGCCTAAAGTAAAGACTTGGTGTGGAATCACCTAGTCTGGAGGCAAGTGCATAATATTTATCATGAATGTTTGCCACTAAAAAAGAAAGACCCATCGTTTGAAAGCGCTCGGATTACAGGGTTTTTAATTAATTTCGATCAAGATTTCTTGAGCCTATGATGTTTGTCTAACATCACGAATTTATCACGAAAGTAAAAATATCGATTAAATCGTTTTTGAATAAAGCTATTTTTTGTTATGTCACCAACGTTTATAATAATAAAAAACAAATGTCTTTAATATACGGATAACCTAAAATAAGATATCAATAAATATTTTTCAATTTGTTATTGTTTATACATTTATTTTGTACTTTCACTACATAGAATAACAACAATAGTAGGTTGAAATGCTGTTGCTAAGCAACATCTTATAAAAACTAGCGATCGAATGTAGTGTTATCTATAATTTTAATATTTCTCTTATTTTATTTTAAATAAGTTTAGTGGTGGCGCCAAATGAGCCAAGCCCCCCAATATTGTTACCTACATATATTCATAAAATGAATGTTATATTGAATATTTATATAACATATCATATATTTTATATAACATTCATTTATGTTATATTTTGTTTGATTTGTAGCTTTACTCTTAATGGTATATTAAATGTTCAATCTAAACTAACTTTATTTTCTTTATTATTATGTATTACCTTGGGTGGAATTAAGGTGAGCTTCCTCTTTTACATATACGCATATTTTCATAAACAGATTATTTCTAATTTGTAATAATGAATTATTAATCAGAATATGAGTTTCCAATGAAAACTGCATTGAAAACGCAGTTCAAAATAGCACACCTTTCTGAAATGTACCTTGGTATTTACATTATTATAATTTACCATCTATACTTCATATTGATGGCATTTTAGAAAGCCCCTCCACAGTTTACCTCAGCCCCCCCCCCCCAACGAAAATATTCTGGCGCCGCCACTGAATAAGTTATAAGCAATCTTACATTTGATATTAACTAAAATATAATCAATAACAAACATTTCATAAATGATTTTAGTTACTCTGTTTTTGCCACCGGTAGGAGGACATGCTGCTGACGATTTTATCAACAAATACATCTAACTTTAACTAAAACACATACATATACTACACCACTATTGATCTTTAATCAAGCCCTCTTCACGTCTAACGATGAAAGAACCTTCAGAGTATTTCCTTTCTGAATCCTACTTTACTCAATATAATTTATTAATTAATTTTATGACGCCATTCAAGTTCTTGTGTGTTCTTCTTAGAGCAAAGCTACATCGGGCTATCTGCTGAGTCCACCGAAGGGAATCGAACCTCTGAATTTAGCGTTGTAAATCCGTAGACTTGCCACTGTATCAGTGTTGGTCAAGTTCTTCAGTTATTCTGCGTATATTTAGAAGTATTAAAGTGCTATACAATTTATAAAGAAATTTGTTAGTGAAAACTGAAAATATGGTTACAAGAAAGAAATATTTTGAGTTACAAGCAATATATTATGGACATACGAGAGAATTTTGAGAGATAGAATAATTTTATTATTAGTAGTGTAGCATATATGAACCTGAATAATAAATCACGGGCAATGAAGTGTTTCCTGTTAATAGCAAACGAAATAAATCTCAGTTGACAAACTTTGCGATAGCTTCAGTTTTAAAGGTTATTATTTCTAACAATATCCTGTTAGTAATTCTGTAACTTTGTCAACTATACTGGTGTTATTCTTGCTTTTGGAAACACTATACAGCTAAATATGTTATATACATGATTACAAAGAGCAATCAAAAAATACTTGTGAGGAAAATAAGTGAAGATTAACTATCACATCCGAACAATTTCTTCACATATATATAATCTTAGTAATATTAGTACTATATCTTCGTTTTATTGTTTGTTTGTTTGTTTTGAATTTCGCACAAAGCTACTCGAGGGCTATCTGTGCTAGCCGTCCCTAATTTAGCAGTGTAAGACTAGAGGGACGGCAGCTAGTCATCACCACCCACCGCCAACTCTTGGGCTACTCTTTTACCAACAAATAGTGGGATTGACCGTAACTTATAACGCTCCAACGGCTGAAACGGCGAGCATGTTGGGTGCGACGGAGATTCGAACCCGCGACCCTCGGATTACGAGTCCATCGCCTGAACACGCTTGGCCATGCCGGGCCCGTCTTCGTTTTAAGTTTTTACAGATTGCTTATTTGTTAAATTTCGCGCAAAACTTCTAGAGAGGTACCTGCGCTATTCGTCCGTAAAATAGAAGTGATAGAAAGCAGCGAGTCAACGCTACCCACTACCACGTCTTGTGACACTCTTTTACCAACGGAAAGTGGAATTGTCGGTAACGTTATAACACTCCCACGCCTGAAAGAGTAAGTACGTTTAATAATGAGATTCATACCAATGATCGGCAGGATGCAACCCTCACTATCAGGTCATGATTCGTCCTTGTTAATGGTTGTCAAAAATTTCCAATTCTTTATGTTTGACTGCGTGTCATCTAATTCTTCTTACTTTCATCTTATGTATTTCCGGCATTAACGTGTTTTATGTTTCATGACGTGGAGCACCTTTATTTACAAATTTCCACTAATTCACTCAAATGCTGGTATAATTTTATAATTTACGAAGAGATAAATAAACTAAACATTCACTCAAACAAATCATCTTCGGCTCTAAAAATACTTTTAGTATGAATTTATACTTTATAATAATAAAGAATCACATAGAAGCCATAATAATCGATTTTGTTGAATATTTCTAAATAATTGTTTGTTTGTTTATGTTTTTTAAATTTCGCGTAAAGCTACACGAGGGCTCTCTGCGGTAGCCTTCCTTAATTTAGTAGTGTGAGACTAGAAGGAAGGCGGCTAGTCATCACCACTCAACGCCAATTCTTGGGCTATCCTTTTATCAAGTAAAAGTGGGATTTGTAAATACACGTACCCTATATTTGTAATATATTCTACATCCAAAGTTTAAGGTAACTTACCAATTTGTTTTTTGACGCCTTTCAAGTTTGTTACTTTATCTTTAAAAGTAATATAAGATTTATAGAGGAAGAGAGATTTTCAACATAATGTTGTTAAGTATAGACAACTTGAGCCTATTTTCAAGCTACTAAGATCCTAGATCATGTTTCATTAATATTCACTTTATAAGAATAAACTTAACTTGTTAAATCGGCCTTTTATAACATTATTCTTGTAGTATTCTATGTTATTTGAGGAAACGAAATATTTGGCTTGTTATTCCTGTGGGGGTTTCTAGTGTCCAATGTCAATTAAACGTATAGTTATGATTTTCGGCGTTGAATGGGTTAGTGTTTAGGGGCACTCCACTCGTAATCTGAGGGTCACGGGTTCAAAATCTTCGTCACACTTAACATACGCCCTTTCACCTGTGAGGGTATTGTAGCGTTACAAACAATTCCACTCTTCACGGATGAAAGAGTAGCTCAAGAGATGGTGGTGTTGAGTATCTATTTTATCACTCTTACTTTAGGGACAACTAGTTTGTTCAAAGTTAAGCAGAAAGCTACACAATGGGTATAGAAACCCGGTTTCAAGATGTATAACTCTGCAGACGTGCCGCTGTGCCACTGGGGGACAGCGCAAATAGTTCTCGTGTAACTTTGCACGAAATTCAAAACAGTTTATGATATTTATACAATATTTACCTAATATTTTATCCAGCACTACTTCATAATGTTCTTAAGATTTAAAAGAAAATCCGTTGTATCAGCGGAGACCTGAAAATATGGTAGAAATTAAATATTTTTTGAATTACAAGCAACGCATTATGGACATACGATAACATTTTAAGACGTGGAAATAAATAAAATGAGAATCATAGAGCATATACGAACCTTGATAATAGATCACGAGGTATGGAAAGCAGAAGTAAAATAAAGGCTTAGAGAAGAAGAGAAACATAAACTGAAATATAAAATAAATTTTTATTTAAAGAGATTAAAGTAGACAGAAACAACAGTCTTCGTAAATATATTGTGAAATAATAATGAATTGACTGAACAAAATATCAAAGTAATATATGTAATTATAAGCTACTTTCCTAGCATGACGTAATATAGAGGGCGCATTAGAGAAAAGGATATTCATATAACAAGATGATTAAAAGATGTAACAATGTTATGGCATTTCAAAGAGTGGAGACTTAAATGTTATTTAAAGAAGGGTGTGCGCGACATCAACTGGGCCTAGGCCCTACATCCAAGAACACACTCATGTGGAATGTGAAGACTGATTATGGAATATAATCTTCCAACACTTAACATCAGTAGAACGAAGCTGGTCATATCTTTTGATGTTACTATTAGTAATAAGATTCCAAGTTTCGAAGACTCGTAAATCGAAATTAACGTTTGTTTTTACGAGAGGGTGGTCTGAAAAATTATAACCACAGAAACTTTATTTGACTATATACCTGTCAAGCCTTGCCTTACACCTCTATTGGGTTACGGTCACCCTAAGCGTGGTTTTAAAAGTCCATGTGCAGTGATGGGATTGTGGGACGTTTCTCACGATGTGTGGTCTAAGTCTGACCTCGTCGTCCTTTGTGAAAGGTTATTATAATGGGAATAGTATTGAGGGACAATGATGCTGAATGACAGTCATCAGGATGATAATGACCAATGTTGAAAGAAGCAGTTGAGAAGGCAGCACTAGAATTGGAACATCATTCTGAATAATGTGTAATTAACATCATATTATTTCAAACTTCCTTCTAGGCCATTACAGTCGAAATTATGAAAAACGAAATTGGAAGAGTGAAAAGATTGAATGAAAAGAAACCGTATAAAACCAAGGTACCTCTGACACTGAATGAAAAGAAACCGTAAAACCAAGGTACCTCTGACACTGAATGAAAAGAAACCGTATAAAACCAAGATACCTTTGACACTTAATGAAAAGAAACCGTAAAACCAAGATACCTTTGACACTTAATGAAAAGAAACCGTAAAACCAAGGTACCTCTGACACTGAATGAAAAGAAACCGTATAAAATCAAGGTCCCTCTGACACTGAATGAAAATGAACCGTGTAAAACCAGGGTACCTTTGACAATGAATAAAAACGAACCGTGTAAAACCAAAGTACCTTTGACATTGCATGAAGTTTCCAATTACATTTATTCGTTTGACATATATTGGACTATAATACACCCATGCATGTACTTTCTTAATTCTTTTATAACTCAGTCATACTAGCAATTTTTTTCTAATAACATAAACGACACAATGCCGAGCGTCGTCACGACTTTTTGCTACATACAAAGAAAGTTTTGGACTTTTTTTTTACAGGATTAGACATGTTCAAGTGGTTTTGAGTATTTAATTTTCTTACAGTAATAAAAATTCAAAATGTACTTGTAATTTCCATATCTATTTATGTTTACTGTTACGAAGACCTTGAAGTTCGTGTAAATAGAACATTAACTATTGTACAACATCTTCATAGAAAAGACAAATAACTTAAGCAGGCAAATAACAGTAACACCACATTAAAATTATTCTAGCTGACAAGCAAAGAATCGTGTGTCTGGTTTTTTAAGGATAAGAACAATAACATATGAATACATTGAATACTTTTGGCATCGTTGTTTCTTTATGTTTTATATTTTAGACACCAGAAAATTATATCTCTGTTTCACAACAGTAATGTGAAAAGAAAAAGAAAATATCATTTTCTAATAATTAAAGATATATTTAGAAATAGTACAAATGTTAAGAAACGATTTCCTGTGGATCAGCGGTACGTTTATGGACTTACAACTTTAAAATACGAGGTTCGATTCTCCTTGACGGACAGAGTGCAGTTAGTCTACTTATGTTGCAGCCATTATGCAAAAAGAAGCAAATTTGGTTTATTTCTTCAATGAGTCATCTAACCACGTGACAGATGAACGTGAAATGTTAGTAACTGGCACTCGATACGAAAGCATCGTATTAATGGACTGGCTTTGTTTTTTTTACATTTTATTAGTACAAACTGTATTGTTGGTCATTTTTAGTATAGCGGGACTCCAGTTTTGTTTTAAATCTAATTAAGAGGCTAAAGTAACGTCACAGCAGTAGGACTGAAGCCAAACTAGTAGAGGTTTTTTCATTTTCTCTATCTTGTTTCTCTCCAGTGGCAAAGCGACAAGTCAGAAGGCTTGTAACATTAAAACCAGGTTTCTATACACGTAATAGGCACAGCACAAGTAGACCATTGTGTAGCCTCGCGCTTTTTGGTGATTTTTTTTTTCTGTGACCGTAAAACAACTCATTTATTAAGCAAATATTTGACACATATCATGAGCAACTTAATTTTCAATATTCTCGATTCGCATGTTTCATAAAGACAGTGCAATTTATTAATGCGTTGAAAACAGTAATACAAACATATCAAGCTAATTTTACTATAGAATGATCCGACATTACATTTCCTCTTGGCATTACTATGTATATGAATAAATAACTAAGAAATCTTAAATTTCGAAACCCACAACAAGTAGTGTTTGAAGTCTATGTTCACAATTAGTAAAGAGTATTTAGATGTTCTAGGTTTCCTGGATTCTGCTTGTCGTTAAGTATTAAGTTACATCAAAATTAACTTTCTACTTATATTCACGGACAACCAATGGCCAGTTCTGATATTTAAAAAAAATCATACAAATTACTGCATCTTTCCAGTATCTTAGCAACCTGAAACACACAAATTACTGCATCGTCTCAGTATCTTACTAACCTAAAAAATATAAATTACAGCATCTTCTCAGTATCTTAGCAACCTGAAACACACAAATTACTGCATCTTCTCGACATCTTAGCAACTCGAAACACACAAATTACTACTTCTTCCTGATATCTTAGCAACCTGAAACATACAAATTACTACATCTCCCCAGTATCTTAGCAACCTGAATCTGTATATATGAAAGAGTATCTACTAGTTTCATAACCCACTCTTAGACGATGTTGACAAAAGCTCAACCATTTGAAAAACTTTAATAGATTTATTAGCGTTATTTCTGGATATGAAGAGTACTTTATAATTTCATCAACCCGCAATGAAATTAATTATTTGTGGTGAGTCAACAAATTCATAGCCGAGTTACGTAAATTTCTGTCTGCTGCTTTTTCTTGTTTTTTTCCAGCACAGTCTTGAAAGTGTCTTTCAAGTAAGTTTGCATGTACGTACATATGCGTGAGTGGGCGTTCTAACCTTGGTCTCTAGTGTAAAACATTAAACAACTCACCGACATAGCACAGTGCCCGTACAAGGTAAAAAAAGCTAAATATAGGACGGACATTGAAGAAAAAATACTCGTGCTTAGAGTATGGATTACAAGAAAATCAATGTACTAAAGTCATTTTGACTAAGGTTTAATATTTAGTAAGTAGTCCTGAAATACGTGTACTTGCCCTTTTTTTTTTGTTGTTAATTGGTGATTCAACACCGTAATTACGTTTCATAAGGAATTATTTTATCAACCTGAGGTCATCATCAAGTTTCCTTTCCAGGTTCTAAACGTTAATGAGTCGTCCAGCAGGGAATTTTTTAGTAATATTTATTATCCTTTCCAGATGTTTATCAATGAATTTGAGTACAAAACGTAGTCTAAGTTGTTTACATTAAATCTAAAAATCACCTTAAAACTGAGCTTTTTTTTTTTTGGTTTCAATCTAGCTAACAAAATACGATTAAAATATCCAAATTAAAACATAAAATAAGTTCAATACCGACTACTCTCCACCTCAGTAATGAATATCTCAAAAATCAACTCCTATTGGCTCAGCAGTAACTTTATCAACTTACGACGCAAACAAACGTCACAAATAAGTAAAAATTTAGCCCGGCATGGCCAGATGGGTTATGGCGTTTGACTCGTAATCTGAGAGTTGCAGGTTTGAATCCCAGTCGCACCAAACATGCTCGTTCTTTCAGTCGTGGGGGCGTTATAATGTGATGGTCAATCCCACTATTCGCTGGTAAAAGAGTAGCCCAAGAGTTGGTGGTGGGTGGTGATGACTAGGTGCCTTCCCTCTAGTTTTACACTGCTAAATTATGGATGGCTAGCTCAGATGGCCCTCGTGTAGCTTTGTGCGAAATTCAAAAACAAACAAAATAAACAAAGTAAGAAATTTTGGTTATTAATGCTTTAAAGATTGTATTTAAACTGTACTGATTATACGTTTGATAATAATTATTATTATTTGTAATCACAATATGTTTGTTAATTGTGAATGGTTTTGTTAGACGGTAAAACGTTACACGAAACGAACCTCGCATTAAGTTTGACTCTCGCAAATTTCTTAACAGTTATACAATTTCAAGCAACTTTGTAAAACTATAACCAGTGCTAACCGAGTTCGTTTTTGATTTTGTTTTGTTTTCCACTGGTACTCACTACAGAAAGTTGGTGTTCCTGTATATATGGTGCCGAATTTCCATGTTTTTGTATTTACACTAAACGTACTAATATTTATCACATCCCTCTGCTTTAACGGAAAACCACTAAATGTAATGGACTGCATCCTGTTGGAGTTGGTGTCGCTTACAGAGCGAAACGGTTGACATTTCTCGTTTCATTCTAATACCCCAGACATAACATAACCTTAAGGGCACGGGAAGTGTGGTTTCCGGCGAGAGTATTGAAACGTGAATATATTTAGCTTTAGTGTGGTCATAGTTGTTGTCCATGAAATCGTTTCCATTGCTTCATTTTTCGAATGCCTTTCCTAAAAAAATCTAAAACATGAAAAACAACACAGCATTACATCCCTATAAATTGAACGTTTTTTGTACTAAGCTATGAAGTACTTTATTATAAACATTAAGATGAAACTAACTCGTAGAAGCTCTCTATGAAACTGCGCTAGAAACAAAACACTATTTGCCGTGGTATTAAAGTTTGTAAAAATGCCAACAGAGGTATGTTAGGTTATACGAAAACAATTTCTGAAGTCTCACCACGTCGTTAAAGTCTGTTTTTACACGTCTTGTCATAATCAGGGGTTCGATTCCCCTCCGTAAACTCAGCAGATAACTCAATGTGGCTTTGTTATAAGAAAACACACACTTGTCATAATCTACCTAACGACGGTGCATGTTAAAAGTAGCCCTAGAGAGTAAATTCCTTTGCAAAAAGCTCTGTCATAAGCTCTTAAAAAATATCAGTACTCCCTGCATACTTTACATGATCCATCCTTTTGTGAACCTGACGATGACCGAAGAAGGTCGAAACGTAGTTCGCTCCTCTACGTAAAAAATTTTCTCAACCCAAACGAGCCGTTTTTACATATATATGATCCATCTATTGTACGAAAACGACGATCCCTCAGCGTCAATTTCAACAGCCCGATTCTACAAAAATTCAAAACCGCTAAGTCCGATAACGTAACCAATATGCCTTCTTATGGAATAGCATGAATAGTCATTTCATTCTCTATTTGTTTAAAAGATGCCACAGTTCAACGGATATATCGTGGAAGCAACCTTTTGCACATATGGCTTCTGTCGCTTTTCCAGACGGAGATCTTTATTATGTTGTGTACTAATTAGGAAGACAAGTGGGTGGCTTTTAGCTATGACCTTTGTGATTTTGGATTTTCACCTATTATAAGAGCTGTGATGGAACTTGTTGCAGATTTCTTTCTGAAAGGTCCTGGTACCCCAGAATGATCAATATTTTGTTTTCTAATGCTACTACATACAAGAAATATCCTCGACTTGAAAATTCTAAAACTCCAACATGAACACATTTTTATGGATAAAGTGTATGAAAATTCAGCGTCTGAAAGGGTTCTTACACATTCTTTCCTGAAGCGATATATATATATATATAAATTTTACTACGTACGTAACTCTGAGTAATGTCGAAATAAACTTCTGATAGATGTCTTTCCACCGTCGTGACTTTTCATAGCCGTGGTTGTAATGTTACTTACTAATTTGCAAATTCGAAACCATTTTAATATAACGCACTCATCCTTCCACATTAATGAACGTGTGAACAATTTATATCAAATATAAATGCGTGTTTTAATTTTTTTTAGTAACAAATCGAATTATGATCAAGATATGAGAGGAAAACTGATCAGCCAGTGTCTGAAAACAACAATAAAATAACAACTGAAAAAAACCGTCTGGGTTTGGGAGTATTTGTGTTCAATACATAAAGTAGTTTGCGAAATTCATTGTAAAAGAAACACTACACTCTCTTTGTACAGTAGTATAGAAGGAAAGATGATTTTGTGTAAGAAAGAACTGCTTCCTATCAAAGTAATGGAAGAGGTATAAGAATTCGTTTATTAGAGCCATGAGAGAAGAAAACTATACTGCACTATTTAGGTCAGATGTTCTTAACGTCACAGTTCGCGAGTCCCTTAGTCCCTTCTTCCCACAGTTTCACTTGGCAAAAATGACATGAACTTCTAATCTTCACTTTAGTCAAAAAAAAAGGTCATCAGATATGCGAGTGTTGACTGACTTTAGTACAGTAACATTATAATGTTTACTTTAATTTTTTTTTTCCCTGAGTCTTCTTCTCACAGCTCTGTCTCCCGGTGGGGCAGCGACAAGCCTTTGGATTTACAGCCTTAAAATTACGAGTTCGATTCCTTTCGATGGACATAGTAGATAACCCGATGTGGCTTTACTATAACAAAAAACACACACTCATGGATCCCAGGAAACGCTCTCTCTGGGGGACTATCTCTCAGTTTGAGAACCACTGAGGTAGGCTATAAGGGTGGAAAGGATCTACACTCTTCATTTGGAGTCCCATACGTATTATCTAATGATGCAGTGTTTATGCAGTGTTAATGACTCCAATTAATGAGCTTCTGTGCCAATTTTTACGTGACAATGAAGTAATAGCTACTCAGGTGCCGATGTAAACCTTGGTAACCATAAAAATACACACAGAATGTATTATTTTCAAGGTCGTGAACGGTCTCAAGGTGTAACAGCGGTAAGTCTACAGATTTACAATGCTAAAATCAGGGGTTCGATTTCCCTCGGTGGCCTCAGCAGATAGCCCGATGTGGCTTTGTTATAATAAAACACATACAAATATGTCGTGAACGGAAGCCTAAATCATAAAAGGTTTTGTATTTTTTTGTACACAGTGCCAATATTTCTGCAATTTTTATTGACTGTTTTGGCTTGTTTTCAGGAGCGTTAATGCATGCGAACATCCTGAAAATTCTTAATCTGATAAAAATAAGTTCTTCAGGGGATCACGAGGACGTTTACGGGTTTACGATACTAAAATCTGGGGTTCGATTCCTTGCTGTGGACATATCGCAGATAACCTATTGAGTAGTTATGCACTATGAAAATAACGACGACAGCGACATCTAAAAACAGTTGTTGAACTATGCAGGAATTTTTATGAACTTCCGTTAAACTTGTCTTTTTTTTAATTTGATCAAGTAGAAAATAACAGAAAAGCGCAAGACAAACTTAAAGTAAAACATGAACTGAATATTTTATGGTTCAACAACCTTTGCTGGGATCGATGTGTCTTTGTCTAATGCTTACACCACGTCAAATATACATGTGATACAGCAGTACCTTTTTAATCATGCTGGTATCTTCCTCCCCTCAACATCCTAGTGCAACATACCAAGTGCGACTCATATTCATAGCATTGGCTTTAAAACAGAACGTCGAGGGTGGTCGCTCAGTTCACCCTTTGTACGTCATAATTGACTTATTAACACGTTTCCACTTGTTCAGAATAAGTGTAGAGGATATATATTATATATTTATTTTAATATCTATGTTTGTTTTAGTTTAATATATATTTAGAAATGCATGCAACGTGTATTGTGAAATGTGTATAGCGAAGGTCCCGCCTACTCTTTAAGTTTTCAAAATATTCTCGAGCGTAAGAATCGACAATGTACGAAGTGTGCATGTAAAATACCAATGATTGTCAATATTTTTCGAATTGACCTTTTGAGAACCAAGCCTTATAGCTTATAAAAGAGGTAACTAACGCAACGCCGACAGATAGTTTTTAATAATATTGTTGGTTTGATACAATAAACCTTGGAAGCTATAACTGTGATAAACACTTATTAATCGAAAAACTACAGATATTTGACCTAAAACTTTTATAGATTCGAAAACTACAAACTTTTTAAATTCCATGAATTAACTTCCAACGTCATTATTTCTACGAGGATATTATATTTCTTTGTCGGAGAAAAGTCAGCTTGAAAATGTTGTGATGTTAGCCATTAAAAGAAGTGTAACAGTATCAACTCAGAATTAATTTGCTCATCGTAATCGTCGATAAAATATTGTTGTTTTGTGTTGAATTAAGCACAACACTACACAATGTGCTATCTGTGCTCTGCCCATCACGGGTATCAAAACCCGGTTTTTAGCGTTGGAAGTCCGCAGACATATCGCTGAGCCACTAGAGGACAAGTGTCCAGATACCACCGAGGGGAATCCAACCCCTGATTTTCGCGTTGTAAATCTGTATACTTACCACTGTACTATCGGGGGACCCGTCGATAAAATATTCAGTTCTAGACCAGATAGACTCGGTATTGTTTGTATGTTTACAAAATATTTGTGTATAAGTTGTTGGCCATGCGCGTAAGGCGTGTGACTCGTAATCCGAGGGTTGCGGGTTCGCGCCCGCGTCGCGCTAAACATGCTCGCCCTCCCACCCGTGGGGGCGTTATAATGTTACGGTCAATCCCACTATTCGTTGGTAAAAGAGTAGCCCAAGAGTTGGCGGTGGGTGGTGATGACTAGCTGCCTTCCCTCTAGTCTTACACTGCTAAATTAGGGACGGCTAGCACAGATAGCCCTCGAGTAGCTTTGTGCGAAATTCCAAAACAAACAAACGTATAAGTCGTTATTTGTATGTGTGTTTTTCTTATAGCAAAGCCACAGCGGGCTATCTGCTCAGCCCACCGAGGGGAATCGAACCCCTGATTTTAGCGTTGTAAATCTGTATACTTACCACTGTACTAGCGGGGGGCGTTATTTGTAATAACCGTTATTAAAAAATGTATTAAGTTTATATATTAAAATGTATTTGGGTTAGGAAAGAATATTTTGTGAAATTTTATCGGCAAATATCGTAAACTGGATACATTAACATTTAATTAACTTCTAAATTAAAATTAAATTTTCCGACTCTTCTAAATCGTAATACATTAAAATAATAATAAATCGTTCGGGAAAAGTTATAATATGTAACATAGAATAAATAGAACGCACATCTTGCACATATCACAAGGTCGTATGAAATAATAACAGTGGGATGTGTACGTTTACAATAGACGCCAGGAAGACTGAAATATTGCATGATCGTATTGTATTTAGTTTTGAATGGTATATTAAAGTATGCATTATAATTAGTAGCCGATATTTACCATGAAACCAATAGCTTCATGGAAATAATACATACCTAAAAATATAGATGTCAAAAATTACCTTCTATTTATTTATTTAAGAGGGATTTTTTTTTTATTGTCAATGAATTTCTCTGTTATTTCGGAAAATAAGAAACGAAGATTCAGTAATAGAGTACAGTAAATATAAAACCTAGGTTTACTAATAAATCAAGACCGACACGGCCAGGTTAAGGTACTCGACTCGTAATCCGAGGATCGCGGGTTCGAATCCTCGGTACACCAAATATGCCGCCCTCTCAGCCGTGGGGCGTTATAATGCGACGATAAATCCCATTATTAGTTGATAAAAGAGTAGTTTAAGAGTTGGCGATGGGTGGTGATGACTAGTTGCCTTCTATTTAGTTTTACACTGCTAAATTAGAGACGGCTAGCGCAGATAGCCCTCGTGTAGCTTTGAGGGAAATTAAAAAACAAACAAACAAAACTAATAAAGCAGAAAGGTCAAATCGTTGTTCTCTGTTTTATAAGGAAGAATGTTAATTGTTTGTTTGTTTGTTTTGAATTTCGCACAAAGCTACTCGAGGGCTATCTGTGCTAGCCGTCTCTAATTTAGCAGTGTAAAACTAAATAGAAGGCAACTAGTCATCACCACCCACCGCCAACTCTTGGGCTACTCTTGTTACCAACGAATAGTGGGATTGACCGTCACATTATAACGCCCCCACGGCTAAAAGGGGCGAACATGTTTGGCGCGACGGGGATGCGAACCCGCGACCCTTAGATTTGGAGTCGCACGGCACGCCTTAACACGCTTGGCCATGCCGGGCCGAAGAAGAATGTTAATACCAGCCATTCCAAGATACATTTTTACTTCAAACGGGTTCCTCATCATCAAAGATATAAAACCCATCGTTTACTGGATGTGGTTCAACGAAATTAATTGAAAATTCTTATGCCTATCTAATCAAATGAACCGACTTAGAACCGACTTTTTAATTAGAAGAAATATGAATAAGATGTCTTATCTTTCAGGATCTCTAGCTACAAGTATGTATTAAACTGAAATACATTAATAATATATTCACTGATCTCTCATAATTTTTAGCATACACTCTAAATGTGTGACGCCTTCAGATCAACAAAGTAATAACATAATAAGCTGATGAATGCAATTTAACAATTACCGTGTTTCTCCGAAAATAAGGCAGGGCTTATATTAATTTTCACTCCAAAATATGACACTAGTGCTTATTTTCGGGGGATGTCTTATTTTGATATATTAAAAAAATGAAGTTACAAAGTAAAACTATTAAACTAACCATTTAAAATAAACTATTATTAAACTATTAAACTAACTGATTAATACTTAAACAAACTAATTAACTAACTATCAAACTAATTAATAAATTATTTCTTTTTATTTGTTTCCTCTTCCTGCCACTCTTAACAAGGGCTTATTTTAAGGGTAGGGCTTATATTAAAACTATCCCCAAAAATCACACTAGGTCTTATTATCGGAGAAACACGGTAGTTGTAAGCACCGATAACTTGTACAATGGAGCTCAATAAGTGGAGCAGTACGAAGTTTCAAGGAAGGGTTCATTCAAAGTTTAAATTATGTGAAAAGTCGGACAAACTTGAGGAATCCTTAACTTTAATCAGTTATGATCGCTAGTTAGTTTATTGGCTGATTAATTTTAAATGACGGTTTCATTGGACAATCTTGTGTCTAAAGGTTAGCGTACCCAGTCTGTGAATTGAAGAATTAAAGGTTCTTGTCTAGTTGCTATAAACATTTGACCAGCAAGCACCCTGGGACTCTTTGTGTGCTACAAGATGAAAGACCAAACATATTATTCAATCAGAGGAGAATAACTCAACAGTTGGTGGTGGCTACTGTTAGTTAGCTTCAGTAGGGCGTGCGACTCGTAATTCGAGGGTCGCGGGTTCGAGCCCGCGTCGCGCTAAACATGCTCGCCCTCCCAGCCGTGGGGGTGTATTATGTGACGGTCAATCCCACTATTCGTTGGTAAAGAGTAGCCCAAGAGTTGGCAGTGGGTGGTAATGACTAGCTGCCTTCCCTCTAGTCTTACACTGCTAAATTAGGGACGGCTAGCACAGATAGCCCTCGAGTAGCTTTGTGCGAAATTCCCAAACAAACAAACAAAATAGTTAGCTTCTTTTCTTCTAGTTTATCATTTTGACACCAGGAACGCTATATGCAAATAACTTTTGCGTTGCTATCCTTTGCGGGAAATTCTTGAGATAATTATTCTCGCTTTCATACTTTTTACTTTAAGGACGGATTTCGTAATTAAAAAGGTGGCGCCTTAATCGTAAATAAATAAGAACAGATGTGAATAAATGCGTGCTCCATCAGTAAATAAACACAAACAACAAATAACCACTGCTTATCTGAATGACATTTTCTAATGTAGTTTCGCTTTGATTTTTAATTCTTTTTGATTGATTGTGTCAGTATACCTCAACCTTAAACTTATTGTAAAGCTATAATTACGTGAATATGGGTTGAAATATTGTATAAACTTTTTCATTGATCATTTGTTTCTTCGGCTCGTAATCTGAAGGTCGCGGACTCGAATCCCTGTCGCACCAGACATGCTCGCCCATTCAGCCGCGGAGGTGTAACAATTTTACGGTCAGTCGCACTATTCGTTGGTAAAAGAGTAGCCCAAGAGTTGGCGGTGGGTGGTGATGACTAGCTGCCTTCTCTCTAGTCATACACTGCTAAATTAGGGACGGCTAGTGCAGATAGCTTTCTCACAGCTTTGCGCGAAATTCAAAAATAAATTTATGTCTGTATAAAAATTTTCTGTGTTGCGTGAAAAAGAGAGTAAAATGAAACAGTTTCACAGTTGTATATGTTCGTTTTTAACACTTTTCTCTGTAACGCCTAGAATTACTTTCAAAGTTTGTGACGGTGGCGTAGACAACTTGCACAAGTCTAAACAGATTCTACGTAGGTTTACGTCACCATTTATTATACATTATCGTCTCACTTCCGCTATGATTCATTTTTAACAGCTATCCGTTAACTTGGACTCAACAACACGAAAGTGTAATTTCAAAATATCTGTAACTGTTCTTTTATCAAATGAAAATGGATAAGAAATATGAAACATTTGAGATTTTGTTATCATAAGAACTCTGTAATATAACATCTTCTAGTGCATACCTTTCAAAAAGTAAAAAAAAAAAGCATTTGTGGTGCAATAAAACCACAAATTATAGGCACTCCCTGGTTAGTTAAAATATACTGTTTAGTCTTTAGTCACATGCTCGCCCTTTCAGCTGTTGAGGCGTTATAATGTTACGGTCAATCCCATAATTCATTGGTAAAAGATTAGCCTAAGAGTTTGTGGTGGGTGATGATGACTAGCTGTTTTTCCTCTAGTCTTACACTGCTAAATGAGGAACGGCTAGCGCAGATAGCCCTCGTGTAACTTTGCGCGAAATTAAAAACAAACAAACATGAACATTCGTGATTGGCATTTTTTATTTCGAATCTAAATAGTCGTATGTTTAATTAGTACATTGTTAGCTGCAGAACAAGTTTCATGGCACAAAGTTAAAAGAAATATGAGGAATGGTGACCGAAAACGTTGAAATTCAATCGGACATTATAAACGGTGAAATCAACCAGCTAGGTGATTTTCTCTTGGACTTCGGAATGCAAGTTTTATTGTTCTTTGTTCTCAGAAGTTTACTTTTAGAACATGTTGACTGCTTTTACATAAAGAATTAACAACTATAGATTCCTAGTAAATGCTTAGCTGACATTAAGTGAGAGAATCTTGCTCGATTTGATAGTAGTAGCCTGAAGCGTAGCAAGTTATTTGTGGTCGCATAGAACAAAGGCAACATGAGTTTGAAAAGAGCCTCTCACCTCTGGTTAAAGATGTAGAAATCTCAAGTTGTTCGAAATCTCACCGCCCAGTGTGTTTTCAAAGTGCTTAAAACCTTCACCATGAACAAAACGGAAGAAAGCTGAAAGGTGGCCCGTTCACAAAGAAACTAAAATAATTTCTTCACCCATGAGGGCTGAATAATAAAAAAATACGAACAATGGCGGAAAAAAAAATGTAAAAGTATTCAGGAATCTTAAATAACACATGCCCCTAGACATGTGAAAAAATAACACATGCCTGTAGACATGTGAAAAAGATCTTATAATATATATTTATAAATATGCATTTATGCGAAAAACTTTTGTAATGCATTTCTAGCGTTCTAGGTGCTTTGAAATAAACTGCGTAAGTTTATAATAATATTGAAAGAGTTTTTTTCGCTGATTCTTCAGTTTTTATGTAAATATATTATCTTTTTATTTCTTATTTTATGAATAATAGCTAATGTGAAAATGTGGGCAATAAGGCACACAGTACATTATTTTAAACTAATCTATATGGTTGATTTATATCAGTAAATATTACTTTAACTCTTATAAAATTATTCAAAGCGATGATTCAGGAGTTTAAATTTGTAGATGTCACTAACAGCGTTTCTTTTGATGATTTATTTGTTTGTTTCAAGGTTTCGTAAAAAGATATACAAAGGCTATTTGAATTAGCCACTCCTAGTTTCGATTTGATAGGCTAGAGGAATAATATCTAACCAACGACGTCTATCACTAGCTTTTAGGCTACTATAATCGGTTTTGCTTGTCGCTTTTATAACGGCCCTCTACATACGGAGCGCGTTTCTGGAGCAACAGACCTCAAATGACGAAATATAAAACTCAAGCAACCTGCTCAGTTAATAGATATCTAATTCTCATCTAGGACTTTTCACGAGACAGTCAATAACTCTAGCTTATTCGTGAAAGCCACAGAAATTTTACTGTAGAAAATATTTAGTGATTAATTGTTTTAGAGCTCAGGTACTATCTGACGTGGCCTGGCATGGCCGAGCGCGTAAGGCGTGCGGCTCGTAATCCGAGGGTCGCGGGTTCGCGCCCGCGTCGCGCTAAACATGCTCACTCTCCCAGCCGTGGGGGTGTATAATGTGACGGTCAATCCCACTATTCGTTGGTAAAAGAGTAGCCCAAGAGTTGGCGGTGGGTGGTGATGACTAGCTGCCTTCCCTCTAGTCTTACACTGCTAAATTAGGAACGGCTAGCACAGATAGCCCTCGAGTAGCTTTGTGCGAAATTCCAAAAAAAAAACAAACAAAAACAAACTATCTGACGAGTTTGTTTGTTTATTAGCATAAAATCGAGTCAAGTTTAAAATTCAAAGATATTATTCTATCTTTGTCAAGCTATATTACCGATTACGACAAGACAAATAATTGAATAACACGAACTACATACTCCAGTGAGAAATAAGCTAAGCAGTCGAGTGAAACGAGTGGTGTACTCTTATTAAGACAAGTTATGTAGGCTAATGAGTGGGGTATGTTTGTGTAATCTAGTGAGTGTGACATCATCATACAATAATAAAGTCCTTGCTTATATGTATGATGCTGTAAAAACCTTTTATTACGCGATGTGCAAACCCCCAACTTCGTGAAATTTTTATCTTGAGTGCATGTAAATTTGAAATAGGGGTCACGATTTGCCCGTTTCGCTTCCGTTTCCCGCCACAGAGAACTTTATTTTTCTCTATTCGAATGTGCGGAAAAACATGGGACAGCTGAATTTTCTGCGCGTACTGAAGCAAAACGAAGGTGAAGAGGTCATACACAGAGTGGACGTTTATAGAGTTACAAAGTGATGAATATCATCAAAAACAGTCCTGTTTTGCCAGTCATTCAAGTATCTACCGGGTATTTAAGCGAAAAAAATGTCATTTATGGCCAGAAATTGAAAACAAATAGTAAAAATATTCTCGAAGCAGTGCTATTTGTTTACAAACACGCACGGTGAAGATATGACGTCACGAATACGTCACAGTGGCTCTAATTGTTTTCACAAATTACAGAGCTGCAAAGCAATGACTAGCGTCAGAAATAGTTTTGTATCATTTATGACGTCATGAAACCTCATTTTCGGTTCTTTGGTAATGAGTTTCGAGATTCGACAAACGATTGAATTTCACGTTCTACTGAATACGATTTTTCTCAAAACACTCAACCCATTCTATTTATTCACATTTATTTAATTTGTAGACGTAGGTTTTAGTTTCGTTTTTTACCGTACGAAATACGTGATTAGTGTCATTGCTGGTGAAACACAAAGGTTAATTTACCTACACGTGCGGTTGAGTGGAAGAGAAATTCGCCTCAACCGGTTACAAGTCCAGATAATGTCATCAATATACTAACATGAAGGACGAGAAACTCCCTGCCAGCCACTCAAATCATTGTTAAGTAACATAAGGTAAAACAAACAGTGTAAAATAATTAACATTTCAGGTATTCCTTACTGTATTTATTGTGTTTATATTGTCTTCATTTATATGTGGGCCCGGCATGGCCAAGCGTGTTAAGGCGTGCGACTCGTAATCTGAGAGTCGCGGGTTCGCATCCCCATTGCGCCAAACATGCTCGCTCTTTCAGCCGTGGGGGCGTTATAATGTTACGGTCAATCCCACTATTCGTTGGTAAAAGAGTAGCCCAAGAGTTGGCGGTGGGTGGTGATGACTAGCTGCCTTCCCTCTAGTCTTACACTGCTAAATTAGGGACGGCTAGCACAGATAGCCCTCGAGTAGCTTTGTGCGAAATTCAAAACAAACAAACAAACAAACAATTTATATGTGATATATTATACCCTTCCAGCTTGTATCCTTTCTTGAGAAAAATCGTATTCCGGAAAAAAAGAATTTTTCAGAACTTCAAGAAAATAAAACAAAAAGTGAGAACCATCAAATGAATGTTGTGTGATAAGGTAAGGGTGCAAACTCTTGAGGTTCTCGGTAAGTATTACCATTAATTAGCACACCAATAGTTAAGTAAATGTCTTTTGTCTTTGGCATGTTTTTTGTTTTTGGACAAGAATAAAGAAAAAATAATAATACAAGATTACTATACAAGACTGTAAATCTTTCACACCCACCATCCAGTCATCCCTACCAGTTGCTGGCACCCCAAGTGAGCACTGGCTTCACGGGTAAGTGGCTGGTGTTAAGTAGTTTGGTGAGCGAGACAAGTTATGTAATCTGGTGAGCGAGACAAGTTATGTAATCTGGTGAGCGAGACAAGTTATGTAGTCTAGTGAGCGAGAAAAGTTATGTAGTCTAGTGAGCGAGACAAGTTACGTAATCTATTGAGCGAGACAAGTTATGTAGTCTGGTGAGCGAGACAAGTTATGTAGTCTGGTGCGCGAGCCAAATTATGTAATCTGGTGAGCGAGGCAAGTTATGTAGTCTAGTGAGCGAGACAAGTTATGTAATCTAGTGAGCGAGACAAGTTATGTAGTCTGTTGAGCGAGAGAAGTTATGTAATCTGGTGTGCGAGCCAAGTTATGTAATCTGGTGAGCGAGACAAGTTATGTAGTCTAGTGAGCGAGACAAGTTATGAAATCTAGTGAGCGAGATAAGTTATGTAGTCTGGTGAGCGAGAGAAGTTATGTAGTCTGGTGAGCGAGGCAAGTTATGTTATCTAGTGAGACAAGCTTTGTTGGCCGAATGATACAAGGTCGAAGTTATTAGAAAAAGTAAACTTTAATAAAGTATTCTGTTATATTATAAGGGAAGATTATTAATGTCTTTTATAATTTATCAACTTCTCAATTTCAATCAATGTTGGATATCAGAGTACAACAATATAACTACATATTCTACTTTAATAACTGCTTTTATCTTTTTAAGACCTAGTTTCAGCGATACCATATTTTTATTTATATTATAGCGGCTAATACACAGTCCATAGTGTAGGAAAAATAAAGATTAATGGATACATCTGCTGCCAACATGGTTTAAATAACTATAAAGTAGTGTTGACATAACGACCTCAAACAGTATTCATAGGGAAGTAATATTTCACGTAAAGAACAGTATTCATAGGGAAGTAATATTTCACGTAAAGAACAGTATTCATAGGGAAGTAATATTTCACGTAAAGAACAGTATTCACAGGGTAGTAATATTTCACGTAAAGAACAGTATTCATAGGGAAGTAATATTTCACGTAAAGAACAGTATTCACAGGGTAGTAATATTTCACGTAAAGAACAGTATTCATAGGGTAGTAATATTTCACGTAAAGAACAGTATTCATAGGGAAGTAATATTTCACGTAAAGAACAGTATTCATAGGGAAGTAATATTTCACGTAAAGAACAGTATTCATAGGGTAGTAATATTTCACGTAAAGAACAGTATTCATAGGGTAGTAATATTTCACGTAAAGAACAGTATTCATAGGGTAGTAATATTTCACGTAAAGAACAGTATTCATAGGGTAGTAATATTTCACGTAAAGAACAGTATTCATAGGGAAGTAATATTTCACGTAAAGAACAATATTCATAGGGAAGTAGTATTTCACGTAAAGAACAGTATTTACAGGGTAGTAATATTTCACGTAAAGAACAATATTTACAGGGTAGTAATATTTGACGTAAAGAACTTGAATGTCCCAGAACGGTAAGAAACGAACGCTGGTCTCTGTAAGTGTTAATACTTTCTGATAATTCAGTACCAACAACACTTCAGAAAATGAAAACTAGTTTTCTACAAACACGCCGGAAACCCTAACAGGAACTGAAAAAATATCCGCTAATAATTAATTTCCGAGTTCAACAGTATTGAAGAACATATTTTATAAACATAGAGCTACTTATTAAATTGGCTGTTTCGAACGTAGCCTTTTATTGTCCCATTTATCATCCTGCTTACTTTTACTTAGTTCAGTTGGCCGAGCAGATTGAGGATAAAAACTGGCCGCTGTTGATCTTTAATAAGTTATTTCTGTAAAACAAGACATGTTTTAATTTTACTGGCCTGCAATTAACTTCTAAACTTACCCGTACCGTTAAAAAACAAAATCGTCCCACAAGATAATAAGATTGAAGTGGTCTTTTTTCCCAGCTTTTAATGAGGTAACACCTTTTATAGCTCCTAAGTAATTTGTCTTATCTTCGAGCCTACTGATAATAAAGACAGAATGAAGACTCGAGTACTTTAGTCTTAAGGGCACATGGAAGATTCGTAACTTTGAAAACAAGCACACCACACTCAGTATAACAATCACTAATAAACAAGAGAATCATCATTACGCTTATTTTATTTTCTATACAGTATTAGGTTCTGATTAACACGATGCAAACTTATAAAGAGAAGCGAAGCTTTGTAAAACATTGAAGCTGAGTCAGTGTTTCTAGTTCTTCCACGTTAATTTTCCTCATTTATTTAAATAAAATAGCAATTTCTTTAGAGCTGTTTAGTGATATTTCATTTATTTGTTCATGAACTTATTTGAAGGTCAAATTATGATTATCAAATGTAAATAATTCCCAGTATTTTTTCTATATCTTCTGGAAACTGATTTTTGTAATCATAGGTTAAATCACATGAATGTAGGTTTTTTTTTTTTAAAAAAAGATAGAGGAACTTGAAATTATGGTAATGTTCTAATCTATTTTAAATATTGTAATAATGTGTTATCTAGAGGGAGATGTGAGTCTTATTTAGGACGATTAGATTAAAAGGCTCAATGAGATAAGGCTAGAACACCTAGAAAATTCTAAGGAATTTTGAATTTTTCTTTGTGTTTTTCGAAGCTAGATAATAAATTCCAGGTAGTTGTGAGATGTATAAACGTTTTAAATATAGCGAGTTGAGTCCTGAGTGTGTTTTCGTAAAGTATCTCAATATGTGTTTTTTTTATCGTGGTTACTAAGTTACTTCGTACAAGTGAATTGTTTAGTTTTATTGTAGTTAACATCATTTGCAACGTAGGTCTACAACAATTTACAGTAGTGTACGAGTGTTGAAGCTTATAACAAGTTAAAAGATGGAATAAACTGATTCGTTATAATCTACCTGGACTTGAATGTGAATTATTTGCAATGGATAATTTAAAAGAATCCGCCAACAACTGAACAACACTACAGCAGTAAAATCGCGAAATTTACCTTGAACGCAAAGTTCATTTAACACAGTACACTTGGTTCATTTATGTAGATTATTGATACTTGTACGTTGCAACTGAAATAAACATATAGTAATTGTTGTGATGATTCTACTATACTGAGGTATGTTACCGAAAACTTTGACTTGCTTAATAAAGCAGCGAATATTGAGTAGTGCCTCAAATAAAATTGTAATATTATTAAGACTACAAAACATATAATAACTGAATGTACTTTGTTTCAACTCCAAAACAGAATATGTTATTTAGTATCGCTCTTCGTTGGAGCCAAAATTATTAAGTTTAATTTAATTATTTTAAAGATTTGTTTTTGAAATGACGACGAACTCTATCCTTGTATGTTATCAGCTTACGGTTTCATGGGTTATTAAAACCTAGGAACGTCAATTACTAATAAACAAGAGTCTTTCAAGTCACCAATACGTTAAAGTTATAGGGAGGAGCAGCTGTGTGGGGTAAATGGAGACATTACAGACGCAGCAAGAGGTAGAATGTGTTATCCTAGACCACACAAGGTGGCAGCTTTAATATTTGTCTGGAGGGTACTTGAAGAACAGCGGAACTTAGCAACTTCAAGAAGCTGACCAGCCAAGTTCTTCTTAAAGTTAAGTTTTATAGTCCAGCGTCCATCAATATAATTCCATCTTTGTAATATGTTTTTCTGCATCAGCAATCCGTTGGATTTTATAGTGCAACTGTCTTTTATAGGTTTGTTCTGTTTTTGACTCTCTATTATATTATTTAACGAGGTAGATATGATAAAGTTAAAAGACCATTAAACGGCAATCTATAACTATATATTCTATATAATAAAGTTTATGCAACGTTCATGAATGGATTATTTATTTACGTGAATCCCGTGCACGTAGAGAATCATACAGACCGCAACAGAAAAAAATTATTGTAAACGCACAATGATTAAAGTTCTTTTTATTTCCTTAATACCAATAGTTTTTAACACGAAGGTTTAATTAACAAAACAATTCTTTTATTAACTTCTTTTTATTATTATAGGAAAAATAAACAAATATATATCTGACTTTTGCTCAGGGAAAACTTCTAGTAACTGGGTTGGATTTTGTTTGTTTTGAATTTCGCACAAAACTACACGAGGGTTATCTGCGCTAGTCGTCCCTAATTTAGCAGTGTAAGACTAGAGGGAAGACAGCTAGTCATCACCACCCACAGCCAACTCTTGGGCTACTATTTTATTAGCGAATAGTGGGATTGACCGTCCCATTATAACACCCCACGGCTGAAGGGATGAGCATATTTGGTGTGACTGGGATTCGAACCCGCGACTCTCACATTACAAGTCGGGCGCCTTAACCACTTGGCCTTGCTAGGTCCTAGCAACTGGAAAACCGACAATCATTTTCCAGGTACTCTTCTTTACGCTAATCTCTTAATCTATCACCTATAGAGATTTATGCGAAAAATACCGACATGGCCACCAGGAAAATTTATAGAAAAGAAGTAATTATCAGGTAAATTCATTTGGAAAATACTATAATACTGATTATTTAATGTCTTAATTTATGTGGTAAGTTGAGAACATATACTTACCGACTGCTTATTGTATAGCATTGTAAACTTAACACGTAAGTCAATAAATTAATTATTTAGGCCTATTCAGGTTTTGTAACAGTCCTTATGGTTTAATTCAAGTGCTTTTATTTAAAAAAAAAACACAAAATTTTAGTTATTAAAGTTATTTAATTTTGCTATAAAATATTTTCTGCAAAATGTTCGAACTTTTTAACTTTAAATGTTTTATTTTAATCTCGTATTTAAAAAATTGCTTTAATTCATTTAATTACATACCAAATGGGTGTAAAAAGCGGTTTGGTGATGAACATCCATTAGAATGAACTCACCCCCTCCCACTACATGCCCATAGAAAATAACTGCGATTTTCTAACAAGCTTTTAACACACAAACGTGTAGAGACATAGTTCATATATATATATAGAGGTTTGTGTGTGTATGTGTAATTGATATGAGGCATCTTGGGAAGAAAGTTTTTTTTTTATTTCTTGCATTTTAGTTCTTAAACAGAAACAAAATTTGGGTGACATCTTATCAGTTGTTTACAGAGTAGTTCTTGGTGTTTTTGTCACACCAAACGGAAGCATTGTAGAAATTATAGTTGTACATTCAACACTATAAGAACAATGCTAGTTTAACGATGTGCTATTGTTTGTCCTATTATAGTTGTTATACGTAGGTCATTACTATTCTCTAAGTAATAGAAAATAAAGGTTTTGTCTACTCGAAGACGAAAACAGTCATATTCACTCAAGCAAACCTGGGTGATGCATAAGTGTTTATTTAACTGTTTCGAATATTTATTCAAAGCTGTTCAAAGAATATCTGCGCTATCTTTCCTAATTTTGAATTAGTAGAAGGAAGGCAGCTAGTCAACAGCACCCACCGATAACTGAATATTGTAATTTCCTCACTCTTATAACGCACCCACAGATCTTAAACGAAGACCGTATTTCGCAGCAACGGGGCGCGAACCATGGACCTTCGGATTATCGGTAAAGAATTGCTCACTGACAAATGAATGGCTTTAATCCAATTAATTTCATAAAGGTTCACACCTGTTCAAGAGGATTTATTTGTTTGTTTTTGAATTTCGCACAAAGCTACTCGAGGGCTATCTGGCGCGACGGGGATGCGAACCCGTGACCCTCAGATTACGAGTCGCACGCCTTAACACGCTTGGCCATGCCAGGCCCGTTCAAGAGGAAAGAAGTAGAACTGAAATATTTAATCTAAAAGAAATATCATGTAATGTAATATCATAGAGTCTTCTATGAGTCAGGCGTAGCTCTTCCTATATAATATTCAACTACTGACCAGTGGTATTGAGCTACTAACCAGATGAAAGATAATGAATCAGAACACCTGCTGCTAAAAGGGTTTTTTCGACCATTTGAAACAAATAACAGAATTAAACGTCACATTTATGATATACCTATAATTGAAAAAGCAGAAATTGACATAAAGACCCGAACCTTCGACCTTTCAATTCACCACTTGATGTTTTATACAGTGGTTCAAGCCAGGCTGCATAAGAAGAACTATGCATTAGGAAAGGACACAATACATGCTAAAAGTAATTCTTTTGTTACCGGTTAGAAAAAAAAACCGTCTGAAGTACTATTTTCTTCCTATAAAGATAAAAGATTCGTACAAAATCAATTTATTTGGTATGGAATTAGACAGCTTTATTTGTCTGAATTTGGGCGTGTATCTCTCTCTATATATAATGTTTCCCGGTGGAATAGTGGTAAATTTACGAGCTTACAATGCTTAAAATCTGTGGTTTGATCCCTAGCGGTAACACAGCTAAACCTAAAACAAAGAAATAAATCTTATAATTTATCATGACATTGTTAGTTACACATCTGATATCATAAGATATCTTGTTTTTTTGAAATAAGTCACTGTAATTAACGTCTTTCGTTTTGTTTGCTTTTTTTAAAATGATCGTATGGAATGTCGTGTAAACAGATTCTTGAGAACTCGCACGTGATCTTTAATATATGAGACTGGTTTTGTTAAGTAATTGCGTGATATCAAATTTCTTCTAAGTGAACATTAGTTCGCAAACCGACCGGAAAACTTGTAGAAATGACGACACGTTTTGCATGTTTGTATTCCTGAACGAAAATTATTGCAAATATGTCGAAACTCCATCGTTTCGCACATATTTCCCGAATAGGCTGTCCGTGTCCAAATTTACCGAGCCACTGTTTACCGTCCAGTAATGTTTTCCAAGAAAAAACAAAATACTTTTGTGGCCGCTTGAGATAAGGACCTTAATTTGTTTTGAAAAATAACTCATATAAAGTAAGTGTAGCTCTGATTAACATGAAAATATAATTCAGAGATTCAGTACTACGTATCAAAATACAAAACTTCTAATAGAAAACTAGACTAATTTCTTGTTACTAGAGTTTATTGTAATTCATGTATAAACGGTAAACTCCAGGTAAACAGAAATGTTACATAAATTTCCGTGCATTGCGATCTATCAAGATACACAGTAGTGTGTCGTTCGGTTAAAACAACATACTGCAGAACATACTATGTGTTATTCCTACCAGGAGTAATACCGTGTTTCTCCGATAATAAGACCTACCTCATAAAATAAGACCTAGTGTGATTTTTGGGGATAGTTTTAATATAAGCCCTACCCTTAAAATAAGCCCTAGTTCAGAGTGGCAGGAAGAGGAAAGAAATAAAAAAAATTAATTTATTAATTAGTTTAATAGTTAGTTAATTAGTTTGTTTAAGTATTAATCAGTTAGTTTAATAGTTTAATAATAGTTTATTTTAAATGGTTAGTTTAATAGTTTTACTTTATAACTTCATTTTTTTAATATATCAAAATAAGACATCCCCCGAAAATAAGCCCTAGTGTCATATTTTGGAGTGAAAATTAATATAAGCCCTGTCTTATTTTCGGAGAAACACGGAAGTTTAACGAGTTTCCACCTTCTGTATATCAGACTTTGGTAATTCAAAATATCGAATATTTTCAGTAAATATGTCCTACTAGACTTTTAATTTACATACCAAATTTCAAGGCAATCCATTAAGAAATACCCGAGATATGACATCTATAATTCTGATTTTCTGATTTTTGAGACATTACAGAAACTTCATTTGATGGAAGAACGTACTCAACTTTTATGGATTTTTTGTTTCTAGTTTGGCACATTGATAGACCTTTAAATATTAAAATTATTAGTTTTATTTCGTGTAAATATAAGCCACGTGTGCATAGTTATTAAAAACAACTTTCATGTGTATATCAGTGCTGGAAATTAATGAAGTATTTATTTACAAATCAACAGAAAAACAACAACACGACAACTACATGAACTCGAATATGTGAAAGATATTTAGAAAAGATTGGATAATATTATGAGTGTCTAGGGGAACAGCAATAACAAAGCATTAGAGTCCTGCTTGTGGGTTTGTTCAGTGATTGCTTTTATTAATATTTAATAAGGTTCCTCTGATTTTTATTATCAGGTTCGTGTTTTAGTATGGCGACATTTTGTTCAAAACAAGTGTTGTTTTTGTTCGTGGACAAGGGAAGATTTTTTTTGCGTTCATTTAATCTGATATTTAAATCACGTCCTGTTCCATCTTTGTAAAAAGCTGTACTGTTATTACATTATATATTGATAATGTTTCTTGGAGGGGTGAATATATTATATTTTCTTAACATGTGTTTAATTTTCACCCCAGAAGTGAAAATAAACCTAGTTTTTAAGATAAGGTTGTATTTACATGCTAATTTTTTCGATTTTCTGCTAGAGTTATGCCAATGTTTTCTATTTGGAGAATAATGCCATGTAAACATGTCTGTTTTTTTTTTTAATTCATCAATAGTTTATGTAGCTATTGTGAAAGGGAAATTATTTATGCTAGTGAAACATTAAGTGTATAATGTTTTCATCGATACTTTCTGTAGTGTGTGTGTTTTATTTTAGCAAAACCACATCTGGCTATCTGCTGAGCCCTCCGAGGGGAATCGAACCCCTGATTTTAGCTTTGTAAATACGTACACTGCACTAGCAGGGGGCTTTCTATGGTGGGTATAGTTCATACTAAATTTAGAAGTCTTTTTAAAGCTTCTGGTTTTGGTGGATTACATGGTTAGAAAATCAGTTTATGGAATTTCCGCCGTAAGTATTATTTGTATAAAAATATAATGATGAAGCCTGGGGGAAGGGGTGTTGTCTGATGTTAAACAAAAAAAATCTCCGTGTAGTTATTCTCATTTGCAATGAGTCCAGCATCGCCAGGTGGTTAGGGCGCTCGAGTTGGCGGCAGGTGGTGATGACTAGCTACCTTTTCTCTTACACTGCTAAATCATGAGTGGCTAGCTCAAATAGCCATCGTGTAGCTTTGCGCGAAAATTCTAAAACAAGCAAACAAATAAACTAATTTACAACTGCAAGTTGTATGTCTTTAAAATTGTTTTTCATCTGTTGAAGAAATTTTGATTGCTCACCTTGACAGGAAGAGTCACATGAAACGTTATCTGTATATCTAAGCCAAGATTCTTGCTTTTATCTGGAAATGATAATGGTATATTGTTCTATGTGACGTAAGAAATGGGCCCGGCATGGCCTAGCGCGTAAGGCGTGCGACTCGTAATCCGAGGGTCGCGGGTTCGCGCCCGCGTCGCGCTAAACATGCTCGCCCTCCCAGCCGTGGGGGTGTATAATGTGACGGTCAATCCCACTATTCGTTGGTAAAAGAGTAGCCCAAGAGTTGGCGGTGGGTGGTGATGACTAGCTGCCTTCCCTCTAGTCTTACACTGCTAAATTAGGGACGGCTAGCACAGATAGCCCGCGAGTAGCTTTGTGCGAAATTTCCAAACAAACAAAGACGTAAGAAAAGAGTAACCAGGGTATCTCATAGTGGTTTCCAATGGCGAGTATGTGTAAGTGAAGGAAGTGCGAATTTCTGTATTGAAATAAGTTCAGTTAAACGTTCCTGTTTCGTGTCGATTCTTCATTTTAAGTCTCGTAAAATAACTTCTGTACTAAGTTGTATTTTATCATAACAAGGGATTTGAAGGAATAGGTTTACAACATCAAAGCTACACGAGGGATATTTGCGCTAACCGTCCATAATCTACCAGTATAAGATTAAAGGGAAGGCAGCTAGTCTTCACCACCCACCGCCAACTCTTGGGCTCCTCTTTTACCATTGACCGTAACATTATAACGCCCCTACGGCTGAAAGGGCGATCATGTTTGGTGTGACGGGATTCGAACCAGCTACCTTCGGATTACAAGTTGAACGCCTTAATCACCTGGCCATGCCGGGCCCGGTAGGAAATGTGAACCGTTTTTATTTTATTGGGCGTTTGGCTTGGAAATCTA
The DNA here is from genome assembly GCF_004210375.1 of Tachypleus tridentatus. Taxonomy (NCBI): domain Eukaryota; kingdom Metazoa; phylum Arthropoda; class Merostomata; order Xiphosura; family Limulidae; genus Tachypleus; species Tachypleus tridentatus. The sequence continues at coordinate 77,840,459 of NC_134834.1, read as the reverse complement.
GGGCTACAAAATTCAGTTGAAATATTTACAAGGGTTGTGGGTTAAAGAGTTGTAAAAAGGCATGATTGAGCTTGAGGTTATTATGGAGTATCAGAATACGGTAAAGTTTTTATCTTCTTGGTTGGTTCCAACGTAAAACGTTTTAAAACTATTGTGAGTAATGTACGTGATTTTGTTATCGTATGCTTGGTTGAGGTCTGTGTTTGAAAGAGTAAGTTCAGTCTTTATATTTAACAGTAAGAAATGTTACTGTTTGGTTGGTAGAATAATGATAGAGCTTGTTTTATTGGTTCTTTGGATAATGTGGTCCTCGTTGTTTCTAAGAAGTTTAGGCTTTTATTTCTGCTGATTTCAGTTGTTTCATTTGATCCTCGTCGTTCAGTAATTTTGAAATTTCTTCTAAATAGTTTAGAAAGTTTTTAATGGGCCTCTATTTGGTTTAGTTGAGAAATTCCTCATTGAGTTGTTCTGTTTTCAGGGAATGCTAGAGGTTTCAGAAGATTCTTTGTTATCGTTCTATGAATTAGAATGTGACGGTCAATCTCACTAAACATTAGTTAAAGAGTAACCCAGGATGTTGACGGTGGGGGAGTGATGACTAGCTGCCTCTCCTCTAGTGTTTTACTGCTAAATTATGAACGGCTAACGCAGCTAAGTTCTTGTGTAGCTAGATAAGCTTTGTAAAGTAAGATAATGTCATAAAACAATATGTTGTTTCTAAATGTGTGGTTACTTTATAAAGTAAGATAATGTCATAAAACAATATGTTGTTTCTAAATGTGTGGTTACTTTATAAAGTAAGATAATGTCATAAAACAATATGTTGTTTCTAAATGTGTGGTTACTTTATAAAGTAAGATAATGTCATAAAACAATATGTTGTTTCTAAATGTGTGGTTACTTTATAAAGTAAGATAATGTCATAAAACAATACGTTGTTTCTAAATGTGTGGTTACTTTATAAAGTAAGATAATGTCATAAAACAATACGTTGTTTCTAAATGTGTGGTTACTTTATAAAGTAAGATAATGTCATAAAACAAACGTTGTTTCTAAATGTGTGGTTACTTTATAAAGTAAGATAATGTCATAAAACAATATGTTGTTTCTAAATGTGTGGTTACTTTATAAAGTAAGATAATGTCATAAAACAATATGTTGTTTCTAAATGTGTGGTTACTTTATAAAGTAAGATAATGTCATAAAACAATATGTTGTTTTTAAATGTGTGGTTACTTTATAAAGTAAGATAATGTCATAAAACAATATGTTGTTTCTAAATGTGTGGTTACTTTATAAAGTAAGATAATGTCATAAAACAATATGTTGTTTCTAAATGTGTGGTTACTTTATAAAGTAAGATAATGTCATAAAACAATATGTTGTTTCTAAATGTGTGGTTACTTTATAAAGTAAGATAATGTCATAAAACAATATGTTGTTTCTAAATGTGTGGTTACTTTATAAAGTAAGATAATGTCATAAAACAATATGTTGTTTCTAAATGTGTGGTTACTTTATAAAGTAAGATAATGTCATAAAACAATATGTTGTTTCTAAATGTGTGGTTACTTTATAAAGTAAGATAATGTCATAAAACAATATGTTGTTTCTAAACGTGTGGTTACTTTATAAAGTAAGATAATGTCATAAAACAATACGTTGTTTCTAAATGTGTGGTTACTTTATAAAGTAAGATAATGTCATAAAACAATATGTTGTTTCTAAATGTGTGGTTACTTTATAAAGTAAGATAATGTCATAAAACAATATGTTGTTTCTAAATGTGTGGTTACTTTATAAAGTAAGATAATGTCATAAAACAACGTTGTTTTAAATGTGTGGTTACTTTATAAAGTAAGATAATGTCATAAAACAATATGTTGTTTTTAAATGTGTGGTTACTTTATAAAGTAAGATAATGTCATAAAACAATATGTTGTTTCTAAATGTGTGGTTACTTTATAAAGTAAGATAATGTCATAAAACAATATGTTGTTTCTAAATGTGTGGTTACTTTATAAAGTAAGATAATGTCATAAAACAATACGTTGTTTCTAAATGTGTGGTTACTTTATAAAGTAAGATAATGTCATAAAACAATACGTTGTTTCTAAATGTGTGGTTACTTTATAAAGTAAGATAATGTCATAAAACAATATGTTGTTTCTAAATGTGTGGTTACTTTATAAAGTAAGATAATGTCATAAAACAATATGTTGTTTCTAAATGTGTGGTTACTTTATAAAGTAAGATAATGTCATAAAACAATATGTTGTTTCTAAATGTGTGGTTACTTTATAAAGTAAGATAATGTCATAAAACAATATGTTGTTTCTAAATGTGTGGTTACTTTATAAAGTAAGATAATGTCATAAAACAATATGTTGTTTCTAAATGTGTGGTTACTTTATAAAGTAAGATAATGTCATAAAACAATATGTTGTTTCTAAATGTGTGGTTACTTTATAAAGTAAGATAATGTCATAAAACAATATGTTGTTTCTAAATGTGTGGTTACTTTATAAAGTAAGATAATGTCATAAAACAATATGTTGTTTCTAAATGTGTGGTTACTTTATAAAGTAAGATAATGTCATAAAACAATACGTTGTTTCTAAATGTGTGGTTACTTTATAAAGTAAGATAATGTCATAAAACAATACGTTGTTTCTAAATGTGTGGTTACTTTATAAAGTAAGATAATGTCATAAAACAATATGTTGGATCAACTATTAGCTGGATTTGTGATTTCATTGTATTAGTTCTTCTCTGCAAGGATTTTGTTTTAAACCTGACACCGGAATGGTTACAAGAGTAACTGCGTAGTTTAGACCTTTGTTTAGTTTAGTGTTTCTGAGGGTCACAGGTTCGAATTCCCGTTCCACAAAACATGCTCGCCCTTTCAGTCGGGGGTATCAGGTTATATGTGGAAGAGGTTTACAGTTTGTGGAGAAATGTTAGCAGTTGAAACAATATTTAGTTTTAGCCGCGACCCTCAAAATATTTGTGGTAGTTTTCATGTCCTTAGTTTAAATTTTCTTTAGTTTAACATTTTCACGTACTTTTAAGCTATGCTTTCTATGCTAAATTCTGTGTTAGGTCGATAAATACTTGTATATTTGAAAACAAAAATTCGTGGCCTGACAAACAAGCTCACGTAGACATAATTTGGTCTAATAAAACTACACACACATAATTTTATTTACTAAATCCACGCGTAAAATAAAGGATATCAATGGTACTTATAATAGAGTACAGTGTATAAAACTGGTATGAGCGTTTAGACTTTGTGATGGTTTTACGATATGAAACAAAGAAATTTAAAAGAGCGAAGAATGAAACCCAGACTGAAGGAAAAGATAGATAAAGATGTTTAAAGTAGTCTATGAAACAAAACGAAGCTAAATTACCGCTAAGTAAAGTCAATGTAAACTTATAATGAGGGCAAACTTAGCTGAATATGCAGAAGCATGTGGTTTTGAACTATTTGTGTGAAATACTTTGCATATAAACAAATACTAAAATTGAGATGAAGCCAGTCGCCATTGATCACATTGTGTCATCGTGTATCAAACTGTTACATTAAAACATTTGACTAAGCAAAATAATATGTAAGGTGATTATGAATGTAAAAGCTGTTATGCCATCCTGTCTTCTCGGACAAAATCCTTTCTAACAATATGAGATTTGTACCATTTGGTAGAGAAATTTACGAGAAAAGTTCCGGACAGGCAACATACAAACGTGTTTTTTATATAGATTATGTCTAACAAACTGTGTTTAAGGAATACTAGGTTTCTTAAACAATATTTAGTGTTACACCCAACACGTGTTTGTGAACTTTTAACTTTTTCTTGGTTCTGTAGTTATGTTAAATGCTTATGTTGAAACGAAAAAAAAGCTTCAGGTATGTGATAAGTTTTACGTTCTGACTTAAGAGCTTCAGATATGTGATAAGTTTTACGCTCTGACTTAAGAGCTTCAGGTATGGGATAAGTTTTACGCTCTGACTTAAGAGCTTCAGGTATGGGATAAGTTTTACGCTCTGACTTAAGAGCTTCAGGTATGGGATAAGTTTTACGCTCTGACTTAAGAACTTAAGGTATGTGACAAGTTTTACGCTCTGACTTAAGAACTTCAGATATGTGATAAGTTTTACGCTCCGTTAAGAGCTTCAGGTATAGGATAAGTTTTACGCTCTGACTTAAAAGCTTTAGGTATGTGATAAGTTTTACGCTCTGACTTAAGAGCTTCAGATATGTGATAAGTTTTATGCTCTGACTTAAGAGCTTCATATATGTGATACGTTTTACGCTCTGACTTAAGAGCTTCAGATATGTGATAAGTTTTACGCTCTGACTTAAGAGCTTCAGATATGTGATAAGTTTTACGCTCTGACTTAAGAGCTTCAGATATGTGATAAGTTTTACGCTCTGACTTAAGAGCTTCAGATATGTGATAAGTTTTACGCTCTGACTTAAGAGCTTCAGGTATGTGATAAGTTTTACGCTCTGACTTAAGAGCTTCAGGTATGTAATAAGTTTTACGCTCTGACTTAAGAGCTTCAGGTATGTGATAAGTTTTACGCTCTGACTTAAGAGCTTCAGGTATGTGATAAGTTTTACGCTCTGACTTAAGAGCTTCAGGTATGTGATAAGTTTTACGCTCTGACTTAAGAGCTTCAGGTATGTGATAAGTTTTACGCTCTGACTTAAGAGCTTCAGGTATGTAATAAGTTTTACGCTCTAACTTAAGAGCTTCAGGTATGTAATAAGTTTTACGCTCTGACTTAAGAGCTTCAGATATGTGATAAGTTTTACGCTCTGACTTAAGAGCTTCAGGTATGGGATAAGTTTTACGCTCAGACTTAAGAGCTTCAGGTATGTGATAAGTTTTACGCTCTGGCGTAAGAGCTTCAGATATGTTATAAGTTTTACGCTCTGACCTAAGGGCTTCAGGTATGTGATAAGTTTTACGCTCTGACTTAAGAGCTTCAGATATGTGATAAGTTTCACGCTCTGACTTTCTCGTGTTGATATGACAGAAATTATTAAATATTGCGTTGCTTTGAAACAGTGTGTCACGCTACTAAAAAAAATAAAAAGCGCAATGACTCTAGAGCTTTGTAACCAGACACCTGGGGTGTTCCATCGTTACCAACCGTAATTGGAGAATAAATAATTCACACGCCGATTGGAGCAACAGCGTAAGTCATCAGCAACACTACACAGCTTGCGGCAAAACAACGAAGTCGATTTGAGGCGGCAAGTTAAAGGTAACCAAACAGGGAAATGCCCTAGTTACTATACCATTCAGATACCTCTTGTACCTACACGAACATAGGAATTTGGTCAGTGTAAAACCCACAACCAACTCGACAACAACCTTCGCTTCCTACTCCTGTTCTTATTCATTAAACCACAAACTTCTGATCTCTTCCTTAAGCGGAAAGATCAGTCATGAGATAAATATAAATAGTAATGATTACAATCACCTCCTAATTATTCTTAAACTTCTAGGAAAATTGAATGACATAGTGAATATTGAAATTACACTAAACATTTTACTTCGAATAAGTCATGACTAGATTTTCTTAATAATTATTAGAAAGTCATGACTAGACTTTCTTATTAGAAAAGATTTGATCTCCAAATATTATATTTTGTTTGTTTTGTAATTTCTAAGTTTAGTAAGGATTTCGACAGCTACGAAAAAAATCACCAAGCGTTTTAAAATTTACAAAACTCGCAGCCTTGTGATTATTAAAAAAACAATAGTAAAATTATAACTCGGTAGAATATGAAAAAAATAATTGTCGAATGCTCCCACACCCGTGAGACTGACGAGAGAAAAATACATGATTGGAAGTGATTGGTTCTTTGTGTGACTTTTAGACAACAGTATGCATTTATAAATAAATGTTTGTGTATGTTTTTTTTATAGCAAAGCCATATCAGGCTATCTGCTGAGTCCATCGAGAGGAATCGAACCCCTGATTTTAGCGTTGTAAATCCGTATATTTTTTTCTCTTTATTCATCCCACCTCAAAGAGGGGGTATAAACAAAAATACATGAAATAAAACACTAGTGAAATAATTAGCATATGGAAAGAAAACATTGCAAGATACCACCTTGTTAAAAATTACAATAAAAGGTATAAAATGAATTAGAAAATATAAAAGAAGTAATGGTTAGTGGTAAGTATCTAAATCAAACTACACGAAAAACATTAATAAAACAAAGAAAACAATGGAACTCTTGTGATAAAAAAGAATACACTTCATCTTAACAAAGCACGTAACAGGCATCTTTGTTATTAACCTACCATTATAGTGATACAGTAAATGAAACACTAGTTAAGTAATTAGCATATTGGAAAAAAAACGAAAAAACATTGCAAGATATCTTGCAACAGGTTTAAAATGTGTTAAAAAATATAAAAGAAGTTATAATTAGCTGTAATTTTTAAATCAAAATACACCAAAAACCTTAATAGAACAATGAAAAGAATGGAACACTGTGATCTGTGATTAAAAAAAAAAACTCCGTAGACTTACCGATGTACTAGCGAATGTTTGTATAAACTATGTTAACTTATAGTGCCACAGTTTTCAAAACGTGAGAGTTGAATAGCTGTAATGTTTTATTAACGATGTTTTTGTTTGTTTTTATTCTAAGGATTTTTGTTTTTTATAATCACAAATATTAGATTATAGCAAAGTCTTCACTTTAAAATGATGTCAAGTCTAAAATATGCAAGTACTATCTCAAAGATTCATAACAGTTTGTTGTCAAAGAAGTACTTATCTTTATAGCTAGGCGTGGCCAGTTGGTTAGCAGGCCAGATTGTAAACCTGAGGTTTTTTTCCACTTAGGCTATTTACAAACCTATTTTTTCTTCATTAGTTTCTATGCGTATTATTTAAATATTTACTTGTATTTAAGTTGTTACCGTTTTCTGCTTCATGTAGGCTATGTAATAGTGGTTAAAGTTTTACTTCTCTCTGTTGATCTATTCTTCATGTAGACTCTGTAATAATGGTTGGGTTTTTACTTCTGTTTACAGATCTGTTTACCGTATAGTAACTCTCCGTATCAACAGGTTTTTCTTGTAAAAATACGTGCAGCAAAAGCTACAATTGGAGGGAGGGAAAATAGTTGACGATAGATGGCAGTAGTGATAAAGTGTATACACAAACAAATATAACAAGATATACTCGTTTTTACCGTTTTCCCAAGGAACACCGCAGAATATATTTACTTTCTTTTAATGAAGCCTTAAGGTATAACAAGTATTATGAAAATGTTCGTGATAGCTTAACAGTTAAACCATGGTCTTGCTATTAGTATTTGGAAATATGTTGTTTTTCATATTCTTTGACAGAATATTTTGGCAGCAGAGAGTATCCACAACATAGAACATTCCAGAAATATTAAAGAAAAATATAAATTGAACGCGAAGGACAAAAGCTTTATCCACTAAATAGTTTTGTGGATTTGACAAAGTGGCCAAGTCTTGATTTTGTTTTTTCTCTCTCACACTGACTATTTAGACTGGAACATTTTTCTAAGGTCTGCACGATGTAAGGGAAGCAAAACTATGACATACAATTGTGTTAATACTCTACTCTTATAGTTGATATGGAATTACTAACTACTAGTCTACATAAGTATCTAGCCATCTTAAGTCACTTCGTACAGACTTTATATGATCTGTTCAACCAGGTAAACTAGAAGTTCGTATAAAAGTATGTGCACACTAGTTCGAGACTTCAGGTTTCAGGATGTAACCTTCACTCATGTCATAAGTACATACAGAATACCCGCATCAAAAGGTAAGAAAATTATCCGACTATACCTTACTTACCTCAGGATTGTTCTAAAATAAGTTATTGATGGGTAAATTTTCGAGTACTTCAGCTACAGTCCAATGAATAACTTCAGATTTCTTGTCAGTTTGACCGTTTTGTTTGTTTGTTTTTCGGAGAAATTATGATATATTCTTTTATACCGTCGACCAATTATGTATTATTATGTATGTAATGTTTGAGTGTGAAACAGTGTAAACAATTTAGAACCGTGTTATATTTCAGTAAAGAAACTTAAAGAATTGGTGAATAAATATTGCAGGGTTAAGTATATCTAACACATAATCTGTTTATGCCACGAGATGGCAACACGTGTCACATCTCACACTGTCAGAAGCACTCCGGTGGGTCTGCGGATGAGTTTATAATCTTATTACAACGCCAAAATCCAGAGTTCGTTTCCCTGTGGTGCATACAACTCAAGTAGCCCTTTGAAAACATTTGATTTAAAAGTAACAACAGGATACAACGTCATAGAAATTACCGAACGGTCAGTTTCAAGCATTTTGTTAGCATGGGTAAAGACACATAAATGTCTAAATGTTACAGGTAAAACCTTAACGTATTTATATATAACAAAACAACACTAATAATTTGTGTTAGATGAGAATAAAAATTAAAACATGAAACAGATTGACTAGATAATACGAATATTCAAATAAAACATTTTCATTGGCCTACTACCTATAAGCTGTAAAACTTATGAACCCGTGTATGTTTTTTTATAGCAAAACCACATCGGGCTATCTGCTGAGCCCACCACGAGAAATCGAACCCCTGATCTTAGCGTTGTAAATCCGAAGACATACCGCTATACTAGCGGGCGGCATTATGAATTACTAAAATATAACTAGTCATGTAAGTTACAAAAGTGTGAAATTATTAAAACCCCAATAACCTGATGGAAAAAAATACAAACAAAAATATTCGAGATAACAAAATGAATTGAGACTGTTGACAGTTAGATAACTTCTTAAGTAAATGACAAGTGTGGTAACTGAGGATTTGAAACAAAGCTAACTGGGCACGGCGTTGCAAAGTGGATATTGTACTTACTCTTATAAAACATTGTCACATTACGTTAATGTAAAAATATGCTGAATCTTCGACAGCTGGAGCTATAACACACTTACGCTATCTTCTAAAAATAAAGTATAAAAATGCTTAGTTGAATCAGTAACTTGTCAGGAAGTTATAAGCAGAAAAGTTAAAGCATATTTCATTTATTGAAATTAATTTTCGAATTATTATGGAATGATTTATTTTATGATTTTTTATGATGCTATTTTATTTTAATATAACTTTAAAATAATGTCTTAAGGTATATAAACGTAAATATATTGTACCATTGCTTCTTTCATACCGGTGACAGTAAATTACTGAAACACGCTCTGTTTGACACATTCTAATGATTTATTGAAAACTTTCAATCTAATATCATAGATACTGACATTTTACCTGATTTTCTGCCCTAGCTATGCGAAGATTTTTTATATATTTTTATCTCAAACTCCCTGATTTGCACAAATATTGTTGTTTTGGAATTTCGCATAAAGCTTCTCAAGGGCTATCTGCGCTAGCCGTCCCTAATTTAGTAGTGTAAGACTAGAGGGAAGGCAGCTAGTCATCACCACCCACCGCCAACTTTTGGGCTAATCTTTTACCAACGAATAGTGGGATTGACCGTCACATTATACACCCCCACAGCTGGGAGGGCGAGCGTGTTTAGCGCGACCCTCTGATTACGAGTCGCACGCCTTACGCGCTTGGCCATGCCAGGCCACTGCACAAATATATTTTTAACGTTTCATGTGATGCTGAATCAATCTCAATATTTATTGTACTTGTTTCTTTCTAGAATGACGGAGCTACTGTTTCAGCTGGTATTTCATATATGTTTATTCTTGAGTTTAGTTTTTGCAACATCATTTGTTATACGTACAAGCTTCACTCTTATGAAACACTTTAGCTTCATATTCAGAAATCCATGAATTGAGATAAACTGTTATTGGTTGATTGTTTTCTTTTTTTGAATTTTGCACAGAGCTACACGAGAACTATCTGCGCTAGCCATCCCCAATTTAGCAGTTTAAGACTAGAGGGAACGCAGCTAGTCATCACCACCAACCGCCAAATATTGGGCTACTCTTTTACTGACAAATAGTAAGATTGACCGTAATATTATAACGCTCACACGGCTGATAGGGTGAGCACGTTTGGTTTGAAGGGGATTTGAGCCCACGACCCTCAGATTACGAGTCGAGCACCTTAACCACCTGGCCATGCCGGACCTCATATTGGTTGATTCCTCGATCGAATATCAAGCACGAGCAGTATCTCAGTTACGTTACTGCACGAAATTCGTAATCACCGATATCTCTCAGTTAGATGAGACATATTTTCATAGAAATAAGATAACAAATGATTGCGGAAGCAAATAATTAATAAATCAATTTCTAGAGAATTTCAGAACTGCTTAAATTACTGAAGACTTTGAAAATAAAATGATTACCATATCATTATTCTTTTTAGCAAAATAGTACACAATAGTTTGTCTCCGTTATAAATCGGGAAAGAAAATATATTTGACCATCTAAACTAAATGTTTATATATATAATTTTTAAACTACTCTTACGAATAAAGAGGTTAAGTGCTGTCATCTAACGACCTAAATATGAGTTTATATGCAAAAATGGCTCGTTTGGGTTCAGAAAATATTTTACATAGAAGAGCGAACAACGTTTCGACCTTCTTCGGTCATCGTCAGGTTCACTTACCTTTACAAAATTAGGGGATAGTTGTTCCTTTCTACATTGTTGAATAAAATAAATGTCATTTCTTCTATTAGTAATTCGTTGGTTTAAATTTCTTAGTTTCTTAACGATCGTGTGAGCGTGTACTGTTAATAGTGGTGTGCGGTATGCTAGTTCAGACATAATGGTAACAGGTAAGCACAAATACACAGAGAAAAACACAAAAACTTACACTTCTCGTACAATCGCCGTGATGAAATAATAATCAGTGATGTTATCACGATGACCGAAGAAGGTCGAAACGTTGTTCGCTCTTCTATGTAAAATATATTCTCAACCCAAACGAGCTGTTTTTGCATATAAATTTCTCAACAAGTGGGTTTCTCGACATCACTAAATAGGAGTTTGTTTTGGGTAAAAAACGAGAAAACGACGCGTGTACCAGTAATGATGGGATTATTTGGATCTTAATGACAGATTATATTATTCACAAAAAAAAAAACTTAAAATGGAGTTCTATAAAAAAGGTTCTAGCTAACGTGTATATCCTCAACTTTGAGCACTTATACAACATTCAAATTTTGAGGTATTACATACAATATATTACTGAAGGTTGTTTTCGGTCTCAGAAAAACGCGTAAGTTCAAAAAATCAATCTAACGCAAAGGGTATAACGTCTTTATGTTGTACTGAAGGTTATGTCATTAGACTTGTTACCAAACTTTGCACTATTTTGTTCAGTTCTTCTAGACGTTAACGTACGATATTAATACACTTCTAAAAATGTGGTGTTTAACTCGTTTGTAACGTTTAATATCGTATAAAAATTACATATACTATTTTATACTCTTTAAATATTCGCGCTTTCACCTACAGAGAGAAAAAAATGGGTGTTCAACTCTTTTAAAAAACACCCATCACCAATACTTTTCTTAAACATGGCCAAGCGTGTTAAGGCGTGCGACTCGTAATCTGAGGGTCGCGGGTTCGCATCCCCGTCGCGCCAAACATGCTTGCCCTTTCAACCGTGGGGGATTTATAATGTGACGGTCAATCCCACTATTCGTTGGTAACAAGAGTAGCCCAAGAGTTGGCGGTGGGTGGTGATGACTAGCTGCCTTCCCTCTAGTCTTACACTGCTAAATTAGGGACGGCTAGCACAGATAGCCCTCGAGTAGCTTTGTGCGAAATTCAAAAACAAACAAACAAACTCTTTTAAAATGAACATATTTAGTGTTTTAAGGTGAGTAACTGTGCATAGCAATATAATGAAACAGACAGAATACATGACATCAACGCCGAAAATAACACCTTAAATGGGAAATGAATCTACGAGCTGAGATAAAAGCAGAAAAAAAAAAAAAAGAGTCGATTCCAAGGAAAGTCAGAGATTTGTGTGAATGATTACTTCTCATTAGTCAAGCGCGTGGCTAGCTGTAGCAAGGCGTACCACGATGGTATGGGACCAATAGACTTCACTAACGCATGACGGAAATAGCTGGACATTAATATGATGTTCTTGAGTTTAGTAGCGTGTGTTGTATTACGAGTTATGAAGACAAGTGGCACGAGCTAAACTTGTTCTTTATCGAAAACAGGTGTCCATCTACAAACTAATTAGTAATCACATGAGAAATTAACAACTGTTTTTTATGTTGACTTCGAAATTTTAATAGCAAATGGCTTTCAAATTACATTTAGTATAATGTTGTTATTGTTTGTAACCTGAACATATTTTCGTTGACTGTCACTTCCGTCAATGAAGGTGATAGAGGTTATATTTTATCCACTGTTTGTGTTTATCTGGAAGATTTCTCGAAAATGGCTGAATGGGTTTGTACGGAAATTGATATACTTTTGGACTATGACCCAACTTAGAAGTGCTTAGTTTCTAGAGGGTAATGGTTAAAGGTCAATGTCACAGCAAGGTCACGAAAATTCAAAATATGTTAACGTGGGAACAATTTTTTCACGTTATTTCTTCTCTGTTCGTTGATAAGATAATGACAGACATACGAAAAAATCTTTCGTATTTTTTGATGAACGAATATGATCAACACTGCGTTGCTGAACCGAACCAACGTGGCAAAAATAGAAAACCATTTGGTTCACAATTTTGCGGTTCAAACCATTTGACATCATAGATATTCGAAGATTATCGAATATACCTTCATTCCCCACAAAGATTAGTTGACTTGAACGGATTCAAAGGTGTTTTATTATACAAGTTTTAGCTGATCCTGAGGTCACGTCTGGAAGAAGAAAAGAGAAGACAAAGACAATATTTCTAAGCCTATTATTTAATTTCGATATCTTTATTGTCTATGCGGTTTTAATTACATATTTGCTTTTAGATCCAAGGCCAGGCAGGCCTAGGACTAAAAGATCCGAGGATAAAAGTTGTCGACAAAATACGTCAACAAATTGGCCTTGATAGGATCAGTAAACTAAGTACCGTACATTTTGGTACGTGTGTTCAATAAATGAGGCCTGATTACTTGTCATTCAGTGCCTACATAAAATGCAGCTCTGAATTATGTTCAAGTATTTCAACCCTGAAAAATACTGGAACAAAACGTATATTATAAAAGTTATATGTTGTTCTCTATTAGTATTCATGAGTATGGTTATCGTTGTGTAAGAAGTTATATGTGGAAATATGTTTACTCCAGGTGTGGGGTTAGCTGCTGTTGAAGGGAAGAGTATAGTGAAAGCCTTGCGATCCTAATTTTATTATAATACAAGCTGAAATACTCCTCAATTGACGGACAATGTTTAGATTTAGTTAAAACAATGTAGGTTTAACACCAATCATATCTTTCGAAGCAAATTTATCTCGAAATTTTGAAATTATATCAAAGCCTCTTCATAAACAACACTTACATTTTGTTTTCCATCTACCAACAAATAAAGATTTTGAGGTGGTCCCACGCTTGAAAGCTCTACATCTCATTGACAGAGAAAAAACATGGTTGTTTGAATAACAATCCAGAAACTTTTGTACTTTGATCTTGAATTCCTTTATAATTTTCAACATTGTCTAAAGCGTCAATCTGCCAAGAGTGTTTGACTCAACAGGATAGGAATAATTAACCAATAGGCTTTACAAAATATAAATAGGGTTAAGCTCAAATTTTGCCCCCTTGGAAAAAACCTCATAGTTCATGGTTTTTACTAATAAATTTTGGTTAAGAATGGCTGAATACATTCCGAGGAGTTAGGGTACAAACAGAGAAACATTCTGTCTTTCTATATACAAAGGTACTTGCTAGTCTGAACAGTCTGGTTTTGATGGATGGTAATTTTGAATGGTGTTTCACACAGTGTGGAGGTGTATTCTGTGGGGGATGATATGTTAGGCTAGACATACAATTTTTATAATTTAGTGAACTGGAATTATTTCATGTTTCAAGTGATCATAGAACCGTATTCCATTACGGATCTAATGAATGTTTTGTAGATGAAGTATGTTTCTCGACTTGCCCCTTTGGTTGTTGTTGTATTTAATGCAAAACATCACGGTTGGATATATAATTTCGTCCTGCCACGTGGAATCGAATCCCGGATTTTGGGTTGTGAACTCGTAAACTTACAGCTGATCCACGTGGAGAATGTTCAGGTGAACATGTCATGTTATAAACAACAGTCAAAATTTGTTAAATGCGTTAAAATAATAACAGCTTTTGGATTTGGTTTGGTTTGTTTTGAATTTTGCGCTAAGCTACTTGAGGGCCATCTGCGCTAGCCGTCCCAATTTAGCAGTGCAAGACTAGAGGGAAGGCAGCTAGTCATCACCACCCACCGCCAACTCTTCGGCTACTCTTTTACCAACGAATAATGGGATTAACCGTCACATTATAACGCCCCATGGCTGAAAGAGCGGGCATGTTTGGTGTGACGGGGATTCGAACTCTCGACCCTCAGGTTACGAGTTTAGCACCCTAATCACCAGACCATGTCGATCCGATGGATGAGAGCTCTAAACGCTAACTGTCGAGTTTCGATAATCGCTTTAGGTATAGAACCAGTAGCCCATTGTGTAGCCTTATGCTTGATCATAAACCAAGAAGTGTAATGACATTTTTCTGTCTGGGTAATTCAAGATCTGTGAATTTTTTTTTGGTAGGTGTTGTTGTTTTGAATTAAGCACAAAGCTACACAATCGGATATCTGTGCTCTACCCACCACGGGTATCGAAACCCGGTGTTTAGCGTTGTAAGTCCGCAGACATGCCGCTGAGCCACTGGGGGCGTTAAAAACGAATGCCATCATGACATCCCAGGTGGTCACCCTCCCAAGTACTAACCGGGCCCGACGTTGCTTTGCTTCGGGATAGGACGAGATTTCTTTTGGTAAAAAGAACTAATGATGACAAATTACTTAGATACAACCCCTTCCAAATAACAGCTTTGAGTTTGAAGTTAAGCACAATATTCTGCACAAAGCAGACATACCTCTGTGCCACAGGGGCCCAATAACAAACTAGCAGTATACAACCCACATTCCTAGTAACGAAATACTTATATACATTCAACATTCCCAATAACCAAATGTTAGTATTCAGCCTACATTCTCAGTAACAATATAATTATATACATTCAACATTCCCAATAATAAAATACTTGTATACAGTGTACATTCCCAATAACAAAATACTTGTATACAGTACACATTCCCAATAACAAAATACTTGTATACAGTGTACATTCCCATTAACAAAATACTTGTATACAGTACGCATTCCCAATAACAAAATACTTGTATACAGTGTACATTCCCAATAACAAAATACTTGTATACAGTGCACATTCCCAATAACAAAATACTTGTATACAGTGCACATTCCTAATAACAAAATACTACTGATATGCAGTACACATTTCCAATAACAAAATACTTGTATACAGTGCACATTCCTAATAACAAAATACTACTGATATGCAGTTCAAATTTCTGATAATATAAAGTACACAAAGTCACATATTCTTCATAATAAATTATTTACAGTACAGTGCACATTCCCAATAACAAAATACTTGTATACAGTACACATTCCCAATAACAAAATACTTGTATACAGTGCACATTCCCAATAACAAAATACTTGTATACAGTACACATTCCCAATAACAAAATACTTGTATACAGTGTACATTCCCAATAACAAAATACTTGTATACAGTACGCATTCCCAATAACAAAATACTTGTATACAGTGTACATTCCCAATAACAAAATACTTGTATACAGTGCACATTCCCAATAACAAAATACTTGTATACAGTGCACATTCCTAATAACAAAATACTACTGATATGCAGTACACATTTCCAATAACAAAATACTTGTATACAGTGCACATTCCTAATAACAAAATACTACTGATATGCAGTTCAAATTTCTGATAATATAAAGTACACAAAGTCACATATTCTTCATAATAAATTATTTACAGTACAGTGCACATTCCCAATAACAAAATACTTGTATACAGTACACATTCCCAATAACAAAATACTTGTATACAGTGCACATTCCTAATAACAAAATACTACTGATATGCAGTACACATTTCCAATAACAAAATACTTGTATACAGTGCACATTCCTAATAACAAAATACTACTGATATGCAGTTCAAATTTCTGATAATATAAAGTACACAAAGTCACATATTCTTCATAATAAATTATTTACAGTACAGTGCACATTCCCAATAACAAAATAATTGTATACAGTACACATTCCCAATAACAAAATACTTGTATACAGTGCACATTCCCAATAACAAAATACTGATATACAGTTAAAATTCCTAGTAATATGTTGGCCCGGCATGGCCAAGCGTGTTAAGGCGTGCGACTCGTAATCTAAGGGGCGCGGGTTCGCATCCCCGTAGCGCCAAACATGCTCGCCCTCTCAGCCGTGGGGGCGTTATAATATGACGGTTAATCCCACTATTCGTTGGTAAAAGAGTAGCCCAAGAGTTGGCGGTGGGTGGTGATGACTAGCTGCCTTCCCTCTAGTCTTACACTGCTAAATTAGGGACGGCTAGCACAGATAGCCCTCGAGTAGCTTTGTGCGAAATTCAAAAGCAAATAAATTTTAATAATATGAAGTACACAAAGTCACATATTCTTCATAATAAATTATTTACAGTACAGTGCACAAAATTATTAGAGTACTTCATTATATCTTTAGTTTACATTCATCGTGGTTGTGCTGGAAAAAATTAAAGTAGAGCTCATTACAAATTTGTTAGATATCTAAAAATAACTTCCTTGAAATAGCTAAACAAAACTGCTAAGGAGCTCACTGATGACCATTAGAAGTTACGTACAGCTAAAGTTTCAAGTTATGGTCTCATTAATGTTGCAGAAATGTGTTATTTGGGGAGGCATAACAGGAAGAGAGGTTTTACTGTACAAAGAGACCAGCTTTTGTTAAATAACGTATTTCCTGGTCTTTAGAACAGTGTCAAAGAGTGAGTTGGTCAAATAAGTTTAACTTTTATAATTGTTTGTATATTATCATCAAATAGTCAATGAAAAGTTGCAGAAAGAATGTTTTGCGTCAGGAGTCAAGCAGGGAGTAGAATTTATCATAGTTTGGGGCATAATATATGTTAATGGCACTATAAGAGTCTTCACAAAACTCATGTAATTATGGATAAGTACCAAAACCATTACATGCTAGTCTATCAGGTTATATATCCACCGAAAAATCCGTACTGGACAAAATATTGCATTTCATATAATAATAATTACCCTCAAAAACACTCTTTAGAAATGACGACTTATTTGTCATATAAAGAAAGTCGAACAGATCTTCAGCTAATAGAATGGCCGTTGCAAAGTCCAGAGCCCAAAAAAGAACACATCCAGGACTTGCTGTGCTCTGTGCTTGACAAAAGTACCAATAATATTATACAAAACTTCATGAACAGTGGGATCCAACTACATCAGAGTTTTTGAGAATGTAAACAGACACAATGGCTCGAAGATGTCAAACGACTGTTGATGTCGAAGGTGGTCACACCAAATATTAGCATTAAGAAACATACATTATAAGATTACTAGTTTTGTAATAGCTCCTTGCGAGTTTAATTTGCAATAATTACAAGTTATTTTCAATAACAAATCCGTAATATCTTGTGTATAAAGCGCACAACATGACAGTTGTTGATGTGTTCTAATACGTGTTTTCACTTCTTTATATAAACAGCTCATATTACCACGAACAAAATACTTACGCATCCCACATTTCTATGCAGGAATCTGTAACAGGTAGAAATATATTTAAAAAGAAGTAGTTCGTTAGTGTGAGATCTACGTAATGTTTAAACATACATAAATAACGAGTGATGTCATAAGGAAAAGAACATGGCGTTAAGCGCTTGGTAATTCATCTTTACAATTATTTGCATAAAATAGGGGAACCACAAGTGAATTACGTATCAAAAGTAACTTATTATTATTTATTTTTCAATCAATAACAACTTTTTAGTCTCACTAAATATTTCAATGCTAAATGAGTTTATAAAGAATCATTCTAAAGTCAATCAGGTTTCTGACAACAGCGATATATGTTTCTATTCGGGTAAGTAGTTTGTTACTTAATGTTCCAACAGTTCTTTCTTCAACTCGGGGTTATTTAACGTTTATGATATTAATTTGTTTTCGAATAGCCTATTTGCAAGGTTAAAGTTTAAGAAAAACCAAGAAACTTTAAAACTTAATAATTAATCCCGTACATCATGGATCTAAATTATGCAAAGCAAATAGTTTTTAAGAACCCATTTTTCGATAACTACAGTAGTTTAACATGTTTTTAACATTATTCTTTATGAAACATTGTTAGTTCCAAATACAAACTATAGTATATTGCTTTGTTTGTTTTGAATTTCGCGCAAAGCTACTCGAGAGCTATCTGTGCTTGCCGTCCCTAATTTAGCAATGTAAGACTAGAGGGAAGGCAGCTAGTCATCACCACCCACCGCCAACTATTGGGCTACTCTTTTACCGTCACATGATACCGCCCCCACGGCTGAAAGGGCGATTATGTTTGGTGCGACCGGAATTCGAACCCGCGACACTCGAATTATAACTCGAACGCCTTGACACACTTGGCCATGCCGTGCCAACACGTTGAACTCAAGAAATTGTTTGTTTGTTTTGAATTTCGCGCAAAGCTGAATGAGGGCTATCTGCGCTAGCCGTCCATAATTTAGAAGTTTATGACTAGAGGGAAGGTAGCTAATCATTACCATCCACCGCTAACTCTTGAGCTAATCTTTTACCAAAGAATAGAGATATTGACCGTTACATTATAACGTCCCCATAGCTGAAAGGGCGAGCATCTTTGATGTGACGGGCATTCGAACCCGCGACCCTTGGATTACGAGTCGAGTCCATGCGGGGCCAAAGTCAAGAAAAATTTACTAATTTACACTTTCTATCAAATCTAGACCAATGTTTTCTCGTTTTTTTATTTTAATGAAACTACAGATGGTTCAAACACAATACACTATGAAAACAATTTGATTATTATTCAAAATATTAACCGTCCTCTAGTGGCTCGGCGGTATGTCTGCGGACTTGCAACGCTAAAAATCGGGTTTTGACACCCGCAGTGGACAAAGCACAGATAGCCTATTGAGTAGCTTTTCAAGATAAAACAAATTATTAACCAGTACTAAAATGAGAAAAAACAAACAAACGTGGTTATATAAACAAGTTTAATAATATTAATGTTCGATCAGAGCAACCTACCTCCTTAGAATAAGACCTAAAATCAACCTGTAATGAATATAACTAAATAATTACACGTTTCTTAAGTTCTTATGTATAGATATTACAGTGGTTAGTTTTATCAGTTTGGTACTCTTACTGATATCTTTGAGTAGTCAAGAGGAAAAATTGGTAATATTTTCTATTAGTTTTAGCATGAATGCATAGATGTCGCTGCAATAGTAATCTGGTCTTCGTAATATTGATAACCGGACTCGACATTGACTGACGGTGGTTTAAGCAGAATTTTACGTTGGGAACAACGGTCAAGAATGACTGCCTAATGTAATACACATGAAAGAAACTGAAGTGAATATTATAACCACAATATAAGAAGAAGGGCCGGTGTAACCGGATAAATTGGAAAGAATGTTCGGCTTCCGGCTTACCCAACATACTTCATTGCTGCGTTGAAGTACTGAGTATTCCTTCATAACAGATTCCGGATGATGAAGATTTAGGAATAATTTGCCATAATTTCTGTTTATTAATATCACAACACAACTAATGATCATTAGGTTTGTAGAATAATTCTGGCTTTTTGCACAACCCCTTGTTATTTTCATTGTTCAGTATATATATTTTACGTTTTTTTTGGCAGGTTTTATACTTGCGAATAAAATTCTAAAGTTATAGTTATTACATTAATAGTACACTTTTATCGCCATGCCTAAAATTTATAAAGTTTAATCAAATATTATTGAGCAAAGTTCAAGTTTTTGTAACATAACACTTAGAAATACATAATAAATCGTTTTAAAAGAAACTTATGTTCGTTCTTCAAGTTTTTGTACCTACCTTAGAGATAAATCATGATCAAATTGCAATATACTTTTGTTCAGATAAAACACGTGGTGGGGAGGAGTCAGGTCTTCTCGTTTCATCGGTTTACATGCTCGAGTTTTATTGTTTTTGTTTTTAAGAGCACGTGACATGCACGTGGCAGGATGAAACACCCAATACTTCAACAATGCATGGTTACATACCAATAACGAACCGTGAACTGACAACTCTGTCGGTATACAAAGAAATAGATATATGTACCAGACGATGTACTTAATTTTTTATTAAAATAATTTTAGGAAGAGCACTGTGCCCTCTAGAAATGTAACCTATAAATTAAGGATAAGCTGAATTGAAACAGAAAATCTGCCAGAAGATCAATCATTTAATAAACATGAGGGATAATGTTGAATATTCCTAGTAATTAGTAATTAAATCTCCTACATCAACAGTAGGGGCGGTATCAAAAGAACTCCATTAAAAAAGAGAAAATAAATAAATAAATAAAAAGAGAGAACAATGGTAATTGAGTTGCAGTGAGTTGTTGACTAAAGTTAGTGTGAAAAGGCCTGATTATTACTAATGAAGAATGCTACATTTCAAAACATACGAACTGAAACTGGTCTCATATTTTCTTCTACAAAATACGCTCGAATTACTTAATTACTATGAAGATGATTCTTTGATTATATAGTAAAACACGTGTCATTCACTACCAGAGCAACAACAATAAACTGGTGTAAGCTTAAAACATGAATAATTTTAATTTATATCTAACTAACCATATTATACATATAGTTAACGAGGCACGTAAGAAATACGTAATATACACTGGTAAAAGTACATCTATCTTATACAAAACACAAAAATGTCTCATTTACTACAGAGCAGAAGGTAAGTAATAACATTGAAAAGTTACATTATGACATATTTTGAGTCGATTTATGTAAATCAACAATTCATTTTACGCTTATCCACTCTTTACCCATAACCGTTAAGTCTTAATTTCAGTTATGGTTTTTCAGTGGTTAGCACCCTTTCAGTCGCGGGGACGTTATAATGTAACAATCAATCCCACTATTCGTTGGTAAAAGAGCAGCACAAGATTTAGCGGTAGGCCGTGATGACTAGTTGCCTTCCCTCTAGTCTTACACTGATAAATTAGGGACCGCTAGCACAGATAGCCTTTGAGTAGCTTTGCGCGAAATTCAAATCAAACAAGAAAACAATTCGGTGGTTAGAATTTGTGACGTTTAAAGTTTCCACAACAGAACACGTTTCTAAGTATGTTATGTCTCGATATGAATTATTTTAGATATTCCATTTCATGATCCTTTTTTCTTTTAATTCACTAACATTTGTAGCACATGAAATCTTCGTGTGTTTTTTTAATCCATTCAAACTCTCCTGTTTCTTTATCTTAAACCGTCCTGTCCTCTTCCTCCCGGTAGCTCATTGGTAAGTTTATAGAATTATGACGCTAAAAACTGGGTTTCAATACCTTTGGTGGACACAACAGAAATAGCCCATCGTGCAGCTTTATGCTTAACAACAAACAAATATAATCTGTCCAAACAGAGAGCACTAGCTCTTCCATTTTTTTAGAAATCCATTCAAACACAATATTAACTCTTCGGTTTCACACCATGGTTCACACCTTTATTACTGTTTCTTTACTCATCCCAGCTAAATCCATCACATTTTTTCTCAATTTTTGCTTGTTTATCGTTAGAGACAAACTATAATTTGCCCACGGAGAGTATCGAAACCTGATTTTTAGCGTTATCAGCCCCTCAGACTTGCCGCTGAGCCACTTGGGGGTTGTTGTTTTCCTCTCAACAATTTTGCACTACATTTAAAATTCAAGGGCAAGTTATGTCCACACTCCACATCTTTTAAACAATTTAAGCACTCATGGCTTAAATACAATATATGGCTAAAGTATTACAAATGTCACTATCACATTGAACTAAACGCTAAAATCAGAGGTTCGATTTCCCTTGGTGGGCTCAGCAGATGGCCCAATGTTGCTTTGTTATAAGAAAAACACACACACACTGAACTATATTTACTGACAAAAACCAGTATGGATCGATTTGACAGTACGTAAATTGAGCTTTTGAAATGTCAAAGACAATAACCAAGGTTACTAAGAAGCTTAAGGCTCGAGAAATTAAGCCATACCTTTGACACTAGAGTATCTGTCAGACCTCTTGACACTAGAGTATCTGCCAGACCTCTTGACACTAGAGTATCTGCCATACCTTTGACATTAGAGTATCTACCATACCTTTGACACTAGAGTATCTGTCAGACCTCTTGACACTAGAGTATCTGCCATACCTTTGACACTAGAGTATCTGCCAGACCTCTTGGCACTAGAGTATCTGCCATACCTTTGACATTAGAGTATCTGCCAGACCTCTTGGCACTAGAGTATCTGCCAGCCTCTTGACACTAGAGTATCTGCCAGCCTCTTGACACTAGAATATCTGCCATAATTTTGACATTAGAGTATCTGCCAGACCTCTTGGCACTAGAGTATCTGCCAGACCTCTTGGCACTAGAGTATCTGCCAGCCTCTTGACACTAGAGTATCTGCCATACTTTTGACATTAGAGTATCTGCCAGACCTCTTGGCACTAGAGTATCTGCCAGACCTCTTGACACTAGGCGAGATTTCTAGCTCGGTTATAGCTTTGCTATACGGCTTGCATACTTTGCTTTCCCATAACAGGTGTTTTAATTAACAGAAAACAAGAGACCAGAAATAAGAAACGGTGAACTTTCCCTCCATGTGGCACAGGTTTTGTTGAGCGACATTGTTTTGAGAGAGGAAATTGCAGACACGTGGCTTCTGGCGCTAATAGCGATAAGATCAGAATACCCACATCCAAAATGACAGACAAGATTAAGTTTAAAGTATCGCCAATTAAACACCATTCGTTAATATCGATGTATCCGAAAATAATTATTTCAATGCGTATTTGTTCATTGTAAAGAGTGAAGTTATACAATGACCTGCTGCGTTGTACTTACCATAGGTAACGAAACCAGGTTTCCAGCGTTATGTATCTTTAGACTTGTTTTCATAAAACGGAGGACATTGCTGTAACATACCTTGTAAGAGAAAACAAACCTACTTTTAAAAAAAAAATTGTGTGCATATACACACACAAATGTGTACACGAAGACTGAACCTTGAATTATGACCCAGTAGTAACTGACAGTATGGAATACAGTGTTCACATTGTTGCAATGTCTCTTCAGAAAATTGTTCCATTGTTTGGTTGTTCCTCAAGTAGAAAGCGAATCGTTGAATCTGTTTCAGCTTTTCGTTAGAAAGCTGATGTAACGCCCTCTACGTTACTGTGTTGGATCGCTCGTAGAGTTTCTTTAAAAATATGTAATGACTGATTCTCCTTTTTCAATGAAGAGTTTAATATGTTGTAGAGGGGTTGAGAATAGTTCATATGGTGTCTGGTTTTTCTTGGCGTTGAGTTTCTTTACAAAGTTAACAAATCGACTGATTCCTGCAATGTTCAGTCTGCTGCAGCGTTTTTTTTTTTGGAACGTTTATGCAACGATTGATTTTCATCTGCGTTTCAGCTTATTAATTATTTAAGAAGTTAATATAATTACTAGTTCCTTCCTAAATAATACTAATTTTTGTTGTTTTTTTAATATCGGTCAGAGCTACACGAGGGCTATCTGCACTAGCCGTCCCTAAAATATAATTTAGCAGTGTAAGACTAGAGGAAAGGTAGCTAGTCATCACCACCCACCGCCAACTCTTGGACTACTCTTTTACCAACGAATAGTGGGATTGACCAAACGTTATAACGCCCCCACGGCTGAAATGGCGAGCATGTTTGGTGTGAGGAGGATTCGAACCCGCGACCCTCATATTACGAGTCGAGTTTTAAAAAGGAAAACTAATATAATACGTACAAACCAAAGAAAAGTATTAAAACTATTATTGGTGTATTGACTTGTTTAAGTACGTTTTATAATTATATCTTATTAAAACCAACATCACTGAAAATGGATACACTTTTAAAAAGTATTTTATTCGCGTGCCATTGGCACTTTAATTAAAGACATAACAATAATATTAGGGAAATGTGGAAGTTTCTTTACTGTCGTGTAAATTTGACAGCGTAAGGAGTTTGTATTTCAAGTATAACCCGTTATCTGTCAACCTGTATCATGATATATCTGTTTATGGAAGTATAAACGAATGAAACTATAAATTTTGTTTTGTTTGTTTTTGAATTTCGCACAAAGCTACTCGAGGGCTATCTGTGCTAGCCGTCCCTAATTTAGCAGTGTAGGACTAGAGGGAAGGCAGCTGGTCATCACCACCCACAGCCAACTCTTGGGCTACTCTTTTACCAACGAATAGTGGGATTGACCGTCACATTATAACGCCCCCACGGCTGAAAGGGCGAGCATGTTTGGCGCGATGGGGATGCGAACCCGCGACTTTCAGGTTACGAGTCGCACGCCTTAACACGCTTGGCCATGCCGGGCCGAAACTATAAATATTGTTTAAGTTTCTTCACGCTACGGCTCGGCGTGGCCAGGTGGTTAAGACACTTGACTCGTAATCAGAGGGTCGCGGGTTCAAAACCCGGTCGCACTAAACATACTCGCCCTTTCAGGCGTGGCGGCTTTATAATGTGACGGTCAATCTCACTATTCGTTGGTAAAAGAGTAACCCAAGAGTTTGACGGTGGGTGGTGATGACTAACTGCCTTCCCTCTAATCTTACACTGCTAAATTAGGGACGGCTAGCACAGATAGCCCTCCTGTAGTTCTGCGCGAAATTCAAAACAAAGTAGTCTTCATACTACTGTAAACAGCGCTATCTGTTTCCGCTCCATTGTTACATTTTTAGCGTCTTAAACATTTGACTGTGTTCTTAGGTAGACTAGTTCGTGAAATTTAGTGATAGGTATTTAAATTCACAGTAATATAGCACCAAAGATTATCGTAAATAGATGACATGTAAATATCTGTGATTTTGCTAAATGATTCTAAACTTCGCAAGTAGAGTTCTTAAAAGGGCGTAAAATGACTCACCATTCACATGAAGGCTATTAGCACGTGAAATATGAAGGTCATTACGAACCGCTAAAACTACAGTGGTTTAAAAAGAATAGAATAGGAACTTCCCTTTTCTTTATTTCCTCTATAATAAACAGTTGGCTGTGATGTCCTGCGCACAAATGTTTTAAGATAACTGAATGTGTCAACTAATTGTTCAAAATTAATTAAATTTTGAAAACGTATGTTCCAAGCAATTCCATACACGAGCGTAAAATTAATAGATTAGCCTTTATAAAAGATTTGGGTCTGACAGCCAGAAACATGCTAATTAAGGAACTTATGGACGTTCCGTAAACATGTTTAAAGAAATGTTTGTGGCTTATAGCATGTCGTGTTTTGTTGTTTGCTTCAATATTGTTTTTTTTTTTTAAAATTACGTACGGTTATCTGCACCTAGATGTCCTTCATTTTTAACTGACAGAAGGAAGGCAGCTAGCACCCATCGCCAACTTTGGGGCAACTCTTGTCTAACACACCCATATCCTTAAATTTCACAGCGCACTTTGGCAACAAGAGAACGCGAAATATGAATATTCAGATTAACTGTCCTTAAAGAGCAGCATTTATAAAACTGGGCTTGCTGGGGTTTTGATGTTCAATTGATTTCTGGTGTTCATATCCACATTTTAACGCAAAACAAAAACACCCATAAAATATGAAAATACTTTATCGTTGTGTGCCTGAGGTCATAGCTAACCACTTCCATAGCCCCCCCCCCTCCCAACCACTGCAGTTTAGTAGTCCCAATGAACTTCATGTAGTTTATCACAATCAATATGGTTGATATTAGCTTACAATATTACAAAGATGTACGTCCTGGATATGTTTGAAACAACATTGTTGCACAAAGAACGTTGCGAAAGTTAGAATCGTATTCCACTCCATTCTTTCGCGTAAAAGATCTATAGTATTACTAAGTGCTTTGTCCCGCCATGGCCAAGCGTGTTAAGGCGTGCGACTCGTAATCCGAGGGTCACGGGTTCGCATCCCAGTCGCGCCAAACATGCTCGCCTTTTCAACCGTTGGGGCGTTATAATGTGACTGTCAATCCCCCTATTCGTTGGTAAAAGAGTAATCCAAGAGTTGGCGGTGGGTGGTGATGACTAGTTGCCTTCCCTCTAGTCTTACACTTCTAAATTAGGGACGGCTAGCACAGATAGCCCTCGAGTAGCTTTGTGCAAACTTCCAAAACAAACAAACAAACAAACAAAACTAAGTGCTTTGTTCAGAACTTCCACTTCTAACTGGTCTTTTCTCATCTGAAACTCACTTTTCGAATATCTTATTAGCTGAATCAATACAGGATGTTCTTTTATTGAAAAATTATTAATACGAAATGTCAACTGTTAATGTGAAGTGTTATGTCTATATATATAAATATAGTTCATTCTTTAACTCTTATTCATTGTTACTTTAATGAGTATATTGTGACAGCTAACATTTTCTCACTTCTTTCTCGGTACAGTTTCTTAGAGTTCACCTGCCAAGACGGTGAATAGCTGACCACTGCGTATCGACGTCCAGTTAAAGACTGATGTCTAGTCTACTTTATTTTATCCTTTTTTTTTTCTTTTGAAAGGATAAAAGAAGGTCTGAGCAAAATTACTCCTGTCAGACCTACAGATGACCACTCTAGTAACATGTTGGACATTTCCGGTTTGTATGTCCGGCTAAGGTCATGAACCTAATGAGCACGGAAATTAAATCATTATGGCAACATTCACCGATGTCTGTTTTATCATTGTTACCGGTAGCTCAAGAAATCGAGGGATCTTCATCAGTTTCCTGTGTGTTGAGTTGATGACTTTTGGTCGGAAGCTTCTGTCCGTTTGGCTTCTGACTGATGTACAACAGGATGATACAAACTTTGGGTATATTTGTCTTCAACAGCTGTACAAGTCCGCTATCATATCATAATATTTCAGTGTGTAAACTTATGTGACTCCAGTAAGAAGCTAACTGAATTATCTAAACTGTTTTTGTTACGTTTTTTACACCACTCATACATAGATTTAGACACAATAGTTGTATGTGAGGCGTTGACGACAAGAAGGCAGATTTTGGAAAATAAATGTAATAAAACTCATTTAAGTCGTATTCACCACCATCACACATAACTACATATTAATTAATAAATCAGATTACAGCGCATTACCATAAAACATTCACACGAATATAGTTTTCTCTGATTTGCTTAATTACACTATGTAACAATTTTTTTTTCTTTTTCTTGTTCCTGGGCAGAAAGTGTTATTTCCCAATTGTTTATGCCTAAAGTAAATGGAAAAGACCTATTTTCTCTTCAAACTTTGCTTTTGTGACCTGGGAACGTGTAACGAAAACATGATGGGAGACTATATACGTGAAAGTGATTTACATTTCAGTCGAAAATCTTAAAAAACTACTCACTTCTAAACATTTTTGTATAACTTTAGTATAAATACATGTAAATCTTGATTCATATGTTGTTTTATTCAGACTTTATGTAAATGAAAATGTGCAAATTTGCCCGTTTTTACATAGAAAATAGGTTAATTTATAAATTTCATTATCCAGGTCACAAAAGCAAAGTTTGAAGAGAATTATGGCTATTTTCTGTACTTTTACAACATAAGCAATTAAGAAATAACACATACTATCCAGGAACAAAATTTGTGTTACATAGTGTTATTGATGTTGTTATTTAAGCATCAAAAGCCTTTCCACCTGAGATAATTATTATTATTACGTTTAGTAACAGTTGTAGTTTGTCTTAGTTTTTGTTCTAAAGTTGTCATAGATGTTCTATATCACTTTGGGATATAAAACTGGGTACACAGAATCTAAACTGGGTTAGACTCCTCCCATCGACACCAGCACTGCTATGTTTATATTTAGTGATGTCGAGTAACCCACTTGTAGAGAAAAATATATATGCAGAAAACGTCTCGTTTTTACATATATATGTTCATATTTATGAAGGTTAGGCCATCGGTGTTCGCACATTTTTAAAGACTTTTTGTGTTTCGAATAAATATAGCAATTGTCAACTTTTGTGTTAGCTGAATGTTTGGAACGTTGATATCGTGTTAGAGAAACACTCTTCTGGTTTGAGAGTTAAATTTCTTATCAAAAATTAGAATTTGTTGTACAGTGTACATTGGAAATTTTTTATTTTGTATAGTAATATATCCGCGTGAAACTCAGTGCTGGTGTGCCAAGAATTCTTTGACATGTCTAATGTATGTAAATTATACGGTAAACATATTCATAGGATAATCAAAGAAGGATATGATTTTGTTTGCTGTTCACGCTTCGAACCCTGAACATATGTATATTTTGTAATAAATATGACTGTTCACTTTGAGAAATTGCTAGATGTTTATTTTATGTCCCGGAGTCACCAATCACGTTTTTACTGTCACTAGAAATAATTTGTTTACACCCTTGAAAGAACGCATTTTGATTGAGAATCTAATTGTTCGATTCAGGTGTAATATTGTACATATACAGTTCCTGGTGATGGCTTTTATAGCCATTTACATCCTTTACTCAATAACTGAGATAAGAGAAGCCTGGTGAGAGTATTGGACATTAGTTTTCTAACAAACATATTAGCAGTAGAAACACATTAGAATTAAGTGTTAATTAGCGACGGAAATCACAGTAATAATAAACAGTAATCAGAGCAAATGATTGTTTGTATTTCTCGCGAAACTACACTAGAGCTGTCTGCGTTAGCCGTTCCTAATTTAGCAGTGTAAGAACAGAGGAAAAGCGGCTATTCATCACTACCCACCGACAACTCTTATCAACAAATAGTGGGATTGATCGTCACGTTATAACGTCTCCACGGCTGAAAGGGCAAGCATGTTTGGTGTTACAGGGACTCGAACACACGAGCCTCAGATTACCAGTCGAGCGCCCTAACCATCTGATCGTACAGACTGTACTACTATATCAATTATAACGAGAATGAAGGAGATTTTAAGGCAGTTTAGTTTTCCATTACCTTCAGCTCTCAGGTTTTTCTTCTTTTAATGGGTTAAATCATAATATTAAAATATAATCGCACATTACGTAGCGAAACCTGCATCA
The DNA here is from genome assembly GCF_004210375.1 of Tachypleus tridentatus. Taxonomy (NCBI): domain Eukaryota; kingdom Metazoa; phylum Arthropoda; class Merostomata; order Xiphosura; family Limulidae; genus Tachypleus; species Tachypleus tridentatus. The sequence goes on along the minus strand of NC_134834.1, from coordinate 77,811,073 downwards.
CGACTGACTTGCAGTTGTAGTTTAAAGTCATGTCAGACTATAAACATGGACGATGGAGATTACCACTGGTTACTGTTTAATGTATTCCTCATAATGATGTCAAACAAAATCTTACTTTTGTGTGTTTTAACCACACTTACTCGGTAAGACTCACAAGTATTTGTTCTTTTAGTAGATGCAGTTTCTAATGAGTGGAGTACGTTGCATCAAAACAATTTCGAATTCTCAGATCAGCAATACATGGGACAACCAAAGACGGTATAAAATCGAGGTAGAATAGATATATCAGAAATACACTTGACAGTGTTTAGACTTTAGAGTTACGTAGGTAGTGTTTGACGCCACCTAAGTTCAATCGCTTTTAAGAAGGGTACTTAACAGCTCTTTGCAATGCAAAATATTTGTACAATTAGATCATAAAAATTTGTTCAGATCAGGAATTTAGAATTCTAAAACAAAGCTATCCCTTATAGTTAATGTAACTGGATTTCAAAAGAATATGGATGAATTTGGGAAACCAAGACCATCGAGAAACAAATTTGTAGCAAGTCGTATTTCTGTGGTAGTAGGAACGTGCAGTGTCTTCTGAAAGGCGAAACAGTGATGTCTTTGCTTAAGTACGATGACTTCAATGATGTTATCATTTATTTTAAGATGGTTTGGTTTGAATTTCGCACAAAGCTACTCGAGGGCTATCTGCGCTAGCCGTCCCTAATTTAGCAGTGTAAGACTAGAGGGAAGGCAGCTAGTCATCACCACCCACCGCCAACTCTTGAGTTACTCTTTTACCAACGAATAGTGGGATCGACCGTCACATTATAACGCTCCCACGGCTGAAAGGGCGAACATGTTTGGCGCGACCGGGATTTGAATCCGCGACCCTCAGATTACAAGTCGAGTGCCTTAACCACCTGGCCATTTCGGGTCACATTTGTTCAGTATCGCTGTATAAGTGTGCTTGTTATGAAAAAGTGATTTCTTTCATCAGCCAATAATATCTTTGTAGTGATTCACAATAGACACTTTTCGGGTAGAGTGGTGTTTTCTAAAACCCAATTGTAAATTTCTTAGAACCTTTTATAAAAATTGATGATACGTTCGACAATATGATCAAGTGCAGACAGGATAGAAATAGGCTGATTATTGTCACCCGGTCAGGATCACCACTTTCGTAGATAGATACGCTTTTTTGCAATTATAAGAACACTTGAAAAGTTGACAGTACCACATTCATTATTTACAAAGTTGAAGGGGTTAATAATGGAATCGCAGGTACGTTTAACTTTGAGAGTAATATATCATCCCATCTGGCTAAGGAGTCGCTTTATGGCTGCAGGACCTAGGGTCGAAACCAAAGTATACATACGTTGTTGTCCTTCGAGACGCTACTGTTTTTCGAAGAATTAATGTTTCTTTGATTCTTATATTTGCGCGAAGGTATACAAGAGTTGTCTGCACTAAGGCGCCCATATTTTAAACTGATAGATTAGAGGAAATGCAGTTAGTTAACAGTAATCATCGCCAACTCCTGCGCTTTTCTAATTGAACAGTGGGAGTCATTCTCATAACGAAAGTGCGGAGCGTAAATTTGCGGCAACGGACATAGAAGCATAGATTCTCAAATTTAGAGAACGGTACCATAACCACACGGCCGTGCCCCGTCTCAATAATTAATAATGGCATGTTTACTGAAAGATATGGAGGGTATTAATAATGGCATGTTTACTGAAAGATATGGAGGGTATTAATAATGGCATGTTTACTGAAAGATATGGAGGGTTTGGGGTAGTTTTTGTTTGAAGGGGATGATATTTCGTAACTACAAGTACTGAACACAATTTAAGTTAAGACTGCTTTTCATAATGGTTTTTGTTTTGTTTCTGGTAGACCTGTATTCCACAGTTTTGTACCATAAAAGATTTTAATGTGTTAGAGAAGTTGGATTGACTTTATAGACTAGAGGAGTTGTACTTTATTTTGTTACTTTGCAAAGGTATTGACTCTCAGAAAACTCTTATTATGAAAATAACAAAAATAACTGGAGAATTTCAATTCTTTGTTTGGTTAAAGTTAAGCACAAAGCTACACCATGAGTTATCTGTGCACTGTCCAACACAGGTATTGAAACACGGTTTCTAATTGCAAGTCCACAGACATACAGCTGTGCCACAGAGAGACTAGAATTTATTTGTTTTTTGAATTTCGCGCAGAGCTATTCGAGGGCTATCTGCGCTAGCCGTCCCTAATTTAGGGGTGTAAGACGAGAGGGAAGGCAGCTAGTCATCACCACTCACCGCCAACTTTTGGGCTACTCTTTTACCAACGAATAGTGGGATTGACCGTCACATTATAACGCCCCCACGGCTGAAAGGGCGAGCATGTTTGGCGCGACAAGGATTCGAACTTGCGACCCTCGGATTACGAGTCGAGTGCCTTAACCATCTGGCCATGCCGGGCCTAGAAGAACTGAAGAAATAGATTATCACTGAACCATTAAATAAAATATCTTTACATTAACAAACATAGGTCCACAGATGATATGTTTCAACAAAATAAAGTATGTACCAATGTAGTCTGTTTGGGAGGGTCACCTCTAAATCTGTGAACTTGCAACGTTAAAATTCGAGGCTCGATTTTCCGCGGAAGACGCAGCAGTTAGTCCAGCGTTGCTTTGCTATAAACAAAAAAGATAAACCATTTCTGCAATAATGAATAACATCATTTACTTTAGTGTCTCACTTCACTTTTCCTTTTGTTAGCCTCCCCTTGGCTTAGCGGTAACTCTGAGAGCTTATATCGCTAAAACTAGGTTTCGATACTTGCAGTAGGCACAGTAGCCTACTGTGTAGCTCTGTTTTAAACAACAGATAAATATTTTTAAAGGATAACATTTCACTATGAAAAAGACGTTAATATTAGTTGCAGTGCATGTTAAAATTAAATTTAAGTACGAAATTTTTGATTTTTGAATTGTTTTGGTAATTTTTGCACCATGGACGCAAATTTCATAAACGATCAATAATTTTTATTAGTACTATTACGATTTTCTTGTTTCCTTAAATCTAGGAGTTAACCCCATTTGATCATATTCGTCGTTTTTAGTATCCAATTTTATGTCGAAAATAAACTGTTTCGTTCGAGGTAGAGTGTAAGATCGCGTAGGTCTTGACGAATGTTTTACAATAAAATGCGAAACACTTGGCCGGTCTCATATCATAGCTACCCTAACGGCTCTTTCTGTAATTACTGTGGTTATGGCTTTTTCCAAGGGTAATTCTCTTTCCAATATGCAGCACGTGTTCGTGAGAGAACATAATTAATGTCGTCATATCTGACAGTCAGGGGATGAATGAATACGAAAATGTGGTTATTGGTCATTCGTCGATGGGGCTGACCGTCAGTCTCGCGCTGTGTGAGCAGTGAAACGGGAAGGTTTTCTCCTTTCTGGATCAACTAAAGCTCGAAGGATATTGTAAAAAAACCGTAAAATAAAGTAGCGTGGACAGTTACGGTGCACACAAATAAATCATTTCAAGGTTTGCTTCAGACAGAAGAACTATGAAATCTAATAATCATGTCGTAGAAAGCAACTCATTTCGGTTGTTTTAACTGCAGACATACACAGGAAGACAACATTTTAAATCTGTTATCGTAATGTGTTTGTTTTATACATATAAGATGAGCTTTGTCTCAGTAATTGAAATAAGAAGTATTAAAACGAAACCCTTACTTTCAACTGTCTTAATTGCAATTAGTTTAGGAAAATCAATAATTTGTTGATTCAGTTACGTTAATAAATGAAATTCATGATGCGAGTTGCACCTCAATTACTATTATGTTTGCCGCATCAAAATCTCTCTGCAACCTCTGGTATTTATCGAGAGGTCTCTTCGGCATTGGATATGATAGAAATAGGATGGTTGATACATCACGTATTAAACGTTGCTCCTATTCATCACATTTTAGAAAATACTATATTTAATTATACATTGTTTATAGCAGGAGTTTTAGCAGAAGATATTGTGGTGTGTGCTTCTGAAAGGGTAGTCTGTAAAACATAAGATGGTGTGTATTTTTGGAAGGACAGTTTTAAAACATAGGGTGTTGTGTGTTTCTGAAAAGACTATTTTTCTGGTAAGATTTAAATTTAGATGACATTTCGGCAGTTGTGTAACTGCTTTCATTAGGTAGATTGTCAGTTAAAACAAACACACCATGAAGTTCCAGTTTAATTAAGTTCGTAGCACAAACTTCAAAATGCTTTTTAAACCTTCGGGGAAATCACAAAGAAACGGCCACCAAACTACACTTTTTTTAAAAACATCTATCATGTAATCTCATCACAACTTTCCATCATCCACCTATGCAATCTCATCACAACTTTCCATCATCCACCTATGTAAACTCATCACAACTTTCCATCATCCACCTATGTAAACTTATCACAACTTTCCATCATCCACCTATGTAAACTCATCACAACTTTTCATCATCCACCTATGTAATCTCATCACAACTTTCCATCATCCACCTATGTAAACTCATCACAACTTTCCATCATCCACCTATGTAATCTCACAACTTTCACTTGTTACCAAAATTTAACTAAACATAGTACAGAATTACAGGATGTCCGGCATGGCCAGGTGGGTTAAGGCGTTCGACTCGTAATCTGGGAGTCGCGGGTTCGAATTCCCATCGCGCCAAACCTGCTCGTCCTTTCAGCATTGGGGCGTTATGATGTGACGGTCAATCCAACTATTCGTTGGTAAAAGAGTATCCCAAGAGTTGGCGGTGGGTGGTGATGACTAGCTGCCTTCCCTCTCGTCTTACACTGTTTAATTGGGGACGACTAGCGCCGATAGCCCTCGAGCAGCTTTGTGCAAAATTAAAAAACAAACAAACAAAATTCCAGGAACGTCTAAAGTTACTTATCTACAACGGTTTTTATTAACAATAAATTATTTATTTTTAAAACTGCATTTATTTACAAAAATATAGAAAATAATATCGAGTATACTGTGATGTAGTTTTTCTTTAACTTCATGTTACTTTCGCACCTGTACAAGATATAAGAAGAGGTTTAAAGAGACGAAAAATGAATTTTCTTCGTCCAACTTTCTTTGTGCTCCTTTACGTAACTTCAGTGGTTCAGTCGTATATCTGAACAATTATATCACAAAAACACAGGGTTTCGATACCCGTGATGGATACAGCACAGTTAACACATTGTGCAGCTTTGTGCTTAATTACAAACAAACAAGACTAAGTGTTTTATAAAGAATCTTAGCATTTAATACGTACAGGATGACTTAGAACTAGCAATTACCTTGCTTTTTAATACAATAAGCTTGACGGTTTAGTTCAGTTTGTTTTGAATTTCGCGCAAAGCTACACGAGGGCTACCTGCGCTAGCCGTTCTTAATTTAGCAGTGTAAGACTAGAGGGAAGACAGCTTGTCATCACCACCCACCGCCAACTCTTGGGCTACTCTTTTACCAACGAATAGCAACAATGACCAATGAGGGGGAAGGGGTTGTATTCTTAAGACTTAGGTGACTTACGTGATCATATTTTGTATAGTTTGTTTAGTTTGATCCGAATTTTATACTAAAGCCTACACTTATTTTTATAATCAATATGTCGCACTCTTTGTCATTAACCTTGCCTAACTTGCTCTTTCCTGAATGCCTAACATATCAGATGGCGCTTATCAACTAATATTAGCAAGAAAAAGTCTGTTTATTGACCATGCACTGCGATCCACGCTATAAAGGGTGGTACATTTGGAGTTCAGGACCCTGACAGCTTCCGTGCAAACTGAAGAATGGGACTATGCACTTTTAGAAACCCCTTGTGGCTACAATAGAAAATCCAATCCTAGAGGTGCGGCACACTGACCATTAAATCAGCATAAACAAACCATTAGTGGAAGCCAGTAATCGGAAATATTTTTATCTCTGCACAATCCTGAAATAACATAAGCTATTACGAGACATATGTCATAGGCTTAGCGTCAAGGAAGGAAGTGTGATTGTTACACGATCTTAACATTCCTGTAACATATGACCGTTACATACCTATCTATCTGACCAACCATCGATATATCTACCTAACACTGAATCAAGTACAGATGTTGCCGAATACTTTAAATATTCTCTTAGTCTTCCTAACGGATCCCTCCTTTCTATTAATCTCACTTTTATTGAACGCCAGGAAAAAAACCCTTTTGTTATTTTGCATGAATACTAAGTTATGCAGCACGAAAGACATGACATCATACTTTATATATTTGCAGTCGAGTAGGTAAAAAAAAAATTATCTTATCCATTTAGCATACACGAAATGATGAAGATATAGAACATTTATATAAGATATTGGTAACCGTAACAGCTACGTTTACACATATTAGAGACATTGGACGGTTTGGTTGAAAATAACAAAGATGGAAATTTGAAGGAATTCAAGACATTCAAGATGATGTTTCTCGATAAAGTTACGTCTAAATAAACGTAAACAAAATCTAAAACTGTATCTTATCGTTTCAAGTTTAACAATCTAATCATCCATTCAGACACTTCTGGCCCTGAAGTGCTTACAACAACGTATAGGTTTGTTTTGAATTTCGCACAAAGCTACTCGAGTGCTATCTGCAATAGCCGTCCCTAATTTAGCAGTGTAAGGCTAGAGGGAAGGCAGCTAGTCATCACCACCCACCGCCAACTCTTGGGCTACTCTTTTACCAACGAATAGTGGGATCGACCGTCACATTATAACGCCCCCACGGCTGAAAGGGCAAGCATGTTTGGTGCGACTGGGATTCGAACTCTCAACACTCGGATTACGAGTCAAATGCCTTTACACGCTTGGCCATGGCGGGCCCACAATGTATAGGAAAATAGTTAGAAATTTTTCGGAAATCCGGATACTGAAATCCAGTAATGATTCATTTATGGCACACTTCCCTCAATGGGAGTTGTAAGAAGAATGGAAAATAGTGAAATATGTAATTTTGGTGTCCAAATAAGGGCTTTTTTTAATACTAAATCGCTCAGAGAGTGCTGTAATGAAGCTGAATCGAAACACAAGAAACAGGAGACTTATGCCATATATGTGTTAAATGACAAGCAAGTATCTTTCTTCTGGTGATTTAATTGAACAAAAGGTTTGAAACTACAAAGGATTTGAAGCAAACATTATACATAAGATCTAAAGTTGCATCCGAGTATTCGAATTGTTGCACACACCAATTGTTGTTGTTACTATTTAAAAATGAGCATAACATTAATTTAAGAAAATTAATACATTAAATGTTGAGTTGTTATATATAATGTATATATAACAACATATACATACAAACATATGCTAATCAAGAGGGAATCCTCAATAGCAGTGGCATTTGAAGTTCTTATAGGCAAGATTGGAGCAAATTAATTTGTAAAACCTTGGCCGTGGTCATTCAAAAGTGTTTGACCTCCAGAGTCTAAAATTGAAATTAGATCTCAAATCAGTCGAGAGATGAGGAGCTATGAGCTAAATGTTTGTGCTTCCAGAAAACACACACACCTCAGAGCAGCTTTGAGTCGTTATTAGGGTACTGTTCTAAAGGTTAAGGTAACTCGAAATAGGAAGTAGGAGGATAATAGTCTAAATGAAATTGTCTTAACCTCATTCTAAGTAAAACTAAAGCAACTTATTTCGAGATCCTGTTAAGTATCAGAATGTATATATAATCACACAGTTAACTGTAGTTTTCTTGTAAGTTTAACAACTAAGTATTCCTATTTTGTACTACATAACATCAATCGAGAATTTTTGATAAAACAAGCTGAAGGTAATCGTATATTCTACTCTCAGACAAGCGTGATGTCTTTCAGCCAATTGTAATACGAATACCTTTATAAATATAAATAATTTTCACATGAGTGAGCCTCAATTTTTTTTCTAAGAGTAACTTCTAAGTTATATGGAATCAATCGTATGGAATATTTTATATCGTTGTTAGATAATTAATTAAACTCAGCTGTGTTAGATAATATCAGTGTAAGTATTAATTCGATTATTTATACAGGAAATTTTTGTGATATGTAATTACTATTTGAACATAAGTTTATGTGCATTTCTAGGATTAAACGTGTTTCGTGATTGAGATTGAGCACGATTTTTTTTTTTTAACTTGAAAAAAAAGATAAAAGTTGGATCACTGCTTTGGTGGACTACGAGTTCTTGTGACTCATTCTGTTAAGTATCTAAAATAAATGTGAATACATTCTTTATTTGTGCAATATAAATATTTTGGTTAAAGACTGAACTCCTGAATGTTAACGACACTCTCACGTGAATATCTGTTACTAAACTTGTAGTTATGGAGTTTTGATCGCATGGGGTTGAGAAAATAAACTGTGGAGAGTGAAACAGGAAGGCGAAACACATCAGTCAGGAACCCGAATGAACTAATCTCGTGAACTTGGATAAAAAGGCAAAAATGTATTAGAGGGCGCTTTAAAATAACTTTTCTCGTTCCTCGTGCTAATATAAATCAAATGACTGAAAAATTATAAATATATATATATAAATATATCATCAGTATATACATTTTAACAAAAGCTCCTGCCCGGCATGGCCAGGTGGTTAGGGTGATCGACTCGTAATCTGAGGGTCTTGGGTTTGAAACCCCATCATCACACCAAATATGCTTGCCCTTTTAGCCCTGAGGGTTTTATAATGTGACAGTCGCTCCTACTATTCGTTGTTAAAAGAGTAACCCTAGAGTTGGCTAGAGGTGGTGATGACTAATTGTTTTCCTACTGCTAAATTACGGACGGCTAGAGAAGATAGCCGTTGCGTAGCTTTGCGCAAAATTCGAAAACAAACAATTTTAGCAAAAAGACTTGCATTTACGATATTTCGAAGAGTTGGTTGTGGCCAGGATAGGTTTTGTTGTATCAAAATACATTGATTAGAATGGACGTGATTTGTCATCAGACATCTAATTCTACGCTTATTTTATTTTTTAGTAAAATTTAAAAGCAGCAACTTTTTTTAAACGTTAGTATTGGTGTGGGTGCAGTACGGTCATCGAAAGGTCCGTAAAGCATCAATAAACGGTTGGTGTCCAATTTAAATAATTAAAGAGATGTACACCATGTGAACAAACAATAAAGTAAACTTATTTACTTATGCGTAATAAAATATTCTTGTAACAAGTATCTCTGACACAGAAAACGTTTGTTTTATAAATTACTGACAAAAGAAAATGAGTTTTGATGAATTATTGTTACAAAGTTTGAAGCATTTGTGTGTTTGTGCCAGTAAAGAAACACAAGTAATTCTGCGCTACCTACTGGCTGAAAAAGGAAAAAAAATCCAGTGATAATGGGTTATCGTGTAGCATTACCTACTTGTTAAAAGTAGAAACAGTGTCAGTAGAATATCGTGCTGTGCCTCCTAGTGTCTAAAGAGAGGCACAGTAATACTAGAGGATAATATGATACCCCCCATCACCAGCTGATACACTAACAATGAAGTAAAATGTTGCGTTGCACACAGCCATGCCATAAACAAGTCAAACATGGTCCCAGCTCGTAAAGGAATTGCTTTTCTGTTTCTTGCAACTAAGGGTTAATGATGACATTGGTGAATAAATGTAGGTATTACTAAAGAGAAATTACCCTTGAAAATATCAAACTATCGTTAAAACCTCGTGACTTTAAGTAATAATTGAAGATTTTATGACTTTTCCGTATTTATTTTAATGTATGCTTACAATAAAAGATGACAAAATAATTTTGTGGATTGTGATTTAGTGAATTAGAAAGCAAATATTTCCCAGTTAAGTAAAACAACAAAAATTGTAAATGCTGATTCACAAGTGTCGAAACGTGGTGTCCCTCACTGGTAAAGCGGTAAGTTTACGCGTTTACAACGCTAAAATCAGGGGGTTCGATTCCCCTCGGTGGACTCAGCAAATAGCGCGATGTGGTTTGTGGCTTTATGAATCTACAGAGATATCACTGAGTCCCTGGGAAGAGGCTGGGAGGGGGCACTTGTTATTTAAATATTATCTTTTTTATATTTAATTTTTATATGTATTTATAAATATTAATATATATTTAATACATATAAAAAGCCAGTCGAATCATTGTTCATTATTAACACTTTATTTTTAATAAAAACAAAACATTCAAGTTACCAGACCAAAGCTGAATTCACTTTTACAACGTTATTAAACAAAATAGAACCAAACTGAGCTTGAAAATACACTAATAAACTTCCGCACACTATTGTATACACTAATAAACTTCCGCACACTATTGTATTCAGATATTTATAACTAATTTCATGTTTTATACCTTATTTATATACTTGGTTATCTTGTTTCATACTAAGAACACAAATATGATAATAATTATAATGAGTGTTTCGTCTTTAAGAGAATGTTATATGAAACTGTAATCTAACAAAACAAATATTGTATATATTATTTTGGTTCTCCTTAGAAATTATGTTAAACAGCCATTTATATCTGTAAAGACGGTGACTACACATTTCAGAACTAGAATTAGGTGATTGCTGTGAATAAAGAACCGGTGTGACCTACAAATAGCATATTTTAAGGTTCAAAGTGTTCATGTCCATTGCCGCAAAAAACAAGCTCTGTGCAATAGGGTCATAAGTGATCTGTATGTTTGTTTGCTCGTATTTAACCACAACGTTTGACAATAGCCTGTCTACACTGTGCTCACCTCTGGTATCGAACTTTAATTTTAGCAATATAAGTTCCAAATGGTAAGTTTGCTGGTCAAGTTTAACTATTTGGCCAGAGATGTGGAGCCCAAGAGTTAGCTGTTAGAACTGCCTTTCATTTAGTCTACCATTTCAATACTTTGAACGTCTGCATGCAAATAGATTTTAATTAAGTAATTTTGCTCAAAAGTATTAAAAAATAAATAAACAAAGAAACCTTTGTCCTTCTAAACACCTTTAACATCATCCGTCTGGATCCACCCACTTCATTCAGTTAGTGTTTCAAGTAGTTAAAAGAACAGCACAAAACCAGTATATTTGTTTGTTTGTTTTTTGAATTTTGCGCAAATCTACACAAAGGCTATCTGTGCTAGCCGTCCCTAATTTAGCAGTGTATGACTAGATGGAAGGCAGCTAGTTATCACCATCCACCGCCATCTCTTGGGCTGCTCTTTTCCCAAAGAATAGTGGGATTGACCGTCATGTTATAACGCCTCACGGCTGAAAAGGCGGGAATGTTTGGTATGATGGGGTATGACTATGTATTCGTTAATAATTCACTATAACGAATTATACGACACCGAATATTTGTGACATGAAAACAACATTACGTTTCAAACTTCTAATATTGACTGTTTTTATTTGCCAAAGTAATAACAATAACTTCAGGTAAGAGTAATCACGTAGAAAGCAAAACAGAAACTTAAGCTGGACATCAATGTAGGTAAATAAGGCCTATGACTATGTTTTTAAAGTGCCTTTGTCAGAAAACGCTTAACTGTAGGTATTGCACTGGAAAGGGAGCCCAAACACCGTTAAATGGTTGTGGAAATTAATTGCACGTCACGTATTAAAATAACTTTCAAATATGTCACACTTTATATACATTAAGGATTATTTACACTTCTGCAACTGAAACAAATAAATATACCTTTACTTGAATGTCCCTCAGTGTGTTAACTCTAAGTTTCTGAACTTACAGTAGTAAAATCTGAGATTCGATTCTCCACGGTAAACAGAAAGCGGATAGATAGCCCATTGTGTACCTTTGAGCTGAAAACTGACAACTATACCTTCAAATATCATTCAAATATGCAACACATTTTATATAAAAAGAATTATGGACTGTTTTTTGAATTAATAGAAAATAAAGATAAAGTGTCTGATTGTTTAATTTTACATTAAATAAAGAAGTGAATACAGGGTTACCTGTGCATCCACGTTATCAATCAGAGTAGAAGTTACTACTTATAGATGTATGAACATATTCTATACTGCAAATGCTTAAAGAAAGATTGACTCATTAAGAGATCTAGTTATAACTAGGCTTTTCATGAAGTAAAGAAACTGTAATTATTAAATTTATTTACATTTATATAAGATGTTAAAGTGCCTTGACATAACATTTCTGTTTAATATAGGAATATAAACAGTTATATCTTACGAACATTTGTAATACAGCTGTTGCTGACAAATTGAAACAAGAAGAAATCCTCAATAGCCGCGGCACTTGAAATTCTGTCTAGATAGGAGGATAAGAGTAAATTAATTTACGAGATATTTTTAACCTTTTTATTTGTTATATTTTTGTACGTCAGTAATATCAAGCGTGGGGCGGGCGTATACCTGATTCGATTTTTACTACTCCTCAGGAGCTCCACCAGTCTACCCTCAAACAAAAGTTCTTTTAGGGCAGGATTAGAGTAAATTAATCTGTGAGACCTTTGTCGTGGCCAAATAAAACATTCGAAAGTATTTGACCTCCTAACTTCAAAACTGTATTTAAAACTTAAATTGGTCAACAGACGATGGAGACATGAATTAAACGTTTGTACTGATAAAAACTCGAAGTCGTTCTATGAGCCACTATGCCGCGGCTAAAAACCTAGCAGTCTTTCTTTTACAGTATGTTAACATTAATGAAAACTTTCGTCCTGTTTCCGACACACACGACCTAACACGATCACCACCTACATCATTAATTAAAACATCATACAGAAACTGCAATAAAATGAGCGAGGTCTGGTGGTTTGTACACTCATTTCAAAATCTCGGAGGTAGGGGGTTCGAATCTCATAAGCGAACGCGCTTTCTCTTTCAGCCACGGAGCGTTATAATGGTGTTGACTGGCTGTATTCTCTGTATTATGTCACTTCAGAATTAGCGACAACTAGTAGATGTAGTCCTCGAGTAGCTCTGTGTGGAATTCAAACAAACAAACAATATTAAAATCAACATCCCTTTTCTCAATACTTTAAAGGCACTTCATTACTTTACTGTGTATATTACCATTGATTGTTTTCTATTTAAAAATACATGTTTTTAACAACTATCAGGTTAAAAACCGTTAAAGAATGATAACGTAACATTTTGATAAAACTTAAGACCTTTACACTCCAGATAAATATAAAAAGAATATATGTTTATACAAACCAAAGGCTCATATATTAACCCTGAAGAAGCCGCAAAGGCGAAACGTTGTTTTAAACAAAAATATGTTGTACATATGTATATGGAATATAAAGGTAATTTTTCCGAACTTTTATCAGAATGTGCAAATCCTTCTAGTGTTCACTAGAAATTTTGATTAACATCGTAACGACAACTATAATATATTTTTTTTATAAGATCATGGTTCGACTTTGGACCAATAAATAGTATTGGATACAGTAAAACGTCACCTCCTCTATTCTAATATGAAACTGAAATTTTATTTTTTTAATTAACATTTCCAGAACTTCGACGAGAAAATAAATGTTTAGAGAGTAGAAGGCTCAGCACTTGGAAACACAAAACTATTACGTAATAGCTTCCAACAGAAAGGAGCTGCTAAAATTCTACAATACAAATCTGTATTCATTAGTTTGAAACTAAATTTCTACTTCTATGGCTTCCTCGGTAGTAGGCCTGGCATGGCCCGGCGTGTTAAGGCATGCGACTCGTAATCTGACTTACAACGCTAAAATCCGGGTTTCGATACCCGTGGTGGGCAGAGCACAGATAGCCCCTTGTGCAGCTTTGTGCTTAATTAAAAAAACAAAAAACAACCCTTACTTAAAAGATATTTACGTGTCTGTGGTTAAAAATTAAGTTAAAAATTAGTGGTTAGAAACGCTGGAATATTTTACAAGTGAAATGGTTACATTTATTTCTATACCGTTATCCTAAGAGTCACTAGCATTTCAAGGATATGTAACTTCTTTAAAAACTAACTGAATGTTATTTTGATATTTGAATGGTGGCTTGTTAAGTGTACCGGGCCAGAAAGGCCAACTTCAGGTAGCTGGACTCGTCTCAGCTTGCTCGGTTTACACTTGAATTCGGTTGACAGAAGAGAAGTATGGGTGTCGTGGGTGTCGAATTCTTACCAGTCTACTTGGGTAAGGGTTTATAGTTCTTACCATTCCGTAATAATTGTCTAAAAGATGTAGATTGTGTGTTTAACAAGGGTAGAAAGTAGTGGTCCTGAACAAACAGATTTTTACTATGACGTCACTTTTAAAATCTTAAACTTTTCTTTTTTAAGGGGTGACTAACTTACTTCACACTCTAAATGACTATAACATAGTGGGTTAAAACACCTAAATGACTATAACATAGTGGGTTAAAACACCTAACTCCTAAATGACTATAACATAGTGGGTTAAAACACCTAACTCCTAAATGACTATAACATAGTGGGTTAAAACACCTAACTCCTAAATGACTATAACATAGTGGGTTAAAACACCTAACTCCTAAATGACTATAACATAGTGCGTTAAAACACCTAACTCCTAAATGACTATAACATAGTGGGTTAAAACACCTAACTCCTAAATGACTATAACATAGTGGGTTTAAACACCTAACTCCTAAATGACTATAACATAGTGGGTTTAAACACCTAACTCCTAAATGACTATAACATAGTGGGTTAAAACTCCTAACTCCTAAATGACTATAACATAGTGGGTTAAAACTCCTAACTCCTAAATGACTATAACATAGTGGGTTAAAACACCTAACTCCTAAATGACTATAACATAGTGGGTTAAAACACCTAACTCCTAAATGACTATAACATAGTGGGTTTAAACACCTAACTCCTAAATGACTATAACATAGTGGGTTAAAACACCTAACTCCTAAATGACTATAACATAGTTGGTTAAAACACCTAACTCCTAAATGACTATAACATAGTGGGTTAAAACACCTAACTCCTAAATGACTATAACATAGTGGGTTAAAACTCCTAACTCCTAAATGACTATAACATAGTGGGTTAAAACTCCTAACTCTTAAATGACTATAATATAGTGGGTTAAAACACCTAACTCCAAAATGACTATAACATAGTGGGTTAAAACACCTAACTCCTAAATGACTATAACATAGTGGGTTAAAACTCCTAACTCCTAAATGACTATAACATAGTGGGTTAAAACACCTAACTCCTAAATGACTATAACATAGTGGGTTAAAACTCCTAACTCCTAAATGACTATAACATAGTGGGTTAAAACTCCTTACTCTTAAATGACTATAATATAGTGGGTTAAAACACCTAACTCCTAAATGACTATAACATAGTGGGTTAAAACACCTAACTCCTAAATGACTATAACATAGTGGGTTACAACACCTAACTCCTAAATGACTATAACATAGTGGGTTAAAACTCCTAACTCCTAAATGACTATAACATAGTGAATTAAAACACCTAACTCCTAAATGACTATAACATAGTGGGTTACAACACCTAACTCCTAAATGACTATAACATAGTGGGTTAAAACTCCTGACTCCTAAATGACTATAACATAGTGGGTTAAAACACCTAACTCCTAAATGACTATAACATAGTGGGTTAAAACACCTAACTCCTAAATGACTATAACATAGTGAATTAAAACACCTAACTCCTAAATGACTATAACATAGTGGGTTACAACACCTAACTCCTAAATGACTATAACATAGTGGGTTAAAACACCTAACTCCTAAATGACTATAACATAGTGGGTTAAAACACCTAACTCCTAAATGACTATAACATAGTGGGTTAAAACACCTAACTCCTAAATGACATTCCATGACAATTATGGGTTCGTTCGTTTGCGTTTTAGGAATTTTTTAGTAGACTAAATATCTTCTACTTTTGGATATATGATCGTAGAAATTTTCCTTCCCTTTTAAAATTATGCCTTTCGTAGTTTGACATTTTTTTAGATTTTTCATGCTCTTATTTTGAAAAAGTCATTTACAAAATACGTGAAGTTGTAGTCTTTTTGTTATGATTAATGGTTAGTTTTGGATTTATATGTAACATCTTGACTTGGTGTGTGGGCGTTTAAAACTTTGTAATTAAAATCTATTTTATGCTGATATTATATATTTTTAAAACTAACATTTTGTCTGTGTCTACACTGCAACAATAAAGTAAAAGTTAGATTGGAGTTCAAAGTGTCAAAGTAAATATATATTCAGCTGATTAACATATTCAAAAGCTGAGAAACTAACAAACCGTATTGTCTTTAGAAATTACTGTTGTTGTTGTTATTATAACTACATCCTGGTGAACTTCGCATATATTATCTTCTACTTGAAACGGAATTACGACCTTGAAATTTAAGAGGAAAATGTTAAACCGTAGCATGATTTTTCGTATAACATGCCAAAAGTTAAACATAAGCCACTTACCTTAAAAAAAACACAAGGCAGCCTCTGTAGAAACAGATGAATGATCACGCGCGTCGAAACTTAAGTTTCCTGAATAAGACAAGTTTTCTTTTATCGTTATTTACTTCCTATGAGGAAAGTTTCATCAGTATTGTTTTTCGTCATTTCAACATTACAAAGTAAAGCAAATGGAACACTATTCATTTGTAATACATATTGATAAAGCCTATACTCCTACTTTGTATATAACGGTTAATGCTACTACTAGTTAAGTAACTTAAAGTGGCATCATAATTTATATAGTACCTCAGTATTTTTTTACTTCTAAATAATGTAATTTATCCACGAGGAAGCCCAACAGTTCAGAGATATACACTTCATAAAACTTACACCAATGAGTTGTTCAACTCTTGTTTTCTGTAACTTTTGTATTGCTAACTAGCTGGAGTACTCGCACTTTGGAAGGAATTTATATAAATTGATAATTAATGAAAGATTATCTTTGGACATAAAGTTGCTTCCTTTATACGTAATTGTATAAAACAACAACAACAACAAAAACTAATAAACTACAAAACAAAAATGTGAAACAGCAACTTTACATGTACCTATGAACGGGCCTAAAGAAACTTTAAGGTTAATTTGGTAAAGATCCATCCACAGGAGATAAGGTGGTGGGTGGGGGAGGAGTGAAGGCCATTACAAACCACAAAATGTAAAACTGAAAATTTGTATGTATCTCCACATCAAACTTTCATACCAAATTTGATGAAGATCCATTTACAGGGTGTGAATTAATGGTACAAAAACTTAAAAACAACTATCAAAATGAAGCAAAATTTTATGTACCCCGCATGGACATAAAGAAACCCCATACCAATTTTGTTGAAGGTCCATCCAAAACCTGAGAAGTAGTTACATTGGTATGTAACAGGCAGTATTGCTATGGTGGTATAGATTATCTAAAAATATTTTCAACATGATCATTATGTTACCAAAAAGCTCCTTAATAGCTTAGATTTAACTTTTTCAGAATATAATCTAGATTGAAAATGCAGTATATTTTAAAGCAGAACTAGTCATTTGAATTGCTTAAATGCAAATAAAGATTAACCAATGAAATTTATTAAAAAAGTGTCCCGTAAGATCATGTTTGGTTTAAAGTCTTAAACTTGGCGACTGTTTAATAGCGTTTTGTTTTGTTAAATTTGTATGTTGAATTTTTCGATGACCATGAACAGTGTGTAGACAAACATGTTATAGTTGTTTACGTTATCACTTGAAGAGAATGGAGATTGAAATAACTATATAAAGATATTTTGAAACTTAAAGGTTTTACTCTTTTTACGGAGATCTTTGCAATATAATAGTATATGGCACAAACTTCTACAGCCAACGTAATTTTGGAATATAGCCACATAATGATGCAGCGTGAAGATACTGGTATTGTTTGTTTTTTTAACTTCGTTCAGAAGTTCCTCAGTCACGCGATGTTTGTTTCTTTCGATTTTGTTCTTTAAATATATCGCAATTCAGTTAAACAGCTGTTTATTTCGTGCTAACTTATAACATAAACGGTGACCGAAATAACAATATTAATCCTCAATCAACACATACCCTCTCTCTCTAAACACAGTCACGTTCGTTAATAACTAACAATCACTGTTCTCAACAAAATAATTTTGTAATTTCGAAGCATTTGTTTTTTTAATTTTGTAAATTAGTTTAGTAACTTTAATGCTATTCATTTTACCGTCGCTGTTTTCTTCAAGGTTTAACATATGCTCACCATTTTAATTTCTAAATATTGAAGAAATACTATAGGTTTTAATAATACATTCTTACTGAGAGTTTGCATCATAAAATATATAATTATTAAACTTCAGTCATAAAGAACGTTCGTTATGGGATAGGCAACCAATAAACTAGAATGGAAGGTTCAGAACAACTAACCCTCATCAGTCGGTTACCACTTGCTGATGACCATTCTTACAGAACAACTAACCCTCATCAGTCGGTTACCACTTGCTGATGACCATTCTTACAGCACTAACCCTCATCAGTCGGTTACCACTTGCTGATGACCATTCTTACAGAACAACTAACCCTCATCAGTCGGTTACCACTTGCTGATAACCATTCTTACAGAACAACTAACCCTCATCAATCGGTTACCACTTGCTGATGACCATTCTTACAGCACTAACCCTCATCAGTCGGTTACCACTTGCTGATAACCATTCTTACAGAACAACTAACCCTCATCAGTCGGTTACCACTTGCTGATGACCATTCTTACAGAATAACTAACCCTCATCAATCGGTTACCACTTGCTGATGACCATTCTTACAGCACTAACCCTCATCAGTCGGTTACCACTTGCTGATGACCATTCTTACAGAACAACTAACCCTCATCAGTCGGTTACCACTTGCGGATGACCATTCTTACAGAACAACTAACCCTCATCAGTCGGTTACCACTTGCGGATGACCATTCTTACAGAACAACTAACCCTCATCAGTCGGTTACCACTTGCTGATGACCATTCTTACAGAATAACTAACCCTCATCAATCGGTTACCACTTGCTGATGACCATTCTTACAGCACTAACCCTCATCAGTCGGTTACCACTTGCTGATGACCATTCTTACAGCACTAACCCTCATCAGTCGGTTACCACTTGCGGATGACCATTCTTACAGAACAACTGCTAGTGCATAGCTAGCAAGCTGTAAGTACATCAAACTTCTTTAACAGAGATCTGTGAATTTAAACTTTCTTAATGTTGTTTTGGCCTAAATAATAGACTTTCCATAATTCAAGAACTCAAATTTCGAAATATTTACTTTTTCTCTCTTGTAAGTCTTTTTTTAAATGTTTGAATTAAAAAATCTTGCTTACATCAAATCATTATTCTGTTCACGACAGTAATCATTTTATTTTTGGTTTGGGTTCTAGAACGTTCGACAAAACTCGCGTCGCAATTGGTCTAGAGAAATATATAACCAGTATTTGTTAACATTTTAAGCATAACAAAATGTGACCCCGATTTCAATGGAAATGATACATTTATATAAAAGTACAAATGACATGGATATCAGTTTCGGATTCAACGTACAGGAATTACTGCAGAATATATATAAAAATTAAGACAAAACCATCGCAGACCCGTGTAATTTGTGGCCAAGGAGTGTCGTACTGGTTAGCGGGTCAATAAATCAATAAGAGGATCTATGGTTCATGTCCTCCTGTTGGCGCAAAATCGCGCTCTGCACTTTGGGGGCGTGAGTGAATGATAAGAACAGCAGTGAGACTTAACCACTCGAGAGTAACTTCAATGTTCCCAGTGGGTACTGTCGACTAACTGTCTTCTCTGTCGTATACCGGTTCAAAATTGGAGAGGATAGTCATCTGCGTAATTTTACACAAGCTTCCGAAACGAGCTAAAATACAGTTAAATCATCTACTCCAAAGTGTGCATTTAGTGTATTAAAAATGTTAGTGTTAGTTTAGAGTAACATTACTTCTCTACATTTTTGTATCTTGCAAAAATACACAGTAATTGGTGTTAATATCGGTTATGATACCATGGATCGTTGGTTATATGACTTTCACACACCACTGTTTTGTATTTAATTTGCTTTTGTTTTAAAATTTCAATAGTAATTTGCACTAAAACTTTAATGCGTAGCAGCTTCATCAAATTATTGAGTCATATTTAATATAAGTGAATATTTCGTTATATTTTCTGTTTATTTTTCAGACGTGTTGTGACGGAATCAGATGATGCAAGATTATTTTATTATTTACTTTGTTTTCGTTAGGAACTGTGTATAACTTCCGCTTTAGCTTGTTTTGCCCCACGTTTTGGGACAAAGAGCTCAATAAAAATGTCAGCAGGTCATTATGTCATAGTCCTCATCAATTATCATCTGTCACTGATGTCATAGTCTTCATCAATTATCATCTGTCACTGAAGAGACAGTTTTTTCTGCGTTAGAAAAAAGATGCTGTAACCATAACTCCAACCATCTGTCATTATCATTTAGAAATATAGGATATCATAGCCGTAATTCCTTCATTTCCTCAACCATCTTAACAACGCTAGTGGAATTCGTTTGATCCTAATTTTAAACTCGAGCTTATAGATTTTACCTATAGATGTCACTTTTGTATATACAACAACAGTTATCAAGCAGGAAAGAAAATTTTAAATTCGCATTGCATTTAGTTTTTCTTGCGTTAAATGCGGAGTAAACATAGTGGTTAAAACAGTCTATTTCCCCAGTACTATCAAACGAGAATAGTGACTAATGTGTAACGGAGATTTTGTTAATATAACTTGTACATCAGTTCATAAAGCACTTCTTAGGGCTGTATTGTTTTATTAAGTCTAATGTATTTAAAAATAGTGACTGCAAGGAGAAATAGTTTTTAAGTAGGTTTGCTTCAGATTAATCAGACGAACTTTCAGTACTTTTGATTTAATTAAAGGTATAGTAACAACAGAATGAAATAGTTATGTAAAGAAAAGTATATTATATAACTTACGATTTGACACCTGTTTCAGAAATGAGTTTTCATAAAAAAACAACAAATACAAATTGGCTGTATTTCAAGAGAAGATTTATCCCATTGGAATATTCGTTGTTTTTTTTATATCTGTTCATTAAAAGTAGTGTAACTATTGCACATACAGAATATTGGTACGTTGCACTTCAGTAAATTTGAGTTTTAAAGTTACAAAATTATCTGCAGCTACAAAATTATCGAACAAGTCATTGAAAACTTTTAAATCTTTAAGATCTGTTTTAGTGTATAATGTTGAACAACGATAAGTGTAAACAGAACTAGTCGTATTTAAATTTTATATTATTTCAACATTCCAAAACTAGAATGTTATTCTAATAATCCTAAAACAGTATTCTTAATTGTTTGAATAAACTGTCTTTATTTTTCATACGCAACATTCAGAATGTTAAGAATAATAAATACAAATTTAGCAACTGCGTTAAAAAAAAATCCGTTGTGAATCTGAATTTGTTAGGAATTTCATTCACTTTTGAAAGTGAGAATAATAATAATAATAACAACAATGTGTATGAATTTTCCACTTTTTGTGCATAGAAATAAATCTGAAGTTGCAACATGCTTTATCAATTAAGTTAATAATGAATTGTTGGTGCATTTATTAATTAATACGGTGTGTTTAAATAAATTCACTATCTTACTTATACAGTTATTTCTTTTACATATTGTTTGTCTTCTAGACCGTTGAAATATTTATCATATTACAGCAATATGACTTATTTGGCTTCACAAAAAAACCAGTCTTTCTCCAACCTTGTTATTGATATATGTTAAATACATCATTACAACACCAACAATAAACCTCGTATGAGTTGACAAGAAATGCCGGTCAATTAAATATTTTTAAGTAAGAAAGATTTTACCTCAAACTTGACATCAGTAGAAACGTTGTTAAGATACCACAAGAAATTGTGATGTTATTACAGATTTAGTGATTTTAGGACGCAGCTTTCTGGGGGAAATTGTTGACATGGGTACCTGTGTGTATTCCTATTTTATGACATGTCAAATCGGGTTACTTATTTCATAAAATTTGTTTTGGACTTAAGAGATACTAATAATATCAGATAAATATAGTTGTTCTTTGTTATACCTAAGGAAATCTTAAATGACTAATTATAATAATTATTATATATAGTCTTAGGGTATAAATTTAAAACATCATGTCCAAAAATGGCATATTTTATCATAATGCCAGATTAATTATACGAATTACATAACTGTCGCACACTATTGAAAGCCCTTATGTAAGCTTCATTTTGGTATCACTTTTATTAAAAGTTATTACAATTGTCATGCTTTTCAACATAGTGTTAAATAGCACATATCCTTTTTTCCTATGGTATCTACGAATATCTATGCATAAATACGTGTAAAAACTGGTTATTTTCTGACAACCATCCATTTCATACTTCTAGCATATCAATGCATTAAAGAAATATGTCTGTTTTGTGCTACCATGGGGGGAAGGTTCATTCTCAGAACAGGCGTTATGCCACAACACTAATGGGCTATATGGCCAAGACACAGATCCCATGGTTCAAACATTAGCCATCCTTAATTTAGAGTTATCAATAAGAGGAAGAGCAGACAGTCAACTACACTCTAGAATCTAGATCTTAAAGGTGTGTACCCTTTACCATAACAATTACAGGTGACTTCACTGAACAAATGGGAAACAAATGAGAAAAGGCACTTTTCAGCATCTGTTGTCAAGGACACTAGAAATTATCACGACGAAAACTGGCCTAATAGTGCCGCCAATGTGTGTGGTCACAATAACTTGATTAGTGGACATGTGGGAGGTGCCAAAAGTGTGTGTGGTCACAACAACTGGTTTATTGGGTAGTATAAAGGTGACAACAGTGTGTGTGCATGCATAGAGGCCATAGTAACTTGGCCAGTGGATACTCTGAAGTTCCAACACTGTGGGATGTTACAATATCTTGACTAATGGGCACTTGGAAGGTGCCGTGAGCATGTGGAGTCGCACTAACTTAATGTTGTGCAGTCAGAAAATGCTCCTCAATTTGCACACTTTTTAAATGTGTAAAATTAATTATATTAGTTAATTACAATGTATGATAATAGCTACCGCCAAAAGATACGATCCATACATTACAAACATGTTCTCCATAAGAACTTCTGAGTCAAAGTTAATAATAATAATAATACACCAACCATATATGCTATATTCAATGGCAGTGAAGCCTTTTTCGCACTACTACAGTACTTCAGGTGTAGCTAGCGAATTAAGTCATTATGGCGGTTGAGACAATGTTAGTGCCATGGTGTGACTTGGATAAATTGGTAGTTTTTCATTATCATATTATGCTGCATCATCTCAGACTTAGGGTGACGTATTCTCAAAACTAAAATGCCACGTTGTTGTAATTGTTATAAATGTGAGCTTAGACTAAGAAGTGAACAGTGTTCAGATATTTATATGAATAACATGTCTTATGCATTAATTGTGACTTTTATGAGCATACACGTGTAATTACTTGTTTATCATTTACTAGTCCTGGTAATAATTACTCCGATTAGCAAAAAGTAAATTCTATATCTTACCCCCACAATTAGTATTCCTTTAGAACTGCCCCGGTTCGATCTAATATTAAGTATGTGTATGTTGCGGGTAGAGAGCGGAGGGGCTAATAAGACAGACAGCTACTGTACGTTCAAGATATATCCATGTAGAGCGGTGACAGGTACTGTACGTTCAAGATATATCCATGTAGAGCGGTGACAGGTACTGTACGTTCAAGATATATCCATGTAGAGCGATGACAGGTATTGTACGTTCAAGATATATCCATGTAGAGC
Organism: Tachypleus tridentatus; assembly: GCF_004210375.1. Lineage (NCBI taxonomy): Eukaryota > Metazoa > Arthropoda > Merostomata > Xiphosura > Limulidae > Tachypleus > Tachypleus tridentatus. The sequence goes on along the minus strand of NC_134834.1, from coordinate 77,787,241 downwards.
GATGACAGGTATTGTACGTTCAAGATATATCCATGTAGAGCGGTGACAGGTACTGTACGTTCAAGATATATCCATGTAGAGCGGTGACAGGTACTGTACGTTCAAGGTATATCCATGTAGAGCGATGACAGGTATTGTACGTTCAAGATATATCCATGTAGAGCGATGACAGGTACTGTACGTTCAAGATATGTCCATGTTGAGCGGTGGCAGGTACTGTACGTTCAAGATATATCCATGTAGAGCGGTGACAGGTACTGTACGTTCAAGATATATCCATGTAGAGCGGTGACAGGTACTGTACGTTCAAGATATATCCATGTAGAGCGGTGACAGGTACTGTACGTTCAAGATATGTCCATGTTGAGCGGTGACAGGTACTGTACGTTCAAGATATGTCCATGTTGAGCGGTGGCAGGTACTGTACGTTCGAGATATATCCATGTAGAGCGGTGACAGGTACTGTACGTTCAAGATATATCCATGTAGAGCGGTGACAGGTACTGTACGTTCAAGATACATCCATGTAGAGCGGTGACAGGTACTGTACGTTCAAGATATATCCATGTAGAGCGGTGACAGGTACTGTACGTTCAAGATACATCCATGTAGAGCGGTGACAGGTACTGTACGTTCAAGATATATCCATGTAGAGCGGTGACAGGTACTGTACGTTCAAGATATATCCATGTAGAGCGATGACAGATACTGTACGTTCAAGACATATCCATGTAGAGCGGTGACAGGTACTGTACGTTCAAGATATATCCATGTAGAACGATGACAGGTACTGTACGTTCAAGATCTATCCATGTAGAGCGATGACAGGTACTGTACGTTCAAGATATATCCATGTAGAGCGGTGGCGACATTATTTTCTCCATGTATTTTTTACATTTGATAGTCATTGGCGATGGCAACGATCACTGTCCAACTTGATCGTGTTTTTAGCATAGTGTCGGCCATTTGCTTTTTAACTCAAGTTTTATTACGTGATTTTTGGGCTTTGTTTAGCTTTTATCTCGACTTATTTTTTCACCTTAGTCTTTTACTTTTGATGTTTTTACCGGTTGACTGGTGCAGATAACTTAGTCGCTTTGCGCCAAAAAATGCCAACCAACCAACCACGTATATTAATATAAGTTTTGTTGCATGATTATTGTTAATTTCTATAGGAAAAATTGCATTCAGCACCTCCATGTCTAAGTATATTCGACACACATTCATGTAAAGATATGATCGACGAATCCAGGCAGAAAAGTTTAACTAACATATCCATTTCAACAATGTCCTTGACCCATGTTTAAGTAAAGGAACAATATGAATGTCAGAGTTGGTAGAAGTTACACATACAATTAATTTAAGATTAGATTGTTGTAAAACTGTATTTAGTCCTCAAACGATTGGTTTAATAAAAGTGCTCCTGTATTTGGTGCACGGTGTTTAATGTTGAGGCTTAAACTTGATGTAATTTCACCAGTCTGCTTTCATTTACAGTGATAACATCTTTTTACGTCAATACAATGTTTACAGAGTTACTGAATGACGTTGCACTTGTAGTACAAGGTCTTATGATTAACGGTGAACCTTTGTCAGGGTTAGCAGCCTTATCTGTCGCAAAATGCGAATTATTACTGATACTTGTTGGTCACCAGTTTCCGTACATTTCTTCTAAATTATGATGACTTCTATTTTCTTACAAGTGTTCAGGCTCCTCATTTTCAAGAGAAGTTTAGCAATGCATTTATCATATTTCCAGATTTTTATTATTATACTTTAGAGTCTACGATGCACTCTTTTTAAGTGTTTCATCTGTAGTCCAAGTCTTTACCGGTATTTGCGATATTTAGAGTAAATTTGTCTTACTGACCCTCGTGATAGAAATGAAAGCTTGTTATTTTTCTATTATTATTGGGAAATACTGCTAAATGATGCCTGTTCAGGAAAAAAACTTAAGACAGTACTGAGACTCCACTAGTAGCAAACCGTGTGAAAAACAGGTCGGAGTTTGAGTTTTAATAGGAGTGTAGCTATCAGTTTTAGTAGTTAATATTAATCCAAACACTTCGAGGCTCTTTTCAATTACCTTTGTCTTAAACCAGTCTCAGCTTGAAACGAAATCGAAAATATTACAGTATAACACTGAAACGTTTACTGGAGAAAATCGCTGACAGTTTCAGTTCTCTCCTTTTCTGGACATTTAGCTTTGATACTTGATTTTAATTTTCCAACTTTTTATAATGGAAGGTTTAAAAAAATGAGGGTGGTAAAGAAGAGAGAGAAAAACGTGAATATCCCGAGTTGAATTCACAGGGTGGGAAATAAATTAGTAAATAGATACAATATTCCAGAAAAAGAAAATCAGAACATTGAAATTAAAACAACTACTTATATTGATAACTGAATAATAAGTGCAAAAGAAATTAGAAGAATTAGTTGCAAATCCGAAAAGAAAGGGCCTAATAGCGTTGTTTTATATTGCCGAGATGCGGAACTCTCGTAAGTTTGTTATAACCAATTAAACTGTTGTTACTTCACAGTACTGTGTTTTGACGTGACTGAATTGTGGGCCTACTTGTTAGAACATATTTTCGTTACGAATTTATTGTTGAGGAGCTACTCAATCAAATATTAAATGTTTGTATGAACCTAACACATGATTTCGAAACTCCTCGAGAGTCGTACTAACCATGTGATTACTACCTTACTATAAGTACCTTAACATTACACCAAAAATAAAAAAAACAACCCAGTAATGAGTAAACATAACTGAATATACTGTTCTTGTTTCTAACAATCAAAATGCATATTTTTAATTAGTCTTGTATATTTTGGCACAGTATAGTTTCATATAGTAACTGAGGTTTTTCTAAATTATATTTACCAAGAATTAAAGTTTGAATTATATATAATACGAAATACTGGTACCTTAATGTCTGTTTGAAAATTAAGGAAAATAAAAAAACTTCCACCTTTGTGTGTTTGTGTGTGTCATAGAGCCAATTATTGTTACCTTAAATCTTTAAGCCAACTTAATAAATTTGTAGTTTGAGATTTAAGGCAAGTTTTACGATTTTTTTTTCATTAGAAATTTTAATTTTTTTCTAAAATGGAATACAAAAACTTTATAACAATTACAAGACTCTTACTTTTCCAAATCGAATTTATACTTAATTTGCTTTTTTGGTTAATTATTTAAACTTTACTACGGTTATTCTACATATTTTAACTCCGAGACGTTTCATATTAGTCTTAACACTAAAATGCATCGCTACTACAAACCTCTTCTCGACGGTACTTCATGTTGTTTAAATATATTCCCTCCTACCATTTCCGACGTCACAAAAACTACGATAATAAATTTGCTACTTACATCAACTATGTAACTAGCCGCGTTTGACTTTTTTACATAGTGAAGGTCATATAATAGAGATCTTAGTTTCAAATTTCGGTGTTAATGCTTTGACTATATAATTTACATATCACAACACATGAGATCAACTCTGAAAAATCTCCGAGTAGCATGATACGAAGAAACTGAATCCATAAAATAACTAAGTTCACAGTTCACTTACAAAGATAGTTGTCAAACTAATCGAGGGTTCTGATAAAACCGTCCTTTAATGTAAGTAATACACCAAAGGAAAGATAGGCAGCCATTCAACGCTTGGGCTACTCTTTACCAACAAATATTAAAATTGACTGTCACATAATAACTCACACGGCTGAATTAGCAAGTAAGGCGATGGGTTTTGATCCCGTGACCAACAGATAGTAAACAGAACTTCATAAGCACCAGACCATGTAGTAATCACTCGAAGCTCATGCTGAGTGCAGTATAAATAATTACTACCATACACTTTTCTAAAAAGGGTTTACATCACGTTATGAGAAAACAATAGACATAACAGTATTTAAAAAAAAAATAGTTAAGTTACATCAGTGAACATTTCTTATTACGCAGTATTTAAAACAAATTAGTTAAGTTATATCAGTGAACATTTCTTATTACAATAGCTTGTATTCAATCGTAATTTATTATTATGTTTTTTAATAATGCACGTCAACCAGTTCAAATAGTTTCACACAAATCATGCAAAAACTGCTACACAATAATACTAAACGAAATAGTTGGTTGTTGTTTTTTTGCGAAATCTTAAAATAATATGCGGAAGATCAAGACATTATTATTTCTTAGCTATTTCATTTTACTAGATGTCCTACATTATCTACACAGTTACCTGTAATTTAAAGCTGCTAATTGACATCCATAACGTTTTCTGATCATTCTAATTTCTCCAACTCTTAATGCTACAAAGTCTACTACAATGATGAAACCAATATATTCCACTTCGAGTAAATTGCATAAATCTGTAAAACAGTTTAATTTCAGTGAAACCGAAATTACTTCGGTTTGTAATTTACGATGCGCGTTAGTGATCTATTATAATATTTCAAAACATTTCTGTCTACTTAAATAGGGAATTTCTCATCTTTACCAAGTAAAGTGAAAGAAGTAAAATACGTGAGAGTGCCATAAATCCGAAATCGTCTTTTACTTAGATTATTACATTTTTATTCACAAATAAAATGGGTGGGAACAACTGAGATAAAGTTTAATTACATTATAACAAATAGAAGAACGACTAGATATTAATATATAAAACAGATAGCAAGGTATAGATGAAGTTATTCACGTTTATTTAAAAAAACAACAACTCCCAATATTAAAATTTGTCCAGCAGTACATATCCTAACTGAGAGGTTGAAGCCGAAGTTTGTAAAATGGATAATTCTTTACTTTTATTGCAAACCAAGACGTATATCTTCAAATACTGCTACTGTCATGTTTACAAAACATTTAAAATATGAATAAACACCCCAAGAGTAATTACTAATGTAACACTGTATAAAATAAATACAATACTTTGGCTTTAATGAAATAATAAACACGTCTGAAACTGAGACCAAATACCGCCATTAAAGTAATTTGGTCGTAGTTTTCCATAAAAGCGACTACAGAGCCACTCGGTTGTACAGCTCCTACTATCGAATTGTTTCAAACACGTGTTTCATTTCAGGTCCATTTATATCGCACAGCTGTGGATATATGATTCACATGTCCGTCATATAACATGCTCTTGACAAACATGTATATGCCACACACACATTTTCGTGGTGAACAGAACCAGACATCAAGCTCGAGAAATAGAGTTCGACAATTTATTTTTAAAATCCAGGATATTCCCGGCAAATTGTCACGATTTTATAAAACTTGAGCAACGAACGCTTCAGCTGTAAACTCCACCTTCAATAAAGAATGTAACGTAGCGTATCCTGCTTATCGGATAACAGATTTAATACACATTTAGAATAGTTCTTAGGTCACATGTCCAGTTGTGATCTGTCCCTAATGCAGTAATACCGGTGCCAACATCTAACTGTTTCTAATCTTTGGTTTCTTTGTAGCCAGATGACGATGCGGTTCAACCAGTAACGAATAACACCATTTCTCTCGCACGCTCCCTAGAAAAACAAACAATATCTACATTACAATGTAAAAATAACATATTTAATGTTTTACTTACATGCATATGTAGTATGCATGTAAGTAAAACTTACCGAAAACCCAGTCCCTGTTAAACATGTTAACTTGAGCTAGAAGGAACAAGTATTCACGTAAGAATTGGGTCGATAAACTCATATGATGCACTTTTTTACTTACAATAATGTTAAACAAAGATAACAAAGAAATTCATCTAAAATAATATTCTGAGTTGCATCTAAATTTGGCCCGGCATGGCCAAGCGTGTTAAGGCGTTCGACTCGTAATTTGAGTGTCGCGGCTTCGAATCCCGGTCGAACCAAACATGCTCGCCCTTTCAACTGTGGGGGCGTTATAATGTGTCGGTTAATCCCACTATTCGTTGGTAAAAAAAGTAGCCCCAGAGTTGGCGGTGGGTGGTAATAGCAACGGGTTATCTGTGGGTATCGAAACCCAGATTCTAACGTTATAAATCCACATTGATACCGCTGTGCCACTGGATGGCTACGTGTATGCGTTTAAGACAAAAATAAACAAATTTTTATTTAGGATACTTTGCAAGAATTATTCGTTATAACCAGAAAATCTGTCGTCTTAATTTTTACGTCTCTCGTGCATTCATTTGTTCAATTCGTGGCTAATAATTTAAGAATTTAAAACTACTGAAGTGTAAGGATAAACACATGTGAATGGTGACTGTTTCCCTTCATGTCGATGAAATGGATTAAAAAAGAACAACGTTTTTCACACTGCTCTACAGAAGGAACACTTTCGTAATTTTGATGTCAGAATTCAAAAATTAAAACTGTTGCATAATCCTTTTACTGCAAGGAATACCGGTGTTAAGAAAGATGTTTGCTATTTTCAACATGAACAGTACTTTATGCAATACGTATAACGTAATTAAGTACATAACCTCACAAGTATACCTCAGCACAGCCGTTCTCTAATTTAAAATTGCTTATCTGAAAAAAACGAACAACTAGTCAGCAGCACCTGCCGCCTACACCATTTCTATTAATCAAATAGTAGAACTGCAGTATCCATAACGCACCTATAAATGAAAGTTCGCGAAGCCTGTTCTGCAGCATATCGGGGTTCAAACCTTGGAGCTTTTGATCTCTATCATGCTAATCGTTAGACCCCACGCCACTATATTAAGTTAACTGCTATTGTGATGATACAGTAAAAATCAAAACGATTACCAGCTGTAAAAAACAAAAAAAAAAGGTGAGGAACGTTTAAGGTTTAACGACATTGAGAGACATTAAACTTTTATTAACACGAAGTCTACGTATTGACAAAATTCTTAACATTTAAACTAGTGCATTCAGGACGGCTTTATAATTGTACGATATGTGTCATATAAGTTTTACAGCCTATTAATTGTTTATTATAAATAATACTAAACTAGTGCTTTTAACCCGTCGTCAAGTCTGAACTGTAGCTAAATAAAAGGAATAATTTTGTTTTAAGTCAATAAAAGGCCATCTAACGTTTACTGGCTACAGTGATGAATATGTTAAATGCAAACCCGGGAGACTAAATAAAGAAATATCCGTTTTGTTATGCGAACTATCCATGACTTGAATGATGTGTATAATATTCCTCTGGTGTAAAGGTAGTCTTAACTTTTGGCCACAACACACAGTTGTATATCTTTTAAAGGAACTGTGCTCATTACCTTTGTTTACACGTGTTAATTTGACTTGAGGATCATATCTTTAAGACGACTCTGTATGGTTTTTAAATGGCCATACTAAAATGAGCCACCTGATAAAAACAATATTCACAATACATCTCGTCAACAGTACCAGTGAGCAGATATTTTTTAAAATAAACTTTTCGGGCCATGCACGAGATTCGTTTTCCTGCGATAGATACAGCACATAAATCAGTGTGGCTTTGTTCTACAAAAATGAAACTAATAAATAGGTCAAGTTTCAGGCTTGTCCGTCATTATGAAACTTATTACCTAGAAAATCTTATGATTTCATCGAAATTTAACTGAAAATGACAACCTCGTCTAATCTCTAAAAGGAAATGATGATTCAATGAACTTTTATCTGCAGTTGTTAACCTGCTATCTTGCAGGTGCATTAAAGGATGTTACATATGTAATATCACAGGATGCTGTATGTCATATTACATAAATTACTTTTCACTCTTAAAAAAATATAAATAAACAGAAGTTAAAGGCAGAATGAGAGTTTAATAAACTTTATGTCTTTTGTAAATTTTGAAGATAAATAAATTTTATTCCAGGCAGGCTAATATCGAGATTGTGTAATTCATAGGCTAAAAGTTTCATAACAGGATTTAGGCACATTTTTATGTTTCAAAGTAAACCAATAAGTAAAGAAACAATGAAAAAATACACTAGATTATTAAGAAAGAACAACGGTTAATGTCTGTTTGTTTTGTTTGTTTGTTTTGGAATTTCGCACAAAGCAACTCGAGGGCTATCTGTGCTAGCCGTCCCTAATTTAGCAGTGTAAGACTAGAGGGAAGGCAGCTAGTCATCACCACCCACCGCCAACTCTTGGGCTACTCTTTTACTAACGAATAGTGGGATTGACCGTCACATTATAACGCCCCCACGTCTGGGAGGGCGAGCATGTTTTGGCACGACTCGGGCGCGAACCCGCGACCCTCAGATTACGAAGCGCACGCCTTAACGCGCTAGGCCATGCCAGGCCCTCGGTTAATGTCACTACATCGGCAAAAAAAACAACTATTGAATATTACTTTTGATGAATTACCTTTAAATGAATTTTTTGTTATATGAAAAAATGAAGTATTATTGGAAATTAAACAGATAAAACATTTCACCTTCATGCCATCATTACGACCCTGAGGGATCGGGTTTTCGACAAGTGTTTTCTAAGGGCTTAGCAACTGATATTGGATAGGGTCATTGGTGACACTGTCCAATTCGAATTTTTTTACGTTTTACGAGTCTTTTTTTTTAATTTGACATTGTTTAATTTTATATTTTCTAACAATTTTGCTCTTGCGGTTTTTTTATTGGTTGTTTGACGCAAGTAGCCTAATTTTATTACATCAATAAACGTAAAACAACCAACCAGAAAGATAAAATATTCCATATTCAGAGAAAGCAAATTCTTCGCATCGTGGCTGAAGTTAATACATTTAACTAAATGTATTACTTGGTATAATTTTAGGACACTGTTGGTAAAAATGAGTTATTTTTGGTTAAGACATGAAATGCATAACTCGGGCATTACGTGAAAAATTAGCAAATTAACCAGTCGAATTTGAATTTTACATGATACATTGTGTACTTGTAATTTTGATATTTTAAGATATACAAATAAACATTCTGTAATGGTTGCAGTGCGAAAAAAAAAGGTTGAACCAGCTATAGATGACTTTCAATGTTAACACATTATGCATATCACGGGGCACAAATTTGTTTTTAAACTCACGAGGCCATTTAAGCCGGAATATAAAATAATTGATAAAATATTTCGGCATTGATTCTGTCATCACGTAAGGGAGTTAAATCCGATGTCTTCCTGAACCTACTGAAATTCTACCAACATTTTATAAGAAAGATGCGAGATGATAGAGGATGCAAATCTCATCGAAGAGTACCTGATGATGATGAAATTAAAACAAGATCATTTAATTCGAACAGAAAATAATGAAGACAAGTAGAGGGAAGAGGAGGAGGAGCCCAAGGATGTTTCATTATGAATTATTTATTTGTTCAAAGGATTCATTCCAAAAAACAATGAAATATTAAAATAATTGTCATTTATTTTCATGAAAGAAAGAAGGAAAAAGCATAAGAACAAGAAAGTAAAGAGGTTGTTTGATTTGAATTTCGCGCAAAGCTACACGAGGGCTATCTGTGCTAGCCGTCCCTAATTTAGCAGTGTAAGACTAAAGGTAAGGCAGCTAGTCATCACCACCCACCGCCAACTCTTGGGCTACTCTTTTACCAACTAATAGTGGGATTGACCGTCACATTATAACGCCCCACGGCTGAAAGGGCGACCATTTTGGTGCGATCGGGATTTGAACCCACGACTGTCGGATTACGAGTTGAACGCAATGAAAATAAAGAGCAAAAAGGCCTGGAAACGGAGGCACCTTTCTGGAAATATCAGCCGAAAGTAAACTGAGTATTTATGCCTAAAAAATAAAATAAAATAACCCGTGAAAGTATTTTAAGCTGTTCTATTTTAGTAATAATGCCCTATTTCGGTTTTCGAATTATGCAGGTAATCCACAGGAATCGTCAGTGTATCAGCAAATTGTACTGCCCCGAGGTATGCATCACGTGTTCAAATTTAAATGTTGCACTGAAGTGCAACCTTTAATATTATTGCAGTTGGAAACTACATATTCCTGACAATTAGCATGCAATTTGTTGATCGTAATATCGTGGTCACGTCCGGGAAGGCACAACGTAACTAAGATCCTAAGACTTACGTAGAAGGAAAACATCTTGAGTAAAAACATATTTTAATGATTTGAAACTCTCGTTTAAAGATCGGTCAAATCGACCCACCCTGTAACTACTTTGTACATGTGCGTTTTACAGTGTAACATTACTTTCGTTATTTACTACAGTGTTATTTGCGTTCTTTTTACCATTGCCATTCCTACATGATTTTACACTTATAAAATGTTTATTACTTGTATATAATAGGGAAATTGATTACTAAAGACACCAACTATGTAGTGTATGAAGAATACAACATGTTAGTCACCTAATGCTCATTTATTGTTGGCTGGTAATTCCTGTTTCACCCTGTACGTAAGTGTTTCAAAGGATCATCAGACTGATGTACGAAAGTTAACTTCAAGAGGTAATAACATGGTTTACGCTAGAATTATGATTGTCTTTTAACATTTTGTATATAACAAAACTGAAATAGGTGTTCATAGATCGTGAAAACTGTTTCACTCTATCAACTGATGATGATAATAAGTTACTGCTAGGACTAGATAGGCACTAGGCCTGTTAAGAAAAGATGGTGAATGAAAATAAGAATTCTCGGTTTTTGCTTTTTTGCTTTGGGACGCTCTGGATAGTTGAAAAGCGGCGTATAGACCGAAGGAAGGTTGACTATGTCAGGTAACTTTTCGTATCTGGCTTCTAGTAAACTGCAGCGAAGAAAATCCAGATAACTTATTTTTCCTTTAATACGGGCGTATGTGCCATTGCTACGTGAAGTGCTAGAGCACTCTCAATATTTATAAAAAAATGTAGCCCAACAAACGTTTTAGTCAATGCAAATACTGTTTGTGTATATATTCTTACCTGATTCCAGTTTTGTTCAAATTCTGCACTAATTTCTCGTAAAATCGATCCGGTTTCGTGTATCCATGCTTCAAACGGCAATTCTACCAAGGTATTGGACAAGAGACGAGAAGATGGCGTTTGGACAACATCTGGAAGAGCTTGATTGGAAGAGGTATTGAGAAGTATAACAGATAAACCACTATCCTCATTCTGGGAAACTCCATTACCTGGATAATCATTCAAGTAAATGCAATAATTATAAACAAGATAAAATAAAGTTTAAGCACAAAAATAAATCCAAAAAATAAAATGGTTGCGTATAACACTTTCAGAAACTTCAAACGAAGTTAATGAAAAGTTCGTAAAAACTGTTAAAATGTGAATGATGACAACTTCATTGGTTGTCCTTAGGTTACAAATTATACACCGCAAATAGACTTCCCTATCACCGACTGATTAAATCAGTTCTGTTTTCTAAAGATGCCAACGTAAGAGAAGTCATCTTAAGATTAACCTCTATTTTCCCGATTGACAAATATATATAATTTAGGTAATCGTTTTTTAAATTTCTGTTCTCAAGCTTACCTTAATAAGATCGTGAGAATGTAGGTTTATATAGAATGATTTCATTAAACACTCTTGTGATGAGTAAATATCGAAAATGTTGATTCTAAAATGCCACATGTCGTTCATACATGTTCTACATGTTGTTCAGTACCTACCGAAATTACAAATTACCATAAATAACACTTCGAGTAAGATATATTTAGACTGATGAGAAGATAACTTCATACACTCCTAGTACCAGGAAACATTGTCAAAATTAATAAATGAACTTCGTAAACAGTATTAAAAAAGTACGTTATCTGATAAGGGTTTAAAAAAAGCATTCAATGACTATTGCGGCCTCGTCAGTATTTACGGACAATCTATAACCAGTTCTGTTACCAGTATGAAAGTTAACTGTTGTCATTAATAGAAATGGGATTCTCTTCATTTGCTGTCCACAGACACCAGTTCTAAGAAGACCAAAATAAGCAAACAATAAATTTAGTCCTTTCAATGACCATTGTTCATTTACTTTTTGCGGATCTTGTCCAGCCAGCAATTCAGAAAACAAGATAACTTTCAATCATTTAATTTATATACAGTCACGACTTATCAAATGCCTTTTACTCTCGTACATACATAGGGTGCTTTTTAATTATAGTTTTTTTTTGCGATGTATTCAAATAACTCGCAAATAAATTAAACATTTCTGGGGTTTTAGTCCACACGGATCGACTTCAGAGGATGAATACTCATTTATAGTATGACTGAAGATAAAATATTTTATATCCTTCGTTTCCACAGAGTTAACACGGCAGCAGTATACTAAACATTAAAGAAGTTCGTACTTGTAATAAAGGAAAGACAGTCAGATTCACTGTTCGTTCACATTTGTTACAGTATAATTAGATATGGAGGTAAATACCTAAATCGCACTTCTGTATACATATGCTGGTATAAATATAGCAAACTAATCTTCAGTTTGATAATTAGGTTTTGTTTTTCTTATCCGAGATTTAAACCAAAGTTGTGCATGTTTATTTTGACCGTCTACGAAAAAAGTGTGAGATTCAGACTAACATCATCAACTGTATAGACTGATGCTATCCTTAGAGGCTATATTAGGAGCGTGCAAGAAATTCACGAGACAGTTCACTTCCACTCTGTTCTTTATCCCCAGCGCCTCTAGTGTGCCGAAAGAAAAACTGCGTCCGTAGTCACATCAGCTGACAGATAGAAGAGAGAAAGAAATATGGGCTGAGTCATAGCAAAGTTTAAACTGTCGTCAAATAAAGCTCGCTATACGCCCGTCTATGTTATTCATTTCACATCCTACATGTTAACATATCTTCTGTTTATGTTAAACATGTAGTGCTGTAAAGACTTTTAAACATGTTCTAAATAACATTTTTGATTTGGTTCAGAACTCAGCTCTGTACTTTTATACGTTAGGGTTCAACTCAGCTCTGTATTTTTATACGTTAGGGTTCAACTCAGATCTGTACTTTTATACGTTAGGGTTCAATAATCGTATACCTAACAAATTAAATACTTCTTATTTTATTATTAAAAAAAAGGTTTTGAAAAACTCGAATTGCAAAATGATAAATAAGAATTATGAAATTTGTTAGACTTCGACCCACTCCACCTGCATTTTAAGGCTTAATAAAATGATAGTCAATAGCGCTGAAATTCGTAGTATCAAATGTGTCTGAATACTTAACACAACAGCCTTAATTTTGTAAATGAAAAGTAAAATATTTCTCCTTCAAGAACATTTCTTTATAAATGTTATAATATTTCCACACAGCTTAGTATTCAAAGAACACATTATTTAAATATCTCTGTTCATATATCTCAGATAAGCTTATTTGCTTGTTAATATTATGGGGTTCTTTTATTAAAATTTGACTTCATGCTACAGGGTTTACTTGGAAGGCTAATTTGTCTTTTCAGGTATTTTGTGTATTCCAAATATTTTGAAATTTGAAATATGTATAGATCACTAGTATTTCAATACGACATAGCGCCGTAAACAACACACTGAAACTATACTGCCTGACTGGGGGACACATACCAGTTTAGGAAAAGTTTATTTGTTTTGGAATTTTGCACAAAGCTACTCGAGGGCTATCTGTGCTAGCCGTCCCTAATTTAAAACAGTGTAAGACTAGAGGGAAGGCAGCTAGTCATCACTACCCACCGCCAACTCTTGGGCTACTCTTTTACCAACGAATAGTGGGATTGACCGTCACATTATAACGCCCCCACGGCTGAAAGGGCGAGCATGTTTGGCGCGACCGGGATGCGCACCCGCGACCCTCAGATTACGAGTCGCACGCCTTAACACGCTTGGCCATGCTGGGCCGTTTGGGAAAAGACAAGCCTGTTCAATATTATAAGTTAATTACACTTAAGTTTAAACTAAAACTGATGGCAGTCTATTGGTTTTCAATAAAATGATTAAAGCGTACCGGATACTTTGTAAATTACAAATTTCTGACATGACTTGTTTTAGAAAACATTCGTGATCGAGATATTACTATAAAACTAACTCCAGATTACTAGTAACTGCAAACCTTCAGTTGAAGTCAGCACATTTATTTAAAATTGTTTTCCTCATTCAGATTACTAAAACGTATATTTCGATTAAATATAAACCATCTTTCCAGCGAATAACAAGCAAACAGTACATTCTCTACTGAATGAGTACAAGAAAAAGCTATTGATGTTTTAACAGACTGGTCCTTTGTGATTATCAACATTTTAAAGACGTTAAACTACGATAGCCCCTGAATATCAAACCACGTTCAAATTTCACTATACAGAACTCGAAGTTCGTGTATGTTGTTGAGTTACCTTTGAATTACTGCTTTTGATTTATCCTTTTATCAATGTAAACTGGTTCAAACTTCCTCCTGGAGGTACTCAGCATAAAAGGTTGGGAATCTCTGATATAATATGTACACTTAGATGAAAGTCCGAAACGAGTTGGTATGTTTTTTAAAAGCTTTTTTAAAAATCAAAAGCAGCGTATACCTTGAGAAATGAGTGTGTATCAACACCAGGAGTTATAGATCACATTTTTTATTAAATTGCTTCCTGGAAAAGATCAATATTATTCGTCATTAAAACACCATACAGATGATGGATTTTCAAAATTCTAAAGAAATGTTTTCCATTTCATTTGTACGGAGATTTTATAACTCCACTAACCATATTGTCCTTGATGACGAAAAACTCACTTGAAATAAAAATGTATCTCCGAACGGTTGGTATGGATATTAACACTTTCCTCGATAAGAAGAGAACAACGTTTCGGCCTTCCTAGGTCATCTTCAGGTTAAGAAAGAGAGAGTTTGCATCTGATTGTTGCCGGACACATATCTTAGGGACGAGAATTTAAATGGATACGGGATCGTAGGAGGCGTTACAGTTGGATGTTAGGTTATTAATTAGTATAGGTATAAAGGTGTTCCTTTATATTGGTTTAATTTTAGTTTTAGTTATTGTATAAGTAGGGCTTATTTGATTTTGCGTTTGTTTATATTTGTTTCCCTACTTAATATCTTGGTGTTCTCTATGGTTATGTTGTATTTACTTGATTTGCAGTATTCAAAAAACGTGTGAAGGTGTTGTTGTTCTTTGAATCTGGTTTCTATTTTAATGCTTGTTTCTCCATTATAGAAGTCGTGGCAGATGTTGAATTGTGTAGTATAAACGATGTTGGTGTTGTGTTTGTCATTGTAGTTTTTACATAGTATGGACTTTAGTTTTGTGCCTGGTTTTTGAATACATTTGGTGTTTACTGGAATGTTGTGTTTTGTTATAAGTTTTTTTTTACCAAATGTTGGTTATTTTTTCTCTGATGTCGGGAACATATGGTATGCAGCAGTATAACGTTCTGTAGTTTGTTGTATCTTGGGTTTTACTATTAATTAGTATAGGTATAAATGAACACCTTTATATCTATACTAATGAATAACTTAACACCCACCTGCAACGTCCCCTACAATCCCGTATCCGTTTATACTCTCGTCCCTAAGACATGCGTCCGGCAACGGTCACTTTCAAACTCTCTTTAACCTGAAAATGACTTAGAAAAGTCGAAACGTTGTTCTCTCCTCATCAATAAAAGTGTTAATACCCATATCAGCCGTTGTTTAATCCATACTGCTGATACTTAGGAGATCAGTGACACTTTTGGGGAATGCTTTTTGCAATTATCCAGCACTTTCGTCTCTTTCCCTGCCTTCTTGACCCTCAAGACAAAGGCTGAGCGATTGCCATTCCCCCCCCCCCCATGGCTGATCATGTCTATTAATATAATCATCCATTTACGTTGATGTAACTCTACACTCCTATGGTTGCGTGTCCATTTACATAGTTTTGACTTTTTCTTGACAGTAGGTTCCAAGCCCATGTGGATTCAACTTTTCACGCTCATTCATACAGGAAGTTGGAGCCGGTGACTTCTACATTTTCTGTTGGTCAGGTTATGGTCAAAGAGAAATTTTAAGAACTTCGTCTCAGCCTCCATGAAAAGAACACAACTACCTGCCCCTAAAATGGATTACAGACCTGTTATCGAAGCAGAACTTAACGCCATTTAGCACTCAATTTGAAATAAACAACTGCACAAGGTTTTCCAAGTTCAACTGTCGTTGTTTAGCTATTTAGTTTCCTGAAGGATTGAAGAAACTTGTCTAAGCTACAACATAGGCCAATGTCTTGTGACCGATTTATTGGTTTTCTTCTACAGAGAATAAAACCATCAATTTGCGACACTCAAATGACAACATTTTACTTGCGTGCCTTCACTACGACTGCCAGCGGCAGGTCCAGTTCAGACACGTTTGTTCTCGGATTTACCTTTTAACTTTAGGCAATTTTAATGGCGATAGTGACACTTTCAATGATAATTTGTTTTAAATTTACCTTTTTAATTGTATTGAGTTGTTTTAGTTTTATTTCTAGACGACAATTTAAAATTTTTGTCCTCTTTCATTTTCTACATTTTTTCGTATCTTAAGTTTCTTTCTTTTTCTTTTAACTTGTTTCCTCTTTCTACTGAAGCATCATAAACCACTAAAACAATCACAAAGTAAAGAGTTTTGAAAAGTTGAGGTGAACGTTTAGTTGTATTAATAGGTGAGTAATTGCAAGAAAAAATTCCTACATAAATAACACGAAAAAAAACTGCTGTTACAATTTATTATTTGTTTGTTTTTGGTTTTATGTTCTGAACTCCACCAACTACTCATAAGTCTCAATTTCCAAATAAAATGGTCCCCCAGTAGGACAGTAACATGTCTGCGAACTCATACCATTAAAAACCGGATTTCGATACCCGTAGTGGGAAGAGCACAGATAGACCATTGCGTAGTTTTGTGTTTAATTCCACACAAAGTAAAATATATATATTTTCCTTGAAAGAACTAGGTTTCACCATAATGTTGTGAACTAGTAGGTATTGGGTAATATCCAATATGTGAAGTTTTGAAAATACCACAAAATTGGTAAGTAGGTAATTTATGTAAATTGTTGCACATTTTTGAGAAGGTGGTAAAACCTTTACGGTTCCTCATTCAAAAATTAGATTAATTAAAAGAGACAACTAAAAACAACGATAAAAACCATGTTCCTAATGTGTGTAAAATAAGGAATACTAGATTTGATAGAATGTCAGTTTCAAGTCTTCACTCCAATCACCATAGTATAACAAGACTTGTATCGACAATTCATTACTATTTAAACAAATTCATCGTATCGAGATGTTTCAGTGTTCGTTCCAACAACAATTTATCTTTCAAACAAAATGTGAAAAACCATCAAGTTACAAGTGTTAAAAACAGCCTAGTGATAACAAATGGTATATTCGTTCATACACTTATTTTGTTTTCAGACATGTGACGGAATTTTTAAAATTTTACTCTTATTACGAGCGTTGTAACTCAAGGTTTTCATTACAACAACAAGTTAGGATGTCATTCACTTTACAAACAAGAAAGTATCCTAACGTTGAGTCAGTCACAGTCTGAGACGAGAGATTCTTCTCTTTCGTATAAAACAATCGTTTATTCGCCAACTTTCACGAGTCTCCTTCTGTGGCTAATCAATCAACGCAGCGAAAGCTTTTTCGCCGACGAAAAACTAAACTGACTCGCTGTTTTGCAGTAACATGTTTGTCTGACATTGCAGATTTGCCAACATACAAGAAGTCATGTACTCGGTTTCAACTGGTCGGTACGCCGCCCTGCTATGCAATAGATGATATGCAACATCTGGGTTTCGCACTTTCCTCGACATATCGCTATGGTCTTTTGAGCCAGTAGCAAGACAAGACATCCAATTTCAAACATTTAGTGTTCATTACAAGACTTGAAGCTGAAAATAGGAAAGGATACAAACTCTGTAGAGTGTGAAAGATTTATACCATTATGACATCAACGGAGTGAATTCCGAATAATTATAGAAGCAGTGTGAAAACCCGTGGTGGTCTCGTCTATTTCATTACCCTGTATTTACAACAACGTTATCGCGATGCACTTAGTTTGTTCTTAGACATAAAGCTGCATAGCGAGGTATGTATGCCGTCTCAAAAGCAGGGATCGAACCATTCAAAGATAAACTAACGCGAAATCATTAGCATTCTAAATAAATTATTATAAACGGTTCTGCTAATCCACCATATCTGTGGCACAAGTCATTAATAAATGGAGTTATATATCTAAATGTTTAAGCGTGATAACTATTCCCCAACTACGTAGGGACAGTTAACTTCAGGTCATTTCATAAGCTGTTTACATATATATTTGTGACTAACTGTTCTATCCATCTGCCGTAATTGTCATTACAGCTAAAACTTAAGCCGAATCTTAAGCTGCGATTTTTGTACTTATCTGTAATTATCTGCGCATCTGCTGTAGTCACACGCGAACTCATACACACGTGTGGTAGATCGAATTATAAGCTGTTTACTTATTTAAGATTAATCGCTCTGCTTGATTGTTGAAGTTATATAAGTAAATGTAAATTCTTGAAAGAGAATTTAAAAAATCGCAACCACAATACAAACGTCCAACACCAGAACACGAATTGTAAAGTTGGTCATCATGTAATTGTCCTGGGTTTCACAGGTAGTGGAAGAAGTACGACCCAAACTATACTGGGGGTAGATCGACCATACAGTTTAACCTCAACTTCACCGACCTCACGTGATTAAGAAAGAAACAACCGCGCTGATGTGGGTGTTCTAGCCCATAACATCCCACGATTGGAACAAAAACCAAAACCAAATGCTAAACTATTTATACTCATATTTGAGTAACTGTTCTGTCTATTCGCAATCCACGTCTTTTTGGTCAAGGTAGACTAAACGCAATCCATCAACTTAAGTACGCGTGTGTTAATTATAATAAAAATGGCAACTTGCCCTTCAAAGTTCCACACTTGGTTATTAGAATGAGGGTTCTTTTATTAAATGACAACTCGGGCATGTAGTTCAAAGAAAGGGACGTAGAAACAATGAATAATAAATGTTTCATCTTTTTTCAACAGAAAATTATCAGCCTTGGCTGGTTTTCACATTGCGTGGTGATTATACCTTCATTTATTCGAAAAACGAACGTGTAACCTTGATACTTTATTGTTCATATATTGTATGAGCCACGTGAGTCCACGATCAGAGGATACTAATATGTTTAACATAATATTCTGTAGAGCGTGATGCATGATACTGGTTCATACTTAAATAGGATGTCAAGGTCTCTCTCAATTGTTTATTTCTAGCACACAGGTGTTACCCCCAGAAGGTGCGTTTCCAGTGAAGCTGCCACTTTCCATTTTACGTTCTCGTAACAATACACTAAATATGAGATGGAATGTATTAAGAATAAACGAATACCAACTAAACGTGTTTTTATGGTTATGAGAAATAACTGACATTAACCGTCCTGCACTTATTTAAAGTCACGTCTGCTTAAATGTTAACTCTGTAAGAGGCGTGTTAGCCCTTTGTGTGTGTGTGTGTGTGTGTTTTCTTATAGCAAAGCCACATCGAACTATCCGCTGCGTCCACCGAGGGGAATCGAATCCTTGATTTTAGCGTTGTAAATCCGAAGATTCACCGCAGTGGATTCAGAAAATACTTTACATTTTGAAAATTCTCTGTGAACTAGACTCGTGTGTGTGTGTGTGTGCGTGCTTGTTTGTGGGAGTTTATTAACAGATAGAAAATATCCTGTCATATTCACCAGTGACATCCGAACTCGAACCAAACTAAAAAAAAAAAAAAAATGTCGGTGTAAGGTTTTCCTATGGTTCTTATTCTCCGATCATTTCAATGACATCACATCAGGCAACTTACAGATGAATAAATTCATATTCAATAATCAAATTCATAAAACTCCTTTAGATGTCATGTTCTTTAACAAAGAGACGTTAACACACTTTTTACATTAATATAAAAGGTCCTAGCCTAGTCATCAAGAGTAAAAGTCCTTTAGACGTACACCCTCTATCCCTGGTGGTAAGGTCCTTTAGACGTACACCCTCTATCTCTGGTGGTAAGAGGTAAGTAGCAATAGCTAGCCCCCACCTCGTCCACTAAAAGTTGTATTCAATCACATCGGTCTTGTTTGGCTAAGAATAACAACCACTTTACAACAGCGATATTAGCATATGTATCGCGAGCTCACGTGACCCCGAGGGCAGTGTGTTCCTCGAATGCAGGAATAGGTTCGCTACCACTGTACTTCGAATATATTGTTATTGATGCTAAGGATGATACAGAGAGGCGTAAAAAAAAAAAAAAATGGATGCGTTGTTTGACCCGCCATTTAGATAAAAGAAATATGGTACACGAGCTTCGGGCGGTAAAACAGCAATATAATATTAGTTACATATAAAAGGTTACATATATTTTATGTTGTAGATAAATATACAAGAGGGAAATATGCACGTGGATTAGATTTTCTCAGAAGCTTTTCGTTACTAATAGTCAAACAGAAATAACTACTGAAATGCAGCGGCATAATTTCATTTTGTACTTAATACGATACAAAGTAAAATAAGTGCTGGGTGAATAAAAACGGCATAACTTGTGCTTTAGCGCTTGAAAAATCATCCAATTTAACTTCGGTTGTTAACACCGAACACAGAAATCCTTATGATGTTAGCTTTTCTTCTTTGTTCTCTTACCGCAGAGCTACCATTGGATTTCACCAAATCTGGAATCTTTTAACGTTAAAAATCCGGACTTAGTTGCCAGTGGTGGTCACGTACATATAACTCATTCTATAGCTTTGTGCTTAACTACAAACAAACACACATTATTGGTGAAAAAGTACATAATAGGCTATTTGAACTCTGACCATCGCAGGGAATCGAACCTCGAATTTCAGTGTTGTCAGTCCTTAAGCGTACCACTGACTCGCCGGAGAAAAATGACTTCGGCTACTGACAATGAATATGAACATTGATATCGGAGTTCAGAAACTAACACAAAAATCTAGAAACATCTATGACGTAAAAAACGTTGTATACGATACTATGTTCTAACTTCTTAAACACCTAATTCAAATCGTTGTCAACAACGGCTTGTTGAACGACTAGGGAAATAAATCCTCACATCTACTTGTTCAAGAAATATCGTGCATTAAACTCGGAAAAGACTGAAATATTTGTTTCTTGTTATAGTACTTAAAACTGTTACGAAATAACATATTTAGGGTAATTGATTTTTTAGCATATATTATGATAGTTAAAACTTTAAGTAGTACACAGTATGTACGCGATAAACGGTACATAGCACTATCCCGCTAAACATTCAGGCAAGATATTGATACATCATACAACAAAACTCGGTCCCAAGAGGTGCACATCTGGACACATACAATATTGACCCTCATCTAGATGAACAAAATTACCCTGTCCCTGGCTTCACAGCTTTAGGAAGCTTTGATGTCTGTGTAGTTAGGTATGGCGTTTATAATTGCGACGGTTAAAACGGTAAAAATATTCGTGGTAAAACCAACAAAGAATTGTTACTGATATAGTTGGGCGTTAAGATCACACATGTTGAAGTATTAAAATATGCTTCTAAAACAGTTAATGATACTGTACTCCCGTATTCTATTTTGAAACTTGCTTCTAAACATCTTGCTTGTTTTGTTTGTTTTTAGATTTTTGCGGAGCACTGGCCTTTTTACTTCTATTCAGTTTTTTACCTGATTTTTGAGCATTATTTAGCATTTTTTAACTTTTTTATGTAGGTTTAGTTATATTTACTTTGTTATACTGGTTGTTTGGCACAGACAGCCTTCCTGCTATGAGTCTAAACTGCAAACAACCAACTAACCAATCTACCTCCATCAGGACGGGCATGTATACAACTACCCAACACCACCAGTAGCTCAACGGTAAGTCTCAGGAGTTAAAATGCTGAAAATCACGTTTCAATACCCGTGGCAAGCACAGTAAACACAGCTTATTGTCCTTTTTCGCTTAAAACAAATTCTATATATAACTTGTCTTACTGTATAGAAAGAATGATATTCGTATGTGTCAACTATGATTAATGCAGAAACGGTAACTTACCGTTTCCACATAAGCTAATATTAAAATATATTTCAACGTTTTAAATCTAAAAGCTTCAAATACTACACACCACGAAACTGCGTGTGAACAAGGTTTGTGTACTGTAAGATGTTATATACGTACATATCAAACAAGCCACAAATGTTTAGTCAACCACTACTTCCAGATTATCAATTTAAGAGCAGGCGCGCCTTTTATTTTTTCTTAGAACACTGCCATCCTGTCTCAGTTGATATAATGGACTACATAAAATTACCGACGTTAAAAACCTCTCGATAGCGATCAAACAACA
This sequence comes from Tachypleus tridentatus, assembly GCF_004210375.1. NCBI lineage: Eukaryota > Metazoa > Arthropoda > Merostomata > Xiphosura > Limulidae > Tachypleus > Tachypleus tridentatus. Next base: position 77,764,978 of record NC_134834.1, on the reverse strand, counting down.
ACTCTGTCTCCGGGCGTAAAAAAACAAACAAACTTTGTGTTATTTGTTACGTCACCTTGACTTCAAGCAGGCTGTTGATAGGCCAAAGTCCCCGATTGTCCAGCCAGCGGCGCGCAGACGCTGACCTTGGCGGCGCCTGGTGATGCCCGACGGCAACAATGTTCTCAAAATTTAAGTTACTGCCACGCTTCCAGAGTAATCCCCAAAACAGCTACGCCTACCCACCGCTACTAGCCCATAACGGTTTAGACTATCTTCAACAAATTCGATTCACAAACTTACCTCGTATGTTGTATATATAAAAAAAACGATAATGACGAAACTAGATGTACAATTATTTATTAATAATCTGGTTATTTATGGATAGAATGTAACCATTGCTCCACAGCAGCCTGGGGCGATATTATATTGAAGTAAAATTTTGAAGCAATATGCCATACTACCTGAGAGTTTGTTTGATATATTCATTTACTACATGGACCAGTGCGTATGATAAAGGTGAAACTTTGCACTCGCCAATTCGTCCGCGCATGCATGTTATATAAATTTATATATACACGCGCGCAATGTTTGCGTTGATCAGAACACATTTATTCTAAATCTTATTACTCTGATTCAGAGCACATTAGTTCAGTTCGTTTTTACTATGAAATATTAATTCAGAAAAACCAGTAGTCATTAATAAAAGACTTAATTATTCAGTAAAAACACGTCAAAGTTATGAAGTGAATCATAAGCTGAGCTGTGCTTTGAACGACACTTACCGAGTTACCTACCGGAAATAATATTCATTTAGAGCAAAGCTACGCTGGGCTATGTGCTGGGTCCACCGTAGGGAGCTGAACCGCGGATTTGAGCGTTCTACGTCGGTAAATTTACCGTCGTCCTAATGGAATCGACCAGAAAATGAAAGACTATATATCTGTTCAGTTTGATATACTTATTTTAGAATAATAAGTGTAAGATACAACATAATACACGTTAAATGACAAGTAATTTATTTTCGTCGACCAAAGCTTAAGAAAAGCCAGGTAAAAAACAACAACCTGTGGCCTCTATCTAAAAGCAGTGGCATGTCTTCTCCTCAAAGTGTAATCTATTGTCTCTCCCATCAAAACCCGGGACGCCTGCAGCGCAGGTTTAAGAATCAGCTGAGTAGAGAAAGAAATAGTGAATACCCTTCCTAAGAGTACATGCAATGAGTGGAACAGTGTTCTGCCACCGGATACAGAAGGAAATCTAACATAACTGCAATACATGTGATATTGAGCCATGCACATTACCAAACGTAATGACATCAAATGCGTTACAGTGTTTTCATACTTCGTTCTAATCAAGCCCAATGAGAAGCGCATACATATGTTGAATATACACCAGTTCGACTTCGAAGAATAAAAGTGTTTTCCTTTTTACCAGTTGTTTGGCGCACACAGCCACAATGCTTTGTGTCAAGAACCTCCATACAACCACACCAAGCAGCGCATTTCAAAATTTTAACTTAAAAAAAAAAAAATGTACCTACACATACAAAGTCCAACAAATGTATCCTCGGGATTTCTTTAATTGACAAGACACACTTGCACAAGCTTCTCAAAACTGTCATGTTTAAAGTGTAACTATGTGTCATGTTGTGTTATAGAGTGCACAATTGTTTTCGTGAATCAAGACATGCGCACGTTTCACTGACGTAAAGACCGAACAAATTGCAATGTTAAGCGTATCTTAGGTGCTGTCATTTTCTTGTCTACCCCGACTGACCGATTTGCATTTGTACGGTATTTGTGAGTGGTTAAAAAAATAGCGGACAACAAATAAAAATTTTGTCTTCTACGTCATTTGGCAAAGAATGCCCACAGCTGTTGTTAGTTTTGATCGCAAGTCGGTAAATTTTTAAAGTGGTTTAAGTAACATCAGAATGGTTCCAGGAACAGATGTTCTATGAAAAATGCACTTGATAAAAAGGTCAGAGTTATAGATGCAATGTTATTATTATTTTGTTCTAGAAGCTATTAATCAGGTAAGAGATAAAACGAAATGTTTAGTACCATTGACATTAAAACCAATGTCTAACGTAAAAAAAAAAAAGGCAATAAATAAGTGGAGATTTATTACAATAACGTGCAGGTAATGGCGTCAGGTTATCATGGTTACCAGTGCATTACGGTTTTACTGTCTGTGGCAGTTTGACTCACAGCTCGAATCCACAAAAACTTACCCTGAATACCTGTATAACAGTGGTGGAGCCAATTCAAAATATTGTAACTGTGAAAGTGTAACTAAAGTCATTTACGGACTCTAGGCCTAATCGCAGTAGTTATGATGATGAATTAACAAATTATCTACATACGCTATTGCTTTCTATCCCTAGTTAGTTGTTCATACCAATGTTAACTGTATGACTCACCTTGTGGATCTGGGATAACTGTTCTACAACTTCGACAAAAAAACACAAAGCGGGACATCTGCGAAAGCTAACTCTCGTGCAAACTACGGTAACTTCTCCCTACCTAATCTCAATAAATATAAATAATAATAATAAAACACCATTAGCAACAGGTTGGACGATTAAAGAGTTAATATTACAATAACCGCTAAAAATAATACTTGAATTCACAATGTTGGCACTAAGCCAAGTCCGACATACCTTATGATTAGGATTTAATGGCTGGAAGCCAACCTTACGGTGAAACTACCACTACATTAGAGTAACAAGTAAGTTGTCCTTCCTGAATGTTATATGAAAATACAGAAACCATTTAATGTTGAACTATATACATTTCTGAGAACAAAATAATCGAAAGTTATCTCAAGATCATATTTCATAATAATCAAGGGCAGAAACATTTTTGCGCAACCTATTTGTATCTCGTGATACAAAAGTTTAAAAGCTACCGAGACGAACTGATATTATCAGAAAGAAACAGCCGTTAAGTAGCCCACGCCGTTCATTTTTCTACGTGCAAACTGTATCAAAAAATTGCATTTGAACGTGAGGATCACAAATAGAAAGGAATGAAAGGTGACGCAAACCATTCTGTACCACTTCTACCTACATCAAAACTTAAAAACTGTCTTCAAATGTACACGTACGGCGAATAAAAAAACAGCAAAATGTAATGTAATTTATAGAGCATGAGTCTACCCGCAGCGACCCTCTGAACTCTGGTACTACCTTACGCAGCTTTCTTTTTCCACGTCAAAGTTTCTATTGGCGCCACCAGGGAATTACGGATTATCAATAACCAACTTCGTCTGCAGCTGTGCGAGACGAGGCTTTACGAGAAATTGCCACATACGTTTTACTGTACATTTTCTGGTTACAACGTAAAGACCGCTAATGAAGGTCTGTTACAATTATCCGCATTAGAAGAGACGCGAAACACCTTAATTTCAAATTGAAATGTTTTCTACAAATATACATAAACTCTGTATTCTTAATAAAGTTACACCGGTCTTTATATTACATTACTATCCTCAAAAGCAATTAATGAGCTATTTAAACATTCTATTGGTAAACAAAATATTACTAAGTATTATGTTGATCATTAGAATGGTTAAATACACCACTTTCGTAGTTCATATGTATATAGTTGCGTCTAAATAAAACAGCTGAATATTTTTACTTGCTAACGACTAGATGGCATTTTGCATCACATAACGAATAAACACATTGCCGAGCTACAACTCTGGAATTATATATAACCATGAAGTGAACTCTTATACGGGGAATTTCATTTACTTTCTTGAATTTTAAAGACTCGCGTTACAACTCTGAATCAAATTACGGAGAGTGTTTTATTCTATTCATAATAATGAAATGAACGAACAAAACACACGAAAAAAACAGTTAAATCAATAAAAATAAATTAATAATAATAAACACTTTGCTGTTAAAATGGATAATTAATTTGAGGTTAATGATAATAAACTTATTTTTAATGTATAATGACTTAAATAAAGTGGATAATAATTACAGTTCACCAGTTTTGGTTATAGCGAAGCAGCTAATTTTCAAGTAATTTGATGATATACAGTACCGTGTTAGAACAAGATAATATTTTGTCATTCTTTCAATTTTATGGGGCTAATTCTTCCATGCCTTTATAAAATGTAAATTTAAACACTGGTAATGTTCCATTCATTCCCGTTGAGCCAGGATGAGAATACTTGTCACTTTTAAGAATTCCCATACACTTGTACCAAGTGCACATCATAATGGTTCTGCTTGAATGAACATACTGATCAAATTTAAGGTCTGAAATAGCTGTCATGATACCCTACGTCGTGCCTTAACTATACAGAAAGGAGCTAGCACATGATATCGTATATGCAAGAAGAAATTAATTTAATAACACTCTACCTTGATGAAAACAGTGCTTAACACTATATACTAAGTTTTGTTCTCATACTACAGTCCATAAAACACAAGAATTGTCAGTAGAGCAAAGAGTTCGCACGAAACTTTGTGATGCTAGTTGGACTCTCCGACAAACTGCTGTAGACTTGAAATGCTCCCCAAACACTGTATTGTTTTGGAATTTCGCACAAAGCTACTCGAGGGCTATCTGTGCTAGCCGTCCCTAATTTAGCAGTGTAAGACTAGAGGGAAGGCAGCTAGTCATCACCACCCACCGCCAACTCTTGGGCTACTCTTTTACCAGCGAAAAGTGGGATTGACCGTCACATTATAACGCCCCCACGGTTGGGAGGGCGAGCATGTTTTGGCGCGACTCGGGCGTGAACCCGCGACCCTCAGATTACGAAGTGCACGCCTTAACGCGCTAGGCCATGCAAGGCCTCCCAAACACTGTCAAGTACACTATAGATCGTGAGACCGAGACAGGAAAATTTAAAATTGGAAAGGAAGAGGCAGAACACTCAATGTTACTGATGTTAAGTATCTTCGTTTTTACAGCCTTCAGGACAGAAGGAAGACTGTTACTGACCTTACGCATGAGATGTACCAAATGAGAGAAGTGTCCAGATATACAGTATCAAGGAGACTAAGTGAGAATGGAATATTTAGTCGTGTAACAGATAAAATAAACATTTACTTCAATCTCCAAATATTGTCAAGAGACTGAAATGCGCTAAAAGATTTCAAAAAACTGGACTGGAAAAGGGTGTTTTGGAAGGTTGAGTCCAAGTTTGAAATATTTGGTTTAAGGTGTAGTTTGTATGTCCAGTAGAAGAAAGTTAAAAGATACTTTAACAGGCCCGGCATGGCCAAGCGTGTTAAGGCGTGCGACTCGTAATCTGAGGGTCGCGGGTTCGCATCCCCGTCGCGCCAAACATGCCCGCCCTTTCAGCCGTGAGAACGTTATAATGTGACGGTCAATCCCACTATTCGTTGGTAAAAGAGTAGCCCAATAGTTGGCGGTGGGTGGTGATGACTAATTGCCTTCCCTCTAGTCTTACACTACTAAATTAGGGACGGCTAGCATAGATAACCCTCGAGTAGCTTTGTGTGAAATTAAAAAAACACAAATACTTCAATGCATAACATCTACAATATAGTATTGTGGTAGATAGCGTGATGGTATGGGGGCGTGTGTCTGATTAAACATGTAACAATACTTGAAAAAGTGACGGAAGTTATTAAAGCAAAAAGAGAACACGCACAATATTAACTGTCTGGTGAGCTCACATACTTCCACTGAGTTTCTGTTGTACTAAATATAAAGATTAATAATATTTTGATGTTTCACCTGTGATTTACCTTCCACTGGTCTTTGAAAATAGGACAAAGCCAAAAATTAAATTTCAGGCCTTGTACAATACTTTAAATAGTATTTTAACTGCGTCTCTATTACGTTGGTTACATCCTGGTGAGATCTGATATTGAACGAAAAGCTTCATAAGCACTGGATGGAGCAGATATAGCGACTGACATTATTATACTATTTTTTACTTTCATTCATAAGTTCTTAGAAATTCGTATATTAACACAGAGTTTAAGGATCTTTCTTTCATATATTCATAGTGCATTGCTTTACTTAATTAACTACTAAACACAGTAACACTGAAGCATCAAAAAAGCTGTACACTAACCCTTAAATGAATGTTTCTTTCAATTCGTAACTTTACAAAACCTTACAAGATCGAAAAATGAATTTACAGTTATTTAGATAGACAATTTTGTCTGTGGAATGAGTGTTTATTTTACATAAAACACTGAAATCTTAAGCCCATTAATAAATGTCATTTATTTATTTTTAATATATACACCAGGGGATTGGGATAATTTTCCAGATATCTCTTGCGTCTAAGAAAAAGAAAGAACAGAGAGATGGCGAGGGAAAATATTACAATTTTTTTATACAACTTGTCGTACATACATCAACTATTATATTTTGCCATATCACTATATTGTATTTGAAAGTACTGTTTGTAAAGACGCTTCACTATCGAAGTTGTTAAAAAATACCCATGTTAAATTTTCCCAGAAAGTTAAAGTATTCAAAATGTTTAAATATAAATCAAGTGGAGTGTTAGAAGTGTCTACTGCCCTGATATATACACAGTCCTCTTTACACAAACTTGAACGAAGTTTTAACAACACATCTATATCTGACGGGCAACATGTTCCCAAAGAAACAGTCGATAATTCGGTTGAATTTACAACGATAAACAACAGATTTAAATTGGATCTAAACCAGAATCTAGTACGTTACTCAGTGATAAGAAAAATTTTGCCTACCATCTGATGATCCAGCAGAATCAAATAAGTAACCATCATTAGGTGTAGTCTCGAACGTTGTCTGCGTTGCCACCGAAACAGTGTAATTCCCGGCGGATGAAACCGATCCAGTACCAACAGTACAGAAACGCTGGTCTTGGACGGAATTAGTTTGAAGTCGATCGGACTGAAGAGTTGTGCGAATGTCTGAAACGGGCTGGCCAAAAAAGGAAAAGAGACGGAAGCGTGGAATACGGTCAAAAGGGTAGTTATCGGGTAGTGTTATTACTTCAGATGACCACAAAACATCACTGGTTTCAAGATCTCTTCTAGAGGTACGAAAACGCATGAATGAAGGAACAACAGGTCTTGCATCATTGGAAGGCTCTTGGTCCTTTGTTTCTTCTACAGTCATTGAATGACAGCCACAAAAGCACGAAGAAAAACAATTCCGTTTTTTCCCATAAGTACAGGCGCAAGTTTGATCACTTTGTCCACGAGGTCTGAGTTTATGGGAGTTAGTTTCTTCCATTTCTGACCACTGACCGTTCACAAAAGAACAACATAAACGCACATCATCATGCGATGTCTCTGTTAAAACATCCATATTGAAACTGAATATTTCTTGACAACTGTTACCGGCCGGTGATGCCTCGTACCCACTGTCTACGGACTCATCAAAACGAGACTGTACCGACTGGCCTCCATTAGCTACCGAGGAGCATTCATCATCAAAACCAGGAGATTCATCGACTGGAAGAACGTTTTCTTTATCCATTGAAGCATCTGCTGATTACAAAATAAAAATAAATACAGGACCGTACGTACATATTAAATAACCGATGACAGTCATTAAAATGAAAATTGATTACCATTAAGAGACTAGTAGGATCCGTAATCCGAAGGTTGCGGGTTCGAATCCCCGTCGCACCAAACATGCTCGCCCTTTCAGCCGTGGGGGCGTTATAATATGACGGTCAATCACACTATTGACTGGCAAAAAAGTAGCCCAAGAGTTGGCGGTGGATGGTTATGACTATTTGCCTTCCCTCTAGTCTTACACTGCTAAATTAGGGACGGCTAGCCAGATAGCTCTCGAGTAGCTTTGTGCGAAAGTCAAAACAAACCAAACTAGTAAGGTCTGGCTAAAGTCCAGATAACTGTAATAAGTCACGTTTCAGAAATTTACTCTAGACCCCAAATTAAAATAAACTCATTTCGAACTGGAATATGGTATAAGAGTACCTAAGATGCGAAGCGTTCCTAAATACAAATGTCCGTATCACCTGTAAATATTCCTAAAACCCTAAACTGTTCGTTAACTCAAGAAAGAGGTATAATATTTAATACACAGTAATAACAAAATACTTTCATAATCTCATTAATTTTAAAGGATTAAGCTTTTGATAGCAGTACATGAAATTGTGGTATGTTAACAGTAAAATACATTCTCTGATAAGTGTGGTTACTCCCACATGTATACGAGGTCTGTTCAAAAAATACGCGGACTGTTTGAATTGCGCGGCTCCAGTTGGTTCCAGGGGAATCCGCTTGGTGTCGCTAGGTTCGCACAGATCAGCTGATTACGACGCCATTTCCCGATTGCAGATATCTTCATTTGTGTATTAGCTACGCGGTTTTAAGTGAAGTGCGATTTTTTCGTTTGGCGGATTTCAGAATGAATGACCTGAAGGAGCAACGACTTGCTGTGAAATTTTGTGTTAAACTTGAAAAATCTGCGACTGAAACTTTTGCTATGCTTAACACGGCTTACGGTGATGTTGCTATGAAGCGTACGGCATGTTTCAAGTGGCATGAACGTTTTAAGGATGGTCGACAGTCCATTGAAGATGATGAGCGTCCTGGACGTCCTTTCACGTCAACTGACGACCCACACGTCGACAAAATCAACACCCTGGTGCGGACAAATCGACGTCTGACTGTCAGGGAGCTTGCTGAAGAGTGTGGGATATCAGTTGGATCTTGTTACGAGATTTTGACCGAAAAATTGAAGATGCACCGCGTTGCTGCGAAATTTGTGCCTCAGAACTCGTGAGTTTTTGGCCAACACTCGATCACTATTCTTCCCCACCCCTCTACTCAACTGACCTTGCTCCTTGCGATTTTTTCTTGTTCCCCAAACGCAAAAGACCCTTGAAAGGAAGAAGATTTGAGATGATTCCCGAGATTAAGGCAAATGCGACGAAGGAGCTGGAGGACATTACAAAAGAAGCGTACCAGGACTGTTTCAACAAGTGGAAACACCGTTGGGATAAGTGTGTGCGTTGGGGAGGAGAGTACTTTGAAGGTGTCCCAGACCTGTAACTTCTAAATAAAGTACATTTTGTTTTATGACGTCAGTCCGCGTATTTATTGAACAGCCCTCGTGCACGTGGATTTTCTGGTCAGGCTGTAGAAACTGGTGAAATATGAGTGCAATTTGTACACCCCGAGATTTAACACCGATTGAATAACGGAAATGTGCAACAAATGTTGTCGCGGCAAAGTTTAATATACATAACGTTTTCTTTCTTTAAATTAACATTTCAATATTCCGTAAGTTGTCATAGAAACATTATAGGCAAAGAAAATTGTAATAACAAATAACATAATAGTCAAGTGTGGCTTTAATGCATATGCTATACGTGTGTGTGTGTTTTATTATAGTAAAGCCACATAGAGTTATCTGCTGTGTCCACCGATTCGAACCCCTTATTTTGGCATTATAAATTCAGCGGTAAGTCTTTGAAAAGACTTATGTAAAGCGCCACTTATTCCTGCGTAATATAAACAGAACGCGTTAGGTTTACGGAATGTTATACAAGTTTATTCAAATACTATTACAGACTGATGCATATTACTGTGATTGCATCAAAATTGTAAATAGAATAAAACAGTTTGTATTCTTCTGTATCTCAACAGTATTAGTTTCAGAGGTTATAGCAATATAAACAAATTATTTGATCGCACATTCCAACCAATGCCAATAATTAGTTAATGTAGTACGTGTAGGGGGTGGCCGAGAAATAAAGTGTCACCTTTCAATTGCTTATTAATTTTGAAGTATTTTATAGCTCTGTTCAGATTTACAAAAAAGGGTACATTAAAAAAACACCCAAATTTTGGTTTCACGACTTCCTGAGCAACCGTTCATATATAAACGACTGAACTGTGTTTGAGCACAAAGCGACTCAAAAGGTGCGCTCTGTCTACCACAGATATCGAGACCTGGTTGCTAACGTAAGTCTGCAGACATGTCGCTGTGCTACTGGAAGCGAGGGAGGAATTTAACTGAGGAACAAGATTTTCAGAATGATCATAGCAGTGTATACTGATTTAAAAAAATTGTGTACTTTAGTCCAATTACTACAATTTTACAATTTGCCAATAGATGGGGCCACTATGCACAAGTTGAAACAAAAGTTAAAATTATATATTTGATCGCTTAACTACAAATATATATGGTATGATAAAGAAAAAAATATTCTTCGATAAATTCTTAAAACAAAAATATCTTTCTTCGATAAATTTCAAAAATAAACTGAAGTAGTACGCTTTAAAATAAAAGGAAAAACCCGACAGTTATTATCCCCATTACATAACACAAGTTGTCGTAATAAAGAATACACAGAACTTGGTCAGGATTTTATTAAGACAAGCAATAAATGAAAACTTGCCACAGCTGCTTCAACTAAATATCCTTATTGTTTCTATACAATAGTCGCATGCATTTTACTTTTGAACAGTTTTCAATAAAACATTACATTGTAGTTGTTTAATCGAATTTTGGTAAACCAACAAATTAATTATAAACAAACATTGCGCACCTTTCTTACCCAAAGCCACCTAGGTGACAAATCCTATTAGTTTAACACGTTATTACACATTGCATAAACCAAGCAGTTAGATTTAGGTTAATGAAATTCGAAAGTAGGCCTTGGTGAAAGCAACCAATAATAGAACGTCACAAAAAGTGGATCAACAAAAGTAGATCAACAATGAAGTCACATGACCTTGGACTTGGTTTTCGTTAACACAGCAGAAATAGATGTTTTGCATAAGTAATACAACTAAAACGTATTTTATCTCAGCTTGACCTAGGATATTCGACAACGTATGGTGCTAACTATCACAGGAAAAATATATCCTAACCAATGTTATGTTACATTTGACTGGTCCTATTTTCTTACTATTACTGGCTTTTCAGATAACACCTATTCAGAAAAACAATTGTATCATGGAGTGTTTGTTGAAGAACAGGGTACCTGTCAAGTGCGAGAATAAAGATAAAAACACGTCACTGTAACTAATTCGACAACTTACAGTGATATTTACTTCAAGGTAAAAGGGCTGACTCATATCAACAGAAAGCTATCGTCCTAACTAATATAGGAAACCTCTGTAATAAAACACATACAGTCCTAAGTCAGAATATCAAACATTTCTGTTCCAAACAGTCTATGTATAGCATCTCAAGCGAGAACATACTAACTAGTCCTATGTTGTGTCGTCTACACCTGAAACAATTTGTTGTTGTTTTTTGTTTCGCGCAAAGCTACACGGGGACTATCTGCGCTAGCCATCCCTAATTTAGCAGCGTAAGACTAGAGGGAAGGTAGCTAGTCATCATCACCCACCGCCAACTCTTGCGCTACTCTTTTACCAACGAATAGTGGGATTGACTGTCACACAACAGTGCTTCCACGGCTGAAAGAGCGAGCTTATTTGGCGTGACGGGTATTCTAACCAGCGACCCTCAGATTACAAGTCGAGCGCCCTATTCACCTGGCCATGCCGGGACCTCACCTCAGACAAAGCACGGTCACTTGCTACCAGTTGCTAATGTTATTTACAGAACTAGAAAAATTCTAATAATAATAATAAAAATAAAAGACTTGATGACACCAAATTTCTTTATTTCTTTATTTGGACACTCAACGTTTTTCAAACTAACAAAAAAGATTTAACAATAATACGTATATTGAACAGGAATGCGAGGATTATTCAATTATAAAAGTTGCTGAATATTTTTATTTGTTTATTGTAAAAATAAACTAATTATGTCAGTAACGGTTTGTATTGTTTTGGAGCTCAGTGTCCTGTTAAGTTCAAATGATTACTTTATTGTTATAAGTTTGTTTATTTTTGGTATTACAAATGTTATTGTAAAGCACGATGATCTCGTGAGGGGCATTTACTTACTCAGGAATAATACTTATTTCTTATAGCAAAACCACGCACATTTCTCAGTAAATGAAACACTTACTTTAGTCATTCAACAACACACTCTGCCTAATTTAATTTTTCAAAACTGATTTACAAACAAAGTTCGTCCGCTTGTTCTGTTTTTATGTATTCACATGTTCTATGATGCGATATTTAAGAACCTTTACATTGGCTATGATTTCTTCTATCTCCGTCTGATTTTTTTTTCTTATTATGTGAAGTCTTTTGACATCAATAGATACTCGAATTGATAAGTCAGCATCTACTATTGTTCCTGTCTCCACCATTTTTACCAGCGACTGCTCGGGTCTACTTCCTTTCGCGCAGGCTTCTGGTGTCTGCTCGGGTCCATCTTCTTCACGATTATTTGTTCACGTCATCAGTCGCTGGAATCTATGTATACTGACAAAGATCTGCCAAATCGATCCAGGGCAAGATCCATGGAAGTCTGTTGACCTTCTTCTGATAAAAAAATATGGCGTAGTTGTAAACAGAAGGGCTCTCCGCCAAGTTCTTCTCCCTCTAAATGAAAATGGCTACTTTGATTCAAAGGATCGGTCGAAGTTTCCATTTTAATCTGGATGACATTGATTCTTATCATCATGTGTGTCTTTTCTTACAATAAATATTCCTGAAACCTATTGATACAGTCACCTTTAAGCAGCTTACTTTATACCGGAATGACAGGTTGTATGATGGGCGAGTGCATGGATGAGTGAATCTACTGGTTGACCAGGAAGTGCCCACCTTATCTGTGCTATTCAATACACCCTTGCAGGCCGTGAAGATTCATCTTTTTTTTGTTCATACTATCACTGTTTGTTCTCTCTACCTGTCTACTGGAGAGACTTATGATCAATCAGACTTTGGTACTCTCATTGAACAGTTGCCATCTCTCTTTTTAATCCTGGGGGACTTTAATGGACATAGCCCCTTTGAGGTAGCCCTGATATTGATGTATACATTCAGATCACAAACTTTCTCTCTACAATACTGGTTCTTATATATATTTTCATGCACCTAGTCTTTTACTGCTATTTATATATCTTTCTGCTCCCCTTTACTTTTCTTGAAGGGTTGACAGTGGCCCACAGGGAAGTGATAATTTTCCTATAATTTTGAGAGAGACCAACTGTGATCAGTGCCATCCGAATCACGTGCCTCGATGGTAGCTGGACCAGACCGACTGTACCTTTTTCCTGGCCTCTAGAAACTTGATCCTGCCGTCGTCTGTAAGCCAGCGATAAATAACTGCGTGGCAGCAGTGACTGACTATCATCCAGAAATCTGCTTAGTGTATTCCTAAAACCTCGAAACTTTTACCACAGTATCCTTGTCCATAGTGTGATCCTGTCTGTCATATGGTACGGAAAACTCAAAAACAGGCCTGAAATACTTTTTATAGATATCCCACACTTTTAAACCATGTCACTTTCCAGCGGGCCTGTGCACACTGTCGGCAGGTAAGACGTCGAAGCCAGACGTAATCTTGGATTAAATCTACAACCAGCATCTCTTCTACCACCAGTTACAAAATCACGTGGAACAAGGTTCGGGATGTTATTGGACAGTATACTTCCCTCCCCTTTAGAACTTGTTCTCAGATGGCCAGGAAGTTGCAGATGCCCAGAACATTGCCGATACTCTCAGTGAAAGCTTTCCTTGTTCATCTAGCACTTTTGTTTCATCTCCCAACTTCTTGTCCATTAAGACTCGGGCAAAGCGAACTTTCCTCTCTGGCTGATCGTCTCTATGACTATACTTGTCTCTTTACACTGGTAGAACTCAAGCTTGCGCTTCATCAGCCAGAGCTGATGAAATTCATTTCGAGATGCAGCGCCATATCTCTTCTGCCTCTCTTACTATTCTTTTGGTTGTTTTTAACAGGATTTAGCAGAAGAATGTCTTTCCTGATGCTTGGCACCATGCTATTGTGCTCCCTTTTTCTAAGTTTGGGTTTGGGAAGGATCCCAATATTCCTTCAAACTACCGTTTAATTGCCTTGAAGAGCTGTTTCTGCAAGATCCTAGAGAGGATGGTTACTGCTCATTATGTTTGGTTCCTCGAATCAAACAACTTTCTTTCGCCAACCCTGTGGGGTTCTAACAACAGCATTTCACCGTGGACCACCTAATTTAACTTGAAATGCCAATCAGATAAGCCTTTCTCAAGTAACAACACCTTGTTTCTGTATGTTTTTTACCTTGAGAAGACTTAAGATACTACATGGAGGTATGGCATTTTGCGAGACTTCCACTCACATTAGTTGCGTGGCTATTTGCCCATTCTTAACAAACATTTTTTAATGGACTGAGGATTCCAAGGTTATGTGGGTTCAACATTTTCCCCTTCTTTCCTACAGGAACTTGGGAGTCCCTCAGGTCTGTGTCTTGAGTCTCAAACTTTTCAGTGTGAAGATTAATGCCATCACTGCATAACCTCCTCCCACTGTTACAAACAGACAATGATGACAACTTCCACATATTGTGTCAGCCATCGAACACGAGATTTATTGAGCGGCAGCTACAGACTGCCCTCAATCGTTTATTGAAGTGGACCAGAACACACGGTTTTACATTTTTATCTCTAAAACCGTTAGCATGCACTTTTGCCGCCAATGTAGTATTCACTCTGATCCCTAGTGATGTTGTTCTTCCTGTGGTCCTCGAGGCAATGTTTTTGGGGCTTATTGTTTATTACCATAAGCTGACCTTTATCCCACACGTTAAGCACTTACGCATCAAGCGTCCAAGAGCAATGAACATCCTCTGTGTGTTCTCTTTCACTCTTATTGTGCCCACATTCAGTACCAACTGAACAATGGGTGTCTGGTTCTGCCAGAGATACTGAAGACCATTCACCATCTGCGGTTTTGGTTCTTCACGAAGACTTTCCACACATTCCCAGTCCAGAGTTTGACACCTAAAACCCTTCTTCACCTCCCCTGTTTGTAGCTTTCTTTGGAGTAGTTTGATCCTTACCACAATATTCCAACTGCGGTTGTGTCTTCCATTTATAATTATCGTTTGAAGTCAAGTGACTCTGTAGGCACTGCTGTGGTTTATTGTGTTTCGGTGGTTGCTCACAAGATCCCCTCTACAGTTTCCGTATTCACGGCCGAGTTGTGTGCCACTTCTCTTGTCCTAGATACGAAGAAGCTATGCAGTACACGAATTGTACTATTTATATCGTCTCACCGAATTCTCTACCGGCCTTGGATTCGCTTCACGATATTCAAAACCGACTGGTACATTTCACTCTATCTTCCATTTCTATCCAGTTCTTCTGGATACAGGGCCACGTCGGTATTCGCGAGAAAGAGCTCGCTGTCACCGTAACTAAGTCTGACTGCTCTGATGTTATCACAGCCGTGGTTATCCCATAATATAGACTACCTTCCCTTATTCAAGGCTCGGTTTGTGTTTTTAACTTTTACGAATCATTGGCCTTTTGAATTCTATTTGAGTCTTTTATACATTGTTTAGTTTTTAACACGATTTATTTTTACATTATATAGACGTTTCCTTTTCCGTTTTTAGTGGTTGTTTGGCGCAGAGAACCTAATTGCTTTGCACCGAAAATCACCAAAGAAGCAACACTGGTTATGCAGATATATAATGTAACACAAGAGAAGTTCAAATCGTTCTTCTGGGAAACAATGCTTTCTGTACGCACCGTATCCTGTTTTTACCCAAGCAATTGCTCGTGAGAACCCCAGGGAACTGAATGATGACATCACTCACTTAAACGATAAGACAAGTGAACGTGGGAAGCACCGTAAGCAAGTGACTCAACTGGTACGACCAGTTCAAACGATCCCACTTTGCCTTGTCTGCAAACAATACATACACCTGCGTATGAGGGGTCAAGTCTAATAACGATACCTACTAATATATCGTTCAAAGGGTTACTTACAATTTTAAAATTCAAACTGCGAATTTGTAACAAAACAAACCAGTGTTAAGTAACAACAGCATATAAAGCGGAAATGATAGATTTTAGTTTTTCTCTGCTAAACCGTAAAGACGAGAAAACCCACTTGCAGAGAAAAATATATATGTAAAAAAGGGCGAATGTACGAGAAGTGTAAGTCTTTGTGTTTTCTTTACGTATTTGTACTTATCTGTGTAACCATTATGTCTGAACTAACATGCATTGCACCACTATTAACAGTACACGCTTATACGATCGTAAAGAAACTAAGAAACTTAAACCAAAGAATTATCAATAGAAAAAATGACATCTATTTCATTCAGCAATGTAGAAAGGAACAACTAACCCCTAACTTTGTTAAGGTAAAACTTTCAAAAAAGTTTAATAAATACACAAACATTATCCAAAATTTACAGAAAAACTACTTAAAGCCATGTTGAACACGAAATACAAATAACTACATGACTTACAAAAACAAAAAATGAACGTAGACCATCAACTGGCATGCTGCATTAAACCAGAGATTTACGGACTTATACAACGAAACATAAACCAAATCAACACTAGGAATGACAGAGACAAAAAGATCTGCCACAACAAAAAAAACTAGAAAAACTAAGATACAAACAACAGAAAAGACACCAACATGACAAACCATTGACTAACCTCATAATTAACATATCCGACCGACAATTAAACACAGACGAGATACATCTACTTAGCAAATAACTCAACTTTGCAATAGCACCTAGGTACATTCCAACCTTAGAAATAAAAATATGTTTAGAAGACCTAGCCAGTGATACTTTCCACAGAAAACAAAAATAACAAGTAAATAACCGATAACAACCAACAGAAAGAAGACAACTTCGACAATTCTATTACAATCCAACAGCCAAACTTTCCAGAAAAAATTAAACATTTGTATTTTCCAGAAACACCTAAAACATCTTAAACGATTTTTTCAAAGAAGTTTCTCACAAAACCATCAACATGATTTCACAAAACAGAAAACTAAAAAACAACCTTATAAAAAAGAGACATTAATTCCATTAAAAACATAAATCAAGACAAAAACATTAAAATTCTAAAAGCAGATAAAGGAAATGCTATAGTCGTAATGAACACGAATGAATACATCCGAAAAATGAAGAACATTCTATCAGACACGAACAAATTTAAACCAATTCACACAAATCCAACAAAAGCACATGAAACGCAACTAAACTAAATACTACTAAAAATGATAAAAGCCAACACAATTTGAAAAAAACACTTTATTCCTACCTACGTAAAACCGACACACGCACACTACAAATATACGGCATACCCAAACCTAATAAACCAGATTGTCCACTACGACCAGTAATGTCCATATACGAATCGTTTAATCACAATTTTGGTAAATACACAGTATGGGCATTCTTCAAATATGTAACCTCAGCCAGCTCATTCATCAAATATTTTTAATTTCAAGTCTAATCTTAATCAACTTAATCATAAAGCCTTAATGGCCAGTTTCGATGTCATATCCCTCTTTAAAGAAGTCCCAACCACTGAAGCTTGCAAGATAGCCTTAGAACTCTCTATCCGAGACCCTAACTCATCAATTGACATTCCCAGTAACCAATTAGCAACCCTTATAGAATTCACCACGATGAAGACAAACTTCATGTTCAACAACCACAACTATATACAAATAAATGGCCTAAGCATAAGCAATCCAGTATCACCAGTTCTAGCCAATATTTTTATGACATGTTGAAACACAAGTAATTAACACAGCATTACATCCACCACTATACTGGTACAGATATGTAGAGGACACGATTGCGGGATTCACATCTACAGAACACACATTTAATTTTTTTCAATCACATTAATTCTATACATCCCAACATGTGAACAGGAAGAAAGCAATCAAACGTCATTTCTTAACCTCAAAATTACAAGAACCGATACACAATTTAAAACAGAAATCCATTGAAAAATCACCCATACTGGACTATTGAGACTCACTCAGCACATGAAACAAAACAAAAACTCAACATACTAAGGAACCAAATAAACACAGCCATAAAACTATGCTCACCAGATAAAATTAACGATGAATTAGACAAAATAAAACAATACTTCAACAACATCAATAAGTTTTCTCCAGAAACCGTAGAAAACATTATATGCATACACCTAGACAAAAAGCAAAATCAACTAACAAAAGTAAATATACCCCACGATTTAAATCACGAAACCATATACTGCTGCATACCATATATTCCCGACATAAGCAGAAAAATAACCAACATTTGGCAAAAACTAGTAACAAAATATGATATTCCAGTTAATACCAAATTTATTCAAAAACCAGGTATAAAACTAAGGTCTGTACTATGTAAAAACTACACTGACAAACACCACACAAACATTATTTATAAAATACAATGTGATAACTGCCACGAATTCTATATTGGAGAAACAAGTAGAAAAAAGGAAACCAGATTCAAAGTACATAAAAAGTTACCTTCACACGTTTTCGAACACTGCAACTCAAATAAACAGAACATAACCATAGTAAACACCAAAATACTAAATAAAGAAACAAACATAAACAAACGCAAAATTAAAGAAGCCTTACTTATGCAATAACTCAAGCCCAAAATAAACCAATACAAAGGAACACCTTTATACCTATATAATAAATATAATCAAACATCTAAGCACGCCCTCTAGATTCCAAAATCACTCAATTACACAACCGCCTTCAAACATGTGGTCAGCTATTGGTAAGTTACCTCTTTCTATCTTTGTGAACCTAACGATGATTGAAGAAGGTCGAAACGTTGTTCGCTCCTCTACATAGTGCTTTCTCTACCCATACCAGCCGTTTTTACACATATATTTTTCTCTACTAAGTTTTTCTTCCATTAATAGTCATATACATGCGTTCTAATTATCCTTTGAAGTGATTTCATAACCGTGCACTTGATTCTACGATTAAACGCATTTAAAAACTGAAAAACATCTACCATTACGTATACATATATGTATGCACTATCATTAAGTTGTAGTGCTTAGTATAGTCTTGTGATATTATCTTGAAAATAAAATTACTGGGATACGTGGTTAAAATATTTGTTACTTGCAGACTAGCTCCAAAAGTTGTCCATGTGAAAATATGTTATTATTTAATTTCAATAGTTAAGTTAAACACAAGACAACCAAAGATAAGCGTGTGTGTATGTTTTCTAATAGCAAAGCCACATCGGGCTATCTACTAAGTCCACCGAGGAAAATCGAGCCCCTGATTTTAGCGTTGTAAATCCGTATATTTATCCCTGTACTAGCGGGGGACCCAGAGATATGCACGCCTACAGAATGAGTTTGTTCTTTCGAAGGGCCACCTTACCATGTTTTCGGTACACGCACACATAAAAAAATAATTTAAATAAAACTATTCTCCTGTGTTAAATTTTATTTTGAACCACACAGTGAAACTCATTAAAATTATCGAAAAAAAAGCCAGTGCACAGTAAACAACAAAGAACATTGGTCAATTTATTCAGCTATCACCCTTTGCTGTTAAACCTAAATCCTTCAATCTCTACTGTTTAATAAGTATTTGCACAAAAAATACTTTAGGATGACTCAATCTCCGGATGTGGTGAGGTTAAGGGGCGCTGATGTTCACAAGCATGAAGATACGAACTAATGTCTACTAAATTTCCACTGTCGCCAACTTAAGAGTATTGTTTCAGTTGTTAAAACTATACAAGATTTTGCAGTATAAAACACAGGTATAAAATATGCCACAGTTTGGTTTTCGTTTTGTATAGAATTTCGCGCAAAGCTGCTCGAGGCCTATCTGCGCTAGCCATCCCTAATTTAGCAATGTAAGACTAGAGGGAAGGTAGCTAGTCATCACCACTCACCGCCAACTCTTGAGCTATTCTTTTTACCAACGAACAGTGGGATTGATCGTAACGTTATAACGCCCTCACGGCTGAAAGGGCGAGCATGTTTGGTGTGACGGGAATTCGAGCCCGCGACCCTCAGATTACGAGTCGAGTGGCTTAACCACCCACCTGGCCATGCCGGGCCCAAACACATTTCATTTCCAAGATGTAGTAACTCACAATTGAAGTGAAACATTTATATGGATTAATAAGTGAGTGCACAATAGTGAATTTAAATATGAATAATATATAACACTCACCTACACATTAACAAGCAGCAAGGCGAAAACTTAAAGAAAAGACGTTTTATGTTGTGTAAGACAAGGGCGACGCATCACACTCGAATTTATAAGCTTGAAGACGGATAAAATCTTATTCAAACGTGACAACAATATTTTGTTATATCATAATATTAATTCATTACAATAGGTGTCGTGTCACTAATTTATGCGTTACGTGAAGTATACAATGCTTCCTTTTGATTATCTTGATCCGCAGACAAGATAAAGAAATGATAACGCTGTATGCATTCATATAAATCATTACTAACATTATGGCGCGTTATCCTTATTCCGTGTTACATGACGTTGATACGAGAAAGAAAAGATTCACGAGATGGAACACTATTTTATTAATACGTGCATGTAGATGAGTTAATGTTTATATTCATATATTTAAATATATTACGTTTTTAAAGAGTGTGACGTGTGTTCTGTAAATCTTTCCTAAAAAAACAGCGAACAAATTAATTTTAAAACATTTCACGGTGAATGAATATAGTTTTCTTAAGAATGTACTTGTTACGGCTTTACCGATTCCGTAATATTATTTCGTGATTTGAATTACTTGGATAAAAATTTAAAACAAAAATCGAAACTCTGTTTCAGAAAAAGAAATTACAGTAATACTTTCCAATTCTGGTTACGGAAACACAATTCTCATACTAGAGAATTAATGTAAAAATAACTGTAACATGCTATTTGTTGAATTAATTTCTGAGCATGAAAAGCAGGAAAAACGTGGATTCTCTGCTTTAAGACAAACGTATAAAAATAACCAATATCAGATGCCTTTTTTATTTTTTAATGCGCATACACAATATATATATATATACACAGAGAGAGAGAGAGGCGTTTATAATTTCTTGAGGGTACAAGCTACACCGTGTTCCTATACGAAACAAAACTCTCAAATAACGCACCTAGCGTACTAGTTTCGCGTTCTTCTATAGATTTTTATACGATTAAATATTTGGACGTTCCATGATATCCTGGATATCTCTTCGACTTTACTGAAAACAGAAATGAATAAACAAAATTAAAGTTTACTTTTGAGTTAAATAGTTTCCAACTGAACCAATTCAACCTTGGAAATATAATCTTTTAGTTTTGAAACATACATATTTATGTGATAATTGATATTGTACGACTATCTGCCAATAAAAGTAAAATAAGTTAATTCTACAACTGTGATTGAAATATAAGATATAAATTTAAAAACTTTAACCAGATTAAAAAAAAATGTTTAAAGTTTTCTCACGTTCTAGTTGTTCCTCTATATTATAATTATGACATATTACCATTAACTACTATAAACAAGATCAGCCATCTTATCGTTATTGTTACCGGGTTGTCCAATATAAAAATGTCCTCTAATAATAATCTGCCGTGCCTAACGACATACTTTTAAACACATACACTTTTGAAGGTGAACTAAAAATAACTGAATGTGATCTTCATTTTTTATGTTTTAAATCTGAAATCTTTACTTTCTAGAACTTAATAATTATATCAACAGGACTGTCGTTTTCGTGTTTTTATGACTAAGTTCACTTATCAAAGTGATACCAATTGATTGTATTTATAGTTATAACAAATTAATTAATCTACCTGCGCAGGTTAAATATTAGTTGTCTGAAAGGGAAATCTTTAAGTTAGGTAGAATTAAAAAATAGTACACAAATTAAGACGTAACATTGATATTTATGTATCGACATTTATTTAGAATTGAAATAAACAAATCTGACATACCTGGTATGATGATGATACACTTGACAATAATACAAAGTACTAAAAAATAAGGCCTAAAGGCTTTGGCAACGCGTTAGTTGACGTAGATAATCGGCGTTTAACGTACACTGAACTATACACTCGATGTTTTCAGTATACAAGCTCAACTAACTTTGCGCGCCACTGTAAGCCTGGAGTTTGTTTATCTTTATGACATCATAATACTTCCCATACCAGGATAGCCAATAAGAGCGCGCCTGACACTACCATGTCTTATCGCGTTGTGTTGAGGACAATTGTTATGGTTTCAGGATAAAAGTGCAATATCTTATATAAAGTTTCCATTAATATGAATTTTATTGCAACTTTAAAAGCGCCAAATTTGAATATCTTATATCCAAGTGTTAGTATTTTCTTTATGTTTTATCTAAGGTGCAAATATAAGTTTGATTTTAATGTGAAACGTAAGTAAATAATAAGGATGAAACTTTGTAGAATGGACGGCAACTACTTGTTTTGGAGACACAAGTATAGAGGACGACGTTTCGAAAGTCTTTCGTCTTCCGGTCAGTGTGTGTGTAACGAAACGAATTTAGCCCAAAGCTACACGATAGCTACCGGCGCTAGCCCTCTCTAATTTAACAGTGTAAGACTAGAGGGAAGGCAGCTAGTCATCACCACCCACCGTCAACTCTTGGACTACACTTTTGCCAACGAATAGTGGGATTGACCGTCACATTATAACGCCCCCACGGCTGAAAGGGCGAGCATGTTTGGTGTGACAGGGATACGATCCCTTGACCCTCAGATTACAAGTACAGCGTCATAACCATCTGGCCATAAAAGAAAGCATTATTAAAAGTATCTGGAAATGTATTTTTCAAATGGACTAAAAACTGGAGCGCTTTGAAATATTTGGCTATTCTTATTCTCCTGAAGAATGGTCAACTATTAGAAACAGCTCGAGTTTCAGATCTTTCTGAAAAACATTCATTACGCCTTTACTGAGTAATCCTGTGTTAACTTTTTTTTTTCTTACCAAAAACGTAAGTGGTAGTTGTACAATGTCACAGGCAATTCAATTAACCACAGTTCATTTAACACCGAAACCGTTTCGCTTCACTCCAACCTAGCTGCATCAACTTTCATTGTTACTTTCATTTTGAGTAACTCAGAGTACCAGAAAATATTTAGTACGTAGCCTCTTATGACAACTGGAATTCACGTTTACTGCTCAATTTCGGTGGAGTATTGTGGAATTTAACATTTGGAAGTTAGAGTATGAAGGTAAAATACGTATTTTTATCAGAAAACTATCACTTTAGACTGTAGGGTTGGAAGATTTGATTTATTAAAATGTAAGTGTATTATTATTTCAATTTTTTTTTATTCATTATTACTCATCTTTTACTCGTGTCACTGTCGTGAAAAAATACTTTTGTTTATAATGTAGCCAAATTCGAAACATTTGTTAAAAATGGAAATTAAGGTATATTGGTTTTTCTCTTTGTCTGACTGTTTGTCTACATAATTTGCAACTATCATAGAAAGTATTCTGACAAATTTGTTGCTATTGCACTTGTATATTTTTGGAATGTTCTTTTAGTATATAAAAGTTACTTGTTAAACACCAAAAGTTGGCAAAGTATTAATAACCAAAAGGTTTTAAATAAATTTCCAGTTAAAATCCCGCTAACTGATTTTCCCCTTCTTGGAGTCCTCTTACTTTGCCCATTTCGGATTCAAAATGAGAGGCATGTTGAAAGAGGTCATCTGTTGTCTCCAGTCTGTCACTGCACTTCGTTCTTAACCAGAACTCGGTTATTATGGTTGGAAGATGAGTTAGCTTAATTTTATAACACATTTAAGGCATATTGGTTTCTAATGCTTCACTAACTTTTGGCGTAAAGAGTAACTGTTAAAATATGTTAATATCTACAACAGTAGTATTACATACAACCTTTTGTATTTCATCTTCAAGCCAAACTGATGAGTTATGGTACTGAACGGGGAACATCAGTTTGTTTGTTTTTGAATTTCACGCAAAGCTACACGAGAGCTATCTGCGCTAGCCGTCCCTAATTTAACAGTTTAAGACAAGAGGGAAATCAGCTAGTCATCACCACCCACCTCCATCTCTTAGGCTATCTTTTACTAACGAATAGTGGGATTGACTATCACATTATAACGCCCCCACTGCTGAAAGCGCGAGCATGTTTGGTGTGACGGGGTCTCGAACCCGCGGATTAGGGTTCGAGTGGCTTAACCACCTGGCCAAAGGAGTATGGAAGAAATAAATCCATAAACAGCGTGTTTATCACAAATGTTTGGTCTATTGTTTCTTATTCACGAAGTTTACTTGCTGAATGATCTGGTGCAGATGCTGAAAGGCTGTGGAATAAACTGAGAAGAGTATTTACTAAAACACTTATTTATGAACGGATGATATATTGATAAGCGCAAGTCAAAAATATAATTAAAGAAAACTTACCAAAGATTGTCTTGTGTCAATATAAAGATATTTCATGAGCAACCAGCCATAGATTAAAAGTAATTTTTAGTTTTGGAGTGTTAAGCATCACTGAGATTAAGACTTTGTAAATGTTGGTCAAGATTAAAATCGTAAAATATAATGATTTATAACATATGAAAAGAACTTGCCTGCATTTTCATTATAAAAATTAACTAAATTTAATTTCAATAACTTTTCAAAAAATCAATTAAAGCATCACGTGCATTCAGTTGCGCAATTACAAGAGACAATATAAAAAGTAATTGTGATACCTAAATTTATTCTCCTTGTAAGCAATTCTTACGTTTGTCAGGCCCTTCGAGTCCATTTACAACTGATACTGTAGACTTCCGCTGTTGCGTGTACAATATTTTAAACTCTGATATACGATCCTTGTCACACCAAACATGCTCGCCCTTTCAGCCGTGGGGGCGTTATATGTGACGGTCAATCCCACTATTCGTTGGTGAAAGAGTAGCCCAAGAGCTGGCGGTGGGTGATGATGACTAGCTACCTTCCCTCTAGTCCTACACTGCTAAATTAGAGACGACTAGCACCGAGTTGTGATACCCGTGGTAGGCAGAGCACAGGTAGCCCCTTGTGTAGCTTTGCGCGAAATTCAAAACAAACTTAAACCGACTTACGACACTTCATTCTAATTGCATTTTTATCACATGGTAGTGATGCTTTTAATATATCCAGTTAAACCTTTCATGTTGGAATAGAGAAGTTTTAAAAAAGGAGCAATACGTTCTAGCAATTATTGTCAGAACGTTACAACTGAGTTGTTGTTGTTTTGAATTGAGCACAAAGCTACACAAGGGGCTATCTGTGCTCTGCCTACCACGGGTATCACAACTCGGTTTTTAGCGTTGTAAGTCCGCAGACATATCGCTGAGCCACTGGGGGGCTGTTACAAATGAGAGCATTTAACTAATGTGTTTATCATAACTTCTATTTTGCCTTGAAGTCGTAAAATATATAGTTTTATATGTTTCAATATAAATAAATTGAAAAAATAATTAACATAATTAGCTCATATAATATCCCAATTAAATTTCTGAAATGTATTATTATTATTCTAATTTAATAATTTCCAAGGTAAAAATATAAGAGAAATTAACTCATTTAATTTTCAATATATTAAAAAACATAAACATTAACATTTAAATTTTTGATGTTACTGTTTGAAATTTGTAGATAATAAATGGATTTAATCTCTTATTTTCTAAGGGTTTAACCCTGACACCAAGAGTAAAAAATTATTTTACTATACAGGTAAGATGGTGTTTTTTAACGATGGTAATAGCGTCCGACTTGATTGTTTTTTTTAAATTTTACGAACCGTTGGCTTTTTTCACTCTATTTAAATCTTTTACTGAATTTTGGACATCGTTCATTTTTAACTCGAGTTATTTTTTACGTTTACTAATAATTTTACTTTTACGGTTTTTAGCGGTCGTTTGGCACAAATGGCCTAGTTGTTTCGCGCGTATAAACGCCACACAAACAAGCTTTATTTTCTAATGGTTTTTAAACAGAGCTGATGGTTAATCATTAAAAGCTTGTTTCCATAACATTGATTACTTTTCCATTATAATTTGCTTCACATATTGTTTGTTCTTTTTTCAACCTTCGCAGAAAAGTGTGAATTCGTTGTGTGCTATTTTCAAATATCGTGGGGAAAATCTTGAAATCAGTTTTCGTCATTGCCTTGACTTTACGTGTGATTTCCGGAACAAAGTTCATTATTATTCTATTTTATGCGAATTAACGATGCTGTGTTAACAAACAGTGATAGCGTATTGTCGAAATTCGATCATACGCGTTTTCGAAAGTGCACTTATGTGTAATTACCACCATCTAAGCTGACAAAAAAATCTTTCTGTAATGTTATTAATTTATTATCTTATTTTTTACATATCCTAGTTAAATTACGTTAATAATTTGTATTTGTTGTTGTATTTCTCAGTTCTATTTAACAAAACATTAATCTGCCATTAAAACCTTTTGTGCCTGTATTATTTATAACTTGTTTCACTCTTTACCGTCGTTGTACTAATTAAACTTTACACTTAAATGAGGAAAGGTTTACAACTGTAATTGTGTGTAAATTGAGGACGATAATCTCTTAATTTACTTTAATGGACAGTATAAATATTGCATTTACGATATGATTGCAGTATTTGAATGAACCTTAATATAAATATCTTCATATTAAAGTATTAATTATTCTAGTTTGGAATAAGTAATTAAAAGATAAATGCAAGATCGAGTATAATTTGGTTTAAAGCATAAATGTTGATAAGATATATATGTTTGAGGTAGAGGCAAACATTTTTTTTTAACATCCAGGATATTCCTTTGGATTTATTATTATTACTTTTGATCTCAGAAATTATAAATATTTTTCATTGTATGTAGTGCGTTCTTGGTGTGTTTTACACTGTTATAAACATTTCATTTTGTACCTTTTACCAACATCTGAAAGCATAATAAAGATACGATCTAAAATAAGGAGATACATCTATCTGCAAATTGCTTGTTATTACATAAAGTTTCAAAATGGGCTTTTTGAGCCCTGCCAACTGCAAGTATTGAAACCCTATTTTTGGCGTTATAAGCTCTCAGATTTACCGTGTAGCTAACAGAACCAAACGGTTCATTGATTGGAGCACTTACCATCAGTCATAAATAAAACGAAAGTTATGTTCACGAGATTGCTTATTTGCGCGTACATCATACACACACACACACACACACACACAACGTTATCATATGTTATCACAATGTTAGGCTGACCTAGACTGACTTTCAAACTAAAAAGATATTGATAACATAATTTACTGAGAGCTATAACATTACTATTAAGTATCGCATAGTCTTGGCATCGTTTATTGTTAAGACATGGCCTCCACATTAAGGTTGTACGCACATAACACGCTATTATTTGTTTATCTTTTCCATAGTAGCAGGAAGACCCGGTAAAGCAAATTAAACACAGGTCTGTTCTGTCTTTTCGACTAGCAACACGCCTCCCTTCGTATGATCATCATAAGCAGTCACAAAAAACGCACACCTTGTTACCGCGTTGCTAACCAAATTCTAGATACTTTTACGTGTATTACGAAAATCGTTTGACAGTTCACGCCACCCAAGGAATAAGAGCACGTGCCGATGTGATCAGTACGTAATATAAATATAACGTTAAGAACCGGTGGGGTCTTGTACAGTAATTCCCCGAGGAAAACCTTTGCCTTCTGTGCGAAATTGTTGATATAATAAGTCTGTATTTCTCACCTTACATGAAACGTATCCTTAGTATTATTGGCATACACTTGTAACTGGGAGTTATTTCATAAGAAAAATGTTTGCTGTGGGGATTGTAGTTTCACCTCATATCCATAATTTTGCCTTGAAGGTAATCTCTTTTGTCGCGCCATCTATTGATCATTATTAGGTTCATTGCTATACACCTAGCAATGAACGTTAAGTTTAAGTTACTTAATGATAGCTTTTGTTAATTAAGCTCTTAAAATAAAATATTTTTGTGGGATTTATACAACTTTTAATTATTGCACACGATGTTTGTTACTTAATGTATTATATACATTTGGTTCCATTGGATTTATCAGCATTTTCAAAGACGATAAATCACAAACTTCTAAATCTAGTTCCAAACATGGATAATTTTGGACTATATTATAAAAATATGGCAATAGAAATTCTAAATGATATTAATTATACAAAATGAATGTACTCAAATCAGTAAACTTGAAGATTATACTGTCTTATGTTTATAGGTATTTTTTTATGTATCGATTAACACTATTATTGCAAATACGTAAAGAAGTCCTCACAAATAACACTATATATTATCTTCTAAATATAAAATTATGACAGTTATTTGTTGTCAGTATGTATCACAGCTAAAGATGGACATAAGTAAAATTGTTTGTTTGTTTTGGAATTTCGTACAAAGCTACCATCGAGGGTTATCTGTGCTAGCCGTCCCTAATTTAGCAGTGTAAGACTAGAGGGAAGGCACCTAGTCATCACCACCCACCGCCAACTTTTGGGCTACTCTTTTACCAACGAATAGTGGGATTGACCGTAATATTATAACACCCCCACGGCTGAAAAGGCGAGCATGTTTGGCGCGACGCGGATCGGCGACCCTCAGATTAGGAGTCGCACGCCTTAACGCGCTTGGCCATGCCAGGCCTAACATAAGTAAAAACCAATCCTTAAGTTTATACTCTATCAAGTAGTCCAACAATAACTTTTGGCGTGAAATACAGAATTTTAATAGAAACAGAATATACAATTGGAAAAATTGCCAAGTCAGTTACAATAACAGAAACTGAGAAGTTTTGTACTAGAGTTACCTGCTAAAATCAGGAGTTCGATTCCCCCTCGGATGACTCAGCAGATAGCCTTATGTGGATTGGAAATAAGAAAAAGTACACCAACACCTTTTGTAATAAAAAATACCTCGTCGCATGAGCCCTTGGACTTTTGAATGATAATTTCATGGGAACAGCAAAGTCCACGAGCATTCACACCATTAAATAACTGCTTAGATAAGGTTTTATTTTTATAATTTGTTCTTTGAAGGTATGTACATTGTTTCAATATATACTAACGTTCGAGCTATTAAAAAGAAAACTTAAGTGATTAGTCAATACTGAACAATACTATTAAAGATTTCCATAACCAAATCATTCATTAAAACAAACTAAAGGGGTACTCAGTAGAGTGTATAACTCCGCAGAGTCCATCATAGTCAGCCCTATAAAAAATAAACAATAAAAAGCAAACGTATTAATGGACAATGGCTATTTTGGGCAGAGCAGTGAGGAATAATTTTCTTCATATGTCTATTAAGTTTCATTTAAAATGCGATAATTTTTGATTAAGTTATAGTCTGTTAGAGGATTGTTTCTTTTCCTTATAGCAAAGTCACATTGGGCTATCTGCTTAGTTCACCGAGGAGAATCGAATCCCTGATTTTAGCGCTGCAAATCCCTAGACTTACTGCCGTATCAGCGCGGGTCTATTCAGGAAAAATAGTTACAATTTTGATTTCAGAATTTATGACACACAAGCACTTCCTACAACAGTTTCAAGAGCTTATTACTGCATGTGATGTACATATGCATATATATTATTCAGTATGGTAGTGCTTAATAGTAAAAATCGTGATGAAACAAAATGGCCGCCAAAAATTACCAATTTAAAATCACCTATAAAATGTATGAAATAACTATTACATAGCATTGGGTAAGCAAAACATAAACTTATCGCATTTTTAAAATCGCCTAAATGGTTGAATATATATTTATGGCGTGAATCAGAATTTCATCATTTCAAATAGTTTTCGGGCCTGGCATGGCCTAGCACGTTAAGGCGTGCGCTTCGTAATCTGAGGGTCGCGGGTTCGCGCCCGAGTCGCGCCAAAACATGTTCGCCCTCCCAGCCGTGGGGGCGTTATAATGTGAAGATCAATCCCACTATTTGTTGGTAAAAGAGTAGCCCATGAGTTGGCGGTGGGTGGTGATGACTAGCTGCCTTCCCTCTAGTCTTACACTGCTAAATTAGGAACGGCTAGTACAGATAGCCCTCGAGTTGCTTTGTGCGAAATTCCAAAACAAACCAAACAAAAAGTTTTCATCAAAGGGAGTAAGTGACTTTTCCAGACAAGCGTACGGAAAAATTGACGAACCTTTTGTTTCAATTCTTTCAAAGAACTCCTTTGTCTGAGGTCCCAATAATTCCATTATTGTATCGTAAAGGATACTAGCGTGTGTATGTATACACGCACGATAAATTTTCAAAAGTTTGGGGATATCTCATCTCTCAGACAAAGTCTAAACACAGATGAAAATCTAGCTAACAATCATGGAAATTCAATTAAGGGTGCGGAGTTGAGTGCTTATAGTGAGAATGTTTCAACCCTTACTGGCTTTCACTTCCTGCAGCCACATTTGGAAAGACAGTTACCCTTAATCTGTTGAATGCCAAGTATTTCAGCTGCTACAATACATCTCTAATGCTTCTTCATTTTGTAACGTTTTTCGTGACGCCATTTTGGATCGAAAGTGAAACAATTTGTAAGTAGGTCAAATGCATGTATGGTGCTGACATCTAGCGTTGAAGTTAGGTATTATTGAGAAAGAATTAACTCGTCCGTGGCACTGTGTTTTCGATCGGCTTGGATGAGTTATCTCGTCTGCGGCACTGAACAGGGTAAAGAGATATATTAAAGTTATAAGTATAAAAAAAAATGAAGTTACCCTATAAAAAACTCTTACTAAACATTACCAACCTTCCTTCGTCTTTAAAAGCTCTAAAATTCTTAAAGTAGAATAATATCCATCCTAAAATTCTATTACAAGTTTTCCCAGTCTCCACCTTTTTCTGAAAATAACCTATGTTCTACAAAATCTTAAAATAACAAAGTTTATGTCAGATCTTAAAAATTACAAAACCTACCTTAAGTACTATAGGTGGTTCATATTTTTTCTGTGGTGTAATAAATATTAAAAGTAACTATCTACCTCTTGTGAGAAAAATGGCTTTTTTCCTCATTTGAATATTTACCTAGTAACATACGAGGTCTGTTCAAAAAATTCGCGGACTGACGTCATAAAACAAAATGTACTTTATTTAGAAGTTACAGATCTGGGACCCCTTCAAAGTACTCTCCACCCCAACGCACACACTTATCCCAACGGTGTTTCCACTTGTTGAAACAGTCCTGGTACGCTTCTTTTGTAATGTCCTCCAGATCCTTCGTCGCATTTGCCTTAATCTAGGGAATCGTCTCAAATCTTCTTCCTTTCAGGGGTCTTTTGAGTTTGGGGAACAAGAAAAAATCGCAAGAAGCAAGGTCAGGTGAGTAAGGGGGTGGGGTGGGGAAGAACAGTGATCGAGTGTTTGGCCAAAAACTCACGAGTTCTGAGGCACAAATTTCGCAGCAACGAGGTGCATCTTCAATATTTCGGTCAAAATCTCGTAACAAGATCCAACTGATATCCCACACTCTTCAGCAAGCTCCCTGACAGTCAGACGTCTATTTGCCCGCACCAGGGTGTTGATTTTGTCGACGTGTGGGTCGTCAGTTGACGTGGAAGGACGTCCAGGACGCTCATCATCTTCAATGGACTGTCGACCATCCTTAAAACGTTCATGCCACTTGAAACATGCCGTACGCTTCATAGCAACATCACTATAAGCCGTGTTAAGCATAGCAAAAGTTTCAGCCGCAGATTTTCCAAGTTTAACACAAAATTTCACAGCAAGTCGTTGCTCCTTTAGGTCATTCATTCTGAAATCCGCCAAACAAAAAAACCGCACTTCACTGAAAACCGCGTAGCTAATACACAAATGAAGATACCTGCAATCGGGAAATGGCGTCGTAATCAGCTGATTTGTGCAAACCTATCGACACCAAGCGGATTCTCCTGGAACCAACTGGAGCCGCGCAATTCAAACAGTCCGCGTATTTTTTTTAACAGCCCTCGTATTTTCAATTTTATAATAAAATCTTGCAAAAAATAACTTTTTATTTTTCACTATAAAACTGATGATGCGCTACTTTGGACGTTTAATTATGTTTGAGGGTAGGTTGGTAAAGCTCATAATGAGTAATAAAATCAAATCGGATATATGCGCGTCTTACGCTTGGTATTGATAGAGTACAAAAAAAAAACACCGAGTAAAAAGAAAACAAAAAAGTACACAAATTTAAAAATTTTTGTTTTTAAAGAAAAGTAGATATAGTAGTATAGGAAGTTATAATGCTACATAACGTATTGAAACAAACAAATTAAAACTATAAACACTGAGCTATTTAAAATTTTAATTTTTTTACTTCTACTTTGACACAAACTAACATAATTACAATAATTTACCAAAGTAAGAATAATTTTCTTTTTTAAATGTTGAGTAACTATCTTATTGCAGTTCTGGCTTTCTTGTGCCAATAGTTTAACCCCTACCCCAGTGGCACAGCAGTATGTTTACAGACTCACACTGCTAGAAAGTGGGTCTGTTTCGATACCCGTTCAATGCTGTATGCAGCACAAACACTTTCTGTATTACTCTACCCAGCTCGGCTTCGTATATATCGGACTTCTACTTGTTTTAGGAAATTTAAATTTTTTTATTGTACTCGTATATCCTTCTCTCAAACATTTTAGAGGATTCAGAAGGCTCTCATTAGATATAATGATAAAACTCCCGTTTACTGGAAGAAGCGTGAATGAGCAACGCAGAATAGAAAATACGAGAAATGGGGTGGAAAGGGTGACCTATAACTATGAAAATAAAACTGCTAAATGTAACAACATCATAGGTGTAAGGATATCTGTATGATATATTTTAATTATTAGATTTTTCTAAAGTACAAGATTTAATGAAAATAATTACGTCAAATGTCTTTACTAATTGTGTCATATAAATATGAATGTAAAACAGCTACGATTCTATATTTCATTTCAGTTCATATAATGAAAATACTTATGTTATTTTGATTGATATCTGTATAGGTAATTTCTAAATACAAGTACAAAAATG
Source organism: Tachypleus tridentatus (assembly GCF_004210375.1). Classification (NCBI taxonomy): domain Eukaryota; kingdom Metazoa; phylum Arthropoda; class Merostomata; order Xiphosura; family Limulidae; genus Tachypleus; species Tachypleus tridentatus. The sequence continues at coordinate 77,732,086 of NC_134834.1, read as the reverse complement.
AAGGAACAATAACAGCAGAGAAAGATTAAAAGACAAAGAAATATAGATATTAAAAGTAAAGTCTTGGCGGCTAGGGCGATTAGACTCGCAATCTGTGGATGTCAGTTTAAATCCACCTCACTGAATATGCTCGCTATAGGGCGTTATATTGTGACGGCCAATCCCAATATTTGTTGATGGTGGATCGTGTTGAATAACTGTTGCATTAGTGCAAATAGTCAGCCCTTGAATAGCTTTGCGCAAAATTCAAAACAAAGTAAAATAAGATATTGGAGGAAGAGATCGAAAATTTACCTGACCTCCCAGGTCCTCAACGACCTAAAATTCCGGTGTCAAAAGCGAATAAGTGCCGAAAACAATTGAAAAATTGCAGAGTTCCGGTTACTGTACCGTTTTGCGTTCTCTGTTGATTGAGTCATGTATATCATAAAAAGTTCCTTTTCTGATAATTTTTATGAATCACAAGTGAAATCGTGAGAATGATCAAATTTCAAGGAAGTCATGGTTTAGTTTATCATTTATGGCATTTATTAGTATTGAACGAGATAAAATTATGTAACTGTATTAACACTGAAAATGATATATTTTTATATTTCAAGCTTGCAAGTGTACAATAGGTACAAGGATAAAATGAATATAAAATTAAAGATTTGAAATAATAAGTTTAAGCAACTGTCATTTATTTTATCTATTACCGTTATAGGCTCAAAATAAAAAGGTATTTCAAATTCTGCGTAATTTCTTATATTGATTTATTTTGAATTAAGCACAACGCTACACGAGGGGGTATCTGTGCTCTGCCCACCACGGGTATCGAAATCCGGTTTTTGGCGTTGTAAGTCCGCAGACATATCGCTGAGCTACTGGGGGGCACTTTATTTTGAAGAGAATAAATAAACCTAGGTTAATAAAACGACTTTTTTTTTTTAAACATGATATACGACAACTCCTTGATAAATGTTCTCATAGGTTCGAAAAGTCTTCAATTTTTCATGTATTTTTCTAAGCTTCGTCAATTTCACACGAGACAGTTTGTTAAAGTTATTACTCGTTACTTGTAGCTAGCTGCCATTCAATACATAACACAAATGATCATTTTGTTGAAACTTCGGTGTTTCGAGATTCACATTCTCATGTACATTTTATCTATTGGATTTTTCATTTTAGATCGTTCGAAAACAGTAAATACATTAAACTAACCGCAATTAATTAACAAATAAGCTAGTCGTAAACAGTAAGTGACGTTATCTAACAACTACAGACTTAAAACGCTGACTATTCTAATGCACAGTGTGGTTTTTAGTGTGGTTATATATATATGTGTGTGTATATAGGTTCTTTACATAGTAAGATTTATACTTAAGAAGGGTATGTGAAAGAGGTATACTTACCACATTTAAATATAAATATAGATGACGCGGTTACGATTATCATCCTGAATAAATATAGAATGAGTATCCGGGTAACAACTTACTCTGGTTAAGACAGATGCTCTTGGAACTCTAGCTGTTTGATGGATGAAGTCGAAACTGAATCCTTAAAGTGACGACATATACGACTGACTTGCGCTAACGAATAAGTGAAAATTAAAAAGTGTAAAATAAAACTGGATCGAAGTTCGTAACTTCATTTAAGTTTGTCTGTGTCTGTCTGAACATATTCTTGTTAACTGAAAATGTTTCATGAGGCAAATGAAAAATTGAATTGAAATGAACAAATTAACCTTTTAAATTTTTTTTGCAAGTTGGTTTGATTTCATTGTTTCCTTGTTCTTAAGTACAAACTACACAGTGGATTTTCTCGAGTATCGAAACCAGAATTTTTGTGTAATAAATCATTAGACTACTTATTGCTGAGCTATTGATGACTTGAACTGGGAATTTTCGAATGATTTGGAATATTTTCCAAGGATGGTGGTATTCTTGAACGTCTCTATTGCATACTATTTTTGGTAAAATGAAAAAGTAAAAACTTATCACACATGTTATTACCTGTTTATTAATTGCCAAGAATAAAAAAACCAGATAATCAAACACATGTAAATTTAGGGAGAAAAAATGAGTTAGTCATGGGTAAGGAGAAAGTAGAAAGTAATAATTAAATATTGTAGAAAAATGGAACTCTTACTGGAGTTGTCAGTGAACATATCACTGTCTCCCTAGCGATCTGAGATAAATTTTATTGGTAGAAATATCTGTATTACAGTAGGCCTTATAAATCATGTTTCGAAATTAGAATTTTAAAATCAGTCGTAACCATGTTCCGTTTGTTTCAACAATATATCAGGTGTTTCTATATTACCATTATTTAAGAACAGTTTAGTGATTAATGAAGGATAAGTGTGGAATATGCACTGAATAGTAAATTCATTTGTTTTGGAAGTTGAAATACTATAGATATACAATAGTAAATGTAATTTGTCTCTTTTGGTATTTTAAAGACTGCAGATATACAATAGTAATTGGAATTTGTTTGTTTTGTTCCTTTCGGTGTGGATTCGTGGTGAAGGGACCTCTCAGAGAAGGTTCTGTTCTTTCAGTTTACCTCCTCTGGGATCTGAACATTTACTCATGTGTTTGCCGTGCGTGACGACCTAACACGTCACTTTGGCCTTGAATTCCTGTAGACGAGCAGCCTTGGGATGTTCCGTCAGGGTCAATCGGCTGATCCACTTAGGCTAGGGTCAACCGAATACTAGTGCTGCACGTTCTCAACTGATGTTAGGACATTGTGTCTGATGCTGGTGTTTCGATATAGTGCTCACAAAACCTTAGCTATACTACAACGGCCTTGTTTGGCATTGTAGTGCGTCCTCTCGCAGGTGTTCACGGTGGATAGGTCAGTGGGCACCGAAATATTCCGTCTTTATTATGAATCCTCCAAATAAAAATAAAATAGTGAAAAACAGACGATAGGTAAACGACCACATCTTGAAGATTGTGAACAGCAATCTTCAATTTCTTCAACAACTGTAACATATATTCTGATATTACATTCTTTATCAGACAAATCCTTAGGGCAAATGTCTCCCTTTTTTAGTTAGAAGGAACTAGAGAGGCTTGTCGTCTCTCCAAAGTCAGTCAAAAAGCTACATTTTGGTGACATCTCGGTGGAAACATTCACTCCAAAATATAATGAACTCCTTTTGCATTCGAAGGCTATTGGGGATATACCCATTGAGGAGTTTCTGCGGTGAGACGTACACTGCTGGACAAAATCGTAAGGCCAATGAATATGAAGAAAAAAAATATTCATTTTGCGTTGTTAGACTCAACCACTTATTTGAGTAGAGCTTCGAAAGATGAAAATAAGAAAAAGGGAAAATAAAAATAAAAATCTTTTTTAGCATTTAATATGGAAAATGTGAACACTATATAATTAGCCTTAATACTAGCTGGTCAAAAGTTTAAGACCATACTGAAACGAAGCGTTAATCGATAAACATGTAACGAAATTTAGTCATTTGTGTTCTTCAAGCATTAGCGTTGTCAACATCTCCCACTGACATATCCTGTGTTACATTGGGTAATGGCAAAGGCTAAAAAGTTGACAGAGTTTGAACGTAGCAGAATTGTCGAGCTGCAAAAGCTAGGTCTCTCTCAACGTGCCATTGCTGGTGAGTTTGGGCGTAGCAAAACTGCTGTTGCAAATTTCTTAAAAGACCCTGAGGGATACGGAACGAAATTTTCTTGGGTCGACAACCCCTCAAGATACCAGCCGATCGTCGAACCAGATTAAGGCCCTCACGGACGCAGAATGCAACTCAAGAACAATAAAACGGCATCCACGAGAGAAAAACTTTAAAAACTGTAAATGTCTTCAAAGGCCACGCCTCCTTCCACATCATGAAACAGCTCGGTTAAACTTTGCTGAGAAGCACCAGACGTGGGACGTAGAAAAGTGGACGAAGGTTTTGTTCTCTGATGAAAAACAAACAAATCTGGATGGTCCAGATGGCTTCCAACGTTACTGGCAAGATAAGGGTATCCTACCAGAGACATTTTCTACATGACACAGTGGAAGAGGTTCCATCATGATCTGGGGTGTTTTCTCCTTCCATGGAACAATGGAGCTTCAGGTTATACAGGGACGTGAAACAGCAACTGGCTATATTGGCATGTTGGAGAGAGCATCCTTATTGACTGAAGGCCCTCGCTTGTGTGGAAATGACTGGACAACGCTGCAAACCACAATGCTCGCAGGACAAAGGACCTTTTCATGGCGAATAGCGTAATTCTTTTGGACCATCCAGCGTTTTGACCGAACTGAACCCCACTGAAAATATTTGGGGGTGGATGGCAAGGGAAGTCTAGAAATGGACGTCAATTCCAAACAGTGCATGACCTTCGTGAAGCCATCTTCACCACTTGAAATAACATTCCAGCCAGCCTTCTGCAAATTCTTATATCGATTACGCCAAAGCGAATGTTTGCAGTTTTTCGCAATGACGGCCGTGCAGCTCATAACTGAAACCTCTTGTTGGGCATTTCCTACTCTGTTTAGGACTTCTTTTTGGTATGGTCTTAAACTTTTGACCAGCTAATAATTAGGCTAATTTCATAATGTTCACATTTTCCCTCTTAAATGCTAAACAAGTGTTTTTTTTAATTTCCCTTTTCTTATTTTCATCTTTCGAAGCTCTACTCAAATAAGTGGTTGAGTCTAACAACGCAAAATGCACATTTTTTTTTCTTTATTGGCCTTAAGATGTCGGCCAGTAGTGTATCAGTTTCTTTTAATGTGTACCTTTTTTTCATTGTTATTCTGTTCATTAGTTTGTTTTTTTGTTAACACCTAATTCTGAAGTGTGCCGAAGTAACTTGTGGGTGTGTTTTTTAAAGCAAAGCCACCGCGGACTATCTGCTGAGTTCACCGAGGGGAATCGAACCGCTGATTTTAGGGATATAAGTCCGTAGATTAACCGCTGTACCAGCGGGGTACCCGAAATAACTTATCAAAGTAATAAGTAAAAGTTATGAAGGACTATAAAGGTTTTGTGATTTATTATGAGCTGACAAAAATGAGTGAATTATTTTAATGTTTTTATTTTCTAAACATTTTTCACACTGTTTTCGTTTGATTATTTTTCTTTCAAAACTTACTATTTTAAGCAACTAAGAACTACCTTAATGAATTAGACAATGTTAAACACTTATATAACTTTGAATTTTGGAATATTTTTGTGACTTCTTTGTTCATTTTTTCTTGTTGCTGTTTTTTTTCTTGTTTTAACCACAAGATGTATTCTTTGCATCCGTGTCGGTCAGCTCACTAGACGTGTATTCACGCTATACTTTGGGTTTCTATAGTCGCCCTGAGCCCAGCCAAGATCGCCTTGTGTTTTCATATAGCAAAGCCACATCGGGTTATTTGATGTGTTCACCGATGGAAATCGAACCCCTGATTTTAGTGCTCTAGCTTCGTAGACTTACTGCTGTACCAGCGGGGGACCCAATATAGCCTACTGTTTAGCTTTATGCTTGGTAGCAATAAAAACTTTATACGTCTTCTTTAACATTTCATTACAAATATGTGTTGTGTTTTTTGTTATAGCAAAGCTACATAGGGCTATCTGCCGAGTCCACCGAAGGGAATCGACCCTCTGGTTTTAGCGTTGTAAATCGTTAGACTTACCACTGAACCAACGGGGTACTCATTACAAATAAGTTAATTATGGCGCATTGACTGGTGTTTATATTGACAGAGGTCGTGTGATGCTGAATCAATATTAATTATATGACACGAAGCAGTTGGACTACTTGAAAATATCTTTTAGAGTACTCAGACCACGTGGTCATCATTATATACGTTTAGTATAAACCGTTTGGTCAATGTGAAACTCACCAAAATAAAATATTTTTGCGAATATATTTTACTACTAAGTTCCAAAACTGTAAGAAAGTTTTATGATGTATCGAGTGTCACAATCCGTTTGGGTATAAATAGAATATTGTAGATTCAGTAACACATGTTGGCTCACCTGCAGTATTTCTGTTCTGTGTATGGAGGTCGGTAATATTTTTATTTTCTAACAAACATGACACTAACTGCTTGCCAGAGAAAAGAGCCACAAATGATAGCTACTCATGGTACTCGTGTCACACATTCGAAACCCCTGATGTGTGCTTCATCTGCCGCCCTCCCCACAGGTTTAGTGTTAAGTCTGAAGATGTAAAATTCTAAACATCGTGCTTCGATACCCATGATGGCACAGTGCACATAGCCTATTGAGTCGCTTTGTGCTTAACAAACCTTTAATGCATATATTTGCAGTCTTTGACATAGTAAGACAGACAAATAATAATTACTATTGTATACCTACGCCCGGCATGGCCGAGCGCGTTAGGTGTGCGACTCGTAATCCGAGGGTAGCAGGTTCGCATGCCAGACACGCCAAACATGCTCGTCCTTTCAGCCGTGGGGGGCGTTATAATCTTTTGGTCAATCCCACTATTCGTTGGTACAAGAGTAGCCCAAGAGTTAGCGGTGGGTGGTGATGACTAGCTGTCTTCCCTCTAGTCTTACACTGCAAAATTAGGGACGGCTCAGGTTTCTTTTCCTGGTTGGGGATTGTACAGTAAGCTAACAATCTACTCACTTTAAAAACCACCCTGTTAATGAATCCGCAAGCGATTGCGGCCCTATGTTCCTTCATGGAATCGAGAGGCATAATAATAAAAAAATAATTATATACCTACAATCTTTTAAATACAAAACCAGTTGATTGCTTGGTTGGGATTTTATGGTGCAAAGCAACTAGGCTATCTGCGCCAAACAACTGGTAAAAAATTAAAAATAAAGTAAAATTATTAAAATTCGTAAAAAAAAATTCGACCTCTTTAAATGAATAACAAAAAGATCACACTTGGGGATGTTGATAAGCCATGATGAAATGGGCTGACCAGTGGATACAGCAATGTCATCCATGGATAGATCTAATTCATCCAGCTGCAAAAGGCAGATGTGTAGAGGAGGCTTATGAGACTCCGTGTACAAACTTTGTACTTGGGAAGTGTGGAAAACCCCCTGGCAGCGCTGAAGTCCCTGATGGTGAATGAGGTCCAACATCTTCAAGGCCAAGGTCCTGACAGAGCAATAAACCTAACAATCAAAAACAAACAAAAATTGTTACGTCAGTAGACTTATTAATTTATATGTTGATGTCCAATAGAAACATGCTAAAATCAAAGGTTCGATTCCCTTCGGAGGACTCAGCCGATGTGGCTTTGCTATAAGAAAACACACACTATTGAAAACATGGACACATTAACTTACCTTTCACCACAGTGTTTGCATATTTTCGTCCTTTTTAAAAGTTCGAATTATGCATTTTTTTTAAAGAGCCTCAGCTGTATCTGATCTCACAATCATTAAAGTATAATGGATAAGAAGAAATAGGAGAGGTGAAACATAAAATATGTCCCTTCTTTGTCATAAAATTTACTGACACAGGCAAACAGTCCGGGAGTTCATTATTCGATTTTGCGACGTGGTTTCAAATAAAGCTGCTTTACGGCACGTCGTAAATGTTTTATTAAAGTTCGACTTCGGACAATGTACAATTCTTTTGTAATGAGTAATTCTAGTAAAGTAAAGTAAATCATGGAGAGTATCTGAACAGTGAGATCGGTAATAAAATACGGCATTTACACTTGATAGCAATTTTTTAGAAGTGAAGCCGCTAGATGTCATGAATATAAGCATTCAGTGACCAGACTATTGGACGGTGTACTTAAAATCTTGTGTTATGGCTACTGCAGGTTTAATTCCTTCGTGTTTCACTTTGAAAGACAACATAATTGAAAGCTAACGTCCACTGCGATTGCGGAAAGAGCGAACACAAAAGTCATAAAGTAACAAACTAGAAACTGGTACACGCGACTCCACTTACTGTCGCTGGCACACTGATAGACAATAAATTTTGTAAAAGTCGCAGGTTTGTAATACCTGAGAAGATCACGTTAGGCCTATCTCGGGTCACGTTACCATCGCTTAGAGAACAACTTCTTCACGGTGATTATTGATCAGGAATGGCCTGTTCAAAGTGGAACAAATGAACACATGTAGTTGAAGATGCTATCACCAGAAAGCGCTAGGACTATAACTGCGGCTCTCAGATATAGTTAAAAAATGAATTATTTTTGTTTATTACCGTAGATCATTTAAGAAGCATAAGAATTCTGGTTTATCGTTTTAGATCTCGTCCTAATCGAGATTACAGCATGTTTTGTATTTTTTTGACAACGATCAAAGTCGTTAAGTATTTAAGAAGTAGAATATTAAAGAGATATAAATTTTTCTTTAAGTTTTACACGTTTCCGTAATCTAATATTGTTAAAATAAAGTTTATTATTACTTTTATCGGTTTATTTCAAACCACTATGACTGTGAACGACGGCAAAATTTTAGACATGTTTTCCTTAAGGGTCTAACCCTGACGTTGGACATTATCGCTGGCATTGGTGACACTGTCAACACTGATCGTGTGTTTTCTTTTTGCTGGCCATAGGCCTCTTTACTTCTATGTAGGCCCGGCATGACCAGGTGGGTTAAGGCATTCGACTCGTAATCTGAGGATCGAGGGTTCGAATCCCAGTCGCACCAAACATACTCGCCTTTTAAGTCCTAGGGCATTACAATTTTACGGCCAATCCCACTATTCGTTGGTAAAAGAGTAGCCCAAGAGTTGACGGTGGGTGCTGATGACTAGCTGCCTTTCCTCTAGTTTTACAATATTAAAGTAGGTACGTCTAGTGTAGATAGCCCTCGTGTAGTTTTGCGCAAAATTAAAAACGAAAAACTTCTATATAATTTAATGCATAGTGTTTTTATAGTTGTTTCACGGCAAAAAAAATGTGAATTTTGATCCATTTTTATATTTTAAGTTTCTTTTTTAATATATTTTCCCCTTTTTACTGATCTGTTTGGCACAGACGACCTCAGTGCTTTGCGCCATATAAAGTCAAACGACTAACCTATTTCAATCAGTATAACGATATTTTAATATTCATAAGAAGAAATAAATAATACCTTAAGAGGCAATGCTGAAAGACTGAACGTTGTAGGCAGTACAATGCAAGGCCTCTCTGTGTAGAAGCTGCATTCTGGACTTAGTTATCATAAATACGTAAAACGTATCATTTGGTGTTTTGTGTGAGTAAACGAATTTTCTAATCTATCAGAGTTATCTTGAACTTCGGAAATTGAAATGATTTACTGTAATAACCTTTTTTTTTTTCCAAGAAAAAATAATTTCTGTATCAAACAATATTTCTAGATCAAATTCCAAAAATTCGAGAACAGCGTTTACCATCACAATGCTGTTATATAGGCTTTAAAGTTTTAGGATATGCTTTACCTGAGGTAGAGTGTCTCATTTTATAATTTATACCGGACGAGACCCCAATTTATTATATTAGGTATTATAATTTGTCTGGGACGGAACTCCGATTTATTATGTTACGTCTGTTACGTAACACTATTTCAAATAACTGAATATCTTAATTTTAATTTAGAAGTTAATTAAATGTTAATATGTATTAGTATTCCAACAAGATTGATACACACAACTTTCTTTTGTTACAAAAAATACAATTTATAATAACAGTTATTACTAACGGTTATTACAAATAATAGTTTATATACAAGAGTTTTAAAAACTTACAAACAATGCCAGTCTTATAATCCGGTCTAGAATTAAATATTTTATCCACGGTCCGGGTCCACGAGGAGCAAATTAATCCTGAGTTGATATTGTCACACTTCGTTTAAGCTAGTGGATCAGTTAGCCTAACGCCGCTTACAAGCTGACATTTACCGATGGAGATAATTAATGTCCTCGTAGAAGAACTAACGCCCGAAGTTAATTCACTGAAGTTGAATGATTTGTAATGTTCGAAATCTGTAAACGTTCTTGATCCAATTCGGTAGTTTTCCGATTAATAGGCTTTAATCACAATTATAGCTTCCGAGGCCTGTAGCACACTAATAATAACATTATTTTTCTAGCACGTCGGTTTTATATAGTGAACATACGAAATTCTCGAAGTTTCAACAATGATCGAGCACGCTAGCGTCTCGTAAAACAAGAATTGTTGATTCTTACTTTCAACATTCTTCTACAAATTTTGAGAATAGGCAAGACTTGAGCAATACACAGTCAACAATATATGTTACGTACAAAAAAGAAAACTATACTGAAACAAACGAAGGCATTAAAATAAAGGTACAACAGTAAATCTGTTAAAACTCCCTCCTTAGAGAATCAAAAATTGTCTAAGGTCAATTTCTATCTAAAATGTTATATATACATATACATTGCGACCAATAAATTAAATACAGTACATTTTTAAATACTTATGTAGTTTGAAAAATCATGACAATACATATAACACAATTAATACAATTAACCTCATGACAAAAAATTAAATAGCACGTGAAAGTGTTTAACACAAATGTTATTATTTTGGCTAAACATAATCAACAATCATATGTCTGAGTTGTTCATGGGCAGCTTTCAATATTTTAGAATAATATGTTTCATGAATAACGATTTGACAAGTTCCAGTCGAATCTCCTAAAGCTGGTACATTTGATAATCCCCATTTTCACTTGAGCATACCATTTTTACAAAAGTAACCATTTGGAACTTTCTCCAGTTCATCTCTTGGGAGTGCATATTTAAATAACGATAAGATCTCTGGATACTTTTCTTGCTCGTAGATCAGTTTGCTTCTAGGTTCCTCACGTCCATCATTATCACTCCCTGAAGAACTGTCAATGGGACAATCATTCAAAAGATCCACATTGGAAGCAAAAAAATGTCTGTTGCAATTCTATGATATTGTCCTTGGAATGAGCAACGTGATAACAAACTTTTCGAGGTCAAACCTTTTTTTGTTCTTTGGACATCTTATTTCTGCAAGGATGGGAAGGAGGTTGTTCTAACCAAGGTACTCATTGGTCACGGTTTTTTAACTCTTCATGTGACCCGGCATGGCCAAGCGCGTTAAGACGTGCGACTCGTAATCTGAGGGTCACGGGTTCGCATCCTCGTCGCGCCAAACATGCTCGCCATTTTTTAGCCGTGAGGGCGTTATAATGTGACGGTCAATCCTACTATTCGTTGGTAAAAGAGTAGCCCAAGAGTTGACGGTGGGTGCTGATGACTAGCTGCCTTCCCTCTAGTTTTACACTATTAAATTAGGTACGTCCAGTGCAGATAGCCCTCGAGTAGCTTTGTGCGAAATTCAAAAAACAAACAAACATTTACGTATTTTATTTAAATTATTTTATTTTTATTTTTTACCGATTGTTTGGTTTGTTTTGTATTTGAATTTTGCGCAAAGCTACTCGAGGGCTAATGCGCTAGCTGTCCCTAATTTAGTAGTGTAAGACTAAAGGGAAAGCAGCTAATCATCACCACCCACCGCTAACTCTTGGGATACTCTTTTACCAACGAATAATAGGATTGACTGTTACATTATAACGCCCCCACGGCTGAAACCTTTGTTTGGCGCAGATAGCTTAGTTGCTTTGCGCCAATAAACGTTAAGCAACCAATCAACTAACTCTTATCTCTCTACTGACCCTAGCATTGTTTAGTTTAGTTCTCACCCTGTTTTCGTAGATATTCAACAACAGCCAGCTCATTTTTCTCTATGTTCTATTAATTTCCAGTTTTTCTTGATACCTGGTCACGTCGGTACTTGCAGGTAAATAATTATGGGAATTAGGAAGTTGTTCTAACTTGGCTACGCATTGGTCACAATTTAACTCATCGTTTTCTTTTATCTGGGACTGATGCACCAATTTGAAGTCTTTGAGGACATAAAACTAAAACACTGCCAAGTTAATAAGTTTAGTTAGTATTTTCATTGCAGGTTCCAAGTAATGAGGAAAGACATTATTGAGCTAAAATTATATTTTTAGACCGAAATACGGCTTAGGTACAAAGCTGATAGATTAAAGTAGAATTATATGATACTTATATAGTAATTTATGATTTATTGCTATTTCAAAATGCATATATTAAATTGTCCAGGAATAAATGTCGGAATTCTCACGATGACATTTAGAAGCTAAATATTGAGCAACTTATCGTTGGTTGGTTGGTTAGTTTAATCCAACGTTTCTTGCTCACAAGGTGTCTTAATTGCCTGCTATTTCAATTCTACTCAGAGTAAGTTTTGCAACCCCCATATTCCTCCACGATTTCAAACTTGGACGTTAAACTACCGAAACTACACGGAACATCAGCCAGGCATTTGGCCTTGAATCTGTTACTGAACGTAAAGTTCAGCACTGGTTTCAAACGTTTTGATATTGAAATGAAAATCTTGAAGACCACGAAGGTCGTGGAAGGAAGCCATCCTTAGATGAAAACACATTAAGGGAATCGGTTGAGACAGACCCTCACACAACATTATGTGAGCTTGCAGAAAAGCTAGGCACAAGTAAATCAAACATTGCAACCACCTGAGTGCGATTGGGAAAAAGCTGGATAAGTGGGTTCCGCATGAGCTGACTGAAGATCAACAAAATCGGAGTTATTAGACCTGTCAAGGATGATGCTCCAAAAAATTGAACGAATTTGGAATCGAAGTTCTGCCTCATCCACATTATTCCCCAGATCCCTTTCCTACATATTTTTATGTTTTCAACTTTGACAACTTTTTGTACAATAAACTATTTGAAAACTAGTCAGCTGCAGAATAAACTTTCAGAGATTTCATTGACCACAGAAACTCCGATTTCTATAGCAGGGGCATAAACAGCGTCGTTACACGTTGGCAAAAGTGTGTTGAAGCAAATAGTGCTTACTTTGATTAAAGCATATTTTACAACACTGGTTAATAATTTTCGAAACTTCGCAGTTCAAAAACGACATTCATTTCTGAACAACCTGATGTAAAACATAAAAAAATATATTTTGTTTTACATTCTCCATGCGCGAAATTTGATAAGGCTCATCAAACGAGTACAAAGTTCAGAACTAGAAGGCATAATTGTTTTCTATACTTCTTTATTTACTATTATACAATCTAAAAGAAATGATTGAAATTTAGGAACATATTTGTAAAAAGTAATAATGTATATTTATATATAATGTGTTATAACCGAAACATAATTGTATTTTACAAAATACAGGTCCACTAGACAGCCATGACAGTTCACTTTCTAAAGGAAAGTTCTATGTTATTGAATATGTTGGGATCAGTGCATGTGCAACAAGTCATTTGACTTCTCTAATGTTAGTTTCACATTGCTGAAAGGTCAATAACATAAAAATAATGTATTTTTAAATATGTAAAATATTACGAGATCTAAGTTTTTAAACTAACTAAACACTTGTGGTTTTTTGTTATAATTTCTAGCAATTCTAGGTCAAACAAAGCTTCATTTATACCAATTTCTATTTTCATGGTGATTACAAGGTCTGTAGAATCGACTAAATCCATACAAATATACAATACTGAAAATAAAGTTTTTGTTTTCTAAAGAAAACTTTTGATAATTATCTGGAGGATACTAGGAGGTTATGGAAATTTCGCGTGTGAAATGTGACAATTGTCTGATGCATAAAAGTAGTTTTATTCTTAAAATCAAAATTATTTTGCATGTTGGATAATCAAAATTCGAAAATAAAAATACGTAAGCAAATAATTGATTTAAAATGTTAAAACTTAATTTAAAAAAATCCGATACTTTGTGTACGAATGCCTTGTTATATTTACTGATAGCCCGCAACATTTCGTGAATGTATGTGTACATTTTAACAAATTGTAGTACAAGTGCTTTATGGTAACTTTGAATAATACACGCTGGGTGAAATCAACTCATCAGTATTATATATATAGATAAAACATTATAATTAGTTCATTAAACGCCGCAGAATATTGATTTTTACCTATTGTTATTGAAATTTTGACTCTTACAATTAAACTTATCTTTATTTGAGAATAAAGTAACATACACCTTATTTAAAGAGGTATTCATTGAAATGTTTAGAAACATTTATTTTATAAACAATCTGTAATATAAAAAGTATGTAAACCTCAATTTAAGTACACATAAAAAGGCATGTCTATGTTCTGAATCATTTTCCTCTTGGGAACAGTGTACTTATATTTGTTTTGCTCTTTTGGTTTTATATGTGTCTTTAGTTTCTTCCTTGGGTCATTTGTAAGACGCCCCTTATCCGATCACTTCTAGTTGTTATAACAACGGTCAAACAGATATGTGAGGAAACTATAAAGAACATCCGCCATTACAACATCGGTCAGTGTGTGAGATGTGATTATGGTACAAATAAGTAAGCCATGAAATGGTGAATTGTTGTGACCTGAGCTTTTTAATGGGACAATAAATTCACTTTTCTCCATTCTCCGTCATGTCTACTATGTGTGGATGGACGTCTGGCTCTTATAGCTCGTTGTACGAAATAGACGTTTGAATAGATTGCTCAGATAAACTACATCGTGCGTTCTTTCTCTTTTAATCTTTGATCACGTCATAAAATAAGATGACGACTGCAAGTAGCCACACTACAACTTAAGACAAATAATATCTAACACCATATCACACATTTTTACCCTCTGCTACAACGCTACACAACTTCATTATAACTGAGAATGAAGTATGACAAATTCATAACTCAAGTATGAATTAGACAAATACTTGAGAAATATGATTATTAACTCAGATAAGAGGTCCAGCCTATTAACAGATTATGGAAGTGCAGAGCACTAAACGTAAACTGAGTCGTATACGAGCAGATGTTAAATCATACATTGAAAAGTAGTGTAATAAATAAAAGGTTAGGAAGTGAAAACCATTGTATGGGCTTTTTAATATAATCCTCCACGACAATGATCCCTTTATGAAAGATAATTTATTTTACGTAGTTACAAATCATAATTGACTATGTATTACTACCTGCAATAGTCTTATAACAATTACAACGCAAAAATGAATAACAATATAATTATTAATTTGATGTTAGCACTTCTTCTCGTATCGTGGTGCTAAATAACAATAAATTAGTGCATCTTCGTTTATTTAAGAATGTTTATGTGTATTTCAATAATAAAGAGAAATATAACTCTTACTGGTCTCTTGTTACAAATGGCAGACTGAAATATACAACGTAAGATTAAATACGCCCGTGAACAAGGAATATAGGCTTCACATTTCAATTTATCGTTTGGATACATAAACACGGTATATGTTCATTGCGCTTTAGAAGACCTTGAGTGTAGAGCATACATTGGTCAGTACACAACTGATAATATCTCTTTATACATGTATGAGTGTGTGTGTGTGTGTGTATATGTACATTTTACTTTCTTACTGGCCAAAACTTACATATTTATGAAATATATGTCTGGTAGTTTTCTTTATTATGTAAAATGGATAGAACATAAATTATAGTGTTGGACACATAGGGACATAATAAATATTCAGATGATTTGTAAATGTTTCTCAGATCCATAATCTAATAAGCTTTAGATTAGTTATATATAAATATATATAAATGTTACGAGTGTATGTGGTTTTAACAAAGAGCTCAGCGTTTTATCACGTCAAGAAGAGGCAACTCAAGCAAAGCCTGTTTCGTAAATTAGCTCTTCATAACATGTTTACTGATAGATTAAGTTTGTCTTGATCAGGAACAGTGGACGATAACCAAGCTTAAAAACACAATGGGAAATTTTCGGTGTTCTTAAAGCTGTAGTATAAGAGTCGGTGTACATCATGTAAACTGAAGTAATATATCCTCTACACTGTGTGGTTGCCAGTTTAATGGGTATTTGAACCAAGTTCAAATGTTTGTCCTGTTTCTCTTTCTGTGTTTATCTTACTTTTTAATGGGGTGTTTAAACGTCTTAAAACACACATATACATACATACAAATGTATAAAATGTATTATAGTTTTTTCTGTTGAACTGATTGATGCGTTTGCGGTACTTTTATAATTTTATTGTTTTGAGATTCAACAAAACGTATCGTAATATGTATTACGTCACATGTTGAGATCGTTAATTTGTGTTGTACCGTTGGTTTTCTGGGTAATAAAATAGTAAATTCACCAATAAGGAGCTTGTTCTCTTAAGCTGCGAGTGTATTGTATTGTCAATGTTGTTCATTGTCATACACCCACGCTCTGTCTTCTCACGGCACGGCCAGGGCCTTCTTTCATGCGTATTACATTTCATAAATTAATCTACGCAAAAGCAGTTATGCGCACGAGCGTCGAAGATTCGCGCCTTTTGAAAGGGGTCTATATTATGTAATGTTATATATTACGTTGATTGTTTGTTAGGACACCGCACAACCTATAAGCTACTGAGATGATAATGTCCTCCATAGAATAGCGAGACACCCAGTGTATTAGGTCTGCTGTTAAAGATCAAAACTTGTCTAATACGTCATAACCAGACTCGTTAGAAATAGAGATGATCCTGAGACTAGTGCTGTTAATGTCTTTGAAACGCCTGTAGAGGGCTTCTTTATTGGCTATAATCTGGAGTTATTTGACAGAAAATACCGCCATTAAGAAACTTTCGTTTTATTGAGTAAATTTATTGTGGGCATGCAACATTGAACTCATTATATTTGTAGCTTATCTAAGAAGATCATATCTAGTGTATCAAAGTAGAATTAAGTTATTTCATTTCTAGTCGTAGCACTTACATAACATATAGTTCTATTACTTTAAAACTCCACCAGGCCCGGCATGGACACGCGGGTTAAGGCGTACGATTTCTTTTACCATATCTTAAACAAAAAAAAAGGCGTGCGACTCGTAATCCGAGGGTCGCGGGTTCGCATCCCCGTCGCATCTAACATGTTCGCCCTTTCAGCAGTGGGGGCGTTATAATTTACGATCAATCCCACTATACGTTGGTAAAAGAGTAGCCCAAGAGTTGGCAGCGGGTACTGGTGACTATCTGCCTTTCCTCTAGTTTTACACTACTAAATAAGGTACGGCTAGCGCAGATAGCCCTCGAGTAGCTTTGCGCGAAATTCAAAACAAACAAACAAACTCAGATTTTGAGTCGCACGCCTTTACCCACCTGGCCATGCCAGGCCACCAAAAACAAACAAAAATCCACCAGTTTTATTAATAAATATTTTACCTCATTTTTGGGCTTTGTTTAAACTTTATTCATGTTTACTTTTTATAGTATTCCACTTATTATTCTTATACTTGTTGTTTGGCACAGATAGCCTGTTTATTTTGCGCCATAATACTCCAATCAACTATTAATACATATATTTTATAATCGCATGCGAAAAATTATGTAATGCTAAGACTGGTATACTACAAATAGTCCAAGGAGCACTTGTTTTCAATTACTTTATTTTAATAAGTCTTTCAAAAGTACTGTTTTGAAATTTTAAACTTTATACTCTGGATATTTAGCAACAACGTATTTGAACCTTTAATTTATGAAAGTGAAAATATAATAATAAATTTGAAATCCCGCGCTGAACGACATGTTATATTTTAAAAAGTTCAATACGTTATTGGCCTGCATGGTCATACGGTTCGGTCGTTCAACTGACACTGTGAGGGTCACGGGCTCGCATACCCTCCTGCTCCTAAACATGGTACCTTTTTCAGCCATGAAAACCGTTCGTTAGTAAGAGAGTAAACCAAGAGTTGGCGGCGGATGTTGATGATTGGCTCTCTTTCACACTTATATTATAATTGGAAATCGTAGATATCCTCTGTGTAGGTTTGGTCAAAATTCAAATCAGTCTATTTGTTCCGTGAATGAGATTTTTATATTTACATCATTATTAATGTACTTATTTTTACTTTCAAATGTAACTAATAGCTAATCTACGAGAACAAAATAAATTATTATTTAAAATGAGTTTCTTTTCTAATAATTGAAACGAATCTTCCACTCCTCTTGTTTATGTACTTTAGTTATTGTGATAGTGGATTTGTTTGTCCATTTCTTGACGTAGATCCTATACCTCGTCTAGAACATTTTCTGAAATAGCTACTTCTGTTTTTATTTTCATTTTCTGGCTCTTTTATCGTTCTCGTCGTTACGATACTTTGCGCAATGTTAATTATTTATATTTATCATAAAGCTGCTTCTTTCTGTTGCAAAAGAAACATCACTTCACCAATCTCCACTTCAATGTGCTCTCTTTATTGCTTTCCACATTTTCTGATTCTTTTCTCTTTCCATGATTTTGTTGTTTTTCCTTCTTATTCTGTTCAAGTATTTTTACTTCAGTTTCATTTCTGATCATTCTCTATTTTCATTTTGACGAAACTAGTTGTATTTTTGATGCTATGGATACATAGATTTAGCGTGACATTTATATGTCTTACTGAACAAGATCCTACTATTTTGGTAAAAGAGTAGCCTAAGTGTTGGCGGTGGGTGGTGATGACTAGCTGCCTTTCCTCTAGCCTTACACTAAAAAATTAGGAACGGTTAGCACAGATAGCCCTCGTGTAGCTCTGCCCGAAATTCACAAACAACTACAAAGCAGGAATCGTATTTTAAACCTGCTTCCTTTATCTATTTTTGCTCCAGTTACTATGGGCCCCAGCATGGCCAGGTGATTAAGGCACTCGACTTATAATCTGAGGGTCGCGGGATCGAATTCCCGTCACATTAAGCATGTTTGCCCTTTCAGCCGTGGGGGTGTTATAATGTGACTCTCGATCCCACCATTCGTTGGTAAAAGAGTAGCAGAGGAGTTGGCGTTGATGACTAGCTATCTTCCCTCTAGTCTTACGTCACTAAATTAAAGACGGCTAGCGCAGATAGCCCTCATGTAGCTTTGCTTTAAATGCAAAACAAATTAAACTAAATCAATTTATACTGCCTATAGGAAAAGATATTTGTTAAGCATATTAATCATGCTAAGAGCAGTTAAACAATAACATACATTACATCTATATTTTTATTATTTACGTTACGTCACATGTTAAAACATAAATAATAGTGTGATTAATTCATAACAACTTAGTTTAGAATATCTTTTTGTAAATAATACTAATGTTGTTCTATTCAAGGAGTTTCTGCAATGAGGGTTATCTAATCTTTAATGAACAGCCGTATATTCACAACCGTCTAAGATGTTTCCAGTGCCAATGGTTCGGCCACTCGAAGAGGTGGTTCTTTAATGTGTGCTCGTTGTAGTGGCAAAGACCATTACGCCTACGAGTGCGAACTGGATCGTCACTGTTTTAATTGTTGTGGTTCTCACCCCTCTTACTTTTATTCTTGCCTTAGGTGGGCGGGGGAGAAAGTGGTACAGAGTTTGAAAATGGTTCACAACATTTCTTACCCCCAAGGCTCGGAAGTTATTGTCCCCACCTCCAGCTTGGACATATACTGCTGTACTACATTCTACTGTTACAGTAGGAGTGCAGATATAACTTTCTGTGCCTTAAACAGAGTTGTTTTCAAACCAAGTGCAATCTTTTACCTTCTTTAGATAAGCGTGTTGACAAGACTATGTCTACTCCTATCTCGGGTTCCATCGTTCCTTCTCGTGGCTGCTCGGGTCTCCTTACTTTGGCCCCATCTTCTCAATTTAGAATATCCTGTTTGCGAAATAAGATTTGTCATTAATATTATTCATGTATGTTCTCCCTTCATTTCAAAAGTGAATGTTGAGCTCTGTTTGAACTCACATCTTTTTAGACGGAAGACAAACGAACGCTCTGACAGACACCAAGGTTCGCAATACACACAACTGGCAAACGTTCATTGGCATCACGTGAACACGTATAATATTACATGTCAATTAAATCTTATATGCTTCCGAATATTTTATAGAAGATTAAATTTGTCCAAACCTGTTCACTTAGGTAATAAAATTTTCTCTATTCCTGAATATTACAAAGTGAGTCAAACGAACATGTCAAAAAGTTAAAGCAGTAACCAGATCACAGGACCAACTGAACATTTCGTGTTTATATACGATTGACAAAGTTCGAATTATTCAAGCAAAACCTATAAAGTTAAGCTAGCAGCCATTCTTGTGATGCGACTATCAACAACGAAGACTTGTTCATATTTCTTATGTATTTCCTGCTTATGAAACTTATATATACTCTTCAAAAAACGAAACGCAAAAGGCAAAATTTGAGACATATTGTTAACAAGTTTATTCCGGGTAGTTCTGTATGACATGTGTGAAACTTTGCACATTCACTGCTGAACATCCAAAGTCTGCAAAGGCGAAGTCCACGCTCACTAGGTGAAGTTTAACGTCACTCAACGTCAATAACGAGTATGCCCCCCCGTGAGCATCAATAACTGCTTGGCATCTCTTGCCCATGGAAGCGATGAGATGACGAATCACATCCTGTGGAATGGCTGTTCACTCAGCCTGCAAAGCTGCTGCAAGCTGAGGTAGAGTCTGCAGTTGAGGTTGTCGCCGTCGCAGACGTCGGTCCAACTCGTCCCAAAGATGTTCGATGGGGTTTAAATCTGGGGATCTGGAGGGCCAGGGAAGAACGTTGATATTGTGGTGTCTCAAGAAGACAGTGGTGAGTCGGGCTGTGTGAGGACGGGCGTTGTCATGTTGAAAAACGTTGTTGACGTTCACCATGATGGGTTGCACATGGGGCCTAAGAATCTTGTCGATGGTTGCGTACGGTCTGATTGGAAATCCTACGCAGCCCTGGTATGGTTGAGACAGTAGACGTCGCAGTGGTGGTCCTATCCCGAAGGTGACGTAACCGGATGTAGCGATCTTGTGCGGGCGTGGTCACACGAGGTCTGCCAGATCGTGGACGGTCACGAGTTGATCCATGTTGTTGGTGACGATTCCATAGCCTTGTGATGGTGCTTGGGTGGACATTCACAGCTCTGGCAACATCTGATCGAGATTCGTTTGCTTCCAAGCGACCAATGGCGTTGTTGAGTTGTGCTTCAGTCAGTCTTGGCGTAACTGTATTGCGTGTCGGTGGCTTAACACTGAGCTATGGAAACTGAGAACCCGTCACTTTTATAGGGATTTTGCACATATTGCACTTGCAGAACATGCAGATCTCTCAAACAAATTTATTGGACACGAATGTGTTTTGGCGAAAAATCCGATGTTTTCCTCCGTTTTCAAAGTGCACAACTTTTATTGTCATTTTGGTCTGACAATCAGTGCCTTAACACGTGTAACATCACATACTCTGAGCTTGTAACGTTATTACACATATTTCTCTTTAAAATAACAAAAATATCCCTTTTGCGTTTCTTTTTTTGAAGAGTATATATACATACATACACAAAAAACTCATATAATTGACGCTGACCGCTGGAAGTGATGAAGTTACCGTGACTGCTTTTATAATATATACAAAGTGGACTAAGGTATTAACACGTAAGGACGTTTAGTTTCTAATTACTGTCTATTAATAAAATATAAATCAATAACTAATTAAGAATGTGTTTTTGTTTTAAATTAGGCACTAAGCTATATAACGGGCTATCTGTGTTCTGCCCACCACGGGTATCGAAACCCAGATTTTAGAGGTGTCAATCTGCAGAAATTCCGTTGTACCGTTAGAGGACCGACTAATAATAAGACTTAGTTAAACCTATAAGCTACTACCAACCATGAAACCGACTGGTGTCTGTTCTTAAAAGCAATATGAGACTGCAAAATACTTCATTGAAGGTTAGTGTTAGACAGTGTTATTGGTGGTGGTGACAGTACAGCTTGTTTGTGTTTGTAGATGTTTGCAGCCACAGGCCTTTTTGATTTCATTTAATTTTTAATTGAATTTTTGGCATTATTTTGTTTATTTTCCATTGACGTTTTATAATTTTACTTCTTTTTGTCCTTTTAACGGTTGTTTGGCGCAGATAGCCTAACTGCTTTGCATCATAAAACTCCAACCAGTCAACCAACTAAGAAACCAACTGAATGTTAGTTAAGACACATAACTATTCCTCACAGATGTAAATAGCTTTTTCTTCAGTTTCTAAACTTGTTAGGTCACATATATGAATTAGTAAAACGAAGGACCTCACTATCACATATATGAATTAGTAAAACGAAGGACCTCACTATCACATATATGAATTAGTAAAACAAAGGACCTCACTATTACATATATGAATTAGTAAAACAAAGGACCTCACTATCTCATATATAAATTAGTAAAACAAAGGACCTCACTATCACATATATGAATTAGTAAAACTAAGGACCTCACTATCACGTATATGAATTAGTAAAACTAAGAACCTCACTATCACGTATATGAATTAGCAAAACAAAGGACCTCACTATCACTTATATGAATTAGTAAAACTAAGGACCTCACTATCACGTATATGAATTAGTAAAACAAAGGACCTCACTATCACATATATGAATTAGTAAAACAAAGGACCTCACTAACATTTTTCACAAATCGTATCATATCTACCAGTATTAAAACTTTATATGTACATATGTACCACAGTTGTGGTTGATTTTTAGAGTACCCACATGTGAAGAAATAACAGCTTTTGTTTAATGATATAGTTTTCGTCTCTACCTACAACAACATGTTTTTATTTCGACATATACAACTTTAAGGTAACGAAAATTATCGCCTTTCCGAGTTGTTTTCGTTTATCTATTGTGGTTTTGAAAGCTAAAGTTTTGTTGGTGCTGTTATGTACATGGCGTCCAAATGACCTCTTGATTTTCCATAGACATGTATGTAGGTCAGAGTGATTAATAACTGGAAAAGTTGCATTGTACACACCAGGTAACCATAAAGCAGAGAAGAGCGCTGAAGAGTCAGTGCTTATTGATTGTATAAAAAATGATAAACAACTATTTCCTCTTTATAGTATCTTAAGTAGAACTCAGCCCGTATACTTTAAGAACATGACCATACTGTCTCATTTATTCTCTCAAATTTGCATTCAGTACAGTACTTCAAATCTATCTGCCTCTTTATTTAGACATCCGAAATTATATTTCGAAAACATTTATGTAACAATTCTAATCATTATGTGATAATGTAATTTGTTTTCTGCTTACAAATGAAGACGTTCAGTTTGCAGTACTTATCACACTAAACAATACTTACGATATTTATGTTTATTTCCAACAGTGAAACAGAGAGTTACTTTCCAAAGGAATATCAGTCACGCTGTAATAACGGTGTAAGGAAGCACTCATATCAGAATCATATTGCTTGGAAAATAAGATTGCTGAAGAGTGCACATTTTAACAGTATACTGTAAACTGTGCACACGAGATTCGTAACGGAAACCGTTCCGAGCTTTAGACGTTTGTGAAAAGCTGCTTGTCAGAAAATCCCTGAATCACTGCGCGCTGTCTTGCCACTCATCATAGCGAAGAAAATGGTTTCTTAAGAACCAGTGGTGGTTAGTGAAATATAGCCATAAATTTGGTAGACCATTCTAGGGACGTGAATATTACACCATTTCTGCGAAACATCGTCTCGAGAGACATTATTTCTACTCTCTGGATGTCGTATATTGGTCGACAATATCCAATGTCAACTAAAAAAGTGGAAAGCTGGAATAAATCACAAGCATCTAGATGCCTGTAACAGGATTTGAAAAATATGACATTTCATGAGATCTTTTCAAGTAATAAAATTTTACCCTGCCTGTTTTGAACATATACTTATATGGTGATCTTGACTCCGTCAATAAGCCTTGTGTGATACTCAAGAAACGTCTTTGTTATAAGAGTATGCACCATACACTATACTGGTAGTGAAAAAAGAACGTAAATACAAGTATTTTTTATCATTATAACCTGTGTACTTGAGAAGATTCGCTCCATCACTCAAAACGTCGTACTTATTTAAATAGTTTCTGTGAACAACGTGTTTAAATTAGAGGATAGACAGACAGTTATGTGCGTGAATATTAGCTCTCTAGGGTTAAAGGTTTATACATTTAATTTCATAGCTGAAAACCTCGATGAATTTCTTGATCTGCTCATCTGTTTAGCTTGATCTCAAAGTGACATATTTACAACTTCACCTTTAGAGAAAAGAAATCTGTACAACGATCATTAAGCTGATAAATTTTAGATATATGGAAGATAAAGTAAGAAATAATTTTGGTAAAAGTAGGAACGTTTAGAATATTAATGATGATAACGTATAGACTAGTGATGCCTAAGTTTAAGTGTATTGTAGGGATGTTTGATTTTATTAATAAGATATTTTTGATACTTCTGTTATCATAAGATCATGTTCGTGTCTTAATAAGGTGACACTATTAAAAACACTGTGGTTGTTTTTGTTCACATTGACGTGGGTAGGGTCTTGATGTTCTTTTAATAGAGTGTTCAAATTACGTCCTATTTTTATGTAAAAATGTTGGAAGTTGCTACTTTGTATTTCGTATATGTTTCCTGGTTGGGTGGGTTCGGCGTATAAGGTTTTAAACCTATATTTCATTTTCATTCCAGGGACTAAAGTGTATCTAGTCGTTATGTTAAAATGCTATATTTGCGTGTTAATATTTTTTTCAAAATTTTTTAGAGGTTTGATAAAGTTTTCTACATACAAGATACTATCAGTAATTAGGCATCCTTTATTTTTTAGAGTGGTTTTGTGAGACACGTTTTGTCTGTGCGTTTTTAATTTCATAAGTAGTTTATGCAACCATTGCATTAGGAAACTGGTTTATGTTATTGAAGCATTGAATTACTTGTACAACTCTCTAATTGATTTTTTCTATGGTGCAACAGTTCGTGTGAACAACTTATAAAACAACTATTTATATCACACATTTTATACGTTGTATAGACTCTTTAATATCATATATTTATTCTCTTAGTTTAATCAATAGCTTCCTTAGGTTATCATTTTTGTATTGTTTACATCTCGTGCTTTTAAACTGCGTTAACAGTTTCCCTGGCATCCCATGCAGTGATTTGCCATCAACCCACAAGTTTGTTTCTAACTTGAAAAATAAAATTCCTAGAAACAACGGTGAGAATTAAATCCAAAGATTTGTAAGATGATCTATTTATTTTTAAAAGATTAAATTGTGTATTTAGCACAAAGCTACACAATGAGCGCTCTGTGCTCTGCCCACCACGGGTATCAAAACCCGGATTTTAGCGTTGTAAGTCCGCAGACACACCGCTGAGCCATTGGAGGGCTTGTATTTTGTAACGTACATATTTTTATGTTTTTTCCTATTTATAACATAGGCTTATTGAGTAAAGGAAACTTTCGAGCTGTTCTATAAGACATTTTTTCAGCTTCAATGTCATGCTTTTAATATATTTTATAATCAGGTTTCTTTCTGAGTTGCATTTATTTCGCTACCTACGTTTCATGGCACAGCTTCCCCTGGTGGTACATATCTTTGTTTGTGTGTAGTTAAGCACAAAGCTACACAAAGAGCTATCTATGTGTGCTCTGCCAAACGCCAGTTTCAAACCCTGTTACTAGAATTGTAAGTCCGCAGATTTACCGCCGTGCCACTGGGGTGCGGTAAATTTATATCGACAAGTATAAGTGGATTGCTATAACTTACCATTTTTTAGTTCTATGTATGTTGACGCGAATATATTTTACAACTTTGTAATATGCTGTTCCTACTAAGTAAATAGTTGTATAATAAGTTAAAGACACACTTAATATATTTCATTTAAGCTTTTTGGGTACCAGTGAAAATTTTCTAAATTTTCAGCTTTTCAAAGTACAACTGTACCTAAATGCCACTTCGTATACTATTGTTGATTAGTTTAATTTTCTTTATAGTGGTTTAGCAAATATATCCCTGTGACGCCCTCTTTATATACATAGTTACGCTTGTTTTTGAATTTCGAGTAAATCTACACGAGAGCTACCTGCACTAGCCATCCCTAATTTAGCAGTGTAAGAATAGAGGGAAGGCAGCTAGTCATCGCCACCCATCGTCAATTCTTGAGCTACTCTTTTACCAACCTGAAAGGGCGGCATGTTTGGTGTAATGGGGATTCGAACTCATAACCCTTGGATTACACGCCCAGTGCCCTAACCACCTGGCCATGACGGGCCACATAGTTATGCACAAAGTGAAATAGAGTAATGTAGTTACCTAAGAATTATTGATGCTTTTTCTTTATTAGAAGTTTATATATTTTAGTTTCGTTTAAGAAACTTCAGGGTTCTACATGTGTTGCATACAATCAACATGTTTCTTCACATTTCTTGTTTCAGCAGTGTTTAAAATTCTTTGAGAAATTACAATTACAATTATTTTAAATTAATTTCAATTCTTAATACCTCATCCAGAAAGATCTGGAGGTTTCCAAACATCATACAGAATGTTCACTATAAAAATTACATATTATGAAATACAATCAATGTAATATTTCCTGAATGTTCGTCCAGAAACACTATCAAAATGGAAACCGTTTATGAAATCAGTTTTCTGCGTAAAGCAATTGCTTAAAAAGAAATGTTCCCTGCTGGTACAGCGGTAAGTCTACAGAGTTAAAACGCTAAATTCAGGGATTCGATTCCTCTTCCTGCACTCAGCAGATAGCCCGATGTGGCTTTGCTATACGAAATCACACACACAAAAAAGAAATATAATTTTCTGAATATTATCTAAGTGGAAAGAATAAATTTCTTTATAGTTTCTAAGATACTATTAAAAATAAACAGTACATTCACAATTATTTTAAATAATTATTCAGCTGCAAAATTCCAGGTTTTTTGTGTTTGTTTCCAAAAGTCACTCAAAATAATTCAGAAGAAAGAACATTTTATCAAAACTGACATTCTCAGACATGCTCTGTAACAAGTGACGTGTTTCTGAAGCTTTAACCAATAAAGTTTCCTTTTAAAAAATTCTCTGGTCCCTTCATAAAATAAGGCCCGGCATGGCCAGGTGGTTAAAGTACTCGATTCATATTCCGAAGATCGCGGGTTCGAATTCCTGTCACACCAAAGATGCTCGCCCTTTCAACGCTCAATCCCACTATTCGTTGGCAAAACAATAGCCCAAGAGTTGACGGTGGGTGGTGATGACTAACTGCCTTCCCTCAAGTCTTATATTAGTAAATTAGGGACGGCTAGTGCAGACAACCCTCGTGTAGCTTTGCGCGAAATTAAAACAAACAAACAAATAAACCACAAAATTAACGTTTTATTATTTTTAGAGCAAATTAATATTATTAACGTATTCTTTGCTACCGCTATGAAAAATTAGTATCGTTATAAGAGTAAATGATAATATTTGAACACAAATCATAAAATATTTAAGGTCATGAAAATTATGATTTTGCCCTGGTGAGATAAATTGTAAATACAAAACTGTTTCATTATGCAGATAAATGTAAAATATCTTGAACTTTTCATTTTAAGTGATTTCTAAACAGCAACCATATTTTAAAACCTAACCCTGAATGTAATTTTAATCATTATGTACCAATTACACGTTTCAATCGTTCATTGAATAGCTAACATTAATCTAAGAAACTGTACGCATTTAACTTGGTATCAACACGATCACACTCAATTGTATTATCTTTCACGGTTGTCTTGTACGGCAGGTCTTTTTGATACAAGATTTGTTATTAAAAGTTGGTATAAAAACAAAGTTCACGAAAAAATAAAACTACGTTATGTGTTGTGTATTATATCCCATAGTTTATGATGGTGATAGTCAAGCTTTAAGTTTGATTATTTACCTATATTTAATACTTACTAAACTATGCTTTAAATAAACTTTTATTACTCATAAGGTATACACGTATTGAAGATAACTTTTTCTCTTTATGCACTCATGGTATTTATTGTGTTTCAATAAAAATAAAATAACGTATGGCCATGTCACTTAGTCAAAAAATACCACTGCAAAAGAGACTTGAATACAATAGGCATCTAATGACATACTTTTGATCACAATGTGGCATGCATGCAAAGCATGAGATCTCAAGCTGTAAACGTCACAATGACCATTACAAAGGATAACCGAATGATAAACCGGATGGAGCAAGGTTCATGTCTGAGGATTTTCCAAAATTTCCTGACAACTACAAACGTCACGGCTTCCGGATAGCAGCGCTAGGAAGTGGTCAGAAGTGAACTGAAATCAACATTTTTCTTACCGCAATTTCCTCTTCAATCACGTGACTATAGTAAAACGAGTTGAATGAGAGACTTAGGCAGCTCTGACAGCATCAAAAGACATATGCTAAATTTCGGTTTAACAAGAAAGCTTTGAAAACTGAAATGCTTTGGTTGACTTCACGGTTTAAAGGAACCGGAAGGGAATTATTTGTTATGTCTTCAGTGATTGGCAGCTGGGAGTTAAACTTACGCACATTATTGTTAGTTTTAGTTCACTTGTAAAATATGAGAGATTTTCATTAAATATTGTAATAATATGTATTTAATTTCCTTGGAAAAATCTGAACTTGAGGCAAGAGAAAAGTTATAAGCATGTTTGGACACCAAGTAGGATGATTTATGGTTCACGACCCGTTGTCTCAATAAACACGGTTCAACAGAAGTAGCCCAACAGTTGGTGATGGGTGATGTTAACTAGCTGCCTTCCCTTATAATTTTAACAATTCAAAATAAGATATAGCTAGTGATGTTGACTAGCTGTCTTCCCTATTAATCTTACCGGTTCAGAATAAGATATAGCTAGTGATGTTGACTAGCTGTCTTCCCTATTAATCTTACCGGTTCAGAATAAGATATAGCTAGTGATGTTGACTAGCTGTCTTCTCTATTAATCTTACCGGTTCAGAATAAGATATAGCTAGTGATGTTCACTAGCTGTCTTCCCTATTAATCTTACCGGTTCAGAATAAGATATAGCTAGTGATGTTGACTAGCTGTCTTCCCTATTAATCTTACCGGTTCAGAATAAGATATAGCTGTTGATGTTCACTAGCTGTCTTTCCTATTAATCTTACCGGTTCAGAATAAGATATAGCTGTTGATGTTGACTAGCTGTCTTCCCTATTAATCTTACCGGTTCAGAATAAGATATAGCTAGTGATGTTCACTAACTGCCCTCCTTATTAATCTTACCGGTTCAGAATAAGATATAGCTGTTGATGTTGACTAGCTGTCTTTCCTGTTAATCTTACCGGTTCAGAATAAGATATAGCTGTTGATGTTCACTAACTGTCTTCCCTATTAATCTTACCGGTTCAGAATAAGATATAGCTGTTGATGTTGACTAGCTGTTTTCCCTATTAAACTTACCGGTTCAGAATAAGATATAGCTAGTGATGTTCACTAGCTGCCCTCCTTATTAATCTTACCGGTTCAGAATAAGATATAGCTGTTGATGTTGACTAGCTGTCTTCCCTATTAATCTTACCGGTTCAGAATAAGATATAGCTAGTGATGTTGACTAGCTGTCTTCCCTATTAATCTTACCGGTTCAGAATAAGATATAGCTAGTGATGTTGACTAGCTGTCTTCCCTATTAATCTTACCGGTTCAGAATAAGATATAGCTAGTGATGTTGACTAGCTGTCTTCCCTATTAATCTTACCGGTTCAGAATAAGATATAGCTAGTGATGTTGACTAGCTGTCTTCCCTATTAATCTTACCGATTCAGAATAAGATATAGCTAGTGATATTGACTAGCTGTCTTCCCTATTAATCTTACCGGTTCAGAATAAGATATAGCTAGTGATGTTCACTAGCTGTCTTCCCTATTAATCTTACCGGTTAATAATTAATCTTATTAATACTCCCCGTTCACAGCTTTGCAGAAAATTCTGAAAAATAAACAAACAAAAAAGAAATTAAAACTAGCGTTTATAGAGCTAGTTAAGCTATTATCACAAACCAGTACTACGAAGGTATAAGTAAAAACATTAACTTCAGTAAGAGAAAGAGTCACAAAATAATTATTGATTAATATCGTTATCTAATATCACTCGTTATTGATATTAAAAGATATTTTTAGAATATCATATGTGCTGTATTTTATTTTTGAAATTAGGTTCTTCTTTGTTTTTTTATTTGATTATTTAAAATAATATTTATTAATCAATATTAATGACATATTGTTTATTAATACTTGTGTAAAGTTCTGGCCAGGTACTTTTAATTAACTATATTTTGGTAAGTGTGAATTTTTGTTGTTTTTGTTAAACCCTGATTGTAGCGGCATGTTCATTGTAGTCCGTTAAAGTATTGATTCACTTCTTCTTACTTCAAAGTTTAGTTTATTTCTTTTATCAATTGATATTTTATTAGTGTTAATTTGGTAAACCACAAATGAACAAGTATATTATATTTTTCTTTTATGATTAAGATAAAGTTATTTTGAGTATTATATTGAAAAAACAACAACAGTAAGATAAGCTGTTAATTAAGGATAAACAAATGTGTCGAAATCGCTGAAGCTTCTAACGAGCACATTAGACTGTTCAAGTGTATTATAACATTGAATTAGATATCTAATTGTATATTGTGTGTGTGTTTTCTTATAGGAAAGGCACATTCAGCCATCTGCTGCGCCCATCGCGGGGAATCGAACCCCTGATTTTAGCAATGTAACTCCATAGACTTACCGTCCTAGCGGACGGCGACTTTATGTTCTTCTAGTATGCTATAACATTAAGTTACGGATCTCACTTTATAATGTTCTCGTGTCATAACACTGAGTTAGGAATCTGACTTTATACTGTTCTAGTGTATTATATACCATTGAGTTAGGTATCTAATTTTATACTGTGTGTGTGTTTTCTTATAGGAAAGGCACATCGACCCATCTGCTGCCCCCATCACGGGTAATCGAACCCCTGATTTTAGCACTGTAACTCCATAGACTTACCGCTGTCCTAGCGGACGGCGACTTTATGCTCTTCTAGTATATTATAACATAAAGATGTTAACATGTTAGAACCAAGGAAGGAATAATTTATACACAGGGGGATCCAGATTGATTGTGTTTTTAGATACTTGGGGGCCATTGTTTTTTTATTCTATTCATTTTTTTACCTGACTTGTTTTAGCTTGTTTTTGTTTTACTTCTTTTTGCCTTTTTTAACGGTTGTCTAGCGCAGATAGACTGGTTGCTTTGCGCCATAAAACCCCAAACAACCAACCAACAATTACAGAGTGCGCGTTATTTAATAAAAATTAAAAAATCTAGTATTTCGTATCAACCTAAATATATGCATATATAAGCTATTATCTTTATCAAATCTTGGTGAATCAATCAGTACTTAAAAATTCGAGTTTTTATTTCGACTTAGAAAAGTCGACATTGCAACAGTTCATTTTTAATTCTAAACTTGCTGGACTACGAAAAAATTCTAATGACACTGAGTTAATTAATTACAAATTTGTGCATTTCTGTTTCCCAGTTCTACAAACCTTCCCTCGAGGTAAATTCTTGTACTTTTTATTTACCTTCTATGGGATCTGAACATCCATTCACGTATTTGCCATGTGTTGTGACTGGTGATTGAGGGGTCCAACTCCAGCACGCTACTTTGGCTTTGAATTACAGTAGATAGGCGGTCTTTGGATGGCTTCTCTACGATCAATCAGCTGGCCCTGTTGGGTTAGGGTAAACTGAGTACAAGTGTTGAACGTTCTCCACCTATGTGCAGTTTTCCTGTTTGACCCTGTAGTGCATCCCCTCATAGGGCTTCATGGTAGATGGGGTCAGTGGGCATTGAATCTTTCTTCTTTCGTCATTGATCCCCCAAATATAAATTAAACTAAGACAATAAAGACCTCATTGTTAAACACGTTTTGAACAATAATCTTCACCTTCTTCAACACCTGCATCTTATTGTTTCATACTACATTCTTTGTAAGACAAATCTTTAGGGAAAATGTCTCCCATTTTTATTCGGAAAGGATTAGAGGTAATTGCTGGTTCTCCAAAATCAGTCAAGAAGCTACATTCTGGGGAATCTTGGTGAAAACATCGACCCCAAAACACAGTGAACTCCTCTTTAATTCGAAAACTATTGGGAATATACCTCTGAGGTTACTCCCCATACTAATTTGAATTCATCATGAGGAGTTATTGATGATAAGGATTTGAAGTTTAACCCCGAGACAAAAATTCTCGCTGGCTTCTCCACCAAAGGAGTTTTTACAATGAGGATTATCTCAACATTTTGAGGTACGGCCATATATTTGCAACTCTCTGGTGTTTCTAATGTCAATGGTTCGGTCACTCTACATCGACGACTTTCACATCTCGTGTCAGTCATCATGCATGAGCTTTATTAAGCAGCAGCTTGAAACTGCCATTAATCATTTGTGGACTGCAGAGAACGGTTTTAACATTTCATTAATTAAAACCATTTGCATGCACTTTTTCCACCAACGGGATATTCACTCCGATCCCGAGCTCTTTCTTGGGGCTTATTTCTATCCATAAGCTGATCTTCATTCTACATACTAAGAGTCATGTGTATAAGGGCACTGAAAATACTCCATTTTCTCTATTCCATTTATTGGGAAGTGGATCGATGTTCTATTCTCATGATATATTATGCACTCATTCAATTCAAACTGGGGTATGATCTAACATTCTAACTGGTTTATGATATAATGTTTATGCTAGGACCTTGGCTTTGAAGATGTTGGAAGTCGCTCACAATCTGTAGTATCAGCTCTATGTAGGGACTTACTTCACTTCTTCAGTCCAGATACTGTACATCGAATCCCAACAACATCCTCTCCATTACTTACAACATTCTTTGCAGTATGCTACAAAACTACAATCCTTGCCATAGTACCTCACCTGGGGTTGTGTTTTCCTTCCTTAATGGGTCATGCTTTTTCAGAATAGACAGTCTGCCATTGTTCCTTTTGGTCTTCGTATCCAGGCAAAGCTGGCTGAAATGAATTTTACCTAGAATGACGTTACTGTATCCACTAGTCAGCCCATCCAACGGTGGCTTATTACCATCTCCGTATGTGACCTTTCTTTGAGTCATTTGAGAAAGGCGAATATTCCCTATTGGAAGTATAGTCCGCTATTTTCCGTTTCTAACCAATTATTTTCGATACCAGGCCACGGTGGTATTTGCGTGAACGAGTTCGCTGGCACCACAGCTAAGTCCGTGTGCTCTAGTGTTAACTATGGTCCTGTATTGAAGGTTCAACTCCGAACCAGTTGGTATTCGATTTTCAGTGAGCAACGTGATAACAAACTTTTTCAGATCAAACCCTCTGTTGCTCTTTGGCCATCTTATTTCCATAAGGATCAGAAAGAGAAAGTTGTCCTGGCGAGGCTACATATTGGTCACAGTTTTTAGCTCATCGTTTTCTTTTATCTGAGACTGGTGCACCAGTTTGTGGCCTTTTGTAATACTAAGGCCACAACAGCTCACGATTTACAGTCATGCCGCGGTTACGACCGTGAGTGACGACACCATTTTAGATTTTTTTTCAGGGGTTTAACTCTGATGCTGGATAGTGTCATTGGCGATGGTGACACTGTCCACTTTACTTGGGTTTTTTAATTTTTAAGGGCCATTGACATTTATAATTCTTTATACTTTTTTACTCAAAATTTGTTCTTTGTTTTGTTTTAATGTGAATTCTCTCGGTGCAAATTTATGTACATAGTGAGAGGATCATCCAGAAAAGGTTTTGCACTTTTCAGTTTACCTCCTCTTGTATCTGAACATCCACTCACGTGTTTGCCGTGCGTGGCGACCCTTGGAGGGGAAGAAAGAATCCTCGTGGTTCAGGTGTCCAACTTAACACACCACTTTGACCATGAATTCCTATAGACAGGAGGCTGGTGCACTTGGGCTAAGGTCAACTGCGTACCAGTGTTGGATGTTCTTAACGAGTGTTGTGGACATTGTGTCTGATGCTGGTGTTGAGGTATAGTACTAATAAAACTCTGGCGTTGTTGCAATGTCTAGTACGTCCACTAGTAGGGCTCCATGGTGGGTGGGGACAATGGACATTTAAATATACTTCCTTTACTATGAATACCCTATAAAAATAAATATAAAAATATTGATAAAACAGATTATTGGAAAATGACCACTCATGGAAGACTTTCTTGTACAGTCATCGTCACAGTCAGATTCTGTACCTCGATTTTTAATTGTGCATTACTTCCTCATCAGAGAAATCCTCATGGCAAATATCTCCCTTTTTTATTCAAAAGAAATTAGAGGGGCTTGCTGGCTCCCTCGAGTCAGTAAGGAAGTTATGATCTGGAGACATTTTGTTGGAAACATCTTTATCACAACATACAAAACTTTTCTTAAATCCGAACGTGGCCAGCAGCTTTGAATTCTTCCAAAAGAGTTATAGTTGAGAGATAATTCTAGAACATGCACAAGTCGGAGATTCTTGCTAATTTCTCCAGCCAAGACGTCTATGCAGTGTGCTGAATCTCCACTCGCATAGACGGAATAATGCTACTTACAAATGTAATTATTTTGACGTTCACATCGCTACATCCACCTGCCACTATCAAAACAGGTTAATTAAACTGTAAGGTTAGGACACATATTCGAAACCCTCTCTGATATTTTTATTGCCAGCGGTTTGAACAATCATATACCTCTTGTCGTGGATCTTTAACGTGTGCTCGTTGTGGTGGCAAAGATCACGCCTACGAATGCAAACTGGAATCACTATGTGTCAACTGCAGTGGTTCACACCTCTCCTACTTTCGTTCCTGCCCTATGCGGGTGGAGGGGAAGATGTACAAAGTTTAAAAACTATAAATAATATCACTTATCAAGAGGTTCGGAAGATAATGTCCCCCACTCCATCTTAGACATACACTGCTGCGCTGCTTTCCACTGCTAAGGTGGGAATGCAGGCATATCTCTTCAAACCACCTCACGAGTCTTTTGACCTTCCTGATTAAGAGAGTAGACGAGTCAATGTCTTCTCCTATCTCTGTCCCAACCACACCTTCCAGTTGCTCTCTGCGTCCACTTTCTTTGGCTCCGGGTCCCTCTTCTTCTCCTGCCCGTCCCGATATACAGAACGATTACACCGTGTAACACAAATTTTGTTCCTGAATAGTATGTGTTATTTCTTAATTGCTTATGTTGTAAAAGTACATAAAATGGCCATTATTCCCTTCAAACTTTGCTTTTGTGATCTGGATAATGAAGTTTAGAAATTAACCTATTTTCTATGTAAAAACGGGCAAATTTACACATTTTCATTTACATAAGGTCTGAATAAAACAACATATGAATCAAGATCTACATGTATTTATGCTAAAGTTATACAGAAATGTTTAGAAGTGAGTAGTTTTTCGAGATTTGCGACTGTAATGTAAATCACTTTCATGTATCAGCCCTCAAATATAGTCTCCCATCATGTTTTCGTCATACGTTTCCAGGTCATAAAAGCAAAGTTTGAAGATAAAAAAACAGGTCTTTTTAATTTACTTCAGGCATAACCAATTGGGAAATAACACTTTCTGTCCAGGAACAAGAAAAAGTAAAAATTTTGATACACATTTTTATTTATTCACCCTCTCAGTCGCTGGAACCTTCTTCCAATGACAGAGACCTGCCCATTCGACCAAGGACAGGATTCATGGAGGTCGACAGATATATCAGTGTTGAATAACTTTGTACAAGTGCCTCGTATTTGGACCAAATTTGTCATCTAATTATGTTTTAAAAGATATATCAGTGTACCAAATTACCTTGCATTTGGACCAAATATGCTACCTAATTGTAGGTTGTAAGATATATCAGTGTACAAAGTTTGTGAAAAACAAACAACAAATCAATTGAACTTAAATCCGTATATTTCTATCAAATAGAATTTATGTACTTTCGATGAAAAGGAGAAAAAAAAAAAAAGGAACCAAAATTCGAGATTTTATATCTCGTGTATTTTTTAGCGAATTGCCCTGAAAGTTGATATGTAAAGTAAGTGTTCAATGGAGCATCTCCACTAAAAATATATATTAGTTTGGTTTACCACAGTTTGAGCTATATAAAATGGAAAATTGTTAAACTATCACACCCGTTAATGTCATACACTGTGTGCTGGAAGTTTGTTTGGGTCAGATAATCCAGGACCGTGTGTTTTCATATATATGTATATATATATGTATGTGTATTCAATTTGTAAAATATTCCTTTTAAAGATAAACAGTTTTCGACCGAGTTTTTTGTACGTGTTTTAGTAAAACAACAACAACAAACAAACGAAAAATTCCTGGGGTGTTTAGTTTAGGGATATTTATATCCCTCTTCGCCTCGCTCGCGATATAATTTTGATGTGTGCATTGAAAATTTGGATTAAATTCTCCTAGTTTTTGTTTCGTATGAGATGATCGTGAAGATTGACATAGTGAAGGTAGTTTCAGAGAAAAGCAACAGAAAAAGTCCGGTCGATTCAAGGTGTTGGAGAGAAGACAGTCCAGGCTGGACTGAAGAAGAACAAAAAGAAGCAAGTCAAACGTCTCATGATCAGGGCCACGGGGTGGCTGGGAGCTGTAAATCGAAATGCCTCAGAGTTTGCTGTGGAGGAAAACGGGAGTACTTCGAGAAAACCCAATTTTACAAGACAGGCGCCGAGTATTCTACCTGTCCTGTGCCCAGTGGTGGAATATAAAAAAACAAATAATGAGTAGTAAATTAATCAATATATTGTGTTCAATGTTACTTTATGATGTCTTGGAGGCCGGATATGCGTTGTGGGGATATTATTTTGTGTGGGGGCGCTTGTCATGGTATGTAATTTGGCAGTTAAGGAGTTACGCGTGTCTGCGTTTTCATAGTATTTGTAGACTAGTGTTTTAAGGCGATCTGTGAGAAGAAGTATATTACAAATTTCGTACATGTATTCGATAGGAGTGTATTTGGGTACTGTAAGTGCTATTCTTAGGACTTTGTTCTGTTGGTTTGTTTGTTTGTTTTGAATTTCGCGCAAAGCTACTCGAGGGCTATCTGCGCTAGCCGTTCCTAAATTATCACTGTAAGACTAGAGGGAAGGCAGCTAGTCGTCACCACCCACCGCCAACTCTTAGGCTACTCTTTTACCAACGAATAGTGGGATTAAGCATCACATTATAACGCCCCTACGGCTGAAATGGCGAGCATATTTGGTGCGACCGGGATTCGAACCCGCGACTCTCAGATTACGAGTCGAACGCCTGAACACGCTTGGCCATGCCGGACCTTGTTCTGTTGGAGTTGAAGTGATGTGGCTATGGTTTATTGCATGTTGTATGTGGTTTGAGCGCCGTACTCAATTAGTGTTTTAGTCTCGAAGGTGTAATGACTACATGTAACAATTTCTAAAAACATATTAAAATCTCAAGGTGAATATTTCACGGTATCGCCTGACTTTTGTAGTAAAAACTAAAGTTAAATCATCTGTTTTAATACAAAGCTACACGACGGGTTATCTCAGCTATGTTCA
This sequence comes from Tachypleus tridentatus, assembly GCF_004210375.1. NCBI lineage: Eukaryota > Metazoa > Arthropoda > Merostomata > Xiphosura > Limulidae > Tachypleus > Tachypleus tridentatus. The sequence continues at coordinate 77,694,739 of NC_134834.1, read as the reverse complement.
CTGCAGGGGAATGAATTCCAGATTTCAGTTTGTAAGTTCGCAAACGTACTCTTGTAATTTATTAAATACGTAGAAGGAATTTGGAATAAATACTTTTTAAAACGTATGCTACACGTGATTTCATATTTCATATGCAAGGTTGCTGTTCCATTATAGTCCTAACATTTTATCGTTTCATATGTTAAGTATTGCTTTACATTTCAGAATAGACTCGATTTCATTACAAAACACGTGGGTTAAGGGTAAGAAATAGTTAGAAGATAAATGCAAGTGAAAGTGAGTTGATTGCTTAAATTATTTTTAAGTTGGATATTCAGTGTTTCATTTACATGTGAGTGGTTCAGGTTATCGCGAGAACTTGGGGATCTATATTGGTTACTGTTCTTTATAAAACTAGTATACAAACTTGTGGGTAAACATGACCCGTTGTAGAATTCTGAATAACAATCATATTTTACTTTGTGCTTTATATAGTTTCAAGAGACAAGCCCGAGTTAACACATTTTGATACGTTTTTTATCTCCAGAAAATGACGAATAAAACTCTGGTAAATAATAGTGGTTTGTTTATAGTATGGAGGAGGACATTTATAGGAGAGACGCGTGTCTACACAATGAACATTACACCTACATTACAGTTTTATATATATAGGAAAAAATTAAGCAGTATTCACTTGCCTAAAATTTGGAATAATTAATAAATCTGGAAATATCATACTCTATCAAACAAATATCATACAAATATCATACTCTATCAAACAAATATCACATTCTATCAAACAAATATCATACTCTGTCACACAAATATCATACTATATCACACAAATATCATACTCTATCACACAAATATCACATTCTATCATACAAATATCATACTCTTTCACACAAATATCATACTCTTTCACACAAATATCATACTCTTTCACACAAATATCATACTCTGTCACACAAATATCATACTCTATCAAACAAATATCATACTATATCACACAAATATCATACTCTATCATACAAATATCATACTCTTTCACACAAATATCATACTCTTTCACACAAATATCATACTCTGTCACACAAATATCATACTCTATCAAACAAATATCATACTATATCACACAAATATCACATTCTATCATACAAATATCATACTCTATCATACAAATATCATACTCTATCACACAAATATCATACTCTATCACACAAATATCACATTCTATCAAACAAATATCTTACTCTATCATACAAATATCATACTCTGTCACACAAATATCACATTCTATCAAACAAATATCATACTCTATCATACAAATATCATACTATATCACACAAATATCATACTCTATCATACAAATATCATACTCTGTCACACAAATATCACATTCTATCAAACAAATATCATACTCTATCATACAAATATCATACTCTGTTTGTTAAATTATTTGAAGAGCTTAACATATTAATAGTATTTTACTGCAATTGAATATTTATATTTATGTCATACATATGTACACGAGAAACCTTGTTGATACAATGGGCTACCTGTATTCTACCCACCGTGAGTATCGCAAACCGAATTTTAATGTATATGCCCTCAGACTTACAGTTGTTGTTGTTTCGAATTAAGCACAAAGCTACACAATGGACTACCTGTGCTCTGCCCATCTCAGGTATCGAAACCCGGTTTTTAGCGGACAAGTCCGCAGACATACTGCTGAGCCGCTGGGGGAAGGGGCAGACTTACAGAGAGAGAGAGCAATAAGGTGAGGCCTCTATTAGGTAAGCATAGTAATGTCTTAGAGAAACCTAATATACCAGGTATCAGTAACATTTTCTTAAGTCTTTAGAACAGCAAAGAACTTAGTTACCCTGAATTTAATGTTACATGCGTATATACTCTGTGAATTATCAGTTTTAGCCCTTTAGAAGAGAAATAATTATCACAACATAAACAATCTAACACTATTTTCTACATCACTTCCCCCACCCACACCCCAGAAACTCAGTCTGATAATTTATAACGCAAAAAATCTAGGTACGATACATGCAGATAGCACGTTTATCTTTGTGTTTAACAACAAACAAACAGAAGCCTTTTTTACATATAACACCCGCACCCTTTCCAGGTATTTAATGTGTTAGACTGATTCAGGAAGGTTTAATATAATCTGTACTGTAATTGAAAAGTGCTACTTATAGAATACTAACTACTGAGTCACACTAATTGTGAAAAAAAACACGACAGCTGGGAACCGTAGCGGATTAATTCCATATTCTCAAGTCTCGGAACGAGCACACGTACATACAGGAATAGGCGGGTAAAGCTCTGTTAATGAAAACTACTGAGTAATTTAGAATGCGAACAAAGCGTACAAATCAGCTACACGTTGTGTAGTTGTGTGCCGGTAGTTACAAGTCAAAACCACCTCTAGTTCTTGAAAATTACAGAATATTGAACATACATAAACATAAATTTTATCATCACAGTTTAGGCTTGTATTTTAACTAATGTGTTGTAGTTTATAGTGTGGCCCATCAGGGCCAGGTTGTTAAGGCACTTGACCCGTGACCCGCTGGACCGTCACGGCTAAAAGGACGAGCGTTATAATGTGACGGTCAATCTCACAATTCGTTCGTAAAGAGTAGCCCAAGAGTTGGCAGTGGATGATGATGACTAGCTGCCTTCACTCTAGTCTTACACTGCTAAATTAGGGATGGCTAGCGCAGATAGTCCTCATATAGCTTTGCGCGAAATTAAAAAACAAACAAACAAACTGTAGAGTCTGAATGATTATAACTTACACATGTTCCACAAGGTGTAAAATAAAGGATAAACCTATATGTAAAAACTGCTAGTTTGGATTGAGAAAATTTTTTACGTAGAGGAATGAACAACGTTTCGACCTTCATCGGTCATCGTCAGGTTCACAAAGAAAGAGACAGGTAACTGACCGGAAGCTGACCACATGTTTGAAAGGGGTTGTATAACCGAAAAATCACCCGTACTGGACTATACATTTCTTGGGACTCAGCACATCAAACAAAACAAAAACTCAACATACTAAGAAACCAAATAAACACAACCATAAAACAATGCTCACCAGATAAAATTAACGACGAATTAGACAAAATAAAACAATACTTCATCAACATCAATAAGTTTCCTCCACAAACCATAGAAAACATTATACACACACACACCTAGACATAAAGCAAAATCAACCAACAAAAGTAAATATATCTCACGAATAAAAAAATCACGAAACCATATACTGCTGCATACCATATATTCCCGATATCAGCAGAAAAATAACCAACATTTGGCAAAAACTAGTAACAAAATATGACATTCCAGTTAATACCAAATTTATTCAAAAACCAGGCACAAAACTGAGGTCTATACTATGTAAAAAACTACACTGACAAACATTATTTATAAAATACAATGTGATAATTGCCACGACTTCTATATTGAGAGACAAGTAGAAAATGGAAACCAGATTTAAGAAACATAAAAGTCACCTTCATACGTTTTCGAACACTGCAAGTCAAATAAATACAACATAACCATAGAAAACACTCAAATACTAAATAAAGAAACAAACATAAACAAACGCAAAATTAAAGAAGCCTTACTTATACAACAACTTAAACCCAAAATAAATCAATACAAAGGAACACCTTTATATCTATATTAAAAATAATATAATAAATAATAATAACAAAATAAATAATATAAAATTATATATTCAAACATCTAAGCCCGCCCTCTACATTCCGACACTCAGTTACACAACCCCTTCCAAACATGTGGTCAGCTTCCGGTCAGTTACCTGTCTCTTTCTTTGTGAACCTGACGATGACCGATGAAGGTCGAAACGTTGTTCACTCCTCTACGTAAAAAATTTTCTCAACCCAAACTAGCCGTTTTAACATATATACTTATTCTAATTTAATTATATCATTAGGGTGAATTATTTGAAATTAGATTTATATTTGTTAATGTTCAAAAGCGAAGAGGTGTAAATGCACAACATACATGACTAGTTACTAGAAAACTCTGTGCGTATGTCGCAAATTATTTATTATTTACTCAAAGGTTCAGGGCAGTAATTTTTTACTCGAAAATGTAATGTAATGTATATGCTAGAGATGAATAAAGCGTATCGTGATAACTAAATATTAAAGTAATATTTAGAGTTTATAGGTAAAGTTATATATATACAGTGGAGCGCCATTAAGTCGCGGACCAGTAAACCACGAAATCGCTTAAGCCGCTGTAGCAAGTCTTGTGAGCGAGGATTGTCGCGGCTCACCGCTAATTTAAGAACGTGAAAAAACGCGGCTTACGAATTTAATCCTGGTTTTATAACTTCAAGGGGATATTTAAAAAGGTTTGTTTATTTGTTTGTTTTTGGAATTTCGCACAAAGCTACTCGAGGGCTATCTGTGCGAGCCGTTCCTAATTTAGCAGTGTAAGACTAGAGGGAAGGCAGCTAGTCATCACCACTCACCGCCAACTCTTGGGCTACTCTTTTACTAACGAAAAGTGAGATTCACCGTAACATTATAACGCCCCCACGGCTGGGAGGGCGAGCATGTTTGGCGCGACGCGGGCGCGAACCCGTGAATTACGAATCGCGCGCCTTACGCGCTTGGCCATGCCGGGCCATTTAAAAAGGATTTGCTTTAATTTGGGAAATAAATAAAATATATTACAATAGAAATCGACCGTTAATCTACCTTATCCGCTCTCTATGTCAGCTTTATGGAGGCCGCCATTGTTACCGAATCACACCTCTCTATACATTAAAGTTAATCCGCGGTAAATCCTTGAAAAAAGTGATCAGTAATTAAAGTATTATTTTAACTCGATAATCCGATATAATGATCACGCAATGGCCCCGGATGAGGCTCCTCGGCGGAGCTGTTGGCGACTTCGGCTTTTCATTCACAAAGATTTAAGCCGCGGATCACTTAAGCCGCAGTTAAGCAGGTTGACCCCCCAAATACCGCAGCTTAACGGCGCTCCACTTTATATATAAGACATCTGTACAGCTACTCTTGTAGTTAGTATTATTAGGCTATGTGCATCATGTCTGGTTTTAGTGAGTTTTTACATATATATATATACACATATAGGTATGTGTGTGTTTCTGTGGTTTATTGGTTGGCGTCTTTTGGCATAAACAGCAAGGCTATCGGCACAAGACAACCGATATAAAACCAAAAGTAAAATACTATAACGTGCAAAAAAAAAAGTTAAAATCTAAACAATGCTTAAAAAATCAGGAAAAAACTAAATAGAAGTAAAAAAAACAAATGGCCCGCAAAAAAACCCAAAAACATAATCAAATGATATATATATATATATATATATATCCAGTTATTAAAAATCTTGCTTTAAAAAGTTCTGAAATATGTGATATTAATAATGTTTTCATTTATACCAAAACGGTTTAACTAAAACATTAACAAACAACTATAATAACCTATGAGTTTGATTCTATAAAGTGGAATTTATAAGTTTATACTACATTAAATTATGTTTCGAATTTCACGCAAAGTGTTTGGTGTGAGTGGGATTCGAACTCGCAATCATCAGATCACGAGTCGATTGCCTTAACCACCTGGCCATACCGAACCCAGACTTTACACTTAGGTCTGTTTCAAGACTGAACAACTATGCACAAGTATGTATTTGTGTAAAACACCTAATTTGATAAGTAATGCATAGAAACACCCAATGAAGATTTTTTAACATTAGTTTAAAAACTACTTATTATATTGTTTGTTTGTTTTTTGAATTTCGCGCAAAGCTACTCGAGGGCTATCTGTGCTATCCGTCCCTAATTTAGCAATGTAAGACTAGAGGGAAGGCAGCTAGACATCACCACCCACCGCCAACTCTTGGGCTATTCTTTTAACAACAAATAGTGGGATTGACCGCAACATTATAAAGCCCCCACGGTTGAAAGGGCAGGCGTGTTTGCTGCAACCGGGATTTGAACCCGCGACCCTCGTATCATTATATATATATAGTTTGTACCGAATTATAATATAACATAATTTTGGTGTCTCAAACTTTGGTTAAAATCTACAAGTCCAGTCATCCTTCATCTGACATGCGCGCAGCGTATTTTCCATCGCAGAAGATTTCGTCACAAGATTGTCATCTATAGTCTATCTGGTGCACGAGTACGATAGTTCCCCAATGATCCAATAGCAATTAACTCCATATATGTTCAATTCAATGATTGACTACTCACTGTACGTTAGTTTAAACTAAATACCATGAACGCTTATTTTGTTCCCCAATTGCAGAAACTGCAACAGATGAACCGATATATTGTGCAAGCACCTTATGTGAACGTGACTTGTATTTTATTGGCGAAGAACTTTCTTCACTTTATTGCATACTGTTATTCTAGGTGCGTGAATGGCTTGTGCCACTGACTTTTGTCTTCGTGGATTTTCATCTATTACAAGATACCACACTTTGCTGACAACATTTAGGTAATGACTTGTTGTAAGTCTCTTTCTGGATGGTCTTAGTACTCCAAGTTGATCCAATTTCAAGGAATATGACCACCTTGAAAACTCTATATCCCCAACTTGACCACATTTTTATGATTTATGTACATGAATATGTTACATCAGGAAAGGCTGTTGTTATCTTTCCCCTCGACGTTATATTGTCTATGTTTGATGACATACTTATTCAAAACTGTTTTACTATAATATATGCAATCCTCTCTACATGCACGTCAACCTCTATTTTATCAAAACTGTTCTTTCATATGACTCCTAATACATGTCATTTGGTTCTTATTATGACAAACTAATCCTTTCCGCGTAACAGAAATATCATACAGGCAAAGATTTTGTGATAACGCTTTTCCGGCGGTTTGTTGGACGTAATAGTAAAACGTCCTGTAGCACAGATAGTATTTTTATTTGTTTCCGGAACAAAAAGAAGAGACAATATTGATTAAATAGGGGACATTACGGAAGGGGTGAACAGGCTTTAAATTATATGCTATATTTAATATTGCATAAATTATCTAACAAACACACTAGTTTAATCAAAATAGCAACTTACTTCTACTTTAATGAATTGTGTCCAATTTAATGAAATAAACACCATCGTACACCCTAAAGAAAAAAACCCACAAAAACGAGCTTTGGACATGATACTTTGAAATGTTATAAAGTTACTACATTACAATTTGAAGCCTCGAATAAAAGTCAAACTTTGAAGTTTATGCCTTTTTTTCATATTGTGATGCCCCCAGTAGCATAACAGTATATCTGCGAAACTGGGTTTCGACACCCGTGCTAGGCACAGCACAGATAGCACTTTACATGGCTTTGTGCTCGATACCAAAAAACAACATATTTTGTTTCTGGTGAATGTTTACCTTGTTAAAATATATGTTTATTGCTTATTACCATGATTATTACCTGAATTTGTGTTAATAACAGGAGGTGAATAACTGACTGAAAAGTAATGTCAAATAATTCGATTCTCTATTCAGAACACTGCATTATCATATAACAATAAAGACCAAAGACGTGTCAGATTCTGTGGTACTACAGTAGGGATTATTGTGTCATGAAAATTCCATAACAATAACAATAAAAGTCATCGGACAAAGAAAATCAATCTACTAACTGGAACACTGAACTATATATAGATATATTAACGTTCTATTCTACTTTGTACCACTTCTAGTTTTAACTCTTATAGCTCTGACGGTGGCAACCCTCTCTTGTTATCTTCAGACACATCTTTGTCTACATCCGTTCAGTTGTCACAAGACTACTTGTCTGACGAGCAACTAGACAACATTACGCAGACACTCGTGTGTGCTGAAATAAGTTGACCTCGTTACACGTCATGATCAGGTAATATAAACCTTCAGACTTCATGGAGTATTTGTTGCCAAAGGGTCATCATGTGTGATTCTGTTCTCCCTCCCACCACTTTATGGCTTTTGTGCTCGTTCGTCCAGCGATCCCATGGGACGTTAACGTTCAATTACGTCGTCTCTAATGTGGAAGTTCAGTAAAATGAAAACTTATGTCAGTCATAACGTCAACATCTTTAAGTGTAAGATACAGTTCGATAACATAATATTTATCATCTAATGACAGTTGTTACTTTATATCCACGAGGAGTAATGGAGGGATTCTTGAACACTTTGTCTACATAATGACGTGATAGTGACAGTACAAACACAAACCAGCACAACGACCATATATATATATATATATATATATATAATTTGATTTTCTGTGTTCTGCAGATGTCATTAGAAACAAGTGGGAATAATCACTAGCCATGGAACTTGAAAATCTTTTAGGTTTGGTTTGCTTTGAATTTCGCGCAAAGCTACACGAGGGCTATCTGCACTAGTCGTCCCAAATTCAGCAATGTAAGACTAAAGGGAAGGCAGCTAGTCATTACCACCCACCGCCAACTCTTTTACCAACAAATAGTGGGATTTACCATCACATTATAAAGCCCCCACGGCTGAAAGGGCGATTATGTTTGGCGTGACGGGGATTCGAACCCGCGATCGTCAGATAACGAGTGGAGTTTATTAAACACCTGTTCAAATCATTTAGGGATAATTAGAGTAAATTCGTCAAAGAGACATTCGCCGCACTTTTATTAGTTATATATTTGTACCCAGCAGTACTGAGCGAGCGACTTGCGTTTATCATATTCTATTATTCTTCAGGATCTTTACCATCAAACTGAAATTATTTTAGGGAGAATAAGTGAACTTAAGAGACCTTGGGCGGGGTCAAGTACATCAATCAAGAGTTTGACCTCCCGACCACAAACCTGTAATTAGAATCTTATACGGTCAAGAAATGACAGAGCTATGTTATAAAAGTTTATACTTAAAGGGGGGAATAAAAAAAACTTGGGTCCTTTCTTTGAGCAGAAGCTAAATGTGACGCTTGTATGGTCAACAATTTAACTAAAACGTCGACGTGTATTGGATTTCTTTTGTTTGTGAGTTTCAAGTCAGATACTTGATATTACGGAGTGAAAAATTATACAAAAACAAAAATGTTACCAACCCACACCCATTTTTCCAGTATCAAATTTTAATATATTTGTTATTTACGCGACATTCTTAATGTTGCAAAATGCAGTGCAGAGCTTACATTTCTGCACAGTATAATCTGAGTTTTTTGTACGATTTTTAAGATAATCACTTTTGCGTTGGGTTGAATACTAAAGGGAAAACATGTATTGTTGAATGGGAGGGTATATCACCATTCTACAAAGACTTTGCTTAGGAATAAGTTGATATCAAGTCTTGTTCTACTTTTTTTTTTCTTTTACATTAGGTTGATTAACTGAGTACTTTTATCCATTAGATAAAAGGCCAACATCAGAATGTACGTTTTCTATCACCCCTAATATTCTGTTGTTAATAAACTTAAAAATATTGTTTTATTAGCCACATGGCTATAATGTATGTCGTTGTAAGATTTATTTACGATATATTTTGTGAGGCTAGTGATTAAAGTGTAAATCTTAAGGATCATATACCCTTTGCGTAGGCACTCAAGAAACTAAACTACGTTTTTATTTCCAGTTGTACTTTGTGTAGGGAGGTAATGATACATTTTGAATAATGTAGTAACTTGTTACTAACCGCAAAGCTTCACTATGTGCTCATTGCGAATGCCTAAGTTCGACTTTTGTTACCGCTGAACCACTGAGAGGTAGGAGCTAGCGTGACGAGTTTTACTTGCTAGCTGTTATGATGAAGATTTGCATTATCTATATCTCAAAATACTGTGAATACAAGTTGTTATACTGTAAGGAACCAGTTATTTGCTAATAAAATATTCCACAGTTTACACATCATTTCATGACCCATTAGCACACAGATGTTCAGGGTATGTTACTAAGTATATGTGTGTTGACAAAGTGTCAAAAATATACTTCGTTCCATGACTTAACAGTGAGTCGCTTATTTACTTGAGCATGTACTTTCCAAATGTCAAACTGAGGTAGTACTCGCCGCCAACTTTTGTCTCATGAATGGTAGGGTTTGAACTTTGCTCTTACAATTCAATGCGTGAAGCATATATTTTACAAAAACCAGTTCTGAATAGTGAACGCATGATTTCACTGTATCAACACGCTATCACAAGGTCACACCTATTTCACAGATAGGTCAAAATAATACGAGTAAAATACATAATGCAGTAATAGTTTTCATAGCATTTATGAGCTATTTTAGGATTAGCTGAATAACCATGGATGACGTTTCTTCAGGTGATTTCAATAAATCTAGTGTATTGTGCAATACTGTCAACATTTTTGTATCATATTTTAATTGTCTATAATCAATTATTCTGTATAGTAATCTTGTATTTTCTGTAAACCTATTAACAAAGTTGTTTGAAATACAAAAACTGATTTTTTTTTTTGTATTTTTGTTACCATAATTATCGAGCTTATCTTGCTCGTGGATGGGAGTGACGATTCTTCTGGTGATCTCTATTTTGTTCAGTTTAAAATTATACGATCTCACTTAAAAATAACACAAGGAACAAAATAAAACTGGAGAAAAATAGTGAAAACTCGACTACAAGCTTCAAGAAATGCTTGGCTGGTATCCAAAGTTCAAAACATTAAAACATGAATAAATTAACCAAACCTTTCTGATAGTAATTTATGATAAAAAATAATTAAGAAATTTTCTTGATTGACATGTTCCCCTAGTTTTAAAATTAGCGAGTTTCAGTATTAATATTAAGAATAATTAATGTTTAATCTTAAGTAATGTATAGAAATTTTGTTCATAATTGACAATTAAAATGTGTGTAGAATGAACTGCACTGTAAGCCCAAAACTAACATCATAGGATCTTGGTGGTAAAACATTAAACAGTTGGAGTCAGTGTCCATTTATCTTTGTTCTCAATAATGCATAAAACATTCCAATAGAAATTTGTAATAGGACTTACAACTAATAATGTTTTCATTTTGAGCAACTTATAACCACTACCAAAACAACAGTGTCTCTTTAAAAAACCAGTCCATTTACACTGGATTTGTTGAAGTTTATTTTATTTTTAATGACCTTGATTCAACTTCATCTTCATTTATAATCCAATGATAAAAATATAATGTAAATATTGTATATATACACATATAAAGCATCATTATGGGTATTACACTTCTAAAGAAGCATCTCACAATATACTCCAGTTTGCATCAAACTATGTTTAGAATAATAACAACTGGTATCATTGCTTTACCCATGACAGTGTGAGGAATGGTGAATCTCATTAACGAGAGGTTGAAAGCTTGGTTTTATTGAATTTTTAAAAATGTTTATAATTCACTTTTCTTCTTAAGCTAAACAAATATGAGTATTGTGAAGTCTTGTGTCTGTTTTGAGAAATTCAAATTATTTTATTGTGTATTACTTTTACATATATATTACATTACATATTGAGCAAATGTGTGTGCTTTTATTGAATCTTGGTACAAACATTACAAAAATTCTTGACAGTAAGAGTATGGAGTACTTTTATATTTACCTGAATGATCTATTTCTTTAATACATTTTTCAAGTTTGAACCAAAATAAAAAGAAAACAATGTTTGTACTTCAATAATAATAATAATAATAATAAAAAAAAAAATTACCATTTCCCAATATTTTAGTTCTACGAAAATTGAAAGAATATAACCTAAAACAAGACACCTTCAACAATTTACTGAAGAGTATTCAGTTTTCACACATTAGAAATATTTCCCAGCTTTCATATATGTTGAATAACTAGTAAAAAAATACACTTCACGTTTTTTTATCCTATAAAATACCCAATGGTGTAATGAAAAGTAAATGAACAATCAACTTAGATTCTATCCTTAACACCAAGATACTCCAACTGTCACAGTTCTCTCTCCTCACTAATCAATATAGTATGATGTTTTTCATCTTCATTTACTTCATTACTGGCATAGTTGTAGCTGCTCGTCCTTCAGAAACATCTTGATCTCGCCATAGCTGAGTTACGGTTTTCACTTGGGTGTAGAAATTTAAGCCCTAGAAATAATCCATTATGACACATTGTTTAAGATATTTTTCAAGGGCAGGTACCAACAATCTTGTATTTTAAACTTAGAAAACCCTTTGCAGAATTTTTAAATTAAAGACAAGGTGAACTGCACTGAAATAACTGTTGATAAAAATTACTTTTAATGTTTCACAAGATGGAAACTCACTCTAATCAAAGTTTTCTAAAAGCAACAAATCTTTTAACAATAAACTCAAAACCGTCCAATGAAAAAAAAAGTCTATTTCACATCTTTCTCCACATTTTGTTTTCAATGAATTACGTTGCACTGCCACAGTGTCCTTCTAAGTAAAAAAAAAATTACAGTGTTGGTGCAAATATGTTTGTTTTAAATATTCCTCAATATTAACAAACCTTTACTTACTCTGAAAAAATAATTTTATTCATCCGTACACATTTAACAGGCATGGCAGATAGGGTACTTCACGGTCATAGCTAGTACTATTGAGTAAAAAAGTAGACCCATTCTTCTGTATAAATAACTTTAATGATCTCCCTTACTGCTAGTAAAACATATTAAATAAAATTATTCAAAATTAAAGAGAACAAAAACTGTGTGGAGCAAAAATTCCTTACAATAGTAAGCTACCAAGTGATAAATGACTTGAATGTTGGAGTGGCTTGTTCAACCCTTCCCCATCATCTAAGCCCCTGGGGCACTGACTAACCTTGCAACCTATAGATTATAAATTAAACCCTATTACTTAAAATATTTGCCTTTTCACTGTGGGGGCAATATATTGTGTTAGACAATCCTACTATTCACTGAAAAAAAAATTCATGAGTCATGTTTACTAGTTGGCTTCTCTCTAGTCTATCATTTTAAAATTAGGCATGGATAGTCCTTAAACAGCTTTGCACAAAATTAAAACAAAAACAAAGTTTTAACTGATGCATTTTAAATAAGAAGATGAACAAAATTCATCATAAAATATTACATAATGAAAAAATTCAAATATTTATTGACTCAGTGGTGTTTCTAGACATAACAATACCAAAAACAACTTTTATATATACAAAAATTATTACTTACTGATTTCCCATAAAAATTGGAATCACCAAGGAAAGACCCTCTGGAGCCAGTAAAAGAAAACATGGGAAGGGGCACTGGGATTGGGACATTTACTCCGACCTAGCAAAAATACAAGAATCTCAAATTTGGAGTTGAGTAAAAAAGTTTCACTATATATAAATAAAGGATTGATAGTACTTAATGTTATATAAATTGTAAATATTCAATAGAAGTAGAGTTCTATCTTTAAATAAATAAATTCTACTGAATATTTACAACTTATATAACATTAAGCACTATCAAAACACCCTGCAATATACAAGTTTTAAACAGTACATACAGTGCTCACATAGTTTTAAAACATGCTAGGCTAACGTCTTTATAAAAAGTGTATTACAATTTAAGACAATCATACAACATTTGCACCTTGTACTTATTTCAATATACTACATATGACATTTACATCAGACAATTCTATTTATTCATTGGGATATCCTCTATAAAGCACAACAGGTTTTAATGAACTTTCTATAATTATGGTTTTAAAGAACTAAATAATCATTGTTATTTTCAGAAACAAATCTAAACATATGGTGGCAACTTGTTTAAGAGTATTGACATTACACAGACTTTTAGATCTGCTTATGATTAAAAACAGGTAGATGCATATAAACAGTTGAAACATACTTGACCAACATCAATATCATGTGTAAACTTTCTTGCTGTGGCTCCATTTGTGGTGAAAATTGCTGTTCCATTTCCATAAGGATTAGAGTTGATCACATCTAGAGCATCTTCCATAGTATCAACACACATGGTGATTAAAACAGGTCCAAATATTTCCTCACTGTAACACTTCATATGTGGCTGAGGGAGAAAAAGTAAAAAAGAACAATAAATATAACTTTTATTTAACAAGTATCATTGTTAATTGTACAATATTTGAAATAAACAAATAATTATAATATATAAAAGTGCAGTTTAGTACTTGCAGTATTCTTCTATTCTATCTGACATTAGTTTAAGAACTTCGGGAAGTACAATGTTAGTTACCTGTTCATATATAATAGTGTTTCTCAACCTGAGTTCACAAGGTGATCCGCAAGTTATGTTCAAAATTTCATAAAAATATTTCAAAAATATGAGTTATAGAATGAAAAAAAATTTTTTATAAAGTTAAATTTGTAGAAACTAAAATGTTTAATTTTGGAATATGGCTTTTCATGTATGCAGTTTTTTTTCAAAATAAAAAACAGTGATAGGTTTAGGAGTCCACATATATTTTTTGAATTAATAACAAAGGCCAAACAGGAAATAAATTAAGTTTACCTTGACTAATAAAGTAACAATTTATCACAATGCACTAATGTGTAGTAGTTTCTTCTCTCTCAGGGAATGCTTTATTATTTATGCAAAAACATTTAAGCGACCCATCTTTTATTTATCCTATGAGTTGTTGATTCCAAAACTAAATTAAAATCTTGAAGATATCAAGTTATGGTTATCTGAAACATTATCTATAAACATATGACAGATGATAGTTAGGTATACTAACCCTGAATTTATATATATGCACAAAGTACAACTTATGATAAACTGTTGGGATTCATAATTATTCCTTATTTGAGAAGAATATTTGAATAATGTTTAAATATTTCTTAATAGTATATAAAAAGTATTTCCCTACTACACATGACAAAGCATTGTACCATTGTATGACAAAAGGGTGTAACTTGTACTTAATCAACAAAAGACCTAAATAATGTCATTTTTGGGACCCTTTTCTTCCATAATAATAATTTGCAACTGAAATGTATACCTATAAAAAAATATTGAGACAATTCATTATATAAGCTTGCCAATTGAACTGTATAATTTTTTCATTGTACCCTTGCATTACTGACAGATCCTATGTACCACTAAATGACAGTTCTTTAAGAACTAATACAAACCTTAACATCAGACAGAACAGTGGGCCCAACAAAATTTCCCTTTTCATAACCTGGAACAATAATATCTCTTCCATCTAATAACAGCTTTGCTCCTTCATCTACACCACTTTGGACAAGGTCACAAATACGTCTTTTTGCCTGAGGAGAAATGACTGGTCCAAGATCGGCATCAGGCATATGACCTACAAATATGTTTCTGAATCCCTCATATTGTTCTTACACAAAACATTACCATAAATTTATAATTATTACTTCCAAAATAAAGAAAGTCATGTTTTATTGCAGCACTGTACATACCTTATAAGCACTAGTTATAAATTCAATAGAGCATTAAAGACAAGTTACATTTAATCTTCTAGTCTCCAATTTTTATTCCCCCACTTCATTTCCATTCTTAAAAATCTTTATTAAAGACACTTTATAAAACACCTGTAAATGAATTCTTAGCATTTGACTTAATAATGTCTAAAGGGGTTATCACCCCAGTTATTTAAACTATTCTTACAATAACCAAAAACACTTAACAGTGTTGTTGTTTTGAATTAAGCATGAAGCTACACAATGGGCTATCTGTGCTCTGCCCACCATGGGTATTGAAACCCAGATTTTAGCATTGTAAGTCTGCAGACAACTTAATAGTGAGGGTACCCAACTTGTGTAACAATGCATTTTAAATTTTTATAAATAAGAAAATAAGGGCAGTATATACTCATTACTGGGTTGAGTTTTAATTTATTTTAATCTAAGTTGGTAATTTTTTTTATTGGAAGATAATATTAATTAGTATTACAAAAACTTGGGTTTATCTTTTAACTGCTTAAGTATTGTTTTAACTACTTGAACAAATAAACACTAGAATGTGTATATAGATAGCAATAACTTCCAATCAGAATATGTCATGTACTTAGAATGAAACCAAAATTCAACCTTTCCATTAGTATAGCTAATCAAATATATTCTTCTTACATCTTTGAATTCATTGTTTCATCAGTTAAATATCCTTGTTGTTATTGATATTTTTAACAATCTAATAATATCTCATGAAGTTTGAACAGTTCAGGAAATCTAGGTTTGTACTAAATCCAAATTTTAGGTTCACAATACAAAACAATTGATAATAAATGAATAACAATAAAAATACATCAAATTGAATGATAGTTATATTCAATATAGTACTATAATTATTAGATATACAATCAAAAAGAGTAACCTTACATTTTATAACAAATGGCTATGAATTAAACAAACTATTTAACCTATAAAAATTTGGTAAAGTATAATTAAATAAAACAAAAAAGAAAACAAAACTGCTATTCCTGCAAAAAATATGTTAAATAAACTACCATGTTTAATATAAAATTGTTTTACAGAGAAAAACTATCTTAAGTATTTAGCATAAAACAGAAATTACACAAAAATAAACTTATTTTTTTGTTTAAGATTTTTTTTTTTTTAAATCTGGATTTGAAAATTAGGCTTTATGAGATAGATAAAGGCTGAGAAAATGTTCAACAGGATGTTGTAGGAAGTATTATGAAACATTCCCTTCTGGTTCAAAGCATTTAGTGGGATACTGATTGTTACAGACAAGAGGATCAAGTGCTAGAGAACAGAAAAAAAAAATTTTATCACTTTAGTAAGGTTGCTTCTACTGCTAAAACATGAAAAGTATATACCTGATGATATACTTGGTTAAAGGTGAATCTCCAACCATAAAATATCAAACTATATGTATGGCATTTTAAGTTCTGCATTTCTCAACATGAACTTGTATTATTTGTACAAGACTTGAAGAATGATACAGGAAACCTAGCCTTGTTTTTCTCCCATTTTGCCTTTACCCAAATTTACTGATGAAGAGTGGGATTCCTGAAACTGGATAATTCAGCAACCAGAATAATAGATTGGGTTCCATATTTACTTTTAATAATAAAGCTGGTACCAACCGTTACTTTTCTTTAAAATTATTGAAACTGTAGTGTACGACAAATTCCAAAGTAAATAAACAGAATACCTGCATTAACTTTAAGAGACTTTGCCTTTTCCACTAAGTCAGAAAGCCACTCTTTAGCTTCTCCAACAAACACAGCAGTGGAAAGGGCCATACATCTCTGTCCTGCTGCCCCAAAAGCAGCTCCAACAAGCTATGAAAACAAATTTCACAGAGGCTTTTTTTGTACAAAAGTATTTGAAAAAAAACATCTCAAATACACACACACACACACACACATGTACTAAGCAGCATTAAAGATGCAACAACTAATAAAATGAGTTGTTTTATACAAAACTTGTGTTCAACCTAGCATATCAAAATTGTTTAACTGTACATACATTGTTGAATTTTTAATGTCTCTCAGTGTATATAAAAGAAGTGTTTATATCAAGCAGAGTATAAAGTGAGGTATCAGTAACACGACATTTTAATGTAGTATCTGAAATTACAGCATCAAAACTTACAACAACATTAGCACTGACAGCCAGTAACTGCAGTGTTATATCTTACTGTTAAATACTGACAATTGGAAGCATATAATAGCATAGTACACTATGGATACTGGCAGTCAACAACTTATAAATGCTGTTCTGTATCTGTACAACACTAAACCTGATAATGAATAAAACAGTGAAACAAGCTTTGACAGCAAATAACAATGGAAAATTCTAATACAGCAGGAATATACCAAGCTATTAAAACAGTGAAATATTATAACAGAACACAGATTACAGCAGTCAATAACACTTATATCACAATTATGCACAAACAGTAATATTTGGTAACAGTGGTACCATGCCTTAACACCATACAATACCAAGCTTGATAATCACTGTATTGTATTGTAATACACATCAATACAAATAATTTAACAGGCTGTCTTTTACACTATAAGTGCCATCTTTTAACCATGTCTTGTACTTCACTAATTAGCAGTTACAAATACATAAATTACTTTGAATTACTCCTGTATTTACTACTTCCATGTATGGGAAAAATAAATGTTTTTATTTCTTAATCATTACTTTAAGCCTGATAAGAAACAAACATAAAAATAAAATAAAGTTATAATTCTCCGGTTATGTTTCACATTATACGTGTATCTTAATAGTTTCAAAGAATATACCTGTAGATTAGTCTAAGCTTTCAACACCAAAGTCACCAATACACAATGGCTACATAAATTATATCAGTCTAATAATCTATATTTTACTTGTGTGATTTCAGCCATAATCCTATATTAAGAAACTGATCTCTACATACCTGGTTTAGTGTATGTTCTTTATTTGCATCGGGCATAATTACACCATGGTTCTTGGCACCCTGAAGCAGAGTGAAAACAAACAAGTCATGTACTGCAATAAAAATCAATCATGACAATTTAAATATTTCACATTAGTTTCAAATGTAACAGCAATTAATTTTTTTTTTTTTTACTTAGTAAATAAATATCAAATTTTAGGAATTTTTCAAAGTGAATGTTGATAACACTGTTATAAGTAGTTTAATTTTAGGGCTTAAGGGCTAATATGAAATCACAAAGAATATACTTTTCCAAAATTTCAAACAATTTTTGATATTTTTGAGATATGCAAGCAAACTTTACTTATACCATTTTTTAAAGAATTAAACAAGTATTAAAGCTACAGAATCATGTTAATGTTATAGTGACACATTTAATCCTATTTTACCCCTTAAAGTTGCTGAAATCTCCCTTATTGTTATTCATCTTTTCCCACTCAATGGAAGATTCATTCTTAACATTCATTAACTTTTTAATTTCTTCTGTTTCTAACACCAGACTTCAAGAATAAAAATGAAAAAATTATGTACACCTATCACATCCTGTCAGCACACATATTCAGATATTCTGGTACAAAACAAGTGAAAAGTTGTACGTGTTAACATGGGGTCTTCACATAATAAAGACTGTTCCATGTGTTTGTATTTTTTAGAAGTTGCAGACACATAAAACTGCAAAACTAGTCAGACAACTATACAGGTGATTCATTTTAAATCTAAAACATACTAGCAATTATAGAGCAAAAAATAATCAAAGTAGAATTGCTAAAACAATGATAATATACTTGACATTTCGATAAATAAGTTAGTTGTAAAAAATTAGTCTCAATATAAGTTATGTAACAGTAGTTTTACAAATTCCAAATCTTTGTAAAGATTTGTAAAGTAGTTTTACAAATTATAACTCTTTACAGATAAAGCATCTTGGTTTGAAACTATATTGTAAAAACTGATATTTATTTATAAATATGTACTTCTTTTAGGAAACAATTATCTTGTATTCAAATACTTTAAACTTTTGAAGATTATGTTTATATTCTACGTTGGTCAATAATTAACGTCCTTAAACAAGTTAATTTTTTTTTAGTCTACAAGTTATTTGGTGGCCATGTTAATTAAAGAATAATAACCCATTAAACTTATTTTATATTTCTGCAAATAGGCCTTTTCAAAGCCTTAGCTTATTAAGCAATAGGATGAAAGTAATACAAGGAGTTAAAAATTATTTAACTGTTGTGCATACGCCATAAGCCGATTAATGAAATAAAATGACTAATATGTTAGTATATGTCGAGCACATTAAGGTACTCAATAGGCGTAAAATAAATATGCATACTACAAAATCAGCAATGACAGTTTTACTTTAAAAGATTATTGCCACACACATTTGCTTCTGCACCAAATAAGCCTAAAACAAAGTAAGAAATCATTGCTAATATACTGAAGCAGAAATGACCAACCCATCAGATTTTATCTTTTTCATATTTCAGTTGAGATAACTATACAACTGTTTTATAACTTATGTCAGTTTAAGCCTACATCCACTCTTCTAGTTTCTTGACAGTGCACAATGCCATCATTTAGTTGTAATAGCTAGTAGTAATTAAAAAAAAATAATTGTACTGGAAACAATGTTATCATTATTCATTGAAGTTGGCTTTTTACATAAATCTGGCACTCCTTTAAAAAGATTAATTAAAGGGTAAAACAAATTTCCAGCCAATAACAGATGAGCATTAGATGACTAATGTTTAAAGCATTCAATGTTTTGTACACTAGAAAATCAGTGTACTTAGACAGCCAACGACTATATCATGTGTGGAGTGGAGTATGAAAATTCAATACATGTAGTATTAAATTTTATTACACACATTAACAGATTATATTAACTTTCAGTCAAGGGAAAAGTATTTTGCAAAAGTAAAATAATGTAAAAATGGTATTGCCAAAAATAATGCAAACAAAAATATAAGAATGATACAGCTATATACAGATTATCCCCACGTGACTTTCAATATTTAAACTTAATGTTACACCGAAAAATGCAGACTTGACTTCAACATTACTGCAGTAAGGTTATAAATTCCTGACTTGTTATGCAGTTTGTCTATTGTAATATCACTGTCATGTCAGAATAGGTATTATTGTAGTGAACTAAGAACCTAGGACTTGTGTACAAGTTGAAATGTCTGATTACTACAGGTTATTACAGACTCTTGCTATAAGGCTAGCTGAAAAGATCCATCTTGTAACCATTTTGTACTTGTGCAATTTATAGTGCAACATCAAATTTTAATATTAAAAGTCACATGAGGATGATCTACGTATAGCTGTATCATCCCTGTATTCTCATTTGCATTAATTTTGGTATGGGAATCCCCTACATAATTTTACAGCTTACATAAAAATTCAGCTTATCTACTGCACTGTATTTATAAACAAACACCCTTTTCACAAAAAAGAATATTCAGTATCTTATTTAAATTTTGAACTTGAGGCTTAAACTAGAATTTGGTGTCTTACATTTATTGTGAATTAATAATTTAATTACTGGGGAAGACAGCTTGTATAGCACTGGATTTAGAACTGAAGTTATCACAAAATATGAACAGAAGTGCACAAAGCAAGTGTAAATATTTTAGAATGTCACAGATTCTATTTTTTGTTACCTACAGACAAAAATAAATGCTAATTAAAAAATTCCTTCCCTCTTTCAACACTTACAAAACCTTCATGTTACTTAAAATTGTTCTAATGTGATTATTATTGATATTTAGTTTTATGTATTTGTTACTTTAATTATATTTGTTCTTGTTTCTATAAATTATTCATGACAAAATCATTGTCATTCTGAAATCTTTAACATACATTTTTTGTGCCCTTATGCTTGTACATCTCTGTGATAAAGTTGTTTTCAAGCTAATAAAATAATTGACAGTTTTCTAATATAGAGAAACTTATACATACCATGTTACTCTGAACACGTTTACCATTCTTTGACCCTCTTTCATAAATGTACTTCCCCTAAAAGAGTGCATACTATATGTTACATAAAATTATGACTGCAAAAAATCAACCAGCAACAACCAGAGAAATTCCAAAAAGAGGTTATATCACTTTTAAAAAAAATCTAAATGTATAATTCTTAATATTGGTTTTAATATATACTGAGAAAATTCAACTTTTGGTCTTATGTTTGTTATAAGACAATACTAGTGAAACCTTATGCTCAATATAAAAATCTATTAGATAAATGCACCATACAAAGGATGAAACACTATCTCCAGTTATGAAAAATGCAAAGTAACATACATTATGCCAAATAAAATAAGTAAATAAATAAATACAATAACTTATGGGACACTTGTCAAATTAAGGTTATTAATGTACACAGCAAATCCATTTGAATAATTATATCCATTCAAAAGAAAATATTCTTACTGCTTGATCAGATCCAACAAAAGAAATTGCTTTAATATCCGGATGTTCACAGATAAATGTCACAGCTAGTGAGAGAGAATACATTTGTTGGTTATTGAAAAAAAACACAAACACAGAGCTTTTATTTCTTTTATCATTACTCTAGGTAAATTCATATAAAAACAACTGTTGTAACTCAGTATTAAGATTTCTCATAATGTTAGAACTCATTACTGGGACTTATTTGATCTTCCATAGTACTAACAGAAAACAAATACATAATAAGTCAGAGAATGACCTAAGGACATTAATTCTTGTATTCACCAAAATCAAAAGTTTTACAGAAGATCTTATGTAAATCATTATCATGCCAACTGTAGTCTCATTTGGTGTGTGATTTGTGAGACTGGTCATTAATGATAAATATATATTCAGATGATATGTTTTATTGCCTGAGGCACTGTGAACAGTATTTGTTCTTCTTACTAGCATGTATAATGTAATAGGATTTAAAAAAAAGTGACATGAGCTTGCAATTACAGAATTTATTTAGTTGCCTTTAATATATATTTGTTTATTTAAAACCATCAAAATAATGATGACATGTATTTTTCTCTAATAAACTATATTATCAAATTCATATATGAGCAAAATCCTTTGTTGTGTGCATACAAGTAGAAAAAAAAAACAATTGAAAAATTTCTATTAATGAGCACAAGCAAATGAAATTAATTTGGGGTTATAAAATTTATACTTAAGAAATAGTATATTTGTAATATTTAACGTAAAATCTCAATCTAATGTATTTCATTATTTATTTACATAAGTAGAAGGAATCCTCAACAGCTATGACAATTGAAATTATTTAGGAAGGATTAGAGTAAATTCATTTGAGAGACCTTTTTATCAGCTATATTTTTGAGCACCAGCAATACCAACCATGGGGTGCACGTATGCCAAATATAATTTTAATACTCATCAGGATCTCCACTGAAATTGTTTTAGACAGAATTAGAGTAATTAATCTACAAGACCTTGGACATTGTCAAATAAATGAAAAGATTTGACCTCCTGAGTCCAGAACTGTAATCAAAACTAAAATTAATCAAGAGACAATGGAGATCAAGTTAAACATTTGTACTTATGAATAATCAGAGCCGTTCTATAAGCCACTGTGCTGTAGCTAAAAACACATACTGGTTGAATGTTTTATTTATTTGATACATAGTGACTTTAAAGCTAAGCCTTTGACAAGTATAGTAATTAATATTTAAGCAAGTCTTTCAAAAGTATGTTCAGTCTTGAATGATCATCTGATGCTTAGTTAATTCTTGCACATTGTTGTCTCTAAAACCCAAAATCTTAACAATGCTGAGAATTTTACAAAATCACACAATATTAGCTGAATAATTTATGTTCAACTTCTAACCTTCATGTTGTCCATGGATTACATTTACTACACCATCTGGGACACCAGTTTCTTTTAAAAGTTCCATGAGTATCATTGAAGCTCCAGGGTCTCGCTCTGAAGGCTTCAAGACAAAGGTATTACCACAAACAAGAGCCAAAGGGAACATCTATAAACACAAAATAAAACTGAAGACTTATGAACTACTCAGGAAAACTGACAGTAGCTTTAGAAGAATTTCCCTGATAAACTGTTCATTATTAACCCTTTATATGTGCAAGTTAACTTGTCAACTTAAAAATGTAATGAAAAATACCTTTATTATCAATTTATCTGAATTAATATTATAATACATGTCATGGTTTGAAGATTTATGTTATCTAACCCTTAAGTTCTTTACTTCAAAAGTTAACATTTTTAATGCTGAAAATGCATTTCCAATAGGTATACATCTCTCAATCAAAGCTATCTCAACCTTAATTTGCTAAAATTTTTCAACAGCACACCAGAATATTATAGCTCTTCATCTTTGTACCACTGCAGTAATGTGTTCTGATCATGTTACTACCCTCCACAAATCATACCACATCACCTATACTACTCCTCATGATGGATTCCTGTATGTTGTGAGGGGAACTCCCAGAGAAGGTTCTGTACTTTCAGTTTAACCTCCTCTGGGATGTGTTTGCCATGCATGGTGAACTGTAAAGGGAGAAAGAGGATCCTGATGGTTGAGGGTTCAAACCCCAATGCACCACTTTTTCCTCAAATTTCTGTAAATGGGTTGCTTTGGGGTAGCTCTCACCCCAGGGTCAACTGACTGGTCCACTTGAGGTAGTCAACAAAGCACCAGTTTTAGACATTCTCAATGGGTGTTGTGAACATTCAGAGCAGACAATGAAATCTGTTTGCTATGGATATCCCAATAAGTGAAAAAAAAAAAAAAAAACAGATAATTGGAAAATGACCCTGTATGGATAACTGTTGCACAGTCACCATCAAAACTGGATTCTATACCATGATTTCTCATTTTGCATTCATTATCTAAGAAATCCTTAAGACAGATGTCTCCATTTTCAATTCAAAAGAGATTAGAAGGGTTTGCTCTCTCCCCTGAAATCAGTAGGGAAGTTATAGTCTGGAGTAATTTTGGCAGAAACATGAACATCACAACACATCAAACTACTCCTGAACTCAAAGATCTTTGGGGATATAACCACTGAAACTACTGTCTGTACAACTTTGAATTCCTCAAGAGAAATTATTGTTGAGAGAGATTTAAAGAACATTTCTGACTCGGAGATTCTCACTGATTTCTCCAGACAAGGTGTTTCTGTGGTGTAATGTATCTCCACTGATAAGGATGGAATAATGCTGCCTACAAATATTCTTATTTTGATGTTTACATTGCCATGTTTACCTGCCATCATCAAAACAGGCTATCTGAACTGTGTGGTATGGCCACATATTCCCCACTCTCTCCAATGTTTCCAGGGCCAGTGGTTCAGTCATTCAAAGGAATCTTGTTCTGGATCTTTAACATGTACTTGTTGTGGAGGCAAAAAAACATGATGCCTACAAGTGCGAATCAAATCTCATTGTGTTAATTCTAATAGTTTCCACCCTTCTTATTTTCATTCTTGCCCTCAGTGGGTGAAAGAGAAAGAAGTGCAACATTTAAAGATGATGAACAATATCTCCTACCCACTCCATTTCAGACATATGCTGCTGCACTCTGTTCCATTGTTACAGTGAGAGTGCAGACAGATCTCTCCCTGTCTGACAGAGTTGTTCTTCAACCACATGAAGAGTCTTTTGCTCTCCATTTTTAAAAGAGTTTATGAGTTAACATCTACTCCCATCTCTGTTCCCACAACTCCTTCCAGTAGGTCCAGGATCCACTTCCTTTGGGCTCTGGCTTCTGGTGTCTGCTCAGGTCCATCTCCTTCATGAAAGGATCCATGAAAGTTGACAAACCTCCTTACACTAAAGAAAAATAATGTAGTCAAAAACAGAAGGGCTCTCTACCCATTTCTCCTCCACATAAGACAAAATGGCTACTTTGATACTGTGGAACTATTGAGATTTATGTTTTAAGATAAATGATATTAGGATTTCTTTAATTCTTTTAATCCTGTGGATCTCTCCTTATATGAAATGTTTTTCGAACCTGCTGATAGTCACCTTTAGGAAATTTTCTTTATACCAAAACAAGTTGTGTGATATACGAATAGATGAAGGGATGGTGCTGCTGGTGGACTAGCATGTGTTCACCCTGTCTTGCCACTCAATACAACTTAAATCCTAAGGAACTTTAATGGACATAGTCCTGATATTGATGGGAGGAGTTATTCTGAGAGTGTATGTTCTTGGATCATAATCTCTCTCTCTCTTCAATACTTGTTCATATACTTATTTTCATGCACTTAGCTAGTCTTTTACTGCTACTAATCTCTCTGTCTGTTTCCCTTCACTCTTCTCTCATTTTCCTTAGAGGGTTGACAGTGACCCATGAGGTTTTGAGTTAATTTTTGTATAATTTTGAGGGTCATTGGCTGTGGTGGATGCCACCCAACCCATGTGCTTTGGTGGAAGCTGGACCAGGCCAACTTGCTCCTTTTCACTGCTGTCTTGGAAGATGATGCTGTCATAATCTATAAGCCATTGACAGATGACTGTGTGGCAGTAGTGACTGACTGCACTGTCTTGGCAGCTCATTAATCAATTCCTAAAACCTCAACATGTTTCCCACAGTATCCTCATTCATGGTGGAATCCTGCATGTCAAATGACATGGAAGGCTTGGCTCAAAAGTGGGCCTAAGATACCTTTTGTAGGTTGTCCACACTTTCAAACCACATCACTTTTCTTTGAGCCCATGTACATGTTTTGCAGGTAAGATGTCAAAGCCAGAAGAAATTTTGGATTAAGTTCACAACCAGCATCTTTTCTACCACTACTGCCAAAATCATATGGGATAAGATTTGGAAGATCAATGGTCAGTATATTTCCCTTCCCATTTCAATTTTGCTCTCCAATGGCAAGAAGCAGTTGATGCCCAGGTCATCACCAATACTCTTGGCAAAAGCTTTTCTTGTACATCTAGCACTCCTGTTTCATTCTTCATCTTCTTAACCAACAAAACTTGGGCAGAGAGATCACCTTACACTCTGAGCTGATTGTCTCTATAATTATAATCACCCCTTTACACTGGTGAAACTCAAAGTTGCTCTTTGTCAGTCTGGCAGCACATTGGTTAGACCTGATAATATTCATTGCAAGATGATGTGCCATCTCTCTTTCCTGTCTCTCTTGCTATTCTTTTGGTTGTTTATAACTGGATGTAGCATGAGAATGATGTTCCTTATGCTCAGCACCAGGTGACTGTCCCCCTTTTTACTAAATCCTTGGAAGGATCCCAAGATTCCTTCAAACTATGGTCTGAATGTCTTGAGAAGTTGTCTCTAAGATTTCAGATAGGATAGTTAAAAGCTTGTCTTGTTTGGTTCCTCAAATCACACAACTTCCTCTCAACCACCCAGTATGGGTTCTGATGACAGTGTTCATCCATGGACCACTTGATATGACTTGAAACATTGATTAAAGAAGCCTTTCTCAAGTAACATCATCTTGTTTCTGTATTCTTTGACCTTGAGAAGGTTTAAGATACTACCTGGAGGAACAGCATTTTGCAAAACCTCCAGTCATATGGGTTACATGGCCTACATAAAAGTGGACTTTTTAATGAACTGGCAATTCCAAGTTTGTGTAAGTTTGATGCTTTCCCACAGGAACTTAGAATACCCAGGGCTGCCTAGTGAATGTCACGCTTTCCAGTGTGAAGATTAATACCATTATTGCACAACTGCCTTCTTCTGTTTCAAACAAACTATGTTGACAAGTTTCACATACTGTGTCAGTCATCAAGCATGAGGTTTATTGAGCATCTGCTTCAGACTGCCCTCAATTGTTTAATTAAGTGGACTACAATGAATAGTTTTATGTTTTCTTTCTTTAAAACTATTTACATCCATTTTTGCCACCAATGGGGTATTCATCTTGAGCTCCGTTTTGCTTATGTTCTTCTTCCAGTGGTCCCTAAGGCAAAGTTCTTAGGGCTACTCTTAATCTGACTGTAAGTTGACTTTCATCTCATGCATCAAGCAGCTATACATCAAGTGTACAAGAGCACTGAACATTCTCTATGTCCTCTCTTCTATCTCTTTGGGAGCAGATCAAAGTTGTATGCTGAAGATCTATTATGCCTGCATTTGACTGAAAATGGACTATAAGTTTATGATATATGGTTCTGTCAGGACCTCAGCCTTAAAGATATTGGACCCTGTACATCATCTGTGGTTTTGATTCTGCACAGTGGCTTTCCACACTTTTCCAGTCCAGTCTGTATACCAAGTCTCATGAACCTCCTTTACACCAGTACCATTTACAACTTTCTTTACTCAAAACTTCAATCCTTACCACAACATCCTACCTGGGGTTGTGTCTTCCTTCCTCAATAGGCTATGCTTTTTCCAAACAGATGGCCTTCCATTGTTCCTTTAGGACTTCATAGCCAAGCACAATTGCCTGACTGAATTAAGTCTGTTCTTGGATGACATTGGTGTCTCCACTGGTCAGCCCATACCACCATGTCTTATTACCATCCCCTATGTGACCTTTTATTGAGTCATCTGAGGAAAGCAGATACTCCTGACTGGAAGCCCCATCTTCCATTGATAAACATCTTTTGAACCATTTTTCCATTCCTATTTATATGGATGGTTTGAAATCAGGTGGGCTCTACTACAGTTTTTGTTCACTGCTGAATTGTATGCTATTTCTCTTGCTTTGGATTATGCAGAAGTTACACAGTACACAAATTATATGATTTATACAGACTCACTTAGCTCTTTTCTGGCTCTGGAATCACCTCACATCAGTCCTCATCCTCTTCTTATTGATATTCAAAACTGACTGGCCAATTTCTCTTTATCATCCTTTATCTAGTTTTTCTAGATACCAGGCCATATTGGCATTCTCAGGATGAAGCTCACTGACACAGCAGCTAAGTTTGTCTGCTCTGGTGCTAGCAGTGCTGTGCCTTTCCCATATATGGACTACGGTCCTGTATTCAAGGTTTAGCTTTATGAGTGAGCAATATAATAACAAGCTTTTCCAGATCAAACCCTTTATTGTTCTTTGGCTATCTTGTTTCTGCAAGTATCAGGAGGAGGAAGTTGTCCTCGCAAGGCTACACATTGGTCACAGTTTTTTAACTCATTTTCTTTCATCTGGGATTGATGCACTAAGGTGTAGCCTTTGTGACACTCAAGATATAATTGCAGATGTTTTACTGTTGTGCCATTATTACCATTCTGAATGATGTCACCATTGTAGATACATTTTTCCACAGGTTTACCCCCTGATGTTGGAAAGTGTCATCACTGATAGTGACTGTTTATATTACTTATGTTTTTAACTTTTTGAGAGCTATTGGCCTTTTTAATTTTATTTTAGATTTTAATCCAAATTTTGACCATTGATTTGTTTTAACTCAACTTCTTTTTACACTTTATACAAATTTTATGTTTTACTGGTTGTTTGGTGCAGATAGCCTAGTTGCTTTATGGCAAAATGATTAACTGACCCTTTGAACCAGTGGAACAAACTCCAGCTTGCTCTTCATTGGTCTCGCAGTACATTGGTTACACCTGATTATGCTTCTCTTACAATTCTTCAGGTAGTTTTTAACAAGATCTATCAGGAGAATATTTTTTTATGCTTGGTACTATGCTATTGTCTTCCCTTTATCTAAACTTAAGAAGTATCCCAACCAATCATCTTCACTATCCCAGGTAGCTTCCTTTACCATTGCAGCACAATTCTCATCTTCAAGAATTGGCAGACACAAACCAGAAACACTGGAAAATCAGTTGGGAGAAGATGTTAGCAACTATTGAAAAAACATTTTCAGTATTAGAAAATGTTAACTTCTGAAACAGTACTACCTCCTTTCACCAAAACTAGAATCCCACACTGCATAGGTGGAAGGGCCGATGAAGGTGCAAATGTAATCAAACAAGCAGAGAACAACTTACAACTTTCATGAAAGAAAAGGTGTGCCACAATTATAGGAGGAGGCACACTTGAGAGGTCTATCTCTACTTCTGGAACAGTTATGCTCTTTATTATTTTAAGGTATGATCTTTGCTGAGTAATGAATAAGGTGGAACTTATCAGACAGGTATGAGGTTACATAATATAGATTCTCCTCATGGAAAACAGTACATAAGAAATCTACATATGTAACAAGCATGAGCACATGAAAAAATGATAGTTGAATTTCAAGGAGGTGCCTGTAATCTAACATGAGAATGCATCATCTGGGCTAAAGGACCATATGTGAATAGGCCAAGTGAGGTCTGACTGAGCAAAAACAATCCAAGAGAAATGTGTTGGGATACAACAGACGATGCCAAGTGTGCTCCATCTGGGCAAAAATAGCAATGGAAGTGCCTTGCACACGACTGTAACTTCCAATTCTGTCCATGACTGTTTATTGTAATCAATAAATGCAGTCAGCTCAGGTAAAAACATCCAGTAGGAAATGCTTGTTATATTATGCAGAATGTCAAGTGTAGTCCATTTGAGCAGAAAATATCCAGTTGAAGTGCCTTGCATAAACTTGATCACGTCTTGATTGTAATATAATTAGAGATCAACAAATGCAGTGTGCTCAGACAAAAAACATCCAGGGAAACCACCTTGTGATATTATGGAGTATGACTAATGTGGTCCATCTGGGCAGAAAACATCCAGTGCAAATGCATTGTACAAGATCCGTTTCAAACCTTGTAGATAAGATATTTAGAGAAAAAGTAGTCCACCCAGACAAAAAAAAATCTGGTAGAAGCACTTGTTTTTTACTGTGAATAACAAGAGCAGTTCATCTGGACAGAAAACATGCAGTGGAAGAATCTTGCATCTAACTTTTATTTCATGATCAACAAGAACAACCTACCTGGGAAAACAATATCTTGGAGAAGCACTTTGGAATGAGTATATTACAATATCATATAATAATAATGTTAAATATAATGACAACTCTTTTGTCATTGAGTAGGTACAGAATTACAACCTACTTATGGCAGGAATTTCATCATTGACCATATTAACTTTCATATTCAAATGAACAAAGTAGAATTTGGAAAACATTTCTGACACAAATTAGTAGAAATAATGGAAATTAAATACAAGAAGTGGAAAATATAATTTGTGATTTTGTAGTCACATGTAGAATGAGTTAAAACAATTGTCTATACATTAGAATATCAATTGAGAAAGCGAGGATTATACTATAATGCCAATACAGATGAAGCATAATTGGTGGAGGGGAGTCACATGATCAGCACATGTTGTGCAGTGGTGCAAAAATGAAGAGGTATAAAAAACTGGAAACTTTAATGATACTCAAAGGGCAAATGAAGGTCATGATAGCTTGAGGTGAGAGAAAGTCGTACCATTTCAGAAGAAATCTTTAAAAACCCACTAAAAGCTTCAGATGTATTATCACATGATCAATGAGCTACAAAAATTCTCTACTTTTCCCTCTGTACCTACAATAATACAATGGCAGGTGTGTAGATGTACATCTGTAATATAAGGTGCTTAAATAACCTTTTGGCCAGTATATATATCAAAGTTCTTTGAATAAATGCAGTTGAAATAAATAATGAATTTTTTTAACCTTTAAAAGATGTTACACTCACTTTCAGCCTTGTTTAAACTTTGTGACATACATTAGAAAATGTATTATACACTGCAGTATAACACTGGTATTTTAAAACTGGTGCAATTAGTTGCATGTATTCCATGAGTGTAGCATTGTTAGATGGTTGTTTGATTGCAACACTTACAGATGTTTCTTACCTAAATATGTTATTATTAATTATATATAAACTATGTTTCAAAATGCACAAATTAAAGATTTAAACTTAACTTTACACCAGACTTCCCAAAGCTTATATATTGCACAAAAATTTTGCCAGAGTTTCACACATACATGCTAGAAGCACTGTTAACAAGTGTCAAGATGAATAATCAGTAAAGGGCAAAAAAGAAACATTAAAAATGAACTAAATGTGAAAAGGATAAAACCTGAAATTATGAATTTAACAGAAAAATAATACTCTTTAAAAACATTCTACAAAAAATTAAAATATATGTATTTTTTTTTCTATTTCCGAATTTTAATTATACCATTGCACTGTACATTGATGATAATAGCTAGAGTTAGTAATATGGTAGAGAAAATAAAAAGAATTAGAATTTTAAAAACTTTTGATATTCACCGAGGAGGTTCTAGGGGTTGTGTATATAAAATATGAAAACAATAAGAAAAATATTTTTATACTTAAAATGAAAATCACTTTGCACTCAAACTTTTTAATAGTTCGAATCAAAGTAAGTACTATAGATAAATGACACTTTTATTAGGAAGACTTAATTCAAATGTCATTCTTTGTGTGCTAAATACTTATACATTTTAATAAATCTTGTCAGATTTTGTGAAGGATGCCTAGAGTTACTGTTATGTTTTTTTAATAAATGCCCTTCCCCCATTAAAGTAATACAGCATGCATTAGCCTGAAGTAAAAGGGTTAATTGACATATATCAAACAAAAAGATTTAGTGAATTTAAACAAACCCTTTGAAAACTACAAAAATTTGATATAATGGTACTGTATCCATTAACTATGTCAAATATTAAGTTTCAAAAGAAGCCTTAGTAAACATAACATGCACAACTTTATTACATAAAGAAAATTCATTACTTCTAAATTCATAAAGCTAACAATAACAAATGAAAGTAAAATAAATACTAGCTCACCCAAAGTGGAATCATGGCAGGAAAGTTAAAAGGGGCGACTCCAGCACAAACCCCAAGAGGGATACGGTAAGAGTGAATGTCCATATTTTGAGCTATGGATGATAAGGATTCACCTAGCTGCAGAGAAGTCACACTGCAAGCATGTTCTACAACCTCTGCATAAATTGTGAGCAAGTAATTATAAAGAGAAGCACTTATATATGCAAAATAAAGCTAATACTGAGAAATAAATAAAAAATTCTCAATTTAAGAGATAAAAGACTGTATATCAGGTTTTCAAACCTATTAATGTTCAAAGGCTGAAATAAGCTATCAATACACGTATAATTGAGTTAAAAATACAAGTAAATATTCATTTAGAATAAATATTTAAATGGCTTTATTGACATGTTTTTACCCAACAATTCTAAAATGATTAAATCTTAACCCTTTCATGACATAATGGGCCAAAGGCCATGTTATATCATTTGACTTTCATTCAAAATTGTATTGAACTATTTTATAATTTATGTCAATAAGTTTGGGAATCAAACTGTAGATTACAATTCAAACTTTAACATTATATGTGAGTTAATTTCTTAATTTAAAATTAAATATTAAAATAATATATAAATATAAATTTTAGTGAGTCACATATGTTGAATGCAGTGATGTTTGTCATGTCAAAATACTAAATCTTTAGTTTTCTACAAATTAGAAACTCAAATTACTAATACTGACAAGCTAGAATATAAAATAGGAACTTCATATCATTTTTATTTTGCTGAGATACAGTTTATGTACTGAATCAAACACAGTTGCCCCATCATCTCTTTCCATTTTTGAAAATACTTATGTACATTGATGTCACTATGACATTAATAACCAATCAACAACTGAAAGTCCCCAGAATGGTTTTCTCAGCCATCTTCATCTGCAAAAAGGCTACTATGTTCTTTCTATCAAAGACTTCAAGGAGGCAAGGTATCTTTAGTGTGCTCGATGTTTCGTATTTTTTAAAACCTAAAAAAACACTGTTTAATATCCTCCATGTGTGAAATTTTAAAAGGCTTAGCAACTTATGTACAGTAGCAATAGAGTAAAAAAGGACATAGCAAGAAGGAATACGCATTTGCTTTACTTCTTGACTTATTGTTACATATTTTAACAAAAACAAGTTTAAAAATTTATTTCTAAATATTAATAATCTATATAAATATATATAATGTATAATCATTGAAATGTAACTACATATCGCATAACACTAGTCCACTACAACACAGCCAAAACAGACTAAAGGTTAGTTGTACATTACTGGATATGTAACAAGTGCATGTGCACCATGTCAATGCAAGTTATGTAGGCATGACTGGAAGTTCAACATAATAAAAAATAATAAATATATAACATTACCAGACTTAAGCTTCTCAGACTAAACATTTTTATTTTCGTGTTATAGTATGTAGTCGTTCCAGCACAAAAAAAGCATAATTTATATTTGTTTCCTAATTTTTTATGATGGTTATGAGGTTGACTAAGTGACTGACCCCATATACTAAGAGTATAGAAAATAAAAAAATATGAAGTCTTTATGAAAAAGAAATTTGTGGGATGAAGAGTGTTTTTTTTAATCATAACATAAATCACTTTGTATTCAGACAAGTAATGAAACAGACTGTTTTCACACACAAATAGAAAGCAAAAATATTTCATTAAAAATCTGACTTTTTGTATACAAAATATATGTAATCTTTACTAAAAGTCTACCAAATTTTGTAGATGTACACATGCTGTATCAAGTTATAATGCACACAGTTAACACGAGCAAATGTGCAAACAAACTCATGCATATTATACTGAGGTCATAGTGAAAGAGTTAATACATAATTAATAATCCTTTATATATTTGCATTACATGGAGGTACTGATGATATCTATATAGACACAACACTCATAAAAATCATCATAAATTGAAACATCAATATTAAATACTGTGAGAAAAGAGAGAATAGTGCAGAGCTAGCTAGCAACTCCAAATTAATTCACCCATTGTGAGCCCTCAACAAAATAAAGAAGTTTCAGACTAGGTAGAAGACTTAATATTGTTATTAAGTTAGTTAAAGTTTTTACATGTATTATTTGTAATAATTGTTGTTTGTATCAAAGAAACTGCATATCAATCTTGTTGGCAAGTATCATAAATTGGATA
Organism: Tachypleus tridentatus; assembly: GCF_004210375.1. NCBI lineage: Eukaryota > Metazoa > Arthropoda > Merostomata > Xiphosura > Limulidae > Tachypleus > Tachypleus tridentatus. The sequence continues at coordinate 77,660,455 of NC_134834.1, read as the reverse complement.
TATAATGACATTTAACTTCTATTTGAAATTGCAATATGTAATAATTTTAAACTAGAACTTATTGCATCGGTCTTCTTTATACAATATAATTTTGTGAGTTATGCGACAGTGTTACCCTTTAAAATACATATCTAAAAAACTATTTACAGTAGTTTACTTGATCATAACTGAATGCCACAAGATTTATATAGCATTCTTTTGAATATACATGAGCCCACACCATCTTTATAACAAGGCATTTCAATATATCGAGAGTAAGAACACTTACGCAGTCCCCTAAACACATCTCCTTCTGCATCCACTGATGTTTTACCCTGTTCTTCTGTTATACTTGCTGCTAATCTTTTCTGTAAAGACAAAAAGGCTATAGGAAAAAACACACCATAGCATATAAGTTCTTATATATATATATATATATATTTACTGATTCATTAGATGGAAGATGGACCTTAAGCAAGAACAGGAAAATCATGTCTGAGTGATACCACATGTAATATTTGAATGTTTTTAAAAATAACACATTCCATCATCAGTGATATGTAATACATTAAAAACATATTAATTAATACATACATGCTACAAAATAAGTTAAATGAATAAAATTAAAGAAAGTAGATGAGATACAAGTAATATGGAATGTTTGCAAATATACATGTGCTGACTGAAAGGTCACTTCAACTGATGGGACAAAATTTCAACTAAAATATGGGTCTCAGAATATATGAGTATCATGTAGGACTGTTATAAACTAATATATTCATCGTTCTCTCCTATATAACAATACAGGTAAGAGTACACACATTTTACAACCATATTCATCTAACTAGGAATTGCTTAAAGATATGTTGATATCTAGGTAATGGCCAAAACTTAACCACAGCTTGTAACAACTATCATTAACTGAAATTTGATTTTTATGTTTTTAGTTTTTGTATTAAGTAATTATTATGTTATTTCTATTGTTTTCTTTACTTCATCACCTTGATGTATCTATGATAAACTGTGCATCACAATATATACATTTCAAACATTCAACAAGAAGAAACACTGTCCTATAGGTTTGTCTTATGCACTACTGACTGCAATATTCATGTCTTATTTCTATATAAAAAAACAACTCAGTATTTACAACTTACAACAACAAAGACATAACTAAACCCTCACATACAGTCCTAGTGAAAGTTATGTTATTGTCAAAAGCATACTTTTATGTAGAATTGTGTTCTGTGATAAAGGAATGATTATTGCACATATCATACTTACTTTTCTAACTGTCTCAATCTTGAATACCCAAAGTGTGAAATATTTTGTATGGATTTTTGTGATATATTCAGTAGTGGGTGCCAAAATTTTGTTTATTATTTTGGTCACATACATACACAAAAACATATATACAAGCTATTTTCATTATTGTAAGATTATTATTTGTAGCCTGATATTTCCTGTTAATAAAAATTGGTTTATGAAGCCTTCTGGCACAAAAGTAAAATTAACTTACTAAATTTTTTAGGATAAGTATGTTTTACATAAAAAATGTTATAACATTTTTAGCTTTCCAAGAAATCTAATAAACTCAGAAAATTCAAATGTCTAAAGTAAATCAATATGTAATGTGACTAAGCTAGGAACAAAGTCTTTAAACTTGAAGTTCTATAGAATAAGTTGAATAAAAAGAAACAAATCTTTCAGAAAGGTCAAGTGAATAAATTCCATTCACAGGAGACAAAATAGAGAACCAAAGCACAAGCAAAACTGCACTATGAAATTTAAGACTATTTTAAAATAAGAAATTTTCATTTCTTTAAAAAAGATAGAAAACTAACATTTGAAATTCAGAGTTAATCTTTTTTTGCTCAAAATAAAAAGTGCAGTGCTACAAAATTGATTTTCAAATTTAAACTTAAATGATTGTTACAAATCTCAAGACTTAGCTATCTTTGTATTAAGGTTTAAAAGCTCAGATGATTATTTAATTCATGGCATGTAAAACTATGCCATAAATAATTTTTTCACTCCAATACTACTTAGAAATAAATTCAAGAAAGATTTTAACTATCAACTAAAAGAAAACAAATTTTTTAAAATATAGGGTAAATTAAATTTTTCAATGCTGGATAACATGTACAATTGCTATTTCTTGCATGTTTGATAAAAATGTATAAAAAAAATCAAAAGAAGTAATAAGTACAATTAGTCAATTACAGTAAGAATGAAAATAAAGAGCAACAGAAATATAATCAATCTTGAAACTAGAAGCTAGTGAAAAGCGTTTTACCATATTTTCTTTTATCAAGCTTTGGTAACGAAACATGGTCTGTTGCCGTGTTAGGATGGAAGTTTTGGACCAGCTTTTAAATGCAGCTTTTGCTGAGGCAACTGCCTCTTCCATTTCTTCTTTCGGACAAATTGGAACTTGAGTAACAACCTCATTAGTAGCCTAAAATATTAATTTACACAAAGTAAATAAGACTAAGTAGAAAAAAACATTCCAAAAATGTAAGCAATAAATGTTCTAACAATCATATATTTTCTAAAACAAAATATATAAAATAATTTAAAGCAGAACCTTCATATACAAACTTTAAATGAAAGGTTGTTTATATTTGTTTAATACAACGTGATTCCATTTTTATGATAATTCCATTTGATTATTTTTATCACCATTATAAAAGTTAAAAAGAATATTTTCCACAATTTTAGTTTAATAATCAAACATGGTGTTAATAATTAGACTCAAAGTTTTAGTTTTAAAACATTAAAAATTTTACTGTAAATAATAACCAAGCTTACAGGATTATGTACATCTATCCACTTAGAAGCACTTGATTCCACAAACTTCCCATTAATAAACAACTTTGTGGTAGGCTGAAAATTGTTAAAAAAATAAATACATCACCAAAAATATTGAACTAATGCTTACAATGTATGCATGCATACAAAAACAAAGATTGAAAATACCTTAAGAACCATTTAATGATTTAAAAGGTTTTACGTAAACAAAATGTTTGATTATTTGATTACCCTAGAAAGCCTAAAAACTAAGACTGTTCTTGATCTCTAACCAACTAAACATATGACAATTCATGTTATTAAAATTTTAGGATAAATTTCCTTTTATCACTTATTTTGAAAGAAAACATTGTCTAAATATACTGATCACAATTTTTACTGAAAGTTACATTAATACAGCAACAAAACTATAATGTACTACTATTATTTCATCCGACACAAAACTTCAAATGTTTCATCAATTTCATCTTTAAACAAGGCAGGTCATTAGCTTTAATCTATCTTTACCATCAAATTCTGAAGTTAACATATGTAATAAAAAGTCCAGTCTCCATATAAAAAGTAACTGCAACTTCAGATATTGTTTCCTGAAGGACTATTTATGGAAACTTTTCTTTACTTTTTTATTTGGAGTTTGGACTTTTTACTGAATACTGAAGAGCTGAATGCAAAAGTATTGTTAGTAATATATAATTTTAACATAAGATTAATCTTTTATAACAGGAAATTGTTTATTCAGGAACATTGCTTTAGATAAAAGGACAAGATATGGAAATAATTGCAAGTTGGATTTATTTTTTCTTTTGGAAAGCTCATGGGTTCATTACATTTTTAATACTATTCACAAGTTACTAAATCAGTATTCTCTCTCTCTCTCTCAGGACAATGTGAACCACTGTCATCATTGGCTTTATTTTCAGCAACTCTAATTCCATTTTCATTCACACAATTTCAAAATTCTACTCTTGATTCTTAAGATACACAACTTCCTTTTTTATTTATCTAGTTTATGAGTTTGTCTCACAGATAGAGATCAATTGACAAACTAACTAGTTATTCAGTTCAGTGTGAAACAAGTTTTCTTTTAATTTTGAAACTGGTGTAGAGCAAAATAACTTAACAAATATAAGATTATCATAATTATTATGTCTGAAAAAGAAAGCCCAAGAAGTATATGATTTACTAGGGATGTAGTCTAGTGAGAAATCATAAGGTGGGAGGCAGTATCTTTCTTGTACAACAAATACTCTTCATCCAATAAAGGTAACAGTGCAAAAGGTAAAGAAGAAAGAACTTTATGCTGCCAATGTATTTCATAGATGGATGCTATAAAAATTGTTCAAGAAGACATATCTCAAGTAGTCAGCAGAGTATCTATGTTTAAATGTAGCTATGTCACAGTATTGGAGAAATACATAAATTAAAGCATTACCACAATAAGTTCAAGGAGAAATCATCCCAGAATTCCCTTCCAAGATTAACAAAAGACTGGCATATCTATCAGGAATGGCCAAATTTGTAGTGTAGAAAATGACCTGTACCACACTTCCAGGTAAGTATCCCAACTCTATTTCCCAGACAGTCCATCCATCGAGTTTCATACCAATGTGATTATTGTGACCATAATGGGAATTATCCACACTGACCTCTCTAGTGGCTTGGGATTAGGGAAACAAGGGTTCTCCCATTACTCTACAAGAAGAAAAAAGAAAGGAGGAATTCATGTAATAGAAGGGTATGTGGACTAAAAAATGTATTTTTTTATATCATTTACACAAGGTCCTACACACTGACAGACAAAATAATCTTGCAAAAAAAAACACATCTAAACAGTAGACACTGAGCAGTGGCAGATGGGCTTATAAATTTCTTTAAATTTCAGGAGAGAGAAATATTTCCTGTGAGACTACACTGGTTATATGGTGGGTTCCATTACTGTGAGGTGTATTACCAAACCAATCAAAATGGAAGTAAACAAGCTACTGTAGAAAAAGTTCTAAGGCAAGAAAAAAATGCCAACTGCCTTGAAATGTAGTGGCCCAAGTAACGATAAACGACCCATACAGAACAACACAAATAACTTGGACTAGAGTAACTGTTTAGGGATGAAATGTTAAGTAAAATGATCACCATCCTGTGCAGCCTAAGTATGAGCAGGAAGGAGTGATAAGGGCATAATATTAACCCAGTACCAAGTGGCTCAAAGTGCACACAACATCCAAGATAAAAATATCAGGGTAACAGCTCCTGCAAATCAGAAGAGGAAAATACATCTAAAAGGGAAAGATTGTGCAGGTGCAGGGTGGCCAATGTTTTAAAACAAAGAGATGTAAGAATCCTAAGACCTAATCAAATGATCCAGTTAAGAGGAGAAACCAAATAGGGAGGATGACTGATGAAAATAGCTAGGATAAAACACAAAGGGTCTGGAGTAAGAAAAGGAAAGTGGATGGGGACTACAGAAATAAGTATAAAAATGTCTTGAATTAGTAACAGCTGAAATAAGCAGAAGTTAAATAGCAGAATAGGCATATAAATAAAGAGATTGAGAAATGCAGAGTCACAACACCCATAACCAAAACAGAAAAAATCCAGAAATGGAGACCAAAAATGTGAAATATAGGTGTTGGGCAATTCAGAAAGATTGTGAAAATGGGGCATTCAAAGAAAAAGCACATTCATTGAAAATACTACAGGATGGAGAGATCACTCTGCAAGTTTAGGCAAGATAATCAATCTACCACCAGGGACTAAGCTTGTGAGATAAGACTGAAAGCTGAACAATGAGGCTGGGGACACAAAAGAGAAAATCTAGTGAAAAGGCAAGGAAAACAATGATCCAAAAAATATGTACCTTCTTGCAGGTGGTTTGAAAAAATGAAAGAGAAGGTATATGAATGTATCATAAAAAACAAAAAGGACCAGAGAGATGAATCAGGAGATGATGGTAAGCTCATTGAGCAACCAACATTTCAAGGACTTTAATACTGAAAGACTGCTCCTATGAATACCAGCCTATAGAGATGGATCAGATGTCCAGAACCACATCTCAAATAAAACATGTAAAGCACTGGTTAAAAGGTTTAATTGTTGTCAAGCTTTTGGCTTGACAATGTAACCAGTGTTGCACCTGTTACAGGAAATTCAAATATTTAAGCATTATAAACCCTGATATTAACTGCTAATCCACTTTGAGGCTCCATAGTAAGAGATGGAGATGAGCAGAATAAGAGAGTGAAAAAGGAAAAAAAAGAAAAAAAGAAGAGATTTCAAAACTGAAAGAGATTAAAATGATTGAGGCTCATACAACAAAGTAAAAAAAACAATAGTGGAGGGAGATAAAAAAGACTTCTCATTAAACCAAGCAGCAAAGGTTGAAACAGATTATTTGATCTCAAAAAGAGAAAACCAGAAGCAAGAATAGGCAATGAAAATAGATGGTCAAATTCACAAAAAGATTGTACAGACTCAGTTGAAGGAACAGAGGTAGGAATACAGAGTCAAAAATTACAATGGAATCAACCACTTGGTGCACAACTGTAATAACAGCAATGACTATCAGAGTACCTCTGATCATTATTACAGTAACTCACAACTCCTGCTGAAGAGTGTCAGAGCTTCAGAATACTTCAGAAATGTGGAATCAATAATTTATAATCAGTTATTTTATAGTACATTAATGTAATGTTATAAGCCAAGATAATAGTTCATTTTGTATAAAATTCTTGTCACATCTAATTCAGAAATTAGTTTATGTAACATTACCAAATGAATGCTAGAAATCATGTAAGCTTCTACTCTCTCACGCAACTAACATCTTGCTAAAATAAGTACTTTACTTTGCTTTTTGTTAATCAGTGAGTGAAATAAAAACCATAAATCACTGAATGAAACAAGCTAAATGCTTTCATTAAGCAGACCTTCTTTCTGTAGAGGTATGTGTGTGTGTGTGTTCATTTAGCAAAGCAACCTCAGGCTATCTACTGAGTCCAGAGAGAAATCAAACCTCTGATTTTAGCATTGTAAATCAGTAGACTTACTGCTGTACTAGCAGGGTACTGTAAAAGTGAATTAGGAATGCTTTCAAAAAATGTATTTTTTTTGTCGAGCTTCATCTTTTAGTATTGTCAAAAGAACAACATGAATATGCTGAAAAAGGCATACAAGAACAAAATTTAGTTGAATGGACAGCAACTGGCTGTTGTAGAAAAACAAATGTTGAAGAGAGAAAACATTTTGAAAGTCTTCAGATATTCACCTTCAGGTCAGTGCACGTACAGTGTATTCAGTCTTTACAGCATTCTGGTGGATTGTGGAGAACATGCCATGATTGGCTAGTTTATTCCTGTTCTTGATTGGAGAAATTTCAAGTTGATCGAACAAGGTTATTAAAAACAATTTTCAAATATCTTAAATTACAGAGAGATTTAAATAATTCCTTCTAATTGAAAAGAGGAGGAATTCAGTGGAATATTATTCTAATGTTCATAACTGCAAGAAGTTACAAATGACTAGCTTTAGGCAGTTTTTTTAAAAAAATTCTGATTATTCATTAAAGTTAATGGGAAAGGCCTGAATACTGTAGGTGGAACTTTTCAGTTTAATTCATTCTTTACTTTATGGTAAGTAAAGAAACTTGCATTAAATAACCTTAAAGCTAAAACATTCATTAGTATGTGCATATTTTATACGTATATATGAAAAGCTGCTACTTACTACAGTTGAAGTTGCAAATGCTCTTTGTCCAAATGAAAGAAACAGCCTCTGTAATAAAAAATAAAATTCAATAATAACTACTGACATCATAATGGAAATATACTTGTTAAATTCTTGGTTACTTTAATTTTTACAAAAATACTTATTCCATTATTGTTTAGAATTAAATTACTGTTTCAGAAGTTTATGCTTATTTTACAATAATTTAGTAACTATGAGTCGTTACCATTATAGAAGTTTTCCTATAGTCAGATAACATTTAAAAGCAATGTGTGCACAATATTTAATGATAAAATGTCAAACCCAAAACTTATTAGTATTGTTTTTCCTTAGTATTGAGTAACCATCAATTAAAGACAAGTCATATATACACATCTTGCACTACATACTTAAAGCATATGAAAATTCCAAAAATTTACTGAGCCTTAAAATCATGAAATTCAACACCTTAAAATATTATAGTTTCTTTAACTGATTTTGTTTTTAATTGAAATTTCTTATTACTGTTCAAAGCTTCTAAAGGCACTTTAGTCTCAGTCTGTCAGCCAACCTGATGATTTCACTTCAAAGTTTTAAGAATTTACAGTATATTTTATTAGTACTTTATTAAATTATTTCCATTTCAATTACACTGTAAAATTTTTTCACATAATTGAGAAACATGTTTACTATTATCATGAGACCAGAAAACAACAAAATAAACAACTTTTCTAGTCGATGGTTGCAAGAATTTATACTGCAAATTTTTTTTTTGCTGGACTTGAGTTTATTTTTTCATTGATTTAGATAGAGCATCCTTAATAAACCAAGAGCTACCTCTTAATGGATTGATGAAAGCTTAAAAATAGAAATTGAGTCTGGTAACTTTGTACAACAAGCAATAGAGCACACAAGTGAGCTGAACATAACATTTTGGAACTACCGAGAGGGTTAAATAATCATGTGGATAAAGTTATGGCTGCAAGTATTTTATGCCATGGTACTGGAAGCTAATCTTGTAGTTCTCTAGTGTGAGCCTCACAGTAACAACTATAATATAGTAATACCACAAATATAAGGACAGAAGCAACGTTTTTAAATTTTAACCTTTATAAGCAAAACAGTTTTAACTTAAACTGCCACTGTTCAAGTGACTTGTACTAATACTATTAATAGTAAGTTTTATATGATCATAAACTTTGAGATAAAGACAAGTAACTTTCAAAGTGTTGTAGAAAACATTATTTACCAAGTCTGAATCATGGAAAATATAAACTGTACTCAAACCAATTCATTCTAACCGTTGACTGAAGGTCATCCTATCTTCCTGGTATCCAGTGTTAGTTACCTTATGAGTTTGCGCAGCCAGTGTTACTAGAAGTACATACAGCCAGCACTAGATAAATTGTAGTATCTAACTAAGGTCATCACCACAAGTTACAACCTGTGAGTTGTAGTACAAGAAATAGAGGTTATTTACAAATTACAATTTGTTATTGCATACAGGGTTAAGTTTACAGGATTATTAGTGTTGAATACTAGTACTTACAACTTATTTATTCTATTTTTCCTTATCAATTATATGTAAACACTCAAATTTTACCAACCTTGAAAAAAGGACCCCTAATCTCCATGGTTATCATTTTCCTAATCCAACTATATTAACACTATCTTGTGATATGAAAGCCCTCTATGATTTAAAGTATAATAAAGCTCCAAATTTGTCCCACTTAAAATTGAAATTATATTTACTTGATTGCGAATATCTTTAATTGAAACTAAATTTACAGAATTAGTCTAAATAAATTAAATATATAGCTTCGTATGCTTGATGTTTGTAGTTTTGCTTAAACCTTTGTCGACAGTGCCAAACAAGATATGTAAGTAAAAAATAAAAAATAAATAATGGCATTCTGTACTTAAGTTTATTGAGAATTGCCCATTTTTAATATCTTAAAAATGCATTCTGTTTTGTTACACCTTTTGTTTCATTACGTGTTTTTCAAACAATAGTTTACTGATATTCATTAAAAATGCTAGAAAACGTGAGTACTATCTTTGTTACTACAGAATATGATTTGGTTTAAATTTCGCGCAAAGCGACAGGGCTATCTGCGCTGGCCGTCCCTAATTTAGCAGTGTAAGACTAAAGGGAAGCCAGCTAGTAATCATCACCAACCGCCAACTTTTGAGCTACTTTTTCACCAACGAACAATAAGGTTGACCGTCTCTTGTAACGCCCCAACGTCTGAAAGGGTAAGCATGTTTTATGTTACGAGGATGCGAATCCGCGCTCATCGCATCACGAGTCAAGTACCTTAACCACCTGGCCATAGCGGGCTGAATAATCACTTATTGATAGCAGCAATCAACACTTTTAGGTCTATATTAATTCATTTAATTGTTATTTCTCTACAAAGGATCCATGGATAATAAAAAGAAGAAAATAAAACACAACATAAATTAAAATGGAACTAACATAACCAGCTAAGCTAGGAATTTAACAGTAGAAAAAGAAACAGTGAGAGTGATTTTTAATATAAAAGATTATGGATAATGTTTCAGAAAGTTTTATTCTTTAAGAATCAACTAAAAACATATCCCGTTGATTCACCTTGAATCCAAATCGTTCAAACTCACCACAAAACATTAAGCAACGATAATATTGGGATAAGAAAAATAAGTATGAATAAAACCAGCAAAACATAATCTATGATTCTAAATCAAAATAAATATGTATACGTAAATATGCTTACCACAAGTTACGTAGCGATAAATAAACATAATAAAATTTAGACAACAGAGGAAAGAAAAGATGATGTTTAGAGTTACCTAATTTTGAATATGTTATTTTTTCCTGTGTTGGAAACAATGGAGAAAACATTTTTTAGTCATTCAGAAAATTACTGATTTTTTTAAAAAAAGAGTATGTTCGTTTGAAGTTTAGCAAAAAGCTACACAATGAGCTCTCTGTGCTCTGTTTACTACGGGCATCGAAACATCAATTCTAGCGTTGTAAGTTCGCAGACATTCCGCTGTTAAAAATGAGTAACACTTAAAATGTTATACACAACAACAAACATAATTTCAAATCATACAAGTATGCTACTTTTCCTATAATTAATTTGATATATTATACACAGCATCTGATATAATTTGAAGACATACAATTAAAAATATTTTTTTTTTCCTATAATTAATCTGCAACAATGGGAAACATTTTTGGCTGAACATTAAAAAGTGTTTTCGTTGCTCTCAATTGTCGTTCCCTCCAGTGACCTACTGGTAAATATGTAGGCTTATATGGCTAAAAACCGGGCTACGATACTTGTGGTGAGTGTAGAACGAGTAACCTATTGCGTAATTTTGTGCTTAGCAAGAAACAAACAGTAAAAAAACGCATTCTTTTTACTATATCTACAAAGAGTTTTGAATTGATCCATTAGCACACATATTCATAACGATAAATAAACTTATTTTACTTTGTTTTAAATCATCAGCGTTTTATGGTCTAAACAAGTTACAATATGACTGAAATCACGTAAAAACAACAATAAGTAATAAAAATTCAGCAATAAGCAAGAACTGAAAATAAAGTTTAATAATATATTTCTCAAACAGTTAAACTGTTTTGAAGAAGCAATTTATTCATAATTTATTAGAACGTTTTTGCTGTTACTGTGAGTTTGAAATCCAGTAAGAGAACAGAATACCCACAGCAAAAACATCATAACAGTAGTTTTATAATGCTCGAAGAATTTCAACATTAAATTAACTCTCCTTATATAATAGGAAATAAATAGCAACATACACTGCTGATTGCAGAATCGACTATAGAGATGCTCGAAAGTGTTTTCAAAAGTGGCATACGTACAACATTTATAGGATTTAGATATATATAGGACTTCTGCAAAAGTTGTTTGCTTCTTTGTTTTTTGAATTTCGCGGAAAGCTACACGACAGCTATCTGCGCTAGCCGTCAATAATTTAGCAGTGAAAAACAAGAGGGAAGGCAGCTAGTCATCACAGCCCACTGCCAACTCTTGGGCTACTTTTATAACAACGAATAGTGGGATTGACCTACATTTATAACGTCCCCACGGTTGAAAGGGCGAGCATGTTGGGCGTGACGGGAATTTGATCTCGCGACTCTCGAGCGCCTTAACCACCTGGCCATGCCTGGCTCAACTTTGGTAAGAATAGGTGATGTATTGAGCTCGAAATGTTATTATAATTACTTCATTTTAACCCTTTCTTAACCAAATCTCGCACCCCGCGAGTACAGCGGTATGTCTCCGGATTTACAACGCAGATAGCTCGATGTGGCTTTGCTATAAGAAAAAACACACCAAGTCTCATTTTTTGTTACATAAGTTTTGCTCATAGCTACTTATTTTGATAAGAACAACACTTGACATTTTTTAGACATTTTTATAATAATATTCTCTTGAAAACAATTTTCTAGATATGGTTAAAATTGAATACAGTTAGATCTGTGAGTCCAAAGCTAATACAACTAAGTCATTATTTAACAATTAACATGAGTACTTCTATAAATATAGATTTTTGTTAGTGTTCAAATGCAAAATGAGGGACGTTCGAACATAATTATAAGCTTAATTAAAATACTAACCAATAAACAGCTCTTTAAGTAAAAAATAAGTAACGTTCTAATTTTAATTGTATTAAAGTATTTGTTCAGTAAGGCCCGGCGTGGCCAGGTGGGTTAAGGCACTCGACTTGTAATCCGAGGGTCGCGGGTTCGAATCCCCGTCACACCAAACATGCTCGTCCTTTCAGCCGTGGGGGCGTTATAATGAATGTGACGGTGAATCCCACTATTCGTTGGTAAAAGAGTAGCTCAAGAGTTGGCGGTGGGTTGTGATGATTAGCTGCCTTCCCTCTAGTCTCACACTGCTAAATTAGGGACGGCTAGCGCAGATAGCCCTGGAAAAGCTTTGCGCGAAATTAAAAAACAAACAAACAATTTTTTCAAATTTCCCTTCTCACTTTAATACGTTCCATACTGGTACCGTGGTAAGTCTGCGGATTTACATCGCTACAATCAGAGGTTCGATTCCCCTCGGTGGACTCAGTGGATAACCCGATGTGGCTTTGTTATAAGAAAACACGAAAACTTTAATAGTTAAATTTTTAAAAGCTGTTTGTTTTCATATTTAGAAATTGCTCAATTTCACTTGCTTTTTCAACCGTGCTAAAAATAATATGATTTTCAACAAGACAATGAAAAAATTGCTAGTTTTGAATAATAACTGTAAATATATAATTAATTCTAGATAACCTAGCAGAGAGCATACCTCCTCCGCGCTTGTTTATTTCTAGTTAAACACAAAAGCTACACAAAGGGTTGCCTATGATCTGCACAACAAGGCTATCTAAACCTGTTTTCTAGCGTCTGTCTACAAACATACCGCTGTGCCACCGACAGGACTCCGCTACTACCTGTTCATCATATTTGGCTCTCAAAACAATAAGAAAACGTATTTCTATCTAATAGACGCGGAACATTTTTGGCAGAATAACAAGGAATAATATTCTACATAAGTCTATGAAGTTTTATCAAAATCCGATTATTTTTGACTGAGTTATAGAACAAAAGCAGTGCGGAAAATCGGTCCTCATGCTGACAGATAGGGAGTTTTGTTTCGTTTTTATTTTCGTGACCTTGATCCTCCAGAAACTAATCATTTATAAGTTGGATCATAGCCCAGATGTTTGTACCTATATTCGTCCAAATCCATTCAGTTATTTCGAGAAATCTTGCTGACACATCCACACAAACAGAGAACACACACACATACTCTCGGTACAGCCGTATCAAGCAGCATTATTTATGCTAATTGCCTAATCTAATATCACGTGACGCTAAACATACTTTAATAAGGATAATTTTATAAAATTTAGCAAACGTGTTGTTAAAAGTTAGCAATGGATACTTAGTATTGACTGTCTATCTGTAATGTTCTTTCGAAAATTTGAAATAGAAATTCCTAGTTTAGTTTGTCTCGCCTAACAATGCCTATGTACCTGTACGTGCTCTCACCCAATAGTTTTGGTGCTGTAAGTTAGCCGTTTTTACTCCGAACGATAAAAGCCATGTGGTCTACTCTTACTCTTAGGTAAAGCTGCATTAAACGTTTACACCGATACTTCACGTGACTTTTTGCGTAGGCATGCGCAAATATTTTGATCAAATGTGAGAAGTTTTTATTGAATAACTTTGCAACAATATCTTATATATAGACCATATTTGATACTTAATTATAGGTAAGATCTATCAGTGTACCAACTTTGAAAACAAATCCATGAAAGTTAAAAACGTTTTTCTATCGTATGAAATTCCACAGAAAGCGGAATGAATTACATTATCACTCTTGCTAATAATACAGTGCGTTTTGCCATTTTGTTTTGACCACACGACACACTACAGTGTTTCAAAGTAACCTAAATTGAAATAAAATACACTTGCAACTTTTTAGTATTGTAAAATTAAGTCTATACACATACGAGAGAAAGCATAACATTTTATTCCCATAAGTTATTATGATCCATTGAATCATTTCTAAATTATCGATTATAGCGTGACTTTGCTGAACAAAGCTAATTATATATAATTGGACATGGTGAACGGGTTCATAAGGAAAGTACAAAGCTCTCTATTTTGCAGCTGTTGGTCCACATAAATCAGGGATTAACATAAAAAAAAACCCATTAAACGTTGGATCATACATAATTAAGTGTGCCTGCATTACAGATTGACTAATTAGTTTAATTTTATTTTATAAAATAATTAATCTTAAAATGAACTGTTATGTTCATTATTACGTTTTCCAGAAAAGTACAAGTATTACACCATCAGTGTTAGTTTGGATAAAAAACTATTTTAAAAACAGTTTAAGTATAAAAAACTCTATTATTGAAATTGAACACTAAGTATTTTTTTGTTTACTTGGTCGCACTGTAAACGTTATTTTATTTATTTTCAAAACTATTTTAGAGATTGGATTTTATAATTCAAATATGTGAATCCAAAATAACATCTCCAAACTTAACTTTAACTTCAAATTCAACAGTAAGAACGATATTTATGTGTTTTTACGATAATTTACGACGGAAGAAAAACACCTTTCCTCTCTTGCTAGACAGTTCAAAGGGGGCCCGGCATGGCCAACTATGTTAAGGCGTTCGACTCGTACTCCGAGGGTCGCGGGTTTGAATCCTGGTCGCACCAAATATGCTCGTCCTTTCAGCTGTAGGGCGTTATAATGTTACGGTCAATCCTACTATTCGTTGGTAAAAGATAGCCCAAGAGTCAGCTGTGGGTGGTGATGATTAGCTGCCTTCCTTCTAGTCTTACACTGCCAAATTAGGAACGGCTAGCGCAGATAGTCCTCGAGTAGCTTTGCGCGAAATAAAAAAAATACAGTTCAAAGGATAACAGCTTGTATTTCCTCTTAGTGTATCCTTTCTCAGCACTAGCTATTATAAAGAAGCACATCTTCCTTCCCTAAAACATGTCTTTGTCTGTAGCTAGTTAAACAGTATGAAAAAAGATCATATATTTCTTACCTTAAACATGTCTTTGCCCAAAACAAGTTAAACAGTATAAAAAATGGCATATATTTCTTACTTCAAACATGCCTCTGTCCATAACAAGTTAAACAATATAAAAAGGCACATCTTTTCTCCCACAAGGATGTACTTGCTCAAATTCAGTACTTTTTCTAAGTCCCAAGGCCGCTGTTAACAATTGGAATACATCAGATATCGATATATGAGACTTTTCGGTAAGATTTATTTGCTAATGTCCATCTTATTTCCAGGTAGCGCTTTCTAATTTACTAGTCAGTATCACCCACCGCCGACTCTTTTATCAACAAATAGTAGGAATGGCTGTCACATAAAAATGCCCCTGCGATTGAAAGGGCGAGCATCTTTGGAAATGGAGATTCGGACCTGCTATTCTCAGGTTGCAAATCGAACACTCTAACACTAGGTCCCACGCCTCGTGAACATAAATAAACATATCATTTCTTCTTCAAGCGTGACTTTTCCCACAATAACTATTCTCAATTTACCGTAGCTTTTTTTGTTCACAAGTAGTTAATCTCTCTGTTAGAGCAAGTAAAATTCGTGAATCTTTAGAAATAATAAAGTTAAAAATAATATTGTGAGTTATTAAGTAAAAAAAATCCAGGCAGTTATCTGTGTGAGAATGTGGCGGGATATCCACTGGGATTTATGCAGAAAAGTAAACTTACACACAGGTCACATGACCTATCAAAAGATGAATAAATATGACACGTCTTGCACGTTCACTTCTGATGATGATGTGGTAAACTTTGTATGTTTGTTTTGGAATTTCGCACAAAGCTACTCGAGGGCTATCTGTGCTCGCCGTCCCTAATTTAGCAGTGTAAGACTAGGGGAAGACAAATAATCATCACCGCCCACAGCCAACTCTTGGGCTACTCTTTTACCAACGAATAGTGGGATTGACCGTCACATTATACACCCCCACGGCTGGGAGGGCGAGCATGTTTAGCGCGACGCGGGCGCGAACCCGCGACCCTCGGATTACGAGTCGCACGCCTTACGCGCTTGGCCATGCCAGGCCAATGTGGTAAACAATGAAAGATAAAAGATCCACATTTTACAGGCCATAGACTGGCCTGAATTAAAAATATTTTGAAATATTTATCGCTTTCAACATTGTATGTTTCCTTTTTAATATTTTAACATTCTATACAAGTATTAAGAAAATGATATTTACAAACATTATTTTAACTTCACGAAATGTGACTCCAGGCAACAGCATGGAGCCAAAATAGGGGTTTGTAAATTGAGTTAATATTTGTCTACTTTCTCACTATCTCTGTTTGCAGGTTTTTAAATTTTCAGTTTAGTTACTTCAAATCCAGTTCACCTAAGTTCTGTCTGTTTGGAATTTAGTGTAAAGATATGTGAGAGCTATCTGCGCTATAATCTCTAATTTAACAATGAAAGGCTAGAGGGAAAGCAGTTAGTCATCACTATCCACCGCTAATTCTTGGTCTACTCTTTTACCAACGAATAGTGGGCTTGACCGTCACATTATAACGTCCCATGCCTGAAAGGGCGAGCATGTTTGGTGTGACGGGGATTCGAACTCGCGACATTCAGATTGCGAGGCAAGCCCCCACTGAAGATAATATTTCGATTTTAAAGTAAGTGAGTATGAATTACTTTTTAAATAAATTACAGCGACTGAACAAAGACAGTTTGTAAACTGTTTAATCAATGTTCACACAACAATAAGTAATTCAAAGTAAACACAGCATCCATTTCATCTAGGAACTTAAAACGCATACTGTTACACTTCTAATGTCTAAAGAATTACATGATTTCATTATCATATGCAACAAAAATGTGCATTTTTATTACAAATAATAATACCTTGTTAGGGATATTGAATCTTATATATAATTTTGGAAGACTCAATACCAAAGCAATAATGACTTGAAAAACATTCAGCATCAGAGCCACATCTATCCTTGGATAATAATAATATCTTAATGTCATCAACGAAAACTACAATGACATCTGCCTCAAATTGGTTTGTGCTTCTACTGAAAACAATAGTCACAATTCGTAATATCGATTCATGAGAATAGATTTAAAAATAAATATTGATTTAACAACTTCATAAAAACAAGTTCAATATAATTTAGTGACTACGTAATTATGTATAAATCAGTTTATGAAAATCTGTAGACTTACAGCTAGATTAGCGGGGGTCGTTTAGGTAGTGATACAGACTATTCTGTCCTCTGCTTTGCGTTATTCTCAAAACCACACAAGATGTTGTCACATTTACTTCACGTTGTCGTCAAAACCACACAAGTTGTTCTAACCTCTAATTCATGTTATCGTCAAATCTAGATATTTATCTTTATATTTTAATCAGAGAAAAACTTATTTTATACACGTTTTTTATTCTTAAATAAATGCTAATTTCTATCAATGCTTGGTAACTGATTGTTTTTATATGTAAGTCAGAGTGATTATCTCATTACTGGATACCAATACAAGTATATAAAACACTGGCCTATGTCACTTAATGATAAGTATGTCACGGCTTAAAACCAAGGATTTATGGTTTGCGACATATTGTCCCATAAATGTACCCACTACATCATGAGTTTCTTATAAGAGTGATAAAAAAATCCTTCTGTGCGATAAGAAGAATAGAACAAGAGCTGACGGCTAGTGTTGTTGACTAGTTGCCTTCCTTCTAGTCTATTAATTCCAAGTTAGGGAGACTCGGCATGGCCAGGTGGATAATCGAAATCTGAGGGTCGGAGGGTTCGAATCTCCGTCGCACGAAACATGCTCGCCCTTTCAGCCGTGGAGGCGTTATAATGTGACGGTCAATCTCACTATTCGTTGGTAAAAGAGTAGCTCAAGAGTTGGCGGTGGGTGGTGATGACTAGCTGCCTTCCCTCTAGCCTTACACTGCAAAATTAGGGATGGCTAGCGCAGATAGCCCTCGTGTAGCTTTGCGCGAAATTCAAAACAAACAAACCCAGTTAATGTGCGATGGTAATTCTTTGGGCATGTTTGATCGAATATTTTGAAACAAAGAAACGAACAAAGATTCGTATTTCTTTGCGATACAGTTTTGTATTTTCATGTGTATTTATGCTGTTTTCGTAATAAGTAAAGCTGTACAATGGGCTGTCTGCACTCTGTTGATGAGAGTGAATCGAAACCCAAATGTGAACGTTATAAGTCTGTAAAATACCATTTACCCACCAGAGAGCTCACATGTATCAATGTATCAGATTTTATGTAGACTTTAGAAAGTCTGATTTATTACAAGTTAGAGTGGCTTTCCACATTCTGTTGAATCTTTGGCATAGTTAATCTGAATCTCAAGCTGTTGGAGCTTAACTATGTTGGGCGGCGATCAATGATCAAACTAATATTTTACTATTTTACTCAAAATTTCAATTTCAAGTTTCATATTTTTGTTTTTAATTTCGAGTTAATTCTCTTAAGTTTGATTCGTTTAGTGTTCTTTGGTGGGTATCTTTAAAATTTTGTATCAATACGTTTGTATGAAATTTTACAAGATCGTACATTTTTAGAATTAGCTTTGTAGCCCAAATAGTAATTCAGTTCTACTTATTACAAAATTTCAATTTATCAAAGTTTATGCCTCATCTCTAGAGGGCGCCATCAAACAAATCCGTACTATCATATACCTGAGGTGTCACAAAATTCTTTTTCTGCTATACTGAAATTTACTGCCTGAATAAGTAAAGAAATGTTTTATACTATAAAATATTGTATAATGATAAAGGAAGAGTGATTTGGAATATTAATTTGCTTATGGAATGAACTGTGAGTGTTTGGATTTCTGGTAACATTAGACGGATATAGAATTTGTCTTCAACTGATAATAATCTTTAAACAACATAAAAACAAAACAAATAAAATTGTGCGTACAGGGTGCTGTGATAAGCAATATATCTATCTATGGAAGATTGAGAGACAATGATAAGCGCACACTTTGTGATTATGTTGCTACAAACCGGATACGAACTGTCAATGAAAAGTTACAATTAAAAATCTCATACCGATTTTACGAATCATATGATAAAATATGAAATTGGGGTTTTTGAATGCGGATATTCAGAATGAAACATTGCGAATAAAATGGGATGTTTTATTACCATTACTCTACCGCACCTCCTCACAGCCACCAAGTAGCACAGCAGAATATCTGCGGACTTACACAACTAGAAACCGGGTTTCGCTACCCGTGGTGGGCAGAGCACAGATAGTCCATTGTGTAGCTTTATGCTTAACTATAAACAAACCAGTATTCGGGTATTTGTATTTATAAAATCATGTTTAGCCCAATGGTATATAAAACACATTTTTGTTTTACACAATGCGACATGTTTGTTACGTTATAACTACGGGAACTTCAAGAAATCTGGAACAATGGGTGATTTTAAGCTTTTCTTAACTTCAGATACATGTCTGAATACGGCACTGTTAATCCTGCTATTAATCCAAACTTGTTTCAGGTTATAAGAACAGTCTGTGTAACACATTCTGTAAAATTCTTTGAATTGTCTATGTTCGCAAGGTTTTTGGTTTTGTTTGTTTTGAATTTCGCGCAAAACTACACGAGGATATCTGCGCTAGCCGTCCCTAATTTAGCAGTGTAAGACTAGAGGGAAGGCAGCTAGTCATCACCACCCACCGCCAACTCATGGGCTACTCTTTTACCAACGAATAGTGAGATTGACCGTCACATTTTAACGCCTCCACAGCTGAAAGGGCGAGCATGTTTGGTGTGACAGGGATTCGAACCCGCGATCTTCAGATTACGAGTCGAGTGTCTTAACCACCTGGCCATGCCGGGCCCCAAGCTTTTCGGATATTTCGTACAATAGTTATAAATATTTCAGAATAAAGTTCTTTGCTATGTTACTTTAATTTACTGACAGAGTGAGTTTGCACTTGTCATTCCTTAGTGTTTATTTGAATTTTTAAGGTTATGACATTTAAGTAACAATATTGGATAAAGTATAATAAACAAAAATCAAAGTGACACAAAAGGCATCATTGTTACCCCCAAGTGGCTCAGCGGTATGTCTGCGGATTTACAACGCTATAAATTGGGTTTCGATACCCGTGGTGGGCAGAGCACTGATAGTCCATTGAGTAGCTTTGTGCTTAATTCAAAACAACAACAACATCATTATTAAGCCGAATATTAAATAAACGTACATAAGTTTATCATCAAGATTGGCTTTTCTCCTTCATTCGTGAATTAATATTTATTAAAATTTACATAAAGCGTCAACTTTAAAGCTAAATTAAGCCAGTAGTGTAGAAACCTTTTTTAGCCACTTCGTTCTTACGAATTATATGTATAAGTTATCTTGTTTTGGTTGTGCTTGAAATTATTATTTTTCTCAACATAAGTTGTAGTGTAAATTTTAGGAAACTATTTTAACAGATTTAGATATTTCAATAGATAAGTTTTTATAGAACACAATTTCTTATATGTGTGTGTTCCTCTTATTTGTTTCATGCTATATATGATTAATTTCTTTTTTAAATATTTATTTATTCTGATAGAAATAAACTCTCCTGACTGCTGTGGAATGCCATCAAGGAACTTAACACTTTCACAGTGTAGGAATTTAAGCCACTACGTCTCCTTACGCATTTTGATAGTGTCTTATCATTACGTGTTATAATGTTTTCAACAGTTGTTACGAATACATCTAGCGTATAATGTAGTTAAGACTGCGGTTCTAACACTTTCGTAATGTTGGAACTTAAGCACTACATCTGTTCACAGTTTTTGACACTGTGTTATTATTTGTTAATTTTCTTTACAACTATCACGTGGACTTCTAGTTTTAATGTAGAGGGAGTTGTGTTAATATATATATTGATATTGAAATGGAATATAGCTATAGTTTCACGTATTCTATCATATACGATAGTTTGTTTATAACTCAGCCGTTGTTTTTGTTTATTTTCATTTCTATGTGGTTTTTGTTGTATATCGATAAAATTTTTGTTGTTTAATGTTTTAAATTGTATGCTCATGATTTATTTTGCAAAATGGTATGTTAGTGTTTTCTCTCTTACTGGATAAAGAGTGATTTATTGAAATTGCATATATTTAGGTTTGTTCAGTAACTTATACCACGAATGTAAATAACAGATCATAGTTTCTTTGACGAAATTTTTGAAAGTGCCCTTCAGTGGCACAACACTTAGGACTCACATAGCTAAAACCGTATTTCGATACCCTTGGTGGACAGAGCAATTGTGTAGCTTTGTGTTTAATGTAGCTAAGTGCGTTACAGTATCAATAATACGGACTGTCAAGGTACAATGTTCAGATTTACCTCGAGATTACAATATGACTTAACGAGATATTTACGGTTTAGAAGTAAAAGATCAATTACGTCATTCTTGAAAACAAACGTAAACTTTTATCAAAACCATGTATCTGGTGACGTATTTCGCTCGTTAGTAAACAAAAAGCTGCAACTTCCTCTTGCACAAAGTAGAACAATAGTGAAGTTCCCACACCTCCAAATAAGTGCTATCAGAATAACTGAATGATGTCATCATTTCACGCCCCCCGCTAGTACAGCGTATGTCTACGGATGTACAACGCTAAAATCACGGGTTCGATTCCCCTCGGTGGGCTGAGCAGATAACTCGATGTGGTCGGTGGGCTGATCACATAGCCCGATGTGGCTCTACTATAAGAACACACATACATTATTTCACCTTTATTTTATGAACGTATTCGACTGAACTTTCATCTCTTAGATATCGACTTGCTGCTGCCTTTTAAGTTTTTAAAAATGTGGTGATTTTTCTTACATTTACTTTTTTTCATAGTTTTTAGTACTGTCTGCAATGTTTACATTTTTCCACACAGTTTCCCCCTAATGAATTGAGAGTGATCATGCTGTACATAAAGTCATATTAGGCTTATCTTAAATATTACGTAAAGATACACTATAAACATTATACGATCATAAAAAGACAATGAATTTCAAGAGAGACTGGGATCCGAGACAGACTAAGGGGGCATAAAGATATATTGGAGATACTAAATACAATATTATAATACATAGGCCAGTCATTTCTTGAGTAAATAGATTTGCTTACAATGACTAAAACACAACAATTAATATTTTAGGAAATAATACAGGGTAGCTACGGAGACGAGAAACCAAAAACCTAATTCTGGAAAATGTTTGAACTTTGACCCTGTAAACTCGACAAAAAGGCACAAATATCATTTCTATTTGAATCATTCTGTGAAGGTTTTCACAGGGTATCTCTGTTCCAAGTCTCTTGTGGATTGGTCAAAAGATTTAGAAATAAGAAGCCCAACCTTTTAATTTAAATATTTATTTTATTTTTTACCTTTGACCCTGAAACAGTGGTAAATTTGAGGGTTTGTAACACCAAAAATCACCTTGGACTCAGTAGAGTTAATAAATTGTGTGACTTAGTGTTTTATAGGTTTTTAGGAGCAAAGTGTCTACCGCGAGGAATCGGACCCCGGATTTTTGCTTTACAAATTCTTAACCTTATCGCTGACCTGCTGGGGGACGGGTGCTTAATAACAAACAATCAAACAAACAAACATTTTTTAACTCCTGTAAAATCAAAATAAAAGCAAAAATCACAAAAATGTCCACTTTATTCTGTGGGTTTTTTTAAGGATATCTTTGTGAGAAGTCTCATTTTGATTCGTAGAAACATTTGGTAACTTATATAAAAATTAGTTTTTGCATTTTTTACAAAGTTTGATCGTAATAAAAATCAGAAAGGAGACTAATGCGCACACACAAAATAAAAGCAAAAATCACAAAAATGTCCACTTTATTCTGTGGGTTTTTTTAAGGATATCTTTGTGAGAAGTCTCATTTTGATTAGTAGAAACATTTGGTAACTTATATAAAAATTAGTTTTTGCATTTTTTACAAAGTTTGATCGTAATAAAAATCAGAAAGGAGACTAATGCGCACGCACACACACGGTGTATCAGTGTACTGGAACAAGAAATATGTTCTTAAATTTCCACACAATCGGCCCAATATTAAGTGGTTGTCTAGCGAATGTTTAGAAACAAGGACTTTCTGTGACGGAGTTATTACATAGACTTGCCACCAGGAGGAAGTTTTCGATCACTTTTTTGGGACATCTTGTACCAATAGCAATAATTATTTCTACGTTGGCGGGTATGTGGTGTTTCAAACTTTATGCTTTTTTTTAAACTTTGTTTTTGTATTTTCATATACGTTTGGTACTTATATTTGAAATCATCGTGTTTAAATTCTTTAAAGGCCGTTTAATGTACAATGTAATGCTTTACAACATTTTCATCTTTAAAATTGCTGTATACATTTTACTCTTACTCGGTTATTACAACGAAACAAAAAGTATATACAAACTTAAAATGCAAGTAAAAATTAAATTTACAGATAAGGTTGAAGGTTTACAAGTAAACCGATCGCTTGTATTTTGATATGCATCTTGAAACTTGTTCTGTTTTTCTACTCATAGTTTTTATCATCATCTACCACTTTCCTGCCACATCTACACTTGAATGCTACCAGCTGCAATTCATTCCGTTGCTTGTGCTCTCTTGAATAAATTTTCGAACCAAATGTTTGTATTCAACGAAACTCTAAAACGAGCAATATTTTGACTCTAATCTGTTTCATGTTGGTAAGTTTCTACGGAATACAGCGATCTCAACAAATCATTGACTTTGTTATTTTGAAGTTTGTTACGAAGCGTGATACAAATTGAGCATTTGTATTTCCGACTTCATGTCCAAATACAACATATGACTAAGCACATTGCTTTAATACTTTGATATTGTTTTATTCTTATTAGGATCAGGAATAATAATCTGGATGTTTCGGATGCTTATAATGTTCAAGCTTGTTTTTCCTTCTCCATGTTTGTAGTTGAGTGTAAAAGGCGAAATTAATCCTTTCTTTGAGTGGTACATAGGCTCCAATGTTGAACTTTGGCTTCACTGGTACAAGAGGGTGAAAATGATGACATATTTAATTCCTCTGGATAAGATGCCAGTCTCTCATAGGTTAACTACCAATTAATAGAAGATACCCATCAAATAGCAAGGTGAACAGGAACAACTTGGGTAAGGACTCCAATACGCGATGAGAGTCAGCCACGAATTCGTAACCATCCAACTATAAGTCTAAAGGGGCAAAGTCACTGATCCTCGCTTGGGGTGCCTATATGCATACTATTATTTGTTTCTGAATTTTTCGCAAAGCTGTATGAGGGCTATCTGCGCTAGTCGTTCCTAATTAAGAAGTGTAAGACTAGAGGGAAGGCAGCTAGTCATCATCACCGACTCCCAACTCTTGTGCTACTCTTTTACCAACGAATGGTGAGATTGACCGTCACATTATAACACCTCCACGGCTGAAAGGACGAGCATGTTTGGTGTGACGGGGATTCGAACTAAATGTCTTGTCGGGTTCCTGTGTATAGTATAAAATTAATTACTGTAGCAACTTGAGCCGTTGGTGAGTAATAGAATAATAATAGATTCATGTCATATCTAAAGTTGTTGTCATAATTTCATTTGTTTGACGACATCTTTGATAAAGTGTTTGATAAGTATATTCTTTTAATACAACATTGTATACTAGTTGAATTACTATTGCAAACATAATCCAGCTATTATTTGTTCAGATGTGATTAGCTCTTAGTGAACCATGAAATAATAGACATAGCGTGAAATCTTTAATTATCAATTACCAGTTTTGCAGTTTAGAGTATAGCGTTATCCAAAGGGTGGGGAACCAAAATGATCTCTGGTGAGGGGGGGGCAAGCAATTAGGGTAGAATCAATAGTGCAATAATACACATTTAAGCATTTTAATATATTTTTATTGATGAAATGATAAGTAATTACTACAACTCATACAGCTTTTCACTATTACATCTCTTCGCATAATTCAATTTTTCATTCGTGTGAGAAAGAGAAGGCGTACAATAAACCATATTTGTTAAAGGGGAGCGTAGATGACAAACATTTGGGAAATACTGGCAAACTGGTAGCCTTTGCTATGTGGTCTAGGGTATTGGTTATCGTGAGAAAGCACCTGTATTTTGAACACGTAAGAGGAAATAAATGCATTAAACGTAACCACTTAAGATAAGGTTTATAGATAAGATAAAGTACCAAATAACGGAGGAAACTGCATACGAAGGAAACTTTTATAAAAGAATAGAGCTTTAGACGTCCTCTCTAGAGTTATACTTAAGCATTTGAGTTTTATATACAATCAAGGCAGATATTACAGTCCAGGGAATGAGCATAGTGTATACTGGTTTAAGATAAGTCGACATGTCAAAAGAATTGGAAACGTTTACTACGTTGAAGGCCATCGTTCGCCGAAGAAGATTCACCCGCGAAGTCAACAGTAAGACCTATTGTATTGTTATAACCACATAGATTTTGCAGTGATAAAAGTTGATGCCTATTTCTATTCAAGACTTGCAGAGCAAATGGAGTTTAATCGCTGGTAATCAAGTTATTAACGTGAGCGAGTGTATAATTTTTTCACGTCTTTCATAAATATAAATTAATTATTATCATCTCAACCAAATGTAAATAATATAAATTAACTAATGTAGGGCTAGAGGTGTGTCTCGCGTTAAACGAGTTTCGGCGATATTAGAGCGGTATATACCATTAACGTTATAACGATTTTGGCTAAATTACACTCTTTTTATTTTTTATTGCATACCAAATACACAAATGCACACCATTCACAAGCTGAATACACGAATTTCGTTGAAATAGAGATTTTCTTATTATAAACTTTATGAATAGCTAATCTGACACAAACAAAATTAAATTATATATGTTCTAACAGTTGCCACCTTAACTTTGTTGTAAACTTTCTGTCGTTGCTTGATTTTTAAATCGTACGTCGTTAATAAGCTTTCCCACGATTTAGGTAAATGCTACCTTAACCATCTTCAACTTTGGGGTATTATAACGTATACTAGAAACACAGGTTGAAGTGAATGAAAACCACAACAGATATTTCTGGTTATTTACCATATACACATACTATGCTACTTAATTTAGGCACGTGTTTTGTTAACCCTATTTTGTGCTTACATCAATATAGAACAAAGCTAAAATTTTAAGGTTCTGCTGCTACATATGTAATATTTAGATTACACTAAAAGTGGTTATTTACAAGAAACAATATGCTTTTGGTTATATATATATACACAAGCTCTTATCTATGATTCCTAGTGAACAACACAGTAAACGCTACAAAGCGTATATTTACAACACCTTGTTTAAGCTATAAATAGAGGTCGCATTATTTTTTTGTAACTTATTTTCATGCACCGAAACTAGGCAAATCATTAAAATATAATACGTCTCATTTTTGAGATAAAAAGCTCTTAGAACTTATGAAAACATTCCTGCAGTATAAGAGAATTTTAACACGGATGTCAGTTCTTTTGAAAGTGAAACTTTAAATGTTGTTTCCGAATTATAACAAACGTATAAAAAAATTGGAAATTATTATATGCTACACACAGACTAAGCCTTATATCAGTGATCATAATTATTTTGAAATTTGAAGTAAGTGATGTGAATGCTGATAGTTAATTTATTAATAAATCATGTCTACATTCTCTAACATGTTTATTGGCCATCTGTCTGTAGTGGTGAATTATTTTAAGAGGGGACACGATGAATTTCATGAAGTTAATTTTTCAAAAATTGGTTTACAATATAGACATCTGTTTACACCTTCATGTCATCCTATATATAAACTGAATGATATGAAATTTTATTATGAAAAAAGTAAGGTATTTTAAGAATTCTACATATTATTTTAATGGCATCGGGCTTCTCTAGTGACCATCTTAATATAACGTTTTTACAGGTGATCCGGTGTTTAACCTGCAAAATAATGACAGTGTTCTGAACCCTAATGAAACGATCCCAGATGTGATGCAAACCCACTCTTCAGATGTTTTCCTGGTGCGCAAGCGGTCACAGTCAATAACTCTTTCGATGGACGAACGTATACGGGAAGCAGGATCTATTTTAAAGAGAATTAGTAGAGAATTTGAAGACTCCTATCAGGTAAGGAATAACAAATTGGTCTTCATTGTACATAAAGTTTTTGCGAATGATTAACATTTGCAAATAAGTGAACTTCGATAACTTCGAAAAAGCCCGGCATGTTCAGGTGGTTTGGGCGCTCGCCTCGTAACCTGAGAGTCACGGGTTTGAATCACCGTCACACCAAACATGCTTGCTCTTTCAGCCAGAGGGGCATTAAAATGTGACGGTAAGTCCTACTATTCGTTGGTAAAAGAGTAGGCCCAGGGTTGGCAGTGGGTGGTGATGACTAGCTGCCTTTCCTCTAGTCTTACACAACTAAATCAGTAATGGCTAATGCAAACATTTCTCGGGTAGCTTTGTGCAAAAATTAAACAAGAAATCAAAACAAACAAACAAGTTACAAAACATATTAAAAGTTGAGGCGTTCCGGAAAGTCCTCTAGAGAGAGCTAAAAGCGAACATTTCATAAACAACTTATAATTAAATATAGACAAAAAATTTCTAGTCAATACGATGTTTATCATGGAGTAAAAGTTCTTAAAAGTTAAGTAATCTGAAGTTAAGCACAAAACTGTCTGTGATCTGCCCACCATGGGTATAGAAACACGGGTTTTAAGCGTTGTAAGTCCGTAGACATGCCGTTGTGCCACTAGGTAGCTAAACGTTAAGACACCTTTCAATTCACTCAAATGAATTCCTAGATAGGAAATACTGAAACTTGTTCAAATATTAATTTTTAATGACAGTGAGTTTTAGGAACAAAAATGAAGCTTGTTTATTAATGCTAAATATCCTTTCTCAAACGATTATAAGGATTCCTCTTTTAATTATTATACTGGAAATATTTTGTCCTCTTTCTAGGTCGAATATGTAGAGATAAGAGAAGAAATCTCTATAACACAAACATCAACTGAAGGACAACAACTTGGGCGTCAAGAGTTAGTTACTGATGATGACCACTTTCCTTCTTAGCTCTAAGATATGATCTTTGTATATTTTGTCTTCACCTTTGGACGTTTAAAACAATAAATGAATTTATTTGGATATATTAAAAAAAACTCTGAGAGTTTGATAGACATTTTTGTAAAAACATTGAAGTTTAACTTAGTTTTAGAACTATTCCTTGGAAGGTGAAATTATGAAGCGGAAACTCTCGTGAACCTGATAAACATCTCGTGCCTTGACCAAAGATAGAACATTACTTTATACTCTCAGTAGCAGAAACCTGTTTAAATCCAATACTCAATGAAAAATGTTTGTTTTGACCTCTCTATATTATTAAAATTGGACAAGGCTAATATTTTTGTTTGCCAAGACATGTCGCTTGTGGAGAAGTATTTTTGTTCCTTTGGCTACTGAGTGCCAACTTTAGACCATTATGAAGTTCCGCTGCACTACAGCAGTGCCAACATCAGTTGCTGTTTTATTTGTGCATGAAATTAGAATAATTCTTTAATATATAATAATTATGTAAGCATTGAGACGTTTTAATAAAATGTCTTGTGCAGTTATTATTAATGTGGTATGTGTATATTACACTGATATAGAGTACTTGACTTTGTTTCATTAGCTGTACTAACATTTTAGATATATTATTATAAATGAATGACGTCAGTACTAAACAAAATGTTTAATTTATTCAGCTCAGTAATGCCTTATTTTCTGTTTTCTGTTTTGTTTTCCATGCCCTGTATATGGTTTCCGTTTGTTGTGCTTCTATTCTACTCACACTGTTGAATATAAATTTTTCACCTGCCGGGATTCTACTCTACTTAAATGCTTTATTCCACGTCTGACATTTTATGGTGTTTTTATTTTACCTACAGTGTTGTATATAAGTGTTCCGTTTGTAATGAATAAAATCTCTAAAACTCGAATAAACGTTTGTTGTTTTTTAAGCCTCTACTTATTGACTTTCTCCATTCATTGTGTTCAATAAAAGTTGACTTTTTTGTTGAGTTCTCTTCTCAAGCCTTGTATAAGAGCCCTGCGTTTGTAGTGTTTCAATTATATTCGCGGAAAATGTAAATAATCTTTGTGTAATGTTCTTGTTTTATTTTGAATTTCGCGTAAAGCTACACGAGGGCTATTTGCGCTAGCCGTCCCTAATTTTGAAGTGTAAGACTAGAGGGAAGGTAGCTAGTCATCATCACCCACCGCCAGCTATTGGGCTACTCTTTCACCAACGAATAATGGGATTGACCGTCACATTATAATGCCCCCACGGCTGAAAGGACGAGCATATTTGGTGTGACAGGGATTCGAACCCGTGACTCTCAGGTTACAAGGCAAGCGCCCAAACCACCTGAACATGTTTCTTGTGCTTCTTTTCACAATTCTAAGGCATTATTTAATTTATCCATTAAAGTTTGGAGTTTAATATAAGTTAAGCTAACACTATGTTCGTAAGCTCTGTTGATAGTAATTGATATCGGAATAGTCATTTTAAATAACCTGTAAAAAGGTTTACTTTCATTGTGCCAAAGAAACACCTTTATTGTTTCTCACTCGTATAAATTAAACTTCTTTATTAACCACAGTACATGTAGCCTGTCAATTCTTAGTCACCTTACGTGACTTGTTACTGAGTCACTTATACACCCTTCTGGTGTAATAGGCAACCTTTGATAACAGTCTACTGTACAAAATTTGATAAGATAAACGTATTTGGTAAAATACAATAATTCATAATGTAACTACATTAAAGAAATATTCCTTTATATGGAGTTTTTTACGGTTTCATAAATTTAAAAAAAACATATGTATATGAAGAGAGGTTGTTTCAAGCACGAATAGCATTCTTTGGATAAATGTGAATGAAAATAATATTCAACATTTAAAATCAATATTTGTATAAAGACTACAACAACAGATTTATACAAACGACGATTCAGGGTATATTGTGTTATACAAAAATTCATGCTAAATGTTTTTTAACAACATCAGACATTTCAAAAGTAAAATATTTAAAAAGATAAATTTCAACGAAACTTTCAGTTTCTTAGTTTAACCCTATTGCAAAGGAAAAGTACTGAAAGTTAAAAGTATTAAAGTTAAATAGACTTTAAACGAGTTCAAAGGTGTCACGTGGTCGGTCAATAGATCGAGCCCGTGTTGAGAAAGTTTTACTTAAGTGAGATTGTGGAAAACACTAAATAAGTTTATAATTCAATCAGTTATTATATGTATCAAACGATCTAGTAAAGACAGTATAAAACAGAATTATTAGAAACGTGAAAATTATTTATTTAATTTTTAGTAAGAATTTAACTACAAATATCTGTATAAGCACATTCACCTAATTCAACAGTCAAATTCAAAACCTGTGAAAACGAATTGTCAGTAAGATTGTGGCGGTTTGGTTCAGTCTTTGCAATGAACAGTATCGTATATGTCTAATCATCGATACATTTTTTATAAAGAAAGACAACAACGTAATACCTCTACCTAAGTAGACATAATTATCAGCTCTGAGGCATCCAAATTCTTCACTAACTTACCAGCCATGACACGCCAAAAGCTTAAAAATGATACAATTCTTAAGGAGTACATCCTAATGGCAACACTCACAATAACAGAACTCACTAATTGTTTGGTCACAACACGAAAACCAAGTGTGATCCAATCGTTAACACAGAGAAGAAAATTAGCTAACTGGTCATGAAACATCGAATTAATTCGGCAAAAAAAGAGTAAAACAGTTAACAATAACACATGTGTTAATATTAACTTCCGATCAGAGCAAGATATGTACTTAGAGTAGAGCAAAATTTAAGTTCAGCATGCCTCTGAGTATAGCTGAATTAAATATATATATATATATATAAACTTTTCGTACGTGTAGAATGCATTGTTTCATTAACTGGGTACTTTATCCGTTAACGATATTTCACGGCCATAATCCCAACAATATCTTACAATTTAGGTTATTCCTTAATGTATATACCAAGCTAGCAGTGCAAAACAACATGTATGATAAAAATAAACAATAAATAATAAAAGTAATGTTATTCGATATACTAAGTGGCATAATCAGTACTGTTAATGAAAGTTACAATAACTCAATAATATAGCATAGAAATAATATAATCTACACAAAATTGACAAATAAGGCTATGTCCTCAGTCCCACAGTAAACTGTAGCGATTTACTAGACTAAGTCTTAGTTAGATATCTTGTAGTTGTGATATCACTGTTAAAAGGTTAAGAACTCAGAACTTCGTACACTATAAAAGAGACTATGATAACGTCACAAGACACAGTTATCAGTTTGACGAATCCAATGTCTTCACTAACTACCAGCCATTGGCACACTATGTATTATGCCAACAACTTAAAGAGGATAGGATTATTTAAAAAACATCATTTAAGCAGCAACATGCATAATATTATAACTTACAGATTGCTTTGTCAACATAAGCTTCTTCTAACATGAAGATAAATACCAACAAAAAGGCCTAGTTATGTGTTTATCACTATCACCAACAATCAGTAATTTTATCTAAAACATTTTGAAGTTAACGCCTTCAAGACTTCGGCTCTAGATCCCAAGACAAGATTCTGTTACGTTGATAATAAATCTGCAAAATGGCCACGTACTAAAGAAGTGAACGATCCGCAATAGAATTCACAATTTAAATTTAAAAATAAAATCCAATTTACATTTATTGATGTGATGGTTACCAAGATACATAGCTCACATATTACAGGTGTTTACCGAAAACATAGAGATAAGGGTGAATAGTTCGATGATACATCAAACACAACATTGTAAAGATGAATATCACAGATTGCCCTAGTTTCAAGAATCAAGAAGTTGAAAAAACACTTGCACAAACTACCTTATTGACAACAGATACACAGAGCACTTGATATGAAAATAATAAACATCGAGAAGAAGTAGGAAGAAAATTACAAACATATTTCATGTATCAGAGGTCTTTTTTTTAAAACATAAACAGCATATGTAAACAACATAAGTCAGATCAGTAATCACAAGCCACGACATAGTACGTTCACAGATAGCATGCACTAAACAGCTCAATAGACTGAATGAAGAGGAAAAAAGCATTTTACATTAACCTGACTATCAAAAACAAACTAATCAGAACAACAAATAGCAAGAGCGCAATCTAAACCACTGTGTAACAAAAGCATTTGTATGTGAACTTTATAACTGGTGAGCCGCTTGACTGACTATCACCATACAAGGTATGTACCCTTTTGTACTTCCTTGTAAACAGCAGCATCTGTGGGTCAGCAGTCGGATCTCATTGTTATGTTTTTCTTTATGCGTTGAACGGGTTCGTCAGTTAGCAGACCGACGAGAATCAGTGATACCAATCTATCTATAATAGTGTGTTGCATTATGCCAAAAAATAAGACCATAAGTTGGAAAAATAAAGACAAAATGAAACCTTGTTCATCCAACAAACCACATATGAATACTTATCTTGAAAACAACCAAGTAATTTATTCACCTTTTAAATGAAAAAGGACAAAAACCAAACGGTTAGTGGATAACGCACTAATACTTTTATAAATGAAACCAAGGATTTGAATTCTGGCTTAAACCAAGTTAGAAAATTGTCCTTTTCAGGACTTGTCTGAAGTTAACAGCGAATTACCAGCCGAAATGTGGGATAAAATTAGTTAGTAATTAGTATCTAATAATATAAGCAAATGCATGTTGTAGGTATTAGTTGACTAGTTTATAAGCTATAGAAGCAAGGAAATTTATAAATATCTTAATAAATTACTTTGTGTGAAATAAGAGTACTTGAGGTTTTAATGAATACCTCATCCGACACACTACATGCACATTATTGGCTGTAAAAAGGATGACGAATAGATGGACGCATTGTGGGTAATAAGTAATCAAACTTAACCCCTTTTTACACACACACGTACGTTCATATATGTGTGTGTGTGTGTTTATGCAGCACACACTTTAGGTACAGAATAATTTTAATAGATGGATTATGCTTTTGCTGAGCAGATGGAGTTCTGTGAATCTCAGTTGTTTTTTGCCCATTAGAGATTCGTAGTTTGTTGTATTGAGATATCAGTTGTCATCTTAAATATATTTAGCTATATATTTAGTAAAAAATATACTCTTCAAAAAAAGAAACGCAAAAGGCAAAATATGAGACAAATTGTTAACAAGTTTATTTTGGGTAGTTCTGTATGACATGTGTGAAACTTTGCACATTCACTGCTGAAAATCCAAAGTCTGCAAAGGCGAAGTCCACGCTCACTAGTTGAAGTTTAACGTCACTCAACGTCAATAATGAGTATGCCCCCCCGTGAGCATCAATAACTGCTTGGCATCTCCTGCTCATGGAAGCGATGAGATGACGAATCATATCCTGTGGAATGGCTGTCCACTCAGCCTGCAAAGCTGCTGCAAGCTGAGGTAGAGTCTGCGGTTGAGGTTGTCGCCGTCGCAGACGTCGGTCCAACTCGTCCCAAAGATGTTCGATGGGGTTTAAATCTGGTGATCTGGAGGGCCAGGGAAGAACGTTGATGTTGTGGTGTCTCAAGAAGACAGTGGTGAGTCGGGCTGTGTGTGGACGGGCGTTGTCATGTTGAAAAACGTCGTTGACGTTCACCATGATGGGTTGCACATGGGGCCTAAGAATCTCGTAGACGGTTGCGTACGGTCTGATCGGAAATCCAACGCAGCCCTGGTATGGTTGAGGCAGTAGACGTTGCAGTGGTGGTCCTATCCCGAAGGTGACGTAGCCGGATGTTGCGATCTTGTGCGGGCGTGGTCATACGAGGTCTGCCAGATCGTGGACGGTCACGAGTTGATCCATGTTGTTGGTGACGATTCCATAGCCTTGTGATGGTGCTTGGGTGGACATTCACAGCTCTGGCAACATCTGATCGAGATTCGCCTGCTTCCAAGCGACCAATGGCGTTGTTGAGTTGTGCTTCAGTCAGTCTTGGCGTAACTGTATTGCGTGTCGGTGGCTTAACACTGAGCTATGGAAACCGAGAACGCGTCACTTTTATAGGGATTTTGCACATGTTGCACTTGCAGAACATGCAGATCTCTCAAACAAACTTATTGGACACGCATGAGTTTTGGCGAAAAATCCGATGTTTTCCTCCGTTTTCAAAGTGCACAACCTTTATTGTCATTTTGGTCTGACAATCAGTGCCTTAACACGTGTAACATCACATACTCTGAGCTTGTAACGTTATTACATATATTTCTCTTTAAAATAACAAAAATATCCCTTTTGCGTTTCTTGTTTTGAAGAGTATAATTAACTAATCTCTTTAGGATTAGTTGAAAGCTTATTTTCACACTACATCTCAAATTAATACCAACAAGAAGCTCCAAAATTTTAAAGATAAAGTCACTGACGTGCAAATCTTTTATGTACTCATAGGTACCCGCCTCTTTTATTTACAGTAGAATTGAAACGTTGGTGATGAATGTGGTCTTAGAACCTTAGTGGAAACAGAATTATGATATTTTACGATACATATGTGTGATACCGATATTAATTAAAAATGTAGAATTATTGTTCTTAAATCAAGACAACTGAAAATGCAATGCCAGGACAAATCACGCTTAACAACGAAGTCATAGAAGTAGATAATTGTAATTATTTTTAAACAGAGCTCCTTGAAAGAACCAGAAAAGTAAATCAGTTCATGTTGTCAGGAGTATGGAAATCACATAGTTTGCAAATTCTCGTTGCTAGGCTCGGTATAGCCAGATGGTTAAGGCACTCGACTCGTAATCTAAGGGTCGCGGGTTCGAATCCCCGTCACACCGAATATGCTCACCCTTTCAGCCGTAGGGAGCGTTATAATGGTACAATCAATCCCCCTATTCGTTAGAGTAAAAGATTAGCCCAAGAGTTGGCGGTGGATGGTGAAGACTAGCTGCCTCCCCTCTAGTCTTACACTTCTAAATTAGGGACGGTTAGCGCAGATAGCCCTCGAGTATCTTTGCGCAAACTCCAAAACAAACCAAACCAAATTTATTTTATAACCTGAAGATTACCTAAGATGGTAGAAACGTTGTTCTGTATTTTATTTTAATTAAAGTTTTAATACCCATAATAGCCGTATTATGAATACATTCTTACTTCAAGTGGGTTTCTAATGATCATAAAGGACTTTTCCGTTATACTGTAGCAGCTGTGTTTTGTTTCCAATTACTGTCTTTAAAATTAAATTGGTAGCCTGTAACGTTCATAGACCCTCGATAAAGGCATAAGCCGAAACGTCGAGAACCAACGTAGACTGGCACTATGATATCGAGGTTTTGATTAGATTGACTACATGAAGACCCTTTGTGTTAACAGGGCCTTAATAATATTCTTTTCCTCTAAACGTTCTCAGAACCAATTAGTGATATCCCTAATGATAATGTTCGTAAAATGAGACGATTTAATTCGCTAATGCCACAAGGGATTTCTAATAAAACCTACGACCCTAAGGGTGTGTGCATACAAAAACTCATGGCTACAGAACTCTTTCAAAATACTATTGCTTTTTTCCTAAAGAAAACTTTTATAACAGTTTTAGGTTTCTAAACTTATTTGTAGAATTTCGTGCAACTCTAATCAATGATTATTTGCACCTGACGTCCTTATTTAATGCGATAAACTAAAGGAAGATCAGCTGACAAACACCATCCTCCACCTGACGTCCTTATTGAATGTGATAAACTAAAGGAAGATCAGCTGACAAACACCATCCTCCACCTGACGTCCTTATTTAATGTGATAAACTAAAGGAAGATCAGCTGACAAACACCATCCTCCACCAACTCTTGAACTGTTCTTGTTAGATTAAGTAAAATAATTTGATCGTCAACCCTACAACGTATTCACTGTTTCAAATTACGGAACACGATTTTTTTCCTTCAGTTATCAGTAACGGGGTGCAAACCAAGAAACTTTAATTAACCAATAATTTAATTTTCAGTTTATGTCAAAAACAGTCTATTAAAAGATTTAAAGAATGTTAAAATAAATATAGACTGAAAATATTCAAAAGGTGTATATTTTATAGAAAGTTTTAAACAATATTTTAATTTTTATATATAGTTGTCACGATTAGTAGTTTTCCTTCAATAAGTCAAATACACACATACATATATATATACAAACACATATACAATACATATATACACACACACACGAGTACCCACATCTCACTCTCCTAATTTCTAATCTTCTTACGTGAGACTAACGGATTGGAGGTTAAGACTTGTAGACGGTGTATACCCACCGTAATGTGAGTCCTATTCTGTAGTCACTTCCAAAACCTAGGATACATTTTATAATCCCATGTTGTAGCTTGTACCCTAGAATCTTTTTAAAACGGTGCAGCTTATTTTGTTTAATTTTAATGTGTTTTGTTATGCTTAAAAATATGGTTATAATACATACACACATTCACACAAGTGTGTATAATCAATTTCATGCAATGGTTGATTTTAAAGAGCACAGACATAATACATCTATCAATCAAATATTTATGTTAAAATACTGTTGTTTTGTGTTATCTCTTTCTATTAGTTTTTGGTTTTCTTCCGTTTCCTAACAACTTTATTTTTTGCTGTTTGTACCGATCTCACAGTCAAATATATCAATTCTAAATTATTTTATGGATTTGCTGAAAAAGCAACAACAACAAAACATTGTCGTACAAGTCTCCAAGTTTATAAAGACCATACGTGTTGCAGTTTTTACGTGCATAGATTTATGCGCATACTGATTGGCTTGTTGTATAAGTGCAAATCTACACAGTCTGAGATGTTCTCACTACTGGTAAAGAAACCAGGTTTTTAGCATTACAAGTCTACCAGATGTACCGCTGATCCATCTGGGAACACACATATATATATAAATTTATAATGTCTATAAACAAAGAACGTGTTAACACTTATAATGTCAAAGGGCTGGTTTTAAATCCTTGTTCTAACATTAACTGCTTAGTTATTTTATTAAACCCCTTATCTCCAAAAAGGTATCCACGCATCCTTTAAGCACTTTGTGCTCTAAAACTCAATAATAAACTACTGCAAATGCACCCTAAGATTATTCAGACAAACATGCTCGCCCTTTCAGCCGTGAAGACGTTATTTGTGACGGTCAATGCCACTATTCGTTGGTAAAAGAGTAGCCCAAGAGTTGGCGGTGGGTGGTGATGACTAGCTGCCTTCCCTCTAGTCTTACACTACTAAATTAGAGATGGCTAGTACAGATAGCCCTCGAGTAGCTTTACGCAAAATTCAAGAACAAAAAAAAAAAAGACAAATGTCAGCAGTAAGTGTGGCATAATTAATTAACCCTAAAATTATCTAAAATGTTCATATTACTCAATCATTATTAAAATTAATCCCTCTGTGTGTTTTACGTAGAAAATTTGCAATTCTTCCTAGCTTCTTGGGCTACGTTTTGTAATACCAAAACAAAATTACTCGTTATGATACAGTATGTGGACCTCCAGAATGAGAACGGTAAAAAACAAATGGGTAATTTGAGGATTTAGTGCAGAGAATATAACTCTAGTTAAGAAACAAACAATGTATAATCATGCCAAGGTAAAACTATTACCTTATACAAGAGAAAACTTCTCTTTAGAGTCTAGTACCTCTACTACTTGTTACTCTCGTACTTTGGTAAATGCTAACATGTTATCAACAAATATTTTCGTTGTTATCTAAAGATGGAACAGCCTAACGTAACAGTTTGTTTATTATCTTATCATGCCTAGAGTATAGGTAAAAATTGAGATAAAAATTTAACTTACACGAACATATAACCTTAAATACGATTACCTAGATACTCGGAATATTTGAATTTCTCATGAATTGTCAATTGGTACATTATAAGCGGAGAGAACGTTTATTGGACACAGTTCGTTTGTTGCGAAGGGTTAAGTTTCGTGGTTACACAAACGATAACTACGTGAGATAACGCTGTAGATGTATTCACTAACGTTTTCTACATTTCATTTGTTTGTATTTTTGAAATTAATAACAAATCTACACGAAGTTCTGCCTGTGCTCTGTCCACCACAGGTATCGAAACCAGGTTTCTAGCGTTGTAAGTCATCAGACATACTGCTGTGTCAGCCGTGTGGGGTTGCTTCTACATTTCATTAAGGAGAAGGGTATTATGTCGAATATTATTATCTCGATCTAATTACTAAACTTTACTAACGTTTTCGTAATTACTGAATATTAATTACAAAATTAGTTGCAACTGAATCTAGTAATTACAAGCTAGTAACCCTAAAATTAATAATTAGACTAAGGTAATCGCAACCATGACAACGACTGATGATCACCAAAGTAATGTATTCAACTTGTTAAAACCAGTATTTACCCAGAAAGTGGCCCTAGCGTTAATGGTAATGACATATGTAATAACACAGATCCATTTGCGCTATCTTAGAGGACCGTGGTCGCACTGTACTTTATGTGTCACGCTTGGCACAATAATTAGTGTGTCGGACTATAGAGTTGAGGTAGTATAGTTCACGTCCTCTTGCAGCCAAAAAATAAAATATCGTGCTCTAACTGTTCGGTCTGAACAAGAATAGTTCTTATTGGTGACTGTTCACCTTCTCTCTAGTCTGGTCTATCACTTCAATATTAAGGATGGCTATTGCAGAGGGCTCTCGTGTGGTGTAGTGTTCTGTCTGACTATTAATAATAATGTATTTTAAGAAGGTAATGCACTTACCCATAATGCAAGAATGACTACAGACCGCTAGGCTAAGCTTGAGGCAGTCCTCATTTATCTATGGTGGTCTGTCGGTTTCCTATTCTTGAAACCAGGTTTTATTGTCATTTGTGAAACTAAATTTTGGTATCACCTTCCTCTTCCCATGTCGCTGAAGAAACAAATATTTTCATTTTTGTTCAAATCTCTGTTAATAATTATATATATATTAGTTTGTTATAACCAAAAAGAAGCTGAAACAAAAAAAAATAAATAAAAACGCTGCACTAGCTGAAAGGGTTCAAACTATAATCTGGAATATACATTGTACCCTATGTTTGGAGGTGACTGTGGAAGTAGGACCCACATTGAGGTGGTGATACATCATCTATCAGTCTTAACCTCCATTCTCCAGTCTCACGTAGAGAAAAAAGAAAGTAAAGAAATATCAATAGAAATAATAGATATAGAAATATAAATTA
The DNA here is from genome assembly GCF_004210375.1 of Tachypleus tridentatus. Classification (NCBI taxonomy): domain Eukaryota; kingdom Metazoa; phylum Arthropoda; class Merostomata; order Xiphosura; family Limulidae; genus Tachypleus; species Tachypleus tridentatus. Next base: position 77,621,072 of record NC_134834.1, on the reverse strand, counting down.
GGAGAGAGAGGTGTGGGTGCTCAAGTCCACAACACCCACATCTTTATTATCCTTCACGCCTGCAGACAGTTATGGGAAGGTGAATGCTTTTTAAAGTAAAGAAGAAAAAAAAATAATTGAAAAAGTAAAATAAGGTATTACCATTTGAGGGGTAAGTAAATTAAATACATTTACCTCTTGAAGTTATCATGCCAGCCCCCATTATGGTAGAAAGGCACTTATTGGTAGCCCAGTAAACGAATTATACTATCATAGTATGAAGGGTCCCTTCCAGTTACCTTAATTAATTAATATAACTCCCAAACATCGTCCAATAAGTCTACTGTAACTATCATGTTCTAAATAAGTCGTTATATGCAGTAACATGTACATCCGCATAAAGTAGTGCGAAGTTGTTAAACTACCTTATTTACAACTGAAAATAGTTTTTAGACATTTTTGGTAAAATTTCATTAACTTTTATTTATTTAATACATTCTTATATTTGTCACAGAATAGTTTAATAATTTTATTTAAAGTGTATTTATTAAATCCATTAACTATAAATTGTTGATGTGTAGTTTTCAATAAATCTATTCTCACAACAGTAAAGATATAAATTTGCTATGCAAGTAAAACAGTTAACTCTACTGGATCGCTTCCTACTTGTTTAAAAACCTGGTTATTGAAAAATATATAATTAATTGTAAATACAGAAACTTAATATATATTTTATATTTTTGGAGCTAAATTTTCTTTCTTCCAGTTCTATAAAAGGATAACAGAGCTGTTCTATTATTTAATTTAAAACAAATATCAAATCTCTTTTAATGGAATTGTGATGCACAGTGTGGTGAACTCAAATGTTCGAATATTATTTTTTGTTCACATTTTTTAAAAAAATATTTAAAGATGAGATGATTACTGGTATTGCTGGTACACAAATATATAGTTAATAAAAAGGTGGGAGGTTTTATAGATTAATTTACTCTGGTTCTGCTTAAAAGAATTTCAATTGCCGCGGCTATTGAGGAGTCCCTCTTGTTTCTTCCAAACGTAGCACCGTTCTTTACAGATTTGTGTTTATCCACTAAAAAGCACATAGGCATACGTGTGTAAATACATAAGAATGTTTACATATGTACATACAGATAAAACTGTTTCATCATTTACTTTAAAATCAGCTTAAAGACTATACATTAAATGTTTCTAAAGCAACGACTTGTTGCTTGGCTTCTGTAAAATTATTAATGAGAAGACAAATCGATTTTTTGTTCTTCAATAAATTCAACAAAAAATCACATATTCATACACACTAATCAAATACTTTAACAGATTAATAAACGTTTCTACGTTCTCAGCTTTCAAAAAGTATTTAAATATATGCATTCTTTCAACTGAACTGTACGTATTTTTGACTTATAATAAGTGGCAAATCGTTACATTTGGGCCAAAATAATCACAATAGTTATGAATACTTTCTCTTTCATATAGTACAACATAATACACTTCTTTGTTCCCTAGATTATATAGTCCATTTAATCTAACAAATTTCCATCCCCACTTTAGGGCCTATAACGCTACAAATTAAGGTTTGATCCCTGAGGAAAGAACAACACGAATTGTTTACTTGGTAGCTTTGTGCTTCGCAACAAATAAACAGATTTTCTATTTGTTGGTAATTGAAACTTCGTTAGTTAGTTTGTTTTCCAAATTTCGCACAGAGTTAAATGATGACTATCTGCGCTAGTCGTCCCTAATTTAGCAGTGCAATACCAGAAGGAAGGCAGCTAGTCATCACCACCCACCGCCAACTCTTGGGCTACTCTTTTACCAACGAATAGTGGGATTGACCATGCCGAGCCCTAAAAACTTGCTTTATACAAATAGGTTCTATACTGGTTTAATGTTTGGGTAATTGTTTTTGTGAAAATGATTTTATAATTCATGCTTATTATAACTCATTAACTTTATATATTTCAAAATACTATTCTAAGCTTGAAAAGCATTATAACAAGCACATCCACTAACTGTTATTCCATATTATAAAATATGTTATACCTTAAATAACTAAACTACTTTTAACATATTCATATCATTCTACAGTCATATAGTTTAAACAATATATATCTTAGCTTTTGATCTGCATTTTTCTATATGAAAATATCAGTTCAAGTCTTCATTACTATAAAGACCTAATTATCCATAGCTTTATCCTTCTTATTCGTAAGATTTACAGTTACCTCTGATAAAGCGTTTTCTATCATGAAAATTTCTGATAGAAAATTGTTATTTAATGGTCAGCTGTTGTTTTATTACGCTGAACATACGCTGTATGTTTGGTTTTTGACACATTTAACTTGTCAATGAAAAATCACAACTTGTTAATTTTACATTTTGGTTTGTTATTAAGAGAAATTAGAAAGATATAAATACTTGTAAAACCATACGTACTAAAACTCAGGAACATTATAAAGTGACAGTCAATCCCATTATTCGTTGGTAAAAGAGTAGCCCAAGAGTTAGCGGTGGGTGGTGATGACTAACTGCCTTCCCTATAGTCTTACACTGCAAAATTAGGGACTACTAGCGCAGTTAGCCCTCGTGCAGCTTTGCGCTAAATTCAAAAAACAAAAACTAACTAACTAAAACTCAATAAATAAACAGAAAGAATCGATCGTATGTAAAACATTTCAAAAACTAAGTTCTGAAGTAATTCAGCTTTCTAAATGGCAGCTACTTATATCTAAAAGTAAATTTACATAATTAACTTTATCAGTGTTATTTTATCCACATATTAAACAACTGGCAATATAATGGGCATGAGGGCAGGAACGTGGTTACTCCAAAATTTTCAAACAATCATCCACGATGCTTTAGACAGACCAACCACACCTAGGCAACAACAGACTCAGGGTAGGACATTATAGATAATATCCATTGTACACGAATAAAATCTAGTCTCTCTCCTCAACGAATAATTTGGGTGTTTAATTATAGAGATTAGTCGTAGCTAGGATACTTTTAAATAACAGCAGAATTTAATTGTTACATGTATTTAGAATTCAATTCGAACCCATCCTGGTGGGGTTACCTGAAATGATTGATGTAGATAATCGGTTTATGTAAGCTTCAATCTAGCTCTGTATGAGTATTAACACGAGACGTCGAATGTTCTTGACGTCATGCTAATAACAAACTACTGTCCCTTGATACGTACGTTTCTGTGGCAGTATTATAAATGCATAATGTATTTTGAGTAAAATGTTGATTGAAAACGTTTGATTGATTTTCAAAAGTTATTTCACTAGCTGTAAGTATACTTTTGGGCATTGTTATAAACCATAACTTACTCAACAATATGTACAGAAGTAATGAAAGTCAAAGTACGTGGTCATACTCAAAAACAACTACCAAGAGCCCAGGTTTAGCTTAGGCCCGACATGGCCAGGTGGGTTAAGGCATGCGACTCGCAATCTGAGAGTCGCAGGTTCGCGTCCCCGTCACACCAAACATGCTCGCCTTTTCAGTAGTGGGGGAATTATAATGTGATGGTCAATCCAACTATTCGTTGGGTGAAAGAGTAGCCCAAGAGTTGGAGGTGGGTGGTGATGACTAGCTGCGTTCCCTCTATTTTTACGCTGCTAAATTAGGGACGGCTAGCGCAGATAGCCCTCGAGTAGCTTTGCGCGAAATTCAAAAACAAACACAAAACAAACAAACAAATGTTCAGGTTATCCCATAAATAATTTTGTTTGTTAAATTTCATGCAAAACTATTTCGAAGTGATAGATTAAAAGAAAGTCTGCCAATTAACACCACCCGCCGCCAAGTCTTAATACTGTTTTTAGAGAGTTCCCTGCTACTAGAGCGGTAAGTATACGGACTTACAACAAAATCCGGGATTCGATTTCCCTCTGTGGACTCAGCAGATAGCCCTATGTGGCTTTGCTATAAAAATACACACAAACACACACACACTTTTCAGAATGCGGAACACGATATATATTTTTGTATTCTGGAGGTAACGGGACGCGAACTGTAACACCTCAATGGGCCTAATGCTCATAGGGCGAAAAATAATAGAATTCCTGATCCACAGTCTTGTCAATATAACATTGTCAATTGTAAGTTGCAAAATACAAACACAGTGGTCACAGTTTAGTTACACTGTTTGATAACAATATATGTGATAATTTTACTGCTCTAACTGACGCTACTTCAGCAGACTTTGAGTTTTCTCTCTAGTGATATGTTACCACTATCATATGCGATAAGACAGATTTCACGTTCTCTCTTACGCAAGTATTTGGAATACATTTGAGAGACCTTTTGAAGGTAAGCATTTGAAGGTATTACAAAGTACTATCGTTCAGGTTCCGCGTTTGTTGATTGTTTGCTTTTGAATTTCGCTCGTAGATACACAAGGGCTATCGGCGTTAGCCATCCTTAATTTAGCAGTATAAGACTAGAGGGAAGGCAGCTAGTCATCACCACCTATCGCCAACTCTTTAGCTACTCTTATCTGATCGTGATTCTATAATTAATTTACTCTTATAAAAAATACTCACATCTCCAAAGTAAGGAACACAGTAATGCTACGAACCTTGGACCTTCGGCTTCACAGCCTGACCTTCAAACAAACCAGAAGATTCAACATTCAAATAATCGTTCATTCACAGGTAGTTGTGTTTTAAGCTCACCACTATTCATGATTCGAGGACTTACTATACATTTTGTTAATGCGAGTCGTTTGGTTTATTATAAATTTAGCGTTTTCTGTTGAGATGTTTGGAATATAAAAGGTTAATTTAAACCGCTGAACCATGCCTCTTATAGACATGACAGATCATTCTGTAAATGTATACTGAGCTACTGATTCTAACTTTGGTAAAACACTTGAACGTATAGTATTTGTACAAAAGTCTTGCATGTTAAACAGCGGTTTGGTATCTAAAAAGAAACGTAATTACGAAACCTAAAGGAAAAGGAACTTAAATATTCACAGGTTATGAGATAAAAGTAGAGGATTAATTTTGCTCATAAATTAGAGAAAGTGTACAAATTATTTGAAATATAATATAGTGTGACATTACATGAGTGGAAAAGTTTTGTCACATTTATTTGAATTTTTACCAACATGTTTCCATAAACAGAGAAAACATCTTCCTGCAACTACTTAATTATTATCCAAAGCAAATTTAAATGTAAGAAATATATTTTTATATATATAACTATAATAAAAGTTTATACAAAATACCAACCTCTTAAATCATTGTCCTTTTGCTATAGAAAAACAATAACTTTTACGTTAAAATCATTATTGAAATTTTATGTTCTGAATTTCCTTTAGTGTCTTAATCTGTACGAAAATATTCGTTCGTGTAATACAATCAAGGAGTCATTTTCGAATTTTAACAAGAATGTATAGTAAAAAAAAAGAAAGAAAGAATAAAACAAAAAAATTAATATATACTCAAAGAAACCAGATCCGAGATGTATATAAATAGTGACATATGTTGATAGAAGATGGCAGCACTTCTCAAGGTTATAAATATTTGTAATAACTTCTGAAATAAAAATTATTATATTTTTGGGTATGTACTTATAGCAGATAGGATCTCTTTACACATTTTATTTCATGCCAGATTAAAACAAATCAATATCAAATTATCGATAATTAATGCTATTGAGATTAGAAATGTAAAATAGTTAATATTTGAAAGTAATTCGGGTGTATCCCTGGGAGCTTATAAACATACTACTAAACGTTTGCTGACTTGTACGGACGTGTGTATGCGAATACGTAAGGTTCGTAGATTTTCCTAATATATACAGGCAGTTGTTAAATTTATCTGACGACTGAAAGGAGCATAGTAATGACCACGAAGCCATTTCGAAACTAACTGAGATAGCATTTGTATTTCTATGTTTGTATTAGTTAAATCGGTAAGTATACATCATGACGGCCCACAATGGGTTAGCGGTATATCTGGGGTCTTACAACGCTACAAACGGGGTTTCGAGACCCGAGCTGAGCACCAAGAGTTCTTTATGTAGCTTTGTGCTTAATTCAAAATACCAACAACAACTCGTGAAATATTTCAAATTTTATCATATTTATCTTGTAGTATTTAAAAAGATTAAAGCTTAGAGCTATTTTAATTTATTTATTTATAAGGGGATAAGTGTAACTTTAATAAATAATGTCACACCAATCATCTTATAAACACAGAACAAATTTCTTAGGCTTTTACTACTTCAAGGATTGCTTCACCACAAACATATGCTGTACATTTCTAAGCAACTATAAAGTCATATACTACAATCATGCGTTCACTAACGCTCACCTGTGAAAATTTCTTATCGTTTCTAAGAACGTATGAGACAACTTCCAGTATAATCATCCTATAATATCAAACATACTCCAGTTACGACAGAAAGTGTTTGTACACCTGAGTCGTGAGTAGTTTTTTCCTCATAACTTAAAAAGTATCATGATTAGAATAATGAAAGTATACTATATTATAAATATTATACTAACACACATCTACATACATTTTTATGTAAGTTGAACGACAAATAAACTGTTTATAAACAAATAACTAAACATAGGAGGGGCAGAAAGTGTTCGTGCGTTCAGGTGAATTACTTGGCGCAATCTCTCCTCATAGCCCGCCATGATCGTTTGACAGTACTCGACTGGTAGTTTCTTCCATTCTTCTTTACAGAAGGCCTCCAACTCTTGCAAGTTTTTTGGATGACGCTGATGAACCCTGGTCTTCAACTCATGCCAAACGTTTTCAATTGGGTTGAGATCGGGTGACTGCAATGGCCACACCAGAACGATTATATGGTTCCTCTGCAACCATGATTGCACATATATGTGTGCTTAATAACATTGTCGTGCTGGAAGATCCAACGACGCCCAAGCCATAAGTTCCGAGCGTCATTCTTTATATAAGTGCCTAATATATCAACGCACTCTTCTTTTTTCGTGATTCCGTTGACGCGGTGAAGGCTGCCTACACCAGAGCAGCTGAAGGAACCCCATAGCATGATCGAGCTACCTCCATGTTTAAATGTAGGGACGGTGTTCTTTGGAAGATTTCGTTCCCCTTTCTTACGGAAAATATATCAAACATCATTGTGGCCAAAAAACTCGATTTTAGTCTCGTCTGACCAAAGAAGAATACTCTTTCAATAGGTAAAGGATTTATGTACATACTTTCTTGCATACCTTCATCGTGCTTCTAAATGAACGGGCTTTAAATATGGAGTTCTACGAGGACGGCATGCTTTGAACCCAGAAGAGCGTAACGTGTTCGTAACTGTAGAGGTGCTTACTTCAACCCCAGTTTCCCTTACTAGCTTCTGTATGTCATCACGTGTTAAACAAGGGTTCTTTCTAACTTCTCTGAGAACTTTCCTTTTGGTTTTCTCTGGAATTTTTGTGGGGCGTCCGAAACGAGGTAGGTTAGCAGTTGATCCTGTAAGCTTAAACTTGGCAATTATGCTTTGAACAGTAAAATTCGGCACATTAGGTTGTGTAGCGATACCGCAAAGAGACACACGAGACTTGTATTTTACAATAATTCGGTTTTTTAAATCACTGGACAGTTGTTTCCTGTTCGCTATGATGTCCAAGCATATAATGACGGAGACGGCGCTAAATTGCCGGAAGTACATTTTTTGCTGGCTAAATTCCAATAATTATGAACCCAGTGTTTATTTCTGGAATGGTATAATGTAGTTTATTTGCTAAACCAAACAAAATTTTTACGGGAATATCAGTTTTTCACACGTTCTGAACTGTACGAACACTTTCTACTACTCTTATTTTTGGTTATTTGTTTATAAACAGTTTATTTGTAGTTTAATTAGCATAAAAATTTATGTAGATGCGTATTAGTATAATATTTATAATATATGTTACTTCTATTAGCCTAATCGTGATACTTTTTAAGTTATGAGCAAAAACAACTCCGGACGTAGGAGTACGAACACTTTCTGTCGTAACTGTATCTTCTTTCGTTTTGCACCGGGTAGGAGGTTGTAACTAGGGGCTGTAGTGCACGAGCTTTAGTGGGAACAGTAAGTCGGCCTAATTTAACTGTAATTAATAATAACTGAAAAACGAAGGATGCGTAAAGGCAGGCGTGTGCGATCCAAGATGTTAATCAAGAAAGAATAAGGCCGACATTGACAATCAATAAACGGGACTTTGCAGGATCTGGCGGGGAGCTAAAAATTCAAATACCTTGGTTGGAATCCGTAAACCAATGCCCAGAGATTGTTTTCGGCGAAAGGAATGGCAGTAGCTTGAGAAAACCCATTGGGTGAAATCGAGTGATAGCTCCGCCCCCCAAACAGTACTCAGAGGAAAAAGGAAATAATCTGCTTCGTGGTTGGTTGAGAATCTGTAAGAAAGAGACAAATTCTACACATATACATTCGACGTATTCTGTTTAATGAGATTCATGTAAGGAGATAAATATTTCCTTCATGACAGCAGGAGCGGCAGCAACACGGGAAAAAGTGACGTCACTGCGTTACAGTTACGGTTCTTTGGTTTGTTTGTTTTTTATAGCAATTAATGGCGAGTTTCATAAGCCTAGTCTTTATTGGGAGAAGATTCGATAGTTTTTCTGTGTGAAATGCAGGTGTATAGGTAAGAATCGGTATGCTAAGGAAGAAGCATGATGTTGCAATGTTCGTGATAATGCTAACAGACGATTTTTCATGTCACATGTAACCATGCATCCTTATCTTATAATTATATGTGTAGAGGAATATAGTTGTATTGTACCCTGTATGTGATGAACTATGTTCCTGATATGAGCTATTCCGGTTCATAGTTTATCGTTATTTTTTTAAATGTGGAAATGTTATGTAAAATTATGGTTTAAGGTCATGTTTTAAAATTATGCTGTTTTGAATAAGATGATAGATCCGTATATTGGAAGTTTGACGCTTCTTAATATTTTGAATTTTTATTTAGGCTTCTGAGAAAGATAATAGATCGTATTTTCGTTAGATGCAAGTGTGAGAGACGAGTCAGATCGGTAGCAAATGATATGTATAAGAGAAGATTCAAGACTAAACTTGTAGTACTCAAGTATTAAGGTAACTGGCTGTAATCTAGTAGTTTAAATTTGCATTTTAATTGTTAGATTTTCAAGGAAAGTGTCTGGCTATCCATTTTAGTGCAGGTGATGGAAATGTTATACTTTATTGGCCTATACTTTAGGCTCTCGTGCTTATCTGTGTGGGCCTGGCATGGCCAAGCGCGTAAGGCGTGCGACTCGTAATCCGAGGGTCGCGGGATCGCGCCCGAATCGCGCTAAACATGCTCGCCCTCCCAGCCGTGGGGGCGTATAATGTGACGGTCAATCCCACTATTCGTTGGTAGAAGAGTAGCCCAAGAGTTGGCGGTGGGTGGTGATGACTAGCTGCCTTCCCTCTAGTCTTACACTAATAAATTAGGGACGGCTAGCACAGATAGCCCTCGAGTAGCTTTGTGCGAAATTCCAAAAAAAAAAAAAAAAAAGCTTATCTGTGTGAGAAGATTTTTGGACGACTGTTGGATGGTAATTCTCAAAGCTGATAAAGATTGAATCTTTAAGCTGACGAAGTGATCTGATGTTTGTCTGTTTTTTCTTTTCTTCCAGCATTTTGAATGTCTGTTAACGAGTTGTTGGGCTCTAGTAACCACAGTAGTCTAGTAATAACTATGTTTACAAGAGTTTTTCCATGCAGTTTAACAGGCTTATAGGTTTTAAACTACTTGGGCTTTTGGCGTTCTGTCCTTTCTTAGGGCGGCCAGGCACTCGAAACATGCTCGCCCTTTCAGCGGAGGCGTTATAATGTGACTATTCGTTAATGAAAGAATAGCCCAAGAGTTGGAGTTAGGTTGCCTTCACTCTACCCTTACAGCACTAAATTAAGGACGACTAACGCAGATAGCCCTCGTGTAACTTTGCGCGAAATTTAAGGCAAATCAAATTTTTCTTAGTGGTCAGGGTGATTATTGATGCTTTAAAAGTTTTGGGGGATACATTTGGAGAAGAGAGAGATCTACTAAAAACGTTTTTTAGATGATTTGATAGATTAGGAGAACAATGCCGGGTTTGATGTATTCGCATGTATGTGTGTGTGAATATGTTTGTAATCGTGGAAGATATGTTAATCGGAAAAGTAAGTGAAAAACAAATCCTGTTATAATCGATAATTTTGGAGAAATGGCCCTGATCAAAGCTAGTGTTGTCAGGAGGGGTGAAAGTATTGGTAAAATAATTATATATATATACACTGCACAACAATTGTTTTGAAAAGTTTTGCTTCCTGAAAAGTGTTTGCTGATTGTTACAGGTACCTGGTGGGTATGTACAAATATAGTTTTGGTTTTGTTTCATCACGTAGGAACTCTGAGAAATACACAGTTAACTGTTTACCGGCAATAACGTATTTAATTGCGTTTATATTTCTAATACGCTATTGAGTGCAACATAATTAAAAGTGTTTTGCTCCTGATTTTCGTTTGTATTCAATGTCCGGTGCATCACGTTGCAATGTCCAACAGCAACGTCCGTCAGCAAGCATTGACGGATTTCAGTTGCTCTGATATCGTTTTTGCATTGTAGCAATGTCCTGGTGAAACTGAAGATTTCGATGAAACAGTACGTGATGGGCAAATTTGGATGTGATTTTCGTGATCAGCAGCCAAAAACCTATAAGGAACATCCAACAGTGTTCAAGAAGTAAAAACTGTGTTGTGCAGTGTTATAACTAAAGATAACATAGTAATAACCAAAAAAAACCAACGAAAATTAGTTAGTTATTTGACAAACGTTCACGTGCGCTCGAAGACAAGCAGTGGTCAGATGCAGCAAACGCAAAACGCAAACTAACTTGGCAGGGGTTTAGTTTAGAGAGAGAGAAATCTGAAGAATTCTCTCTCCAACTGGGGTGTTCAGAAACGTTGTGGTTCCTTTTCGTCCCCTCCGTGAATAATTATTGACATTTACATAGGGTTTTTACCTTTATTTTATTTTGACTTTAGTCCATAAGTATAACATAAGACTGTGCATTAAGTTTTTACATACGTTTAGCAACACCACACACACACGCACACATGTATGTCACCAAATCTATATCATAACATTACAAGTTGCCACATGCTAATAGCTGTAGATAGACTACTTTTGGTTGATTTGGTTAGTGCACCATTACCATAGTACAAGGCACTAAAAATCGCTATAAACAGCCTCAGTAGCTGAGATTCTGTAACGTGCTGCCATCTGTGAACTGTTAAGTTGAAATTGATAATCACTAGCTGAATTTATGGAAGATTGAAACCTTTCTGCTAAGTTTGATATTCACATGTTCATTACTGTATATATCAATAAAGCATATAAATTTAGGCTAAACTCAATAATTCAAAGTAAAATAACTTGACTGTTTTAGTCACAAGTAGTGAAACTATCAATATTATTTTTTGCTTTATGCAAGTCAATCCACTTGCTTCGGTTGGCACTGCAGAAAGGTAAATATAGACAAATCCAGTAAAACAAGGACCATTCCACCGAGTTTCACAACAACCTAACTTAAGTTACTTGTTGAAAAAGAACACAATTTTCTCACTGTATATGGAACAGTTAAACACATTTAAGTATATCGAGGAGAGTCCAAAGAGCATTATGTTGGTTGCTAGATGTAACTCCTGCTACTTGGATACTTATGGAAAATGATTCTCAAGAAATATCAGGTGACAGTTTAATTATATAGAATCTCTAAATATCTGTGAAGGTAAGAACTATAATGCTATTTCAGTTTAGTTTTCAACTTCCAGTGATCATCATAAGTCATGCAAACTGTTAATGTTGTAGTTCATCATATTTACTGACACTATCCATTTCAACTAGATAATACCCAAACAGCTATCATATAATGTACTGATTAGTAGCTCGGACAGTAATGGATACAAGACATTTCCTTTCAGTACCATTACTATCAATACACTTTGGTAGTAATCAAGAGTAAATTACACAATGGATTGTAGGACAAACGTCAACCAAATAACTACTGGTACTAAAGTAACAATCATGTAATGTAGTACGTTCATTGTACAGTAAACACCACGTGACTGCTCAGAACGTTTAAACTAAATAACCATAATAGCTGCTGATCTGGTAGTTAATTCTAGTCATATCAATCAGAAATCATAATAATCTGGACCGACAACTTGTCTTCTTTGCACCTATTCTTCGGATGATTTCTCATCTTGCACAATCAGATAAGTGTTTTCAGCATCTTACCCCTCATCAGCTCTATCACTGAACTTCAAATTCCCTGTCTCGATCTCTGACTCCCGATCAAGCTAGTAAACTAAAGAGTTTTCAGTAACACACAGTCACAAATGGATTTTAGAGTTGTTTCATGCTCTTCTAGTTTAATGTTGTATTAAGTTAGTTGAGCTGAACCAAGTTACATATCAAGCTGTTCAAGATTGAGAAAACAACATTTTATACTCACAACAACAATGACATTTTTTCTCAGAATACAAGAACTACCTCCTTAAGTGACGGTCACTTGCATTTCAAAATAAAAAATGTCTTACCCATAGGACACTGCAAGTCTTGCTACTGAAAAATATTATTGTTGACATTAAGTATTCTTTTTTGTAAGACCACAAAAATGTTTTACCCATAGGGCACTGCAAGTCTTGATACTGAAAAATATTATTGTTGACATTAAGTATTCTTTTTTGTAAGACCACAAAAATGTTTTACCCATAGGGCACTGCAAGTCTTGATACTGAAAAATATTATTGTTGACATTAAGTATTCTTTTTGTAAGACCACAAAATGTCTTACCCATAGGGCACTGCAAGTCTTGCTACTGAAAAATATTATTGTTGACATTAAGTATTCTTTTTTGTAAGACCACAAAAATGTCTTACCCATAGGGCACTGCAAGTCTTGCTACTGAAAAATATTATTGTTGACATTAAGTATTCTTTTTTGTAAGACCACAAAAATGTTTTACCCATAGGGCACTGCAAGTCTTGATACTGAAAAATATTATTGTTGACATTAAGTATTCTTTTTTGTAAGACCACAAAAATGTCTTACCCATAGGGCACTGCAAGTCTTGCTACTGAAAAATATTATTGTTGACATTAAGTATTCTTTTTTTTTGTAAGAACACACGATACTCATGTTTGATTATATACTTCAATTAGTAGTTAAGACAAGGAAAGTTTTGTAATTCCCTTGATCAACATTCTGTAGTAGTAACAAAATATTCAATATATCTTGAATAATTTCATATGCTAATTAAGGGGTAGGAAAGTACATGGTGTGCTTGCAACATGCAATTGGATCATAATTTTGGGACTTGGAGGTCAATAAAGGCTATTCTAGATTCATACAACTAGATATAAAAAAGGGTTAAACAGTATCTGAAATGCAAAAATGTGTCAAAAATAAAATTTATTTTGAAGCTTGACATTATTAATTAAATAGGTCATTTGGTAATATATAAATTACGTCATATTGAGTAATTGAAATCTGAATATAATTCCTAGAGTTTTACATTGAATTTTCTTAAATTAGTTTTCAGTTTGTAGTATTCTTAAATATTCTTTACAAAAATTCTTTCAAAACCTCATTGTTTATGAACAAAAAGAACGACACAAATTTTAATTTTTATTATTTCTCTAAAAGAGTTTATTGTATATTCACAACTATTGGTGTAAAAAGTAAGATGATACATTTATAGAAACAGAACAATGCTTGTTTAAACATATTATATCTCATTTTCAGTCTTAAACAGAATTAATTCACACACCTGTGTTTAATGTTTTCTTCAACTGTTCTCTTGCAAAAATATCTTTAATATTTTTATTTCTTTCAGTCTGTATTTAGATAAGTACATTACAATTACTATTCACATTAGATGCTTTCAATTAATGTTATTCGTATGATTCATTTATATTTTTGTTTAGTGTAGCTTAAAACCAATGACGAGGGTAACATTTCCCACAGTAGGCCTAACTCTAAAGAATTTGCTGAAATTAAAAAGATCAAGCCCTTGTGGCTCTTCATAGCAGAAACTTATGACAAAACATCATTAAGTGTTACACAACAGTGTTATTTTAAGTATGCTAATGAATTTAATGACAGCAATAATGCTACCTGTCCTTTGAATCTTTCCATGATGCTACCAGTGAAGCATTAATATATAACATAACTCTCAGTATTTATATTCTCGTATTCTGACTCCTTTGAGAATTACTTTAATTCATCTGAGTTATTTACACAGCTATACGAGCTTTTCCTTTTGTGTAATTCTTCTTGTGTTCAGTTGTTATAGCATAGTTGTAGTAACGTAAGGATGATTCTTGGCTAGAACAGTCCACAGATGAAGGAAACTCACTTTAACGTATATCAAACAGAAGATTTCATTTACGATACTATATTACACAAAATAATCTATTTCTCGAATGTCAGAGAGCACAATGAAGATAATCTATGGCTTATTGCTTGTTTATTCCTTCTTGTGCTGAGTACTTTTTGATTAACAACTGATTTTGTTTACATATTATCGTATTGAAATCTCTTTGATGACTCTTCTTTGCAGCAGTAGCAAATGGCCAAACGTTCTATCCATATTTGAACAATATTATAAGTGAAATTAACCATCAGGATCTTTACCACCAGATGATTCGAAGGTGAGTAAAATCTGAATGTTTAAAGTATGCACAAATTATGATATGTCTTTGCAGGCAAAGTTGTACTTTAAACGCACCGTAATAGTTAGTAAGTTTATGTTACTTTATGACTGTAGATATTTCTATTTATACAGGGTAGAGTATGTTATATTAAAACTATTTTTAATATGCAATTCAGCATTCATGTCACAACTATAGCCATTATAAATTCGTAATGGAATGAAATATGTAAGAGCTACATTCAGATGATGTTCGTCATTTGTAGGTAATATGATGCCGTCTACAAGTGATCACTTTTTGGGAAAAGAATGTAATAGCTTTTTCTGAAATAAAACAGCCCTACACTCAGGTCGTAAAGTTGGGTTCAGATCGCTAATTTTGAATTCCCAAGATGTAGATATCCATTTACTTAATGGCGTTGGCAAACATAGGAAATGGATCAATCTGGGGCACCAGGACTATCCAGAAAGAGACCTATAACAATTCGTACCACACGTTGGTAAGCAAAGTGTTGGATCTTGTAATTAGTAAGAATCTTCAACCACAAAAGTAGGTAGCAAAAGATATGCAATTAACAGGCATCAGTATGCAATGTAAGTAAAAATGATCTCCATCTGAAAGTGAGGTAAACAAGGAATGAGTTAGATAAGGCTTTCATTCATACCTTCTATTTAACTATCACATATTGCTAGCAAATGAAGAACAAAATTGGCATTGATGCTATTTAGTCCATGCAAAGACAAACTAGTCACTTTGCTAGATTAAACACATATGAATTTCTGTACTATTGGACCACTGAGATGGGTATTGGGAAACAGTCGCGTTGTACATTGGGTGGATAATCAATTGAAGTCTTACGAAGGCGCCTCTTTTCAATAGCAATTATGCTTTAGGGCTCTTGGCAAGCTAAAACGTCATCAGACAGAGCTTTAATGAGCATTATAACATTCACTGTAAGGAAGTGGTGAGTCCAAAATAGTTTCAATTTAATACAAATATTCTCTATACATGAAAGATTGCGTCAACAGGAGGATTGTACAACTTTATAGCTAATAATAAGAATTAATCGCATAAAGTCCAGTGGATCATTTAAATTTATTTGTAGAATAATATTAGAATTTGCCTTCATATAAACTATATATTAATTGCATAATATTAAAAAATCCATAATTTATAATGAAAGAGGAAGATCCTGAATTTGATGAAATTATTATAAATCACTCATGATTAATATGGTATCAATAATAATTTATGCCAAAACTGATTTCTAATATATTAAGCTTAGCAAACAAAAAAGAAATATTTTGAGTTTTTCACAGTCTTTTAAATAAGAATGAAAGCTAAACTAGGAGTCCTGAGTACAAATGTGTTAATGATATCGTTGTTTTGGTATAAAATTTCGTCGTAATTTAACCATCTCATAAATAGTATAGAATTTATCTTTACTGAGGAGTATACAGGTAATTTTTAAAGTCTTCTTGCATGTGTTCTGAATGCAGCGACACAGAGACTTGTAAGATTTAACACGAATACGAGTAGGTGTTGATCTTCATTTAATACATTTAACAGCAATGATAATTCACGTACGTAATCTAAGGAGTGTGGGATACCGTACTAAGACCCTGGCTTGAAAAAAACAATGTGGCATTTCATTATTCTTGCTTTAGTCCTTTGACAATGCAGATATTTTAAAAACTAAAGTCTAGATACATTTTTAGAGTCAATAAAGATTTTATTTGTTCACTTGCGTTACTTGTTTTGTCTTTTTGTTCGATCTTATTTTATTTTCTGATTACGGTTCCAGAACCTTCTTTTCTGAATACTTAAGCTTAGCTATGGATTGTCAGTACCTGAATACACAATGTTAGTTAAACATTAGCTAAATAAATACTAAGAAACCAAAGTATAAATGTTTTATCAGTACTAGGCACTAAAGTGAGGTGTCATTAGATACCTGTTCAGTGTTAGTTTTTGACATTTAGTGTTTCTTGAGTGCATCTTATACGATACACGAACTAAAGAGACATTTTAGAGACTCCAAGGATTAAGCAAAGTTATTCCCAACTTTGATAAGTCAACCAGAAAGAGGCCGATCAGTTAGAAACTCTCACCGTTTATACGGTGACTCTAAGTCTAAAGCTGAGATTGACTGCTACTATTACAACTCGTTTACAATTGCAGGTGCAGAGTACATTATCTCTCGAAACTTGAACTTTACAATCCACGTCTTGACGTGCAAACCTTTAGGACATGATTGATCCACCTTTAGTTCTTGGCGGTGTTCACCATCGTTAATGGCAGAATAAAAACTACAGTAAATCTTTATAAATAGCCAATTTCATGCCAAAAAGAAAATATTTTAAAGATGTAATACATAATAAAAGTTGAGTCTTCATAGGCGTAAAATTATCGAGATTTGGAGTTTATAATAAATCTTATTTCTGATAATATATTAAGGAGTACTTGATAATACTCAAATATAAGACTACTGTAGGCAATGCTAGCTATCTACTTGAATCTGACTTGCAAACAG
This sequence comes from Tachypleus tridentatus, assembly GCF_004210375.1. NCBI lineage: Eukaryota > Metazoa > Arthropoda > Merostomata > Xiphosura > Limulidae > Tachypleus > Tachypleus tridentatus. The sequence continues at coordinate 77,603,826 of NC_134834.1, read as the reverse complement.
AGATATTTTGTTAACAAACTTAAGCAATGAGAAAGTACGTTCTTTGATTGCATTTTTACACCATTGAAACCACAAGTTTGATGGTTCAGTGTATGAAAGAAATCAAGGTGGTTTTAAGAGTGGTAAGGGAGATTCTGAAGAAGGAGATGACCTTTCTTCTGGACTGTGTTGGGACACTGAAGGTCCAGAAATTATTACTCTTCTGGCGATTAGGTTGTCAACTGTTTTAACAGCATAACGTGAAGCATCGTGCCTGGATTGTTGGTCAGAATACTGTTGTCTTGTAGCTACTCGTTCTTTTATTGTTTCATGACTCCCATTTGCTCTTTCTTTGTAGCTATGACTTTCGTCATTTACAATCCAGTATTCACTTTCACCATCTTTGTCTGTCCTGCGTTGACGTTTCTTATTTAAATCACAGCATGTTCCTGTTTTGTTTGTTTGTTTGATTAAAAAGTCTTGATGAGAAATCAGGACGTCATCAAGTTCATCTTTACTTATTTCAATTACTTCTTTTTCATGAATTGATGGATTCAGAGTAGCGAGTAGAGGTACACTAGGGGAAATGTGTTGACGATCCTGTCTAATGACTGGTGGAATGACAGGAATTTCAATTGAAAGATTTGTGAAGCTGCTCCGCCCATGTTGTGAGTGCTTGGTTAAGGCTAACTGTGAAATTCGTTCTCCTTTTTCACTTAAGTAATTTGACTTAGAAACGTTTACTCTGTTGTATGAACACTCTTTTCTTAAACCTACTTGATCCTTCATTAGGCATGATACAGTGTCCACATTTAAATTTTTTATATGTTTATCTTTGAAATCTAAATCTTTCAGCGAAATTCGGCTATTAGCATTTAAAAGATTTGTCGCTGAATCCGCTGAACTGGGTGATACATTTTTATTACTCAATTGATTATTTTCATCAAGTCTTTGATTAGTATTTTCAACTACATGATTTTCTTTACATTCTAGAAATTCACGTGATTTACAAAATGAATGATGTGATAGAGGGGGCTCATCTTGGATAAAGTTTCTTACAGTACTGTTTGCTGTCTCTGGTGTCAGAGCATTTGTTTCTACTACGAAATTTCTCGAAGCCTTTGTTGATGGAATGTTCTCTAAGGAAACGTGAAGTTTAGTCTTATTTGAGTCAAAATTTGAATGATTCTTTTGCTGAAAACCTAAAGATGCAGAACGCTCCATTAAAATTGAAGATTCATTAAATGCTTCCTCAATGATTGTCAAATCTTCAAAAGATGAAGATTTGAAACTTATATTTTCGTTGTTTTCAGTTTCAAAAGTGTTCTCGTTGGAAATATCCGAGTTTCCAGTTTCCAGTGACGATTCGATTTCTGAATGATGGTCAGGACGATCTAACGATTCTTTAGATATTTCTTGTGATTGGAAATGATTTTCTTGCAAATACTTGTTTTGATGTTGATAAGACTTTAAGAAGTGTTGTTCATTTGGGTGAGAAAACAATGTTTCTGTAGTTGTTGATTGTCTTCCACTTCCAGCTTGATGAAATTGTACTGTGGTTCCAGTTGCCTGAGAGAATCCTTGTTTTTTAATAGAAGGACCTTTTTGTTGAAAAGAAAGATCATAACTATCGATGTTTTTATTTAACAAGAAACTTGACAGTTCTTGAGAAGAGCAGCTTTGAAAAGAAGTAGAATTCAAATTTGTTTTCACTTCTAGTGCTGGAGAAGGTTGTTTATTAGGACCATCCAAATTGTGATTCTTATTTCCTTGTTTTTCAGATGTAGACGTGGACATGCGAAAATATCTTCTAAAAAAAGGGACATCTTCCTTCTCGTGGAACAAACTTTTATTACTTTTTCGATATGATCTCGTGGATGGCTGTTTTAACAAATGAGCGTTTTTGTCTGTTGCGCTTATGAACATTTTCTCATTCAGAGAGCCAGTTGTCATAGTTATTGAACGATCCATTTCTCTGTTCACTGATTCTCTTTCTCTACATATAAACTGAGAATGCCTCCTTTGTGTTACTAAACCAATTGTCTGAGAACGTTTCGGTGCAAGGGCACGAGACAAGGTAGAGTCTTTTTCGATTTGTGTCAAATCGTCAATAGACTGACTTCGGTACAATGGGTGGAAAAGTCTTTCTCCTTCAGAACTCAAATTAGATGATCCTAAACGTTTACCCGCAACACCCTCTATTACAGGTTGAGTTCCTCGAGATGTTTTTTCTATTTCTAGCTGTACATCATAGGGAGAAGCGTAGCTTAGGATAGTTAAAGCATCTTCATAGACAATAGTGGTGAATGATACTGTCACATTCAAAATTCTGTCACCTAAGTGGAAGACATTACCATTCATAACGTTAGTCACATGCCATTATTTAACATATTCACCAACTTAATATGTTAGTCGAAAACGTTGTGAATGTATTTAGAGAAAGGGTATGAATGGATAATGTTAAATTTATGATGAAGAAAGTGTTCCATATTGCTATAGTTTCATGCTTTGAATAAAAAAGTAGTTAAATTAAAGAACAAACACTGGTCTTTAATTAGATGTATGAAGTCATCTACTTTTTTCCAAAGTATTGATACCATTTAAGTTGATTTATGGCCAATTTTTAAAACAACCAAATAAACATTCAAGTGATAGGAATGATGTTTTAATTGTTTAACTATGTAAGTTTGGTTAGCTGTCCCTAATTTAGCAGTGTGAGACTAGAGGGAAGGCCACCGTCAACTCTTAGGCTATTCCATTATAACGAATGGTGGGATTGACCGTCACATTGTTATAATGCCCCCACGGCTGAAAGGGCGAACGTGTTTGGTGTGACGGGCATTCGAACCCGCGTCCCTCGAATTACGAGTCGAGTGCTTTAACCACCTGGCCATGTCAGGTCTAACTATGTAAGAGTCAGTTATCAGTCATAGAGGAATATAAAGCTAGTAATCGACTCGTTCATACACTTATATTTAAAATATATTTGCTGTTTCGTTGCTCTTTAGTGTTTTAAACCAAAACAAAAAAATAAAAGTAGAGTGACAATCAGTTTTGGTTTTGGAAGTTTATTTTTTTCTTTTAATCGAGAATTCACTTAGATGTCCCCTTGTGAGGGAGCGGTAATTTTTCGGATTTACAACTCTAATATCACGAGTTCGATTCCCCTCGGCGGACACTGAAGATAGCCCGATATAGCTTTGCACTATTCGCTCAATCATTACGCCTATTGGTATTGAAAGAAAACTACCCTTCATAGTGACAGCTGAGATACATTTCACATGCTTTTTTTTAAAGTTTTGAATCTGAATGGACTACTTCATAATCATATGTTAAAACAACTACAATCAAAGGAGTTTTTAATCACTTCCGTTAAATGTAATTACCTGTTCTTAGTGTGATAAATTAGGCTTATTGCATGTAGTTTCACGTGCTTTGATTTTATGAATATGTTCTAACTAAATTAGTCACAAAATGATTACGAAAAACTTGTTATCGAGAGCAACATTTAATTAGATGAACGAATCAAGTAGTCGACACAAATGTATTATTACGTCATATTAATTATTCACACAAATGTATTATTACGTCATATTAATTATTCATAGAAATGTATTATTACGTCATATTAATTATTCACACAAATGTATTATTACGTCATATTAATTATTCATAGAAATGTATTATTACGTCATATTAATTATTCACACAAATGTATTATTACGTCATATTAATCATTCACACAAATGTATTATTACGTCATATTAATCATTCACACAAATGTATTATTACGTTATATTAATCATTCATACAAATGTATTATTACGTTATATTAATCATTCACACAAATGTATTATTACGTCATATTAATCATTCACACAAATGTATTATTACGTTATATTAATCATTCACACAAATGTATTATTACGTCATATTAATCATTCACACAAATGTATTATTACGTTATATTAATCATTCACACAAATGTATTATTACGTTATATTAATCATTCATAGAAATGTATTATTACGTTACATTAATCATTCATACAAATGTATTATTACGTCATATTAATCATTGACACAAATGTATTATTACGTTATATTAATCATTCACACAAATGTATTATTTCGTTATATTAATCATTCATAGAAATGTATTATTACGTCACATTAATCATTCATACAAATGTATTATTACGTTATATTAATCATTCATACAAATGTATTATTACGTCATATTAATCATTCACACAAATGTATTATTACGTTATATTAATCATTCATACAAATGTACTATTACGTCATATTAATCATTCATACAAATGTATTATTACGTTATATTAATCATTCATACAAATGTACTATTACGTCATATTAATCATTTATACAAATGTATTATTACGTTATATTAATTATTCACACAAATGTATTATTACGTTATATTAATCATTCATACAAATGTACTATTACGTCATATTAATCATTTATACAAATGTATTACTACGTTATATTAATTATTCACACAAATGTATTATTACGTTATATTAATTATTCACACAAATGTATTATTACGTTATATTAATCATTCATAGAAATGTATTATTACGTTATATTAATTATTCACACAAATGTATTATTACGTCATATTAATCATTCATACAAATGTACTATTACGTCATATTAATCATTTATACAAATGTATTATTACGTTATATTAATCATTCATACAAATGTATTATTACGTCACATTAATCATTCATACAAATGTATTATTACGTTATATTAATCATTCATACAAATGTATTATTACGTCATATTAATCATTCACACAAATGTATTATTACGTTATATTAATCATTCATACAAATGTACTATTACGTCATATTAATCATTCATACAAATGTATTATTACGATATATTAATCATTCATACAAATGTACTATTACGTCATATTAATCATTTATACAAATGTATTATTACGTTATATTAATTATTCACACAAATGTATTATTACGTTATATTAATCATTCATACAAATGTACTATTACGTCATATTAATCATTTATACAAATGTATTACTACGTTATATTAATTATTCACACAAATGTATTATTACGTTATATTAATTATTCACACAAATGTATTATTACGTTATATTAATCATTCATAGAAATGTATTATTACGTTATATTAATTATTCACACAAATGTATTATTACGTCATATTAATCATTCATACAAATGTACTATTACGTCATATTAATCATTTATACAAATGTATTGTTACGTTATATTAATCATTCATACAAATGTATTATTACATCATATTAGCCCCCCGATAGTACAGCGGTATGTCTCTGGATTTACAACGCTAAAATTAGGGGTTCGATTCCCCTCGCTGGACTGAGCAGATAGCCCGCTGTGGCTTTACTATAAGAAAAACATACACACACGTCATACTAATCATCACACAAATGTATTATTACGTTATATTAATTATTCACACAAATGTATTATTACGTTATATTAATCATTCATAGAAATGTATTATTACGTTACATTAATCATTCATAGAAATGTATTATTACGTTACATTAATCATTCATACAAATGTATTATTACGTTATATTAATCATTCATACAAATGTATTATTACGTTATATTAATCATTCATACAAATGTATTATTACGTTATATTAATTATTCACACAAATGTATTATTACGTCATATTAATCATTCATACAAATGTATTATTACGATATATTAATCATTCATACAAATGTACTATTACGTCATATTAATCATTCATACAAATGTATTATTACGTTATATTAATTATTCACACAAATGTATTATTACGTCATATTAATCATTTATACAAATGTATTATTGCGTTATATTAATTATTCACACAAATGTATTATTACGTTATATTAATCATTCACACAAATGTATTATTACGTTATATTAATCATTCACACAAATGTATTATTACGTTATATTAATCATTCACACAAATGTATTATTACGTTATATTAATCATTCATACAAATGTATTATTACGTTATATTAATTATTCACACAAATGTATTATTACGTCATATTAATCATTCATACAAATGTACTATTACGTCATATTAATCATTTATACAAATGTATTATTACGTTATATTAATCATTCATACAAATGTATTATTACATCATATTAGCCCCCCGCTAGTACAGCGGTATGTCTCTGGATTTACAACGCTAAAATTAGGGGTTCGATTCCCCTCGGTGGACTGAGCAGATAGCCCGCTGTGGCTTTACTATAAGAAAAACATACACACACGTCATACTAATCATTCACACAAATGTATTATTACGTTATATTAATCATTCATTCCATAAACAAAGCTAGCTTTTGCTGATTAATCTGTCTTTATTATCTTTTATTGTGAAAATGCATTTGAGTCCACACAGTTTCCTAGCTAACCCTAGAAGTCGTATTTTTCGAAACCCTTGCTATTGGAATAGGGTACGTTTGACAGTGACCTTAGACAACAAATGAAATATTCACGCCCATCCGTTTTGCTTTACAAAGATATATTCTTACTTTTTCCTCGTGCGCTATTAAAATTAAAACGCACTAAAGTACACTCATTGATTCATTTTGTTTCTATATTTTCCAAATATATTCACCTTTCTTACTTCATTTTACAGTCGGTTTAATAGTACCAGTTCAACAGAAACATAATATGTTCAGTCGCAATATCAAATATTATAATGAAAATGTTAAATAAATAGTTGAGTTCATAACAATGGAAAAACTGTTTTATAAATGTAGCAAGTGAGTCCACAACAACGATATAATTGCCTTACAAATATAGCAAAAAATTTCACAACAACGGTATATTTGATTTATAACTGTAGAAGAAACTCAAGGAAAGTAAATGTTAGTGACCATAAACAAGGAATAGGATACATTCAATCGTAACCAAAATGATGTTGTCATTAAAGTTTCAAAAAACACTTTGATCAAACATGTCTACCGCAAAAAAAAAAAAAAAAACGATGGCGAAGGCGTCTTATGTGGCGTCATCTCTTGAGTAGATTCTGAATTATGTTTAAGCTTTTAATTTTTAAACACCAAATATTTTAAAATTAAAAACACGATTAAAAATTTAATCTTACAATTCATTCTACTGCTTTTTATTTAAGAAGGTTTGGCTTTTTGCCATACTAAGTTTTTTATAGATTAATAACGTAGTTTTAATAGAAGATATCTGAGGTTAGTACCTCAATTAGTCAGGGATGTTTAATAGCACATTCAACATTAAACTCAGGGGCTCAGTTTTTGAGACGAACCGAATACAGAAGAGTATAGTGTGTAACATTGCGTTAAGCTACAAAAATCATATTGCTAACTAACTTTTATTCAAATTTGAAATTTTATGTTAAGTAACTAGGAAATAGAGGGATTTTAAGAAATAATCATTTTATTTTCTATTTACACAATAGATGAATAAAAAGTTTTCATATTCTGCAAATGTAAAGTACACAATAGGTGCCGTTCATAAAACTATTTGTCCTTACAAACAAAAGTCACACACACCTGAATTTAGGCCCGGCATAGCCAGGTGGTTAAGGCACTCGACTCGCAATTCACGGGTTCGAATCCCTATCACACCAAACATGCTCGCCATTTTAGCCATTGGGACGTGTAATGTGACGGTCAATTCCATTATTCGTTGGTAAAAGAGTAGCCCAATAGTTGGCGGTGGGTGGTGATGACTAGCTGCCTTCCCTCTAGTCTTACACTACTAAATTAGGGACGGCTAGAGCAGATAGCACTCGAGTAGATTTGCGTGAAATTCAAACGAAACCAAACCTGAATGTATCCCTGAAGATTCGAGATAGAAATAAACGATAATTTCAAGAATACATTGTAATTCATTGTTATGCCTTTCTGTTATATTAAAGATCTAATGATCAGTCTTAAAGAGTACGTTTAATGATAACTAATGAAAAATATTATGGTATGTAATATTTTGATGGATGTCATGAAAACAATAACTATTAAAAATTGTTGTGAAAAAACGACAAAAACAGTTGTTTCCTGTAAGAATAAAACTGTATGATTTCCAATGGCCTTCGAATTTGCTGTAAATTAGTTAGACGTTATTGGACGAATGGACTTCTAAAGTCATTAAAAAATGTTCATTCATAAAACCTTGAACAGCTGTTATTGTTATCTATCTACGTCATACGTCACAACTGTACTTATATCCTAGTTCTTCCTATGCAAACAATAGCCAGGAGTTAACCATGTATGGAGATAACCACCACATATTCAGAACGCAGGCTAACCATGATTCCTTCTCTTTGATCAGCTGCTACTAAGCCAAGCTTCAGTCTAGCAGTTTGTCATGGCCGACCGATCTCACAAATACAGCGAATCTACGACCCACGTATCTTTACCGAAGAATAGTTAGACTAAATTGCTAACCACAGTGTGAATTATCTCATACTTTGACTTCTGTAAAATACTACTAGTAGCTGAAGAAGGCATCTATAACATACAAAGGTTCAAGAGGAAATGCGATGTAGTTACTAACACCATTATTAACGTCATTAAAAATTCATACATAGCCACAAAGAAATGTTCATAGAAACTGAGTTACTGCTCGTGATTATATGAAGAAGAGAGCGAGCTGCTAATACTGATTATAAGTAAAAAGTGGCTAACTTGCTGATAATGGTTGTGTTAAAACTTAATCTCTGTCTTGCTAAAATTTATGTCATAAGAGTTGGCTCGTTCGTTTCTACCGTTTTTATGAACATATGTACATTAACAGGGACCCTCACTACCATTACTTATAGGAAGAGCTAACTAATTTGTTTCTGCTAGTTTCATTAGCACATATGACACTGATGCTGCTACATGTGTTACCATGAGTTCTATGAAAAACTGTTTCACTTGTTTTTACTGATCATATTACTATTGGTTACCCGAAGAACTGGCGTGGTTGTTATTCAATGCTGCTTAATAGACACATGAAGAACTGAGTTGCTTTTACTAACTATATAAGAATCAGTTTTCGTGTGATTGCTGGTTGGATGATAGTTTTGTTTGTTTTTGAAATTCGCACAAAGCTACACGAGGGCTATCTGCGCTAGCCATCCCTGATTTAGTAGTGTAAGACAAGAGGGAAGGCAGCTAGTCATCATCACCCACCGCCAACTCTTGGGCTACTCTTTTACCAACGAATAGTGGGATTGACCATCACATTATAATGCCCACACGGCTGAAAGGGCGAGCATGTTTGGTGCGACGGGATTTGAGCCCGCGACCTTCAGATTAGGAGTCGAGTGCCTTAACCATTCCGGGCCCTGGTTGGATGACAACTCATTATTTTGTTGCTGTAGATTCTATGATTTTTCTCATTTACATGTTGCTATTTATTAGTTGCATGATTTTACTGGTTTTACTTTATTATTTTTATTGACTATATAAAGACTGGTTTGCTAATTAATGCTAGTTATATGAAAAACTAACGTGCTTGTTACTACAACTTGTTATATGAATAATTGGGTTACGTGTTGGAACTTGTTATAATAAGAAATGAATTTTGATGTTGCTACAGGTTATATTAAAAAACTGCTACGTATCTTTTGCTGGTTAAAAGAAGACTTGACTTTTTTTCCAAGTTGCATAAAGAATTACCGTATTTGTAAATTATATTAAGCACCTTAAGTGTTGCTATAGGTCATACGAAAAACTGGTCAAGTATTGCTATGTATATATGCAAAAACGGCTCGTTTGGGTTGAGAAAATATTTTACGTAGAAGAGTGAACAACGTTTCGACCTTCTTCGGTCATCGTCAGCAGGTATTGCTATGGGTCATATGAAGAACTGGATTATCTGTTAGAATAGTTATGTGAGAAACTGATATACCTCTGACTGATGCGCCCGTGGTGGCCAAAGCACAGATAGTCTACTTTTTTAGCTTTATGTTAAATTAAAAATAACAGATATTTGTACATGCTGGGAAACAACTTGATATTTTAAAGTAACACAGCTCTTCAGAATTCTAGATAGATTATAAAACAAAGAAATTACATGGACTAATACATACTAGTTTTACTCTATTCTTCTTTTAAGGTTACTTTAATTAAAAGTGTTAGTTAACACATCTAGTTTTATTGTCTGAAATGTTTGTTGTCGTACTCTTGTTGTAGAGATGGTTAACTTATGAAACAAGGACTAACGTATATCTACTAAGCTGGTCAAACTTTTTGAACTATTTTTGGATTTGCAGCTAAATACGTCGTTAACAGCGAGGGTATCCAACTCAAGAAACAATTAGTTCTAACCTTTATAAGTAATTTAATTGGCTATGCTCGTTATTGTGTCGTTATTGTAGCTTGCTCTGCTCAAAAGTTAATATTAATTATTCTATAGCAGGTTGTTTTTATATAATGACGGGTAATCCAGTTTGTATTTATATACGTATATATTGCGTGTAGATGTGTTTAGCGAAATATAGAAGCAGCCAACGTATGTATTTATGTGTATGGTTCAAAAGACTTAAATATTAGATAAATCAAGTGCCATTGGTGTTTTCGTTGCGCATTTGATATTTAGAAGGTTTACTGGAAACAGATTTACTTATATGTGTTTCAGTTACTTGTTAGTACCATTAAAGTGATTTATACACTAAATAACTGTTAAACTAATAACGCATTCAGGCACTAAGTGTAAGAAGAAACATGACAGTAAGCCTAACTGGTTGATTTACATTTTGGATTCGCTGCATTGCTATCTAATATCTAAAGATTTTGCCAAACCTTATCACATCTAAAAGCAATTTACTGGGCTGCATTTATTTCTTTCTATTTTTTTTTTTTTTTGTAGAGAGAGACAATACCTTTTCACCCTAGTGGGAAAAATTAAATTAAACTTGCTCGCTTAAATTCACAATTAAATAAAACACGTTAGTATCAGATACTTGCAAAATTTACAGGTCGTGACTCAGGCGAAGTATGTGTAATATAATTTTTTTTTGTCTTCTGTTCGTTCCTCTACTTGAGAACTATTTGTTTGTTTTTGAATTTCGCGCAAAGCAACACGAGGGCTATCTGCGCTAGCCATCCCTAATTTTGTAAGAAAGCAGCTAGTCATCACCACCCGCCATTACGCGACTCGTAATCTGAGGGTCGCGGTTTCGAATTCCCGTCGTACCAAACATGCTCGCCCTTTCAGCCATGGGGGCGTTATAATGTGACGGTCAATCCCACTATTCGTTGGTAAAAGAGTAGCCCAAGAGTTGGTGGTGGATGGTGATGACTAGCTGCCTTCCCTCTGGTCTTACATTGCTAGATTAGGGACGGCTAGCGCAGATAGCTCTTGAGTAGCTTTGCGCGATATTCAAAAACAAACACATCACTAGAAACCGGGTTTTGATACCCGTGGTGGGTAGAGCACTGTTAGCTGTAGCTTTGTGCTTAATTATAAAACAAGCAAACATTGAATAGATTTATAAAGGTAGCAGTTCTGTAGAAATAATATACAATTCTAATACGATATTGTAAGTGTGGTGATTAACTCTGCATTTGAAAGATAAATGCAGAGAAAAATAAACAAACATAAAAAGATAAATATGTGCAATCATGTGAATGTCGAAAGGTTTCTTACACACACAACTTGGATAAGGTAGCTCCGGGTCTTACGAAAGATACATAATGTTAAAGGTAACAATATTTAACCTTTTTGTCTTAAACATCCGTATTTGCTGTTTACATTACTTAGATTGGAGAAGAACGAAGGTTGTACCTTACTTAAAATGTACGTTTTAGTAAGGTAATTGTGTGTGTGTGTTTTCTTATAGCAAAGCCACATTGTACTATCTGCTTACACCACCAAGAGAAATCGAACCCCTGATTTTAGCGTTGTAAATCCGTAGACTTACCGCTGTTCAAGGTAATAGTAATAACTAAGACAACAAATTGTTCTACCTGCTTTGATTTTCCCTGACTCGTTCGCGGGTCCTCTGTTAAGAACATCTTTTACGAATATTCCATCTCGCATGTTACCGCAGATATTGAAACCTAGGCCGGTAAAGTCGTGTCCTCTTAATGGCACCAGAAGTCGCTCGAATTCCTGAGTGAAATAAATTTAGAAAGTTTTATTGCGTGGAATTCAGTATATTATTTTTTTTTATTATCATGACGGTTTAAGATATTATTAACGATAGATAAAAGAAAATAAATTGAAAATATGTATACTGATGTGGCAAGACGAATTTGTTGTGAAAATGAATGCAAAGCAATAGAAAGACTGTTTACGCTATACGTCCCTGGACGAAAGTCAATTACTGAATTAGTCTACTTTACTAACCACCATCTCTTTGGATACTCTTATCGAATAGTAGGAGTTAAACGTCTACTCTTATCGAATAGTAGGAGATAACCGTCCTGTTTTATACATACGCAGTTCAAAGTACATATCCCTAGTTTTAGCGGCTACCAGACACGAGTCATGGACTATAAAATTGAAGTTTGGTGGTGTAATCACTTGGTCATGCCTAGTCCAGGAAAAAGGAGAAAATGTTCCCTTGTAAATTTGTAAAATTTCTTAAATCCACTTAGTAGCACAGGGACCTTTTGTTTAGTTGTTTATTGTATCTTAGCATTAGAACATGATATGGTAAACCGTTGACAATAAGGTAGCAGTCCTAACATGCAATGCTCAGATATTTATAGAATTAAAAGAAAAATAAACAAAAATAATGTTCAAATAATCCGATAGCTCAGAAATACTTAAACAGAAACATGATAGAGATTAGATTTTTAGCAACATTTTATTTCTTACATTTAAATAAATCTGATATGTAGATACAAAGTAATGGTTTAAATATTCGGTTCTTCAAATGACCTAAAAAGAACAAAAATTAGAGCTTGGATGTCATGGACCTTCAGGTTGGCTTCACAGAGTATGTGTGTGTTTCCTTATAACAAAAAGACATTGGGCTATTTGGTTTGTCCACGGAGGGGAATCGAACTTTTGATTTTAGCATTGTAAATTTGTTGACTTACCTCTGTACGTGCGGAGAACAGATTCAAAGAAAACAAGAAATGTATAAGTGGAAAGGTGAAGATTTAAAGATGCAAGACATTAAATTAGACACATAGAAATAAAGATAAAAGTCTGAATCACAATATGCAAACATTTACTCACATAAACCGATTATAAACCTACCATCCCAACACAAGTATCATCTACTGCTCTTTGTCTTTGAAATTTGCTGGAAATCTGGCTCGGTTTGGACATCTTTGTCGTCATAGTCTTTAAAAATAAAAGTTTAGTTTAAAAAGAAAAACGAAACAATTGCTAAATACTATTCTACTATGGGATATTTTTAATCTAGCTTTGAAGTGAATAGCTGAAAAAATACTACCAGTCAAATGCATTGTTTGTTTTATATTTATCATTTTCATAGTTCGTTATTATGTTCTACCTATGTTTTGATTAACGTTTATTCATCCATCAAAATTCATGATTATAAGTCGTGAGTTTGTAATAATCCTTATCTACTATTGTTAGAAATACTCAGGATTGCTTAAAAATTATTCATTTTGACAACAATGAGTAAGTCACTCAAAAGCTGCTGGTCATAATTTTATAAATATTTTTGAAAGTTTAACATAAGAAATAAAACAGATATATTCTATTTAATCAGGAGCTTAAAAAAGAATTTGAGAATTTTGAAAGTGATATATTTGTAATGCAACTGACCATTTTTGAATAACTTTCATCAGACAGAGAACCAGCTGAAATCCGGTCTGAAAGGAAACAAAAATGTTACAAAAGAATTAAATCTCACTTTATAAAAGTTTAATTATTGCGAATAACTATTAATTATTTTCATAGATGTAAGTTAATTTCTTTTTTCTTATCATTATTTTTAATTTACTGCTTATCTATATAAAATACCGTCTTTTATACACTCTTCTTTTCGTGAAGAGTGAATATTATAGTATTTTAGCGACTTTTAAAGTACTTTTACGTTAATTAAACTGGATCTATTCCAGTGTATGTCACCATTTTGTTTATGTCAGCCGCCAGAGAAACTAAAACAAAAACTTCTTAAGGAAAATAACATTGACATTACTTCAACTTGAAACTAGTCTGACTGTAACTAAAGCGACACTTTAAAGCACATGGAACCTAAATCATTACAGTCCATGTTTGATTGTACTTTATTCGATAAATGTGAACCTTGAAAATAGTTGTATAACAGTTTTCATTACCAAACGCTGTTCTATATACAGATATGATATAACACGATGTTGTTATAGCGTAAGCATACCATAATTCCCTTCAAACTTTCAATAATAAATCTAGTGTACGGTTTCAAAACGCCGGTTTCATCAGTCCTATCTCAAATAAATACATATGCTTTGCATCCGTCGACTTTACAGGTAAATCTTTCTACGGAATAGCGTGATATTTCCTTCATTACACAGTTACTTGAGATATGCAATGGTTGAAACATCTTGTGTAGATGTCAGTTATGACGCTTTTCCAGATGGATGTCCTTCTTGATTGTGTTGTGAACTGATGCCTGGAGAATGTTTTTGTGGATTCTCATAAGTTATACGAATCCGAATTTTGCTAAGGACGGCTGGGATATGACACATTACAGACTTTTCTTATGGATGGTCCTGATGCTCCAAGCTAATCCATATTCCCTTTTTTTTTGTTTTCAATGGCCATTCCTTTATAGAAATACTTTAGTCTAAAATTTTAACTACCCGATCTAAGCACATTTTTATGATCTGAGAGTATGAATACTTTGCGTCATTTGCATGTACAATACTACACAGTGGTTTAATTGCACACTGTTCTTCGCTGGAAACGACTAACGACTCATCAGAGGTCATTTGCGTCTTAAAGAGCTGCCACATACTGTTGCCAAAAGCGATCACTTTTCGGTGATATCACACAACCAACGTATGGCCAAAGAGTGCAAAAATGTAGTTTCTTAGATATGCCATTCCTCTGCAACAATAGGTCGGCTGTTGTTGTGATGTGGTTTACTAGTACCATATCCAAAATCATGTTGATTTAACATATTCTACTCTCTGTACGCCTTGTAAAATTATTATTTGTATCCAATATTTTTTATCAATAAATAACTAATGTTTCATTATCTAAGACATGGGTCCGACATGGCCAAGTACTCAGGGCACTCAACCCTCAATCTGAAAGTTAGGGTTCGAATCTCCGTCACACCACATATACTAGCCCATTCAGTCATGGAAGCGCTACAATGTTACAGTCAATTCCACTATTCGTTGGTCATAGAGTAGCCCACGAGTTGATTGTGGGTGGTGATGACTAGCTGCCTTCTCTCTAGTCTTACACTGCTAGCGCAGATAACCCTGGTGTTGATTTATGCTAAATTCAAATACAAATTTATCTAAGACTTATATTCATTGAGGGAAGTGATTAAAACATCGTGTTTGTCTAATAAAAATAATATATTCTTTCATGCAGCTGATAAACTTTATTATTATTATTATTACGACTTTTTTCCTGTCAGTTTAAGAAAATAATAACTGTTCATCAGTGGGTCAATTGTACGTTCACTGACTTGTTTGTTTTTTAGTTTCGCGCAAAGCTACGCGAGGACTATCTGCGCTAGCCGTCCGTAATTTAGCGGTGTAAGACTAGAGGGAAAGCAGCTAGTCAGCATCGCCCACCGCCAACTGTTGAACTATTCTTTTACCAAAGAATAGTGGGATTTTCCGTCACATTATAACGCCACCAAGGCGGAAAGGCCGAACATGTTTGGTGTGATGGGGATTCGAACCCGCAACCCTCGGATTACAAGTCGAGTGCCTTAACCACCTGGCCATGCCGAGCCGTTTACTGACTTACAATGCTAAAATCCTAGTTCCTTTTCCTGTGATGAACATAGTGCAGTTAATCCATTGTAGTGCTCTGCGTTAAATTCAACAGATAAACAAACAATCCATCATAATTAATTATTTATTTATTTACACAGTCGTAGAAGGAGAGAAAAACCAGGAATTACTGAAACAGATGCTTCTCAGTGGCAGAGCGGTAAGTTTGTAGGTTTACGGCACTAGAGATAGGGTTTCGATAGCTGTGGTGTGCAGAGCACAGACGCCACGTTGTGCAACTTTTTAGTTAACAACATTCAACTAGCTGAAACAGATATATGTTGTCTCAAGTCAAAAGTAAATGGAATCAAAAGGTCAAAGTATTGGCCAGAGAAGTGTCTATATCAGACAAAACTTACAAATATATTGCTAATTTTAACATATAATGACGCAACATTCATTAGAACTATATTATCTCCAAACCTGCTACATTTTACGTGGAAGGAGTAAAATTACGAGATTTATTTAGCTCTTTAAAAATTTCATCTATCTCAGTGAAAGAACTACTTTATGTTCAAATTCACATACTATATATTCACACTGCTCTTGTCAGGTAATGTCTGTCGGTAAAGTATATGAATCTGAAACCTCAGAGCTCTACGTTCGAGCCCTACGTCAAGGCCTAGGTTTTGTATGTTAATCTAATTTTATTTTTATTTCCTCGAGATGGAGTGAATCTAAGACCTTTCGCTCACCAGGCGAGTGCTTTATCAAGTGACTTGAGGGGTAATTATAACCTAAGTCACTTACTAACAAAAGTAAATTTGCCAATAAGGCACTTTTAAAAAGTTCAAAGTAACATATTTTTCCTTTTCACAAACAAGGGTCTTCTTCATTGTAAGTTGGCGCCAGTTCTTCTGTGATAATCCAATGGTGTCTCCTTCAAACGCTTTGAAAATAAGTTCTGTTTTCTTTCTATTTTTATAGCAATTTCACTGAGTACGCTAATATAATTCAAGATAAAAATACGTGGTTCATTAGAAAACATTCAACTTAAATACATAAAAATATCATAGTTTTATTTTTTGGTAAGAATACTGAATAATGACTACAATAAAATGCGGAGAAGAAATATTTGAATGAAAGTTTTCAATGTCATTCTTACTTGCAGAAAGCGAATAAAAATTACATTTTGTTTTATTTAGAAACAATAGTGAACTGAAGACTTCGGGTAATTTAAAATAACTTATGAGTTTTATAACTTTTAAACACCAGGGTTCCATATGTGTTTGGGTGGGTGACTAAGTTTATATTCACATAATCTCAAGATTTTTATAATACATGTTGCAAAATCATCGTTTGTTTGTCAACTGCAGAATAAAAAAAAAAAAGCTTATATTCCCTTGAACTATATATCAACAAAACCTTTTACCATTGGAACTTTGTGTTGTTTCTTTTATTTCGTCATGATGAAAGTATGGATTGTCAAAGGCGAATTTACCGACTCCTCCTGGATTGTGCTTTTGTGTTCTCAGAGATCGTGAACTGAGGCCATCAACTGTAAAAACAATGCATTCACGAAAAGAAAAAATATAAGTATACGCGTAAATACATTTCCAAACATATACTGTATTATTGGAAATATAAAGGCGTGTCAAGCTGAATTCAAGAAAATACTTACATTTTACATACTTCTCGGAAGTTGTTTCTGAACGTATGCTTTTCTTATTAGAGATACACCTCTGCATATACACATATGTATATACGCATATAGTATTTTAATAATTTACTTAAACGATGCTCTATAATCACTATGTTACAATTCAAATACATTAGAACATAGTTATTGTAATTATGTTTATCTGAGGGAATTACTTGTCAAAAGCTAGTTTAGGAAGAATTAATCAGGAGTAACTCTTAACGTTGTTGTGGTTGTGATTAGAAAGACCGTGGTTCTTTGTTTCTCGGATGTTCGAGCAAAACTTATTAACATATAAGGATCATATATTCTAATACCTAATCTTGAATTGATAGACTAAAGAGAAAGTAAAACTTACATATGTTAATCTCTAACTTTGATTTGATAGACTAGAGTGGTGTGTGTGTTTTCTTATAATAATGCCGTATTAGGCTATCTTCTGAATCGAACCCCTGATTTTAGCGTTTTAAATCTGTAGACTTACCGTTGTACCAACGGGGGACTAGACTAGAGGGAAAGCAAGAGTTATGTACACTAATCCTTAACTTTGAATTGATACATTAAAGGAAAGCAAGAGTTATACACACTATTCAGTAACTTTGAATTGATAGACTAAAGGGAAAGCAAAACTTACATATACTGATCCCTAACTTTGATTTGATAGACTAGAGGGAAAGCAAGAGTTATGTACACTAATCCTTAACTTTGAATTGATAGACTAAAGGGAAAGCAAGAGTTATATATACTAATCTTTAACTTTGAATTAATAGACTAGAGGGGTGTGTGTGTTTTCTTATAACAATGCCGTATTAGGCTATCTGATGAATCGAACCCCTGATTTTAACGTTTTAAATCTGTAGACTTACCGCTGTACCAACGGGGGACTAGACATGAGGGAAAGCAAGAGTTATGTACACTATTTGGTAACTTTGAATTGATATACTAGAGGGAAAGCAAGAGTTATACACACTATTTGGTAACTTTGAATTGATATACTAGTATATACACTAATCTTTAACTTTGAATTGATAGACTAGAGGGAAAGCAAGAGTCATATACACTAATCTTTAACTTTGAATTGATAGACTAGAGGGAAAGCAAGAGTTATACACACTATTCAGTAACTTTGAATTGATATACTAGAGGGAAAGCAAGAGTTATATACACTATTTGGTAACTTTGAATTGATAGACTAGAGGGAAAGCAAGAGTTATACACACTATTCAGTAACTTTGAATTGATAGACTAGAGGGAAAGCAAGAGTTATACACACTATTCAGTAACTTTATATTGATAGACCAGAGAGAAAACGACTAGTACACAGTATTTTCGGCCAGATCTTTAGTCACGAGCAAATATCCTCTGTTCCATAGTCCGGCACGCTAAACGTTGAGTACATTTGTCGCAGTATTATTATTAAACATACTTACTGCATATATATATGAAAATATCTCATTACATTAAGTTTTTTTGCTCATAGTTTATTATTTTTTCTTCGATTGTATCATTTATTTACCAGTCTTACACTCATTCAGTTCAACCTCACTTAACCAAAATAATAACCAAATTACCAAATAGTTTTCTGCAAAACTTTTACTTGAAAAACGATCTTAAGATTTTAAATCAATCAAGGTTTTAAATAACATCAAAAGTAACGGCTCAAAATAAATATAAACACGAAAAATTACGAAATATCTTGGTAAGGGCTGTCATACTCAACTTCATTGTAATATTATGTAACACATTATTTCAACAAACCAATAAAACCATATTTAGATATATACTGATTGATATGATAAACGAGTTACTTCTTACTGACACAGAATTGGTTGAAAAACGCCTTAACTGTTTCTTTGTTTCAGAATTTTGAGAAGAAAAGATAAAGGACTATCTTTGCCATCATTAAATCTGAGCTAATAATATAGTCATATCAAATAACGGGATCTGGCCATTACTTACTACACCGATTTACCGGTAAGACAACGGTAAGTTTACCGACTTACCATGCGGGGTTTGATTCCACACGGTGAACACAGCAGATAGTTGAAAGTCGTTTTGCTATAAAACAAACTTGTAGCACCAAACTGTAAAGTGCGTTTTTATGACAACAAGACACGAGCCATGAATGTTCTGATTCACAATCAGAGTAGGCTGACCATGCCAGACTTATAAAGCTTTGTACATGCACTATTTGCAAAAGAAAGGATGAATGAACATATAAAATTATCAACACAGGAAAAGAAGTAATTCGAAATTTTAGGTTTTCCACCATTTCAAAACCATGTTGATAAATATGTATGACCAATAAGTTAGTTGAATTTTATGGTCGATGGATGTAGATTTGTTATCACATCACAGAGAATACTTTACACGCTCTTTCTGGATGGTTGACGAGGTTCTGTCCCGAGAAGACTTGTATACCTCTCCTAATTTGTGTATGACAGAGAAGAAAGATTTTACGCATTCTTCTCGAACTGTTTACGACATGTCTATGGCCCGGCATGGCCAGGTGGGTTAAGGCGTTCGACTCGTAATCCGAGGTCGCGGATTCGAATTCCTGCCGCACCAAACATGTTCACCCTTTCAGCCGTGGGAGCGTTATAATGCGACGGTCAGTCCCACTATTCGTTGGTAAAAGAGTAGCTCAAGAGTTTGCGGTGAGTGGTGATGACTAGCTGCCTTCCCTTTAGTCTTACACTGCTAAATTAGGGACGGCTAGCGCAGATAGCCCTCGAGTAGCTTTGCGCGAAACTCAAAAACAAAACAAACGACATGTCTGTGTGAGAGAAGACTTTACGAATTCTTTCTAAATTGTTCACGAAACGTCAACGACAGAGAATAATTTAAATTATATTCTTACATTGCTGACCCCCACTAGTACAGCGGTAAGTCTTTGTATTTACAACGCTAAAATCAGGAGTTCGATTCCCCGCGGTAAGCTCAGCAGATAGCCCCATGTGGCTTTACTATCAGAAAACTCACACACTCTTACATTGATTCTAAAGCTACTTTATAAGAACTGGTCGGGAGAGATGTTCTTTTATTTTATCATAATTCAAGTAATTTATTTATTATCCTCCCACATATTTTACCTGTAATTTACGGTGGTATTAAAGGAACTGGATACATCTGCAATATATATGATCAAAAAGCGTTGAATAATCAGCCAGGAGTCTTATGTACAACGGAGTTTTTTTTTTATAAGAACAACCGAGAAGGTTCATAACAATCAAAATTACTTAAAAGTCATCTCTGTTAGACAGTTTTTATTATGTTTACTTTGAAACAGTTTGTGGACTGTTGCAATTTACAGTCTCTTTAATATGTCATGATAAAACGTAACTTGAGCCAAAACACAGGTATACCTGAAAAGAATTGTGTAACCTGAACATTATACAGTCACGAAGTAACAACATCTTGAAACAAGAAAGAACTAAAACAAGTGTCAATATGATACTTTCACATTAATAAAATCTCTGACTAATATCTTTAGTCAGGAAGATCAGACTTGGCGAATAAGATTAGTATTATCGTTACATAATTTTATAATTCGGAGACTTCTCTGTTTTTAACTTTATCTCTCAAATAGCGAAATAAATGTTACCAACTGTGGACATTCTTGTAGAACTGTGTACAAAGGCGGGAGTTTAGAAAACGAATAATCAATTACTAAACTGTAATATAGTCAACTCCTAACATAAACCTAAAGAAAACCAATATCTAAACATAACAATGCAAAAGAAACAACACCAAAACAAAACATAAAAGGTTGTCGTACGTCCAGTTTCACGAGATAGAGTAATATATTTTTCTGATTTCAGTCGATAAGCTAATGTTTTATTACTTAGTAATGCTACCAGAATAAGAAATGCAATCTACTCAAACGTGTAACGTGTCTGTGACAAAGATTGCTGTATATATTGAAACTATATATTAGATCATCCAAGGTCAGGCACATACACAAAGTCATATAGGTATACAAGTGTGAAATACTTTGCAAATGTCATTTGTGTTTTAATATCTTAAAGTTAAACACTCTCCATTTTTTTATGTCGTAAGCTATTTATATTTTACAAAACTGGAAAAAGAACTGTTGTTGTTCTTCTTCTTGTTGTTGGAATTTCGCACAAAGCTACTCGAGGGATATCTGTGCTAGCGGTCCCTAATTTAGCAGTGTAAGACTAGAGGGAAGGCAACTAGTCATCACCACCCACCGCTAACTCTTGGGCTACTCTTTTACCAACGAATAGTGGGATTGACCGTCACATTATAACGCCCCCACGGCTGGGAGGGCGAGCATGTTAGGCGCGACGCTGGCGCGAACCCCGGATTACGAGTTGCACGCCTTACGCGCTAGGCCATGCCAGGCCCAGAAAAAAGAACAGAGCTTACTTATTCGTAACACAGTAGTATAACAAGTAACAACAGAATTAGAACTACGAGCAGAAACATACAGATTATAATGTAAAAATAATGACGTACAAATCTGGCTTGATAAGAAAAAATACAGAAAAATAAAAACTATTTTCTTATAGTTGCTTGTTTATTTAACATATGTAATTCCAATATAGATTTCAAATAACGCGCAAATCAATTGTTTCAGGAAAACCAATTAAATCTTTAGTGACACAGATTGTTTCATGTGATATTTTATTTGAAGGGGAACATGAACCAGCAACTACTCTTTCAGTCGTTTAATATTTCGTAATTTAATTAAATGTTAAATTATTCCACGTCACACCAAACATGCTCACCTTTCAGCCGTGGGGGCGTTATAAAGTTATGGTCAATCCCACTATTCATATGGCGGTGGGTGGTGATGACGAGGTGCCTTTCTTTTAGTCTTACACTGCTAAATTAGGGACGGCTAGCGCAGATAGCGTTTTCGTGTTGCTTTGTGCGAAATTCAAGACAAACCAAACCCTCTAGTCTTACACTGCTAAACTGGGGATAGCTGGCGCAGATAGCCATCGTATTGCATTGTGCTAAATTCAAAAACAAAACAAAGCATTCCTAAGAGCAACGACTATCTTCGTAATACATACTTGTACTAAAACTTCGCCGCTTCTTTTACATTCCAATAACGTATAAAATGTCAAATTTTCTAAAACGTCTTCGTCTATCTAACACTGACGCAAAGCTAAATAACCTTAAATTTTTCAGCCAGTCATATATCAGATGATTTTTAAACCAGTCACGTGCTAGTTTATTATAATTTTATTCATATTTATAGGAAAGTATGTTTGTTGTAAGGAATTTTGATGAACGTGAAAGAACTTGAACCAAAGACCAATAAAGGTTTAACATAGTTTACAAACTACTGAATTAAACTGTCTTAGTTTTGCTAATCTGTTGAGAATAATGTATACCTTGGAAGTATTTTGATTCATAAATTAGATAAAAAGTTTAATATTGTTGAATTTATTTATCGTTTGCATGAGAGACATAGATTACAGAGGAATGTTTTTATTTAACTCTCCCATTCAGTTTGTCTCTGAAGGAGAAAGATACACCTTTCAAATGTGCTTATAATTTATTTACTTTATACCTGACTCTCCTCGTGGCTTAGCAGTAAATTTGAAGTTTTAACCTGGTTTTGATACCACTCTGTATTTTTTGGTCAATAAAAATAAAAAACTAAGTCTTACAGTGAGGGAGAGATGACGTCGTCATGAGCTCCTTAGATAATCTATTGTTATTTGTAAATACAGTAATATCTCTTCTTTTTTGTTGTTTTTGATATTTAACTTAACTAACAATGGCTTGGTGTACACTTTCATAGTTTTTCTCAGGAAACCGTATCTTATAGCAGAATAAATAACACCTTTTTTTTCTCTACGGTAATGAATGCCAAGCACTCCATGACGTAGTCCATGTACCAGACTATAAAGTTCACATGATTTACCGATGAAAGAGATTGAAACACTTTACAAGTTTACAAACTATAATCAGGTAATGTTTAAATCTGTTTTAGATTTCCACATTGGAAAATTTTGGACATATATTAAATGGTATGGAATGAAATGAGATGGAGGCGGTGACTCATTTGCTAGAATCTGATTTTGTACATTTTGAGATGTAAAGTGTATATGTTACAATTGTGCTGTTTAGGGTTATCACACCAGAAAAGTACAGATTAGATAGATGCTCTGACTCATTCGTTAGCAAGTGAAAAAAATATTGCTTTTCAACAGTTTCAAATTATCATCTCAGGTGCTCTTTATTTGTATGATGTACAACGATGATGTTCACTGTCTCGTGCTGTCTTTGTAACTAGTTCCTCTATTCTAGATCACAATCAGTTTAATAACCATAACTACGCACTTTTGCTCACCATAGCAATTCCTAGGTTCCTGAGTGTGAAAACTAGGTCAGTCTTAACTTACATAATACTGACATACTTTCTACAGACGCTTCACTGTACTTGGACTTTGACTTCTAAAGCCATTTTTGATAAACGAAAATTATAAACGTTTTTTGACATAATTTTATCGAAAACAACCGTAGATTTCGAAGTTTGAAATGGAAATTCGCGGACTTTTGGCTTCAGAGCTAGCCTTCATCAACTTGAAATAATTGTTTATTATTCTGTTAATTAGACCAGACACTGAGTATTCCAACTTCATCACAACGGATTTTTAGGGTTGGAGGACACTATCGCACTCATAACCCTCATCTTTTAATGAAGAGATTATTTCGGATTATGTTAGGATGTTTGAACCTACTGCTGCCAACGCTTTGTTATGAAAGTTTTTCACCGACATGGAGAACATTTAAAACTCCGTTCTTTGACGTGTTGTATACTTGGTTCTCGTTTTATAATATCGTTTTGTGTAGCTATTCCTAGTTGGAAAGAGTGCCTATTGCACTCTTCAGTCATAAATTTAATTTGTTAACACTGCACTTTTAACTGGTGGGAAACTGGCAATGAATCTGATAGGTATAGTACTAAATACAATTTAATGACATGTTTTTGGTGTTTTTTGTTTCGTTTGTTTTGAATTTCGCTCAAAGCTACACCAAGGCTATCTGCGCTAGCCGTACCTAATTTAGTAGTGTAAGACTAGAGGGAAGGTAGACAATCATCACCACCCACCGACAACTCTTGTACTACTCTTTTACAAGCGACTGATGAAATTTATCACAACATTATAACGCCCCCATGGCTGAATGGACGAGAGTGTTTGATGTGACGGAGATTCAAACCTGCAACTTTCAAATTACGAACCGAGCGCCCTAACTACCTAGCCATGTTGGCCTTTTTTATGGTAAAATAATATGTTTTCTTGTTGTTTTCGAAACTCAACATTTCGAAAACTTGATTGGTAATTTTAAGAACGTTTTTGAAGATTCTGTGGTTAATATAGCTGAAATTATCGTACTTTTATATAGCTTCGATCTTCACGTATGATAATGATAACTAAATCATTAGAAAACTTAGGATCTTCATTACTACGGAGTTCATTAGATAATGATAACTAAATCATTAGAAAACTTAGGATCTTCATTACTACGGAGTTCATTAGATAATTATAACTAAATCATTAGAAAACTTAGGATCTTCATTACTACGGAGTTCATTAGATAATGATAACTAAATCATTAGAAAACTTAGGATCTTCATTACTACGGAGTTCATTAGATAATGATAACTAAATCATTAGAAAACTTAGGATCTTCATTACTACGGAGTTCATTAGATAATGATAACTAAATCATTAGAAAACTTAGGATCTTCATTACTACGGAGTTCATTAGATAATGATAACTAAATCATTAGAAAACTTAGGATCTTCATTACTACGGAGTTCATTATTTTGATCAATGATAAAAAAATTTCAATTATTATTTTTACATAAGTGCAGCTAAAGAATATTTTGAGCTATAAACCTAAAATGCCATTTATAAATCATATATGTCAACTAATTTTCTAAAGCTTTATTTGTTTACTGCACTAAAAGAGCATAGATGTCATCGAAAAGCTTTATAACAATGTAGGGCTACTTCCACAAGTAATACAAGAGTAAAGTTAAGATCACGTAATTATACAGTAAACATTTAAAGACGAGTGATACATACAAATAAGAAGGATGTACAATATCATTTCAATGTTTCAAACACAATATATTATTCTCAGAAATTAAGTGTATTTGTGAACCCTAAGTGTTCAGTAGTTATAGGGTAGGTGTTATACATAAGGAATCAAATGTTGACGTTATAATGTGATAGCCAGTCCCACTGTTCGTTGGTAAAGAGTAGACCTAGAGTTGATGTTGTTGACCAACTAGTTCTCTGGTCTTTCGCTGCAAACTTACTGACGACTGAAAAAGCTAGTTTTTGAACAGCTTTGCAGAAAATTAGGCATGCTTATGAATGAACTGAAACTTTAAAAAAATCTTATAGAAATTTAGAATACTCGCCAAACGAAACATTGTTTTGGAGATGTTTATAAAATTTTGGTGAAACAACACACTATTTAAAAAAGAATGAAAATGAAAAGCGACTCATAAGAAATATTATATTATATTATAAAACAGTTTTGGTTTTGCTTCATCGCGTAGGAACTCTGAGAAATAGACAGTTAACTGTTTACCGGCAATAACATATTTAATTGCGTTTATGTTTCTAATACGCTATTAAGTTCAACATAATTAAAAGTGTTTTGCTCCTGATTTTCGTTTGTATTCAATGTCCGGTGCATCACGTTGCAGTGTCCAACAGTAGTCAGTAAGCATTGACGGATTCCAGTTGCCCTGATATCGTTATCCCATTATAGCAAAACTGAAGATTTCGATGAAACAGTACGTGATGGGCAAATTTGGATGTGATTTTCGTGATCAGCAGCCAAAAATCTATAAGGAACACCCAACAGTGGTCAAGAAGCAAAAACTTTTGTTGTCCAGTGATATCATTTAAGGTCGAAGAAATGAACAAAAATACTTCGTATATGCACCCTTAAACGTGTAATAGAAAATATTCACATGCGAAGAAGACAAGATGCAAATTTTACATTGCTATGATGCACTTAACACACGTTGTCAATGTTACTTGTAAAAAGAAAAATCGAAAGAGATGATAAATAATATTTGATATACATGTGTAAGAATGTCATCTAGAGAGTATAATACAGTTATACTCAACTAATATACATATACTTAATACTGAATTCACGCGTTAACGTGTTACTATAATAATTAAATGTGCTAGCCATTGCTTACACAACCGTTAAAACAGGACTTTGCTACATATGCGGGATTTCTGAAAAACGCAAACGATAATTTTTTTTATCAAATTTCTTTCGTTAAGGTTTTCTTTTCAAGTTAGAGATTGAATCTTTTCTCTAGAGAACATGAGTATAAAATCAACTGCTTACACTAAGGATCCCTGGCAGTAGGGACTTGGCTTGGCCTGGTGGTTAGGACATTCGATTCGCAATCTGCAAGTTGCGGAATCGAATCCCATCACTAAACATGCTCTCCCTTTCAACACCAGCCTACAGAAAAGCTATAATTTGACGGTCAATCCCACAATTTGTTAGTAAAGAGTAGCCTACCAGTTGATTAGCTGCTTTCCCTCTAGTCTATTGCTTCAAAATCAGGTACAGCTAGTGTAGCTAGGCCTCGAGTAGTTCTGCACGAAATTCAAAACACACAGATCTCCGACAGTAAGTATATGTACATTTTTTACTTGTTTGCTTATTTTGATTGGATAACAAAATAAAAGGGTTTAAAGTACTTCAAACTTTCGATTATACAAGAGGAATGTGGTGATAATGCACAGTAACAGAACAAATTTAAGTTTCTGCATCACTTCTCTCGGCTAATATCTACACAGAAGGCAGTTAGTGGCCGCTTCAGGACAACCAGGTTTATATTATCACTTGAATCACAAGAATGTTAGTATTAACTACACTTTCCAGTAATGACCATTTAACCATAAGTGTGTCAACAACAACGTGCGTAGAAAAAAGAAAAAGAGAAAAAGTTTCTTAACTGCAGTGTGTAGACGTTGTCCCTGTTATGGGTGATATATCACACTTAAATTTTCACATCTTAATGGTTCATTCATCCTACAATGTCGTATAATTGTACAGTATTTAAGAAAAAAACTCATTTGTTTTATAGGGGTAGTTTTAAGTGTTTTTTTGAGACATTCTCTTGGAAACAAGAGTTTCTTTTAACTCATACTATTAAAGAGACGGCGTGCACGATACATGAAGACTCTCGACATCAGACTTCTACTGAAGGACAAGAACCTGTTAGAGCTGACCTTGATGTATACCTTTGTAAACAGGATGTTGCCAAGCTTGAATGTTTCAGACAAATACTGGTCCAGCTACATCTTCGTCTGTATTTGGTGTCTGATCACTTCAGTCAGTAATAGCTGATCACGGTGAATTTTAATTTTCTTTTCCCTCTCACATAATATATATTTTATCATTGCAATAGTTCTTTAAATCCGTAACATTAAAATGTAACTGATTTAACTTTAATGCGAACAGCATTTTTTTCAAGTATTCTTATCTTTAAAAGGCTTTACAATATATATATGCATCTTATAAAAATTGTCTTTTTCTCATTCACAAAATGAGCATTTGAAACCCGAATGACGTAAATCGTATAGAGTTAACAGTCCATCATTTATCACAAAATGATATATAAATGTATTTTTGTGGCATTACATTAGTTATATTGCTTTACTGTTCAGATCAGCTGGTTATTAAATACTGGTTTTGCTTCCCGCTCGGTGGTTCAGTGGCAAGTCATTGAGCTGGTTAGGTTAAAAATCGGGTTCAGGTAACCGCAGTGAACAAAACACAGATAGCTTTGTGCTTTACAAGAAACCAACAAACGAGATACGAACTGATGAATTTCTTCTCTAACCTAAATACAGAACAGTGCTTATCCACTTGGTAAGCAAACCTCATATCGGTTTACAATATAAAAAAAAATTACAATGACTTTGGAAAGTAATTCAACTTTTCTTCATATTTACAACTTTGAGGACATATAGGGTGCGAGTATAGCACTTATCACTGTTGGAATGTAAATCTCTTAATCTTATATGTCCTAAACACAATTTTTTCCCTCTTAATAAGTATTACATTTATAAGGTTTTTTTTGACAAGTTATTGATGTCGACGTGGATTGTTTTAAAATTATATTGTCTTAAAATAACATTTGAAATTTTGGGTCTACAATGGGAAAGGAAAATAAGACGTCTTATCATCGCGTATGTGCAAAAGAATATTTTATGTTTTGATATAAACATTAATTGAAAACATTATATGACTAATATAAACACACGTATACATATTTTTAAATTTAACAAATTCACAAAAGTTCTACTAAAAAACAAGCTTAATAACTCGTTTCAAACTTCAGTTTACAGCAGAAAGGGTTACAAATACAGTGGAATCATTCCGTCGCTAACAACATCACATTTTCTCTCGCTAACAAGCAGAAGCTATTCAAACCTAAATTAGGTAGTTCGCAGTCCTGGGTGAACAAAAGTTTCAGTGTGCTTTTGTAGACGTTTCAAATGTGTTATATTTTAACTCCGAGAAATGAAGAAACTATATGATATTATGCTAAAAATGTTGCAAAATTAAATTATAAAATAATGCTCATTAAAATTATGTTTATGACATCTAAAGATTATTATGGAACTAGAAAAAGTGACAAATTAGGGTAGTTTGACTAAATACGTGTTATAATGTTGTTTTGTTAATGACGCAATAGAACACAGTTGTCATACATTGCTCGTTTGATCCACAACAGAGCCCCGCATGGCCAAGTGGGTTAAGGCGTTCGACTCGTAATCCGAGGGTTGCGGGTTCGAATCCAGGTCGCACCGAACATGCTCGCCCTTTCAGCCGTGGGGGCGTTATAATGTTAGGCCAATCCCATTTTTCGTTGGTAAAAAAGTAGCCCAAGAGTTGGCGGTGGGTGGTGATGACTAGCTACCTTCCCTCTAGTCTTATACTGCTAAATTAGGGACGGCTAGTGCAGATAGCCCTCGAATAGCTTTCAAAAAACAAACAAAACAAACAACTGATCTACAACAATAACACTTCTATAGTTTCGCTAATCATGCTTCATTACTTATTCATCTATACAATACTTTAGTCAGTTTTTGAAAAAATTTCATCTTTCTCACGTACGTAGAATTGAAAATTGAAAATTACCTGCCTTTCAGATAATTGTTTTTCACTTCAGTATTTGGACTGGTGGAGTTCAAAATAACTATAGATGAAAGAGGAGCAGGTTTAGCTTTCAAGGAGGCTCTCTAATGTTCATATTTATCAGCTTGGAATAACAATCAGTCTAATGTCGGTTATTGAAATAAAAATTATAATAAAACAAGTAGCATTTTTCTCACTCAATTACTTTACAGAAATTTAGAGAAGTAATAAAAGAAATATTAAGAATAGAAACACGATTTTAGCTGAATATTCAAAAAATATATGTTTTGTTCTGTGAAAACCAAATAGTCTTTTAAATAGTTTTATATCGCATAAACGGATAGTTTGTTTATATGTTCAGTATAAAACTTCAGAGTGGGTTATCTGTGATACGTCTACCCTATTGTAAATGCTGACACCGCTGATCCACGGAGAACAAAGGGCAAAACATATTATATAAATCTAAGTTATCCTACGTCATTATAATTATCGAGGTACCACTAATTTTAACTTGTTTTTACTTCAAGCCACGAAACCGGCTATACCTATTGCCAGGAATTGACCAAAGAAATTTTAGAGTTATAGGTCTGTAAAATTACGGCTAACCCATCGAAGGATTACCAATTATTTAATCATTTTAAAGTAAAGTACATTTTTATTTACATTTTTATATTTAGGTTATCACATAAAGAAAGCATACAAAATAATGTTAAATCCACATATCTGTTTATCTATCAATTTTAACTCTGTCAATCATGATCGGTGTAAGAATATGTGTATTTTTATCATGTCAAGTGACAGTTGAGAATTATTAAGTATTCAAGTTAATCACAAGAATATTTACCTGTTTTACGTTTCCAAAAATACCAAGCTGCTGCTAAAATCAAGCCACAAATTATCACTGTGACTATAAAAGTTGCAATAACGATCCCCGCAACCCCACCAGGAGAATAACATAGGTCTTTCGCAACACACCCTGGTGTCACAAACAGCCACACTATGAAACAGGTCGAACATCCCAGGCGACCCATCTCGTGTTGTTTGACAGAATATTAACTAACACAAAGATGAAGTGGTATCACAGCATATCTAGTAATATAAAGGGATGATCTAGGCTTTAGTACAGGTACAAATTTTAGTATTGTGAGTTTTCTCTTTCTTCTACGCTTAATTTTCGCATTATGGGCACCAGTTATCTGATAGGATCAAACCACACGGTTATAAGTCACTCAAACAACCTATCAATGAGTCGCCTTTAGCGCACAACTATCTATCAGTTGGTGTTTGGATATTGCACGAATGATCCTTACAAAAACTAATTCTCTCCTAACACTAACTAAGGCTTAACGTATAATACGTCCATGTTTAAAATGTTATATAATAAATGAACTGAATTACAGGATGTCTATGGTATTGTATCCTTGCTGACAATAATCGTATCCTGTTTCTTAACTGCTGCACGTTCGTGTGTGGCTCATTTTAATTGCACACAAAACACGAGTCGTTATCTATCTGTTAAACGCATGCGCAAGATTACCTTTAAGTTTGCGAATCCCATTCATAATTTCCCACAGTATATGCGTGCATACCTTATTCATTTTATATTATACTGAGGAAATAGTATATAACCTGAAACATAATTTTCTGATACAGCAAAAATAAAGTTTTAATTATGGTATCCTAGAAATTTCAGAGGTAACTTTGAATCAACGAAATGAAGTGGTGATGTGCACCAATGCACACAATATTTTCAAAGCGGAGGTAAAACTATGGGACATTTAATATGTGCGAAAACCAAAGAGCTCAAGTTCAGTTTTAAATCGCAGAAAGCTCGTGCGATAACCTTTGAGAATCAGAAATCATACTAAATTAAACGATATATATTTGTTACATATCAAAACGTTTCTTCGATTACTTCATTATTCTGTGTAACATATTCCAAGCATTACAATCAGCTCATAAACTGTAAATAAATCTGCCGATGTTGTAACTTTAAATAACAAATATTCTTTTGCCCCATGAATACACAATGAATACTGGAAACATGAATCTTCAAAGTAAGTAAAATCTCTAGACAACGCTGCACTGTATCAAGCTTTGAAAACTGGCTTTAACCTGACTAAATAATTATTTGCTCATTCCTGATTATATATGTGCGTATAATAATAATTTTAAACAGCTATGTGCTGACCGAGGTTAAACAAGACAAAATATTAAAAAATTAAATTCTAACAGAAGTGATGGGTGAGGCCTGGCATGACTTGGTGGTTGAGGCACTCGACTTGCATTCTGCGGGTCAGTGGGAATGAAACCCCGTGACGAACATGCTCACCCGTTCAGCTTTGAGGGCGTTATTATGTGAAGGTCAATTTCACTATTCATTTGAAGAAAGTTGACAAGGGGAGTTACTGGACTTTTCTTTTGAAGGCAGCTCAAAATTAGGGGAGGCGGAAATAGACTTAGTAGCTTTGTCATAATTATACAAATAAGATTAGCAAGAGAAGAATTTATATTGATTTTTGAGAATTATTTTTACATGATCTGCTTGATGTGCCTAAAAATGTTAAAAAACTGCACAGTACTTACCCAAATTATAGATAATGATAAAAATTCGGAAACGCACAAATTATGCAAGACGTCTAAATGGCTTAAACCATGGAAACTCATTCTACAATATCATAAAAATATATACAATTTATATATTCGCCCTATTATTGAATATGCATGTCCATCACGAATAAGAATAGCACCCAAAGAGACTTAGCATGGCCAGGCGGGTTAAGGCGTGCGACTCATAATCTGAGGGTCGCGGGTTCGCATCCCCGTCGCACCAAACATGCTCGCCCTTTCATCCGTAAGGGTGTTGTAATGTGACGGTCAGTCCCACTATTCGTTGATAAAAGAGTAGTCCAAGAGTTGGCAGTGGGTGGTGATGACTAGCTGCCTTCCCTCTAGTCTTACACTGCTAAATTAGGGACGGCTAGCGCAGATAGCCCTTGAGTAGCTTTGCGCGAAATTAAAAAACAACAAACAAAACAAACAGCACCCAAATACATAAACAAACTACAATAAATACAAAACTCTGTAATTACTATAGCATTTAAGGTTCCTCATAACACCTCATCAAAATTTACCCACAAGTTCTCAAACATGCAAACCATCGCTGATAGACTTTTGCACAATTCTATAATTGACTTTGAGAAAAACTGACAAAAAACGATTTGTCTTATAAACCTGATCGCCATTTCATACACGATGAAAGTAGGCCTAAGTACCTCTCGCTTGTTAACATACATTTTAGAAGGAGGAAAAATAGAGATTTAATAAGGCCATCTAATGCCAGACTGTAAAACTTGCACAAGTTTTGTACCAAGACGAAAACATTTAAAGGGTTTTATATGTTAAATGTTCTTAAATTAGTTTTAAAACCAGTAAAATGTGTAATTGTATATGCTGAACTTTTCGTTAAGTGCAGAACTTTGTAACACTGGACATAAGTGACGGTCTATACAACAGAATAATGTTAATGTCAATACCTACATGGACATTGTCCTGAAAGGGGTCGTAATAAATGAGGTTTACTTTGACCCTCATGTCATATCAATATTCGCATTCATCAGAAACCTAAAATCACAGTATTGGAGAGAGGAAGAGGTCATACAAACATGGCCCTCCCAGGTGTTCAAGCTCTAAATTTCAATAAATAATAATCTAAGCTATAATAAATTTAGAACAGAGGTCTACTGGAACCTGACCATCCCAGGTCTTTAAGATTTAAATCCTGATAAGGAATAATCTAAGCTATAATAAATTTAGAACAGAGGCCTACAGGAACCTGACCATCCCAGGTCTTTAAGCTTTAAATCCTGATAAGGAATAATCTAAGCTATAATAAATTTAGAACAGAGGCCTACAGGAACCTGACCATCCCAGGTCTTTAAGCTTTAAATCCTGATAAGGAATAATCTAAGCTATAATAACTTTAGAACAGAGGTCTACAGGAACCTGACCATCCCAGGTCTTTAAGATTTAAATCCTGATAAGGAATAATCTAAGCTATAATAACTTTAGAACAGAGGTCTACAGGAACCTGACCATCCCAGGTCTTTAAGATTTAAATCCTGATAAGGAAATAATCTAAGCTATAATAACTTTAGAACAGAGGTCTACAGGAACCTGACCATCCCAGGTCTTTAAGATTTAAATCCTGATAAGGAATAATCTAAGCTATAATAACTTTAGAACAGAGGTCTACAGGAACCTGACCATCCCAGGTCTTTAAGATTTAAATCCTGATAAGGAATAATCTAAGCTATAATAACTTTAGAACAGAGGTCTACAGGAACCTGACCATCCCAGGTCTTTAAGATTTAAATCCTGATAAGGAATAATCTAAGCTATAATAACTTTAGAACAGAGGTCTACAGGAACCTGACCATCCCAGGTCTTTAAGATTTAAATCCTGATAAGGAATAATCTAAGCTATAATAACTTTAGGACAGAGGTCTAGGACAGAGGTCTACAGGAACCTGACCATCCCAGGTCTTTAAGATTTAAATCCTAATAAGGAATAATCTAAGCTATAATATCTTCAGGACAGAGGTCTCCTAGAACCTGATCCTTCCAAGTCTTCAAGACCTAAATGCCGCTGCTAACTGACTGATGATGATAATATAATAACTTTAAGCACTTCTCTCATTTGATTTTTTTTTTCTCTTCTTAATACCCAATGGCTTGAGACATTTGTTTTTTTTATTATTAATAAACATTACGTTAAAAGTCACACGCTTGCAAATTTATTGTTGTTTTTACGATATTCATAAAATTAGACGCAATGTTTCACTCAGTGGTAGTCAGTTGGTTTGTTGTTGTTTTTTTATTTCGTGCAAAGCTACACGGGAACTATCTGCGCTAGCTGTCCCTAATTTAGCAGTGTAAGACGAGTAGGAAGACAGCTATTTATCACCACCCACCGCCAACACTTAAGCCACTCTTTTATCAACGAATAGTAGGAATAACCATCACATTATAACGCCCTCACCATTGAAAAGGCGAACATGTTTGGTGTGACGGGGATTGCGAACTGAGCACCCTAACCACCTGGCCATGCTGGGCCTAGTGGTTTTCAGTTTCACTGAAATTTCTTAGAAAAGTATTGTATCTGAAAAACGATGATTCTGGTAATAAGTTGGAAAAAAAAGGACAGTTGGAAAACGTAGAATAAAACAGACATAAATGGATAAATAGAAGCAAAATATTTATACATAAACGAATTGTGGTAAATTTCAACGAATTTTGTAATCAGTTGAATTTCAGCTGTCAGCTAGAGCAGAGACCAGTACAAAAAGCAAAATGGTGACACAAGACATAGACATAACTCTAGAATAAGATCTACAATCATGTAGTATCCTACAATTATTAGATAACGTTTGACAATACTCACTCCAAATAAATATATTTATGGGAGATAAAATCTGACCTTATATTAACTTTCAAAAGTCTTGAT
Source organism: Tachypleus tridentatus (assembly GCF_004210375.1). Lineage (NCBI taxonomy): Eukaryota > Metazoa > Arthropoda > Merostomata > Xiphosura > Limulidae > Tachypleus > Tachypleus tridentatus. The sequence goes on along the minus strand of NC_134834.1, from coordinate 77,568,564 downwards.
ACTGATTTTTTGGCTTCATTCCAGAAGGTCATGACGCAGAAGAAAGCCCAGTAAGTATAATCTTAAGGAACAATCGTTACGAAATGTGATCTTTATCTGAAGCAAAGGACCAGCACAAAAATATGACCATTACGTAACTAGAATAGATGATTTTATATATATATGTAGAAACCCTGCACGAGAACTTAAAATTACCCGATTAAACATGAATAAAAATATGTCCTTCACTTGTTAGAGATGGACAAAAGATTTTGACAACATTGTTAATCACACTGCTTTTTCCTTATTTTATGGTTTCTCTAGACCTCAAGCCCCCCAGTGGCTCAGCGGTATGTCTGCGGACTTACAACGCTAAAATATGGGTTTCGATACCCGTGGTGGGCAGAACACAGATAGCCCATTGTGTAGCTTTGTGCTTAATCCAGAACAACAACATCTAGACCTCAATTTTAAAATTAATTTCAAAGGATGTCTTATAATTAATTACAAGGCTGTAAATAGCATTAATCACCTCCTTAGATCATAAGCGTCACGACATGACATTTCTATTAAGGCAAAAATTGTAGCCCCCCCCCAGTAGCTCAGCGGTATGTCATTGGACTTAAAATGCTAGAAATCGGGTTTCGATACCCGTGGTGGGCAGACCACAGATAGCCCATTGTGTAGCTTTGTGCTTGATTAAAAAACAACAGCAAAAATGGAAATTAATTATTAACGTTCAAAACAGCTAAATCAACTTAAAAAAAAAACAACTCAAAATAGATTAAAATTAAAGTTAAAGTTTAAACTACTAAGTAAAAGTTAGAACAAATCTCCAGTACAATACAATAAAACATAATTGCAGTGCAAAGATAAAACTAACATCAAGATTATTATTTACCTAAAACTAATTGTAAAAATAAAAACAAAATGCAGAGTTACCTCTTTGTCGACTTTCAATAAACAAAGGCTTAAGAGATGACACAATAAGTTTGTTTGTGTTTTTTTATTTCACGCAAAACTACTCGAGGGCTATCTGCGCTTGCCATCCCTAATTTGGCAGTGTAAGACTAGAGGAAAGGCAGTTAGTCATCATCACCAACTCTTGGGCTACTCTTTTACCAACGAATAGTGGGACTGACCGTCACATAACGCCCCCACGGCTGAAAAAGTGAGCATGGTTAGTGCGAAGATTGGAACCCGCAACCCTCGGATTAGGAGTCGAACGCCTTAACACGCTTGGTCATGCCGGGCCCAACACAATACGTAAAATTGGACATAATACAGAATAAACTTCGACTTAGCAAATGGAATAAAAATTAAAATGATTACAATGTAAAGCATGAAAAACAGATTTAAAAATTAAAGTTAAAATGACATAGAATTAAATTAGTTAAATTAAAACAAACTTGTTTAACAGCTAACCCGAACATAAAACACAATCAAAAGAAATTTCATAATTACACGTTGTACACCATTGTAAACAACACTAAGTTGAACATAGAAGACAACATATTAGTACTCGAAGAAGCATAACAAAAATTGAAAAGCAAGTGATGATCTCCGATAGAACTCATCTACCCTAAGAGTAACAAAATAGGTCCACAGAATAACGAGAGATTTAACAAGATAGTTGTTTAGAAATAATTCTCTGACTTTGACAGATTTTGAGAAAAAAAGAGACTTGATACAAATATAATAAAGGACAATAAAACAATCTTTCTTCAAATAAATAAAATAATGTGTGCATTAAACGAAATATATCACCTTTGCTATTCCTGGAACTTATTAAGAGGGTCATTAAAGTTGTGTATGTTAAAGATTAAACCGAGCAATCCGACTTTGAGTTTGATAAAGAAAGAGACTGAACATAAGTGTACAAAAACACAATGAACTAATATTTATTCAAACTCACAAACACAGCTGTAATAATGTGCGTATTAGAAAGGGCAGGAAAAGGCAGGGTCTTTACTACATAGTTATCTCTAAAGTTTGTTAAGAACGTATCAAGAATTTGTTATTATTACGGGTTTAATTTTAGAAACTTATGTTTTTTTTTTTGCATTAAAAAGAGAGCATGAGCTTGAAAGAGAGAGAAAGAGCAAACAAAAATATTAGAGTGCTTTATATACTTTTCTATAATACTTTCCTCTCAAGCCGCGAGTGTCACTAGTGTCTCTGATGGTGAGTCCCATTGAAACATGAGATAGACCACAACCTCTTGGTGTCACCTGACGTGTTATTGAAGAAAACTGCTGTTTATTTTACACATTATGTAAAGCTTTTCAAGCATACCCTACCGGACAGACTAGGTGTTATCTCAAGAGAATGAAAAAGAATGAAAGCAGCTGATTGAGTTTCTTGATTATATGTTACATAAAAACCACGCATACTAGAATTATCGAATAATTTTCAAAATCCTACTTTGAAACAAAAACGTAGAAAGTAGATGGTGAGTCTGCATAAGCGTATCACATTGACTTAATGATGAAAAATAAAATAGATAGACCTATATATTACTTCAGAAAAAATTACAACATGTGACAAGAAAGAAAAGTATTCTCATGGAAATAAATAAAAGATTGTTCACGTCTTATGTCAACCTCATTTTCTGGTAGATACATTACAAAGATCCTATTATGTCTTCCTCGACTCTCGCTGCAAGTGCACATTTTTTTATTGGAATTGCTTGTTTTTGCTCGCTATAAGGTTTTATGCTTGGATGGATAGTATTTTTTATAGTATGTGCCTGTGACTTGTTGGCGATAAATTTTAACAATAAACAAACAGCACATAATTCAGTTGTTTTAAAAGGAGTCAAACATATACATAAATGTCCGTTACACAGTTGATTACCAAAATTGTATTCAGAGCTTTAAATAATAGTCTCTTTTCGTTAAGAGTCCACACAGGCTAATTCAGTTAATTTAGAACCAAGAGGATTTATTCTTCTCCACTCTGTTATCACGACATTATCAGTGATAAATTCCCTTACATTACCACAGTTTTATTTGGGGTTTTGGGGGACGGTAAAGAGTTGCCTAGTGCTGATGAGTTTGCACATCTCTTTCGTCAGTTTTGAGGTCAACTGGGTACTTCTATTACTCAGGGCTTCTTTTGGGAAGAACCCTTCCAGTGGAGCTTCTGCTGGTCACTCTGTCTATCTTCGGTAATACAATTACTTTTGGATTAACGTATCGCATAGTTGACTACTGTCAGCATGTATCATTTACCTTTATCAGAAACAGCACTTGTGGTCCAGTCACGTCCCAGCTACTCTGATGAATGACTCTTTTATAAAAGACATCTATTATCTAGTTACGTAAAAGGTAAAACTTCGGTTCCAATGGAAAGAGAGTAAAACTCTAAACAAACAATTTTAATCTACAACTGCAAGTAAATGAACTACTTCAGTGGTGTTTGTAGACAAGTTGGTCTGAAATAGTTGTCATATACAGCGTCTTAACTATAAAGAAAAAATATAGCATGTGATACCAGTATATGCTACAACAATTGATTTTAACAGCACTTCATAAATAATCCTTTATAAAAACAGTGTTTAACAATATATATTAAGTTTTGCTTTTACGCCGCAAAAAAAGTATTTTTGGTAGAGCAGAGAGTTCACAAAAAAGCTATACGTGATGCTTATTGGACTTTCCAACAAATTACTACGAAATTGAAATGCTCCCCAAACTCTTCTCGGTACATCCAGTATCGTAAAACCGAAACAGACAAATTTGAAAATAGGAAAAAAAAAGAATAGGCAGAACATCTAAAATTAATTATACTGATGTTAAGTATCTTCATTCATACAGATTTCGGTACAGAAGGAAGACTTACTGATCTGAAACATGACATAAACGACCAAATGACAGAAAAGTGTCCAAATCTACTCTATCAAAAAGACTCAACGTAAATGGAATATTTGGTGGTGTACCAGTTAAAAACCTTTATTTAGATCTTAAAATACTGTCAAAACACTGAAAAACTCAAGCACTTCCACTAAGTTTCTGTTGTGTAAATACAAAAATTAATGACATTTTGTTGTTTCATCTGTGATTCAACTTTCATTGTTCTTTGAAAGTAGCCTAAACCTAATTTTTGACTTTGCCAAGAACTTTTGCACAGTACTGGGTGCAAAAATATTCCTTCATCTACATATAAAGAAATGGTATTTTTTTCACCTGAATAATATTGGTTCTATAGCAACTCACTGCTTTCTTTTTCAACGTTAAAAAGACATGGAATACGTCAAAATATTCTCTGCAGACTTTACTAGAGATAAACAAATATTGTAGTATAAAGTCAGATATTGTTAGCTGGCTGAATAATTATTCTCTTACACATATATTACTTTATTGTACACAAACGGATATAAATATAATATAAGACACGTATGCTAACAAATATACTCACCTATTCAAATGTTAAATACCAACTAACGCGTATTTCTAGTACATGAAGCCACCTACAAAACTAAACTATTCCACTCGAATAATATTATGAAAATTAAAATAATCACAAAAATGAAGTTGAAATAGCATTTTATGCCATTAAGTTCACATTCTTTGTCATCAACTACAAAATACAGATTTTGATAAGGCTCGGCATGGCCAAGTGGTTAAGGCGCGAGACTCGTAATCCAGGGTCGCGGGTTCTCATCTCCGTCGCGCCAAACATACTCACCCTTTCAGCCGTGGGGGCGTTATAATGTGACGGTCAATCCCACTATTCGTTGGTAAAAGAGTAGCCCAAGAGTTGGCGGTGGGTGGTGATGACTAGTTGCCTTCCCTCTAGTCTTACACTGCTAAATTAGGGACGGCTAGTGCAGATAGCCCTCGTGTAGCTTTGCGCGAGAATTGAAAATAAACAAACAAACAATCAAGTAAGTGTGTGAGGAATGACAAATAATATTTATTCCATTCATAATACAACATCGATTTAAATCAATATACTTTTCTAGTTAGCTGTGACATTTAAGAGTCACAAAAAATAACTTCTTCAGAAAATTCAAAATGTCCATCCGGTGCATCAGCGGTAAGTTTATGACGAACTTCCAGTACTAAAATCTGGAGTTCAATTCCCAGCAGCAGACAAAGCAGATAACCCAATTTAGCTTTGCACTTAAGAAACAAACATACAAAACTCGAAAATATTTTTAATTTAAGTGTTTGTGTAATTCAAATACTAAGTTTATACGTATTTAAAGGTTTTCAGGAAGTACACTTTATTTATCAATCTTCGTCAAACAAACATGATATGTCGAGAAAACCCCAATAATTAAATAAAACACACGACGAAGTGAACCAATGTTACAAAAGAAAGCAGTTAACAGGGCGGGGATAAAAGACAAGAGTGAAATAATCTTAGTAAAAAAGACTATAGTACCTGGTTTGTCTCTATATGCCATAAATTATTTGTCTTGGATGAATTCGCCAAAGATATTAGAAAAGGGACGGAAATAAGTTCTGTAAGGACCGACAATAAAATTGATTTTAGTTACAGTCTGACGGGGTGGTTCACTTGTTGCTGAATGATTTCACTTGTTTGTTTGTTTTTGAATTTAGCGCAAAGCTACTCGAAGGCTATCTGCAGTGTAAGACCAGAGGGAAGGCAGCTAGTCATCACCACCCACCGCCAACAAATAGTGGGATTGACCTTCACATTATAACGCCCCGACGGCTGAAAGGGAGAGCATGTTTGATGCGACTAGGATTCGAACACGCAACTCTCAGATTACGAGTCGAACGCCTTAACACGCTTGGCCATCCCTGGCTTAATTTCACTTGTAATAATCGAGTTAAAAAAACCTGCTTTTGAATGTAGATTTTCTAAACTTTTTTAACGATTAAATCTGTAAATAATCCCATATGTTTTATATGTAGTATTTTCCAGTAAAAAAGCAATTCCTTAAGAAATATTAGATATTTAGATTAGCTAATAAGAGTATATTCGAATGCTCAGGAAATAAGTAGAGTAATCTGACTTTCATAACTTGACTGACGTCAAGGTGTGTGAAGAATGACACTAGATAAGTTAGTTTGTTTGTTTTGGAATTTAGCCCAAAGCTACTCGAGGGCTATCTGCGCCAGCCGTCCCTAATTTTGCAGTATAAGACTAAAAGGAAGACAGCTAGTCATCACCACCCAACGCCCACTCTTGGGCTAGTCTTTTATGGGCAAATAATTGGATTGACCGTTACGTATAAAGCTCACACGACTGAAAGAGCAAACGTGTTTAGTGCAACGGGGATTCGAACTCGCGACCCTCATATTACGAGTCGAACGCCCTACCTACCTACCCATGCTGGGCTAAATAAGTTTGAGAAAACAAACACGATATTTACTAAAGAACAGATAATATTCAGACAACATGAACTTAGCCAGCAAAGGATATTACGGTCATTAATCTATACTTATGTGTTAAAAACTGTTGAAGCAGAGTTAGAATTACTGCCTTTAATAAATTTTAAAATTTGATAAACAAGTACGAATTTATCATCTGAAAGGTATGCAGTATTTTGGGTAAGGTTGAATAATGATGGGTTTATCTGTTTCACACAAACACCGTCATTAAATGACTGTGCTAACCTGCTACCAATTACTTTACTACTGTACGGTTAAGATCCTGTCAGCGTTTGGGTAACACCTTTATTCATCTCCTTGTACAAAATTTAAAGGTTTGTGCATACTGACAAATATGGCATCTTCAGGCTTTGTATGAAACATGGTTCTCTGATGTACAAAGATAGGAGTCAACCTAAGCCACTGGACATGGTCTTAGAGATTAGTTGATATTTCTTGCTGGCTGGAAAATTTCCGACTGTTTCAAGGTACTGTTGGATTGTGTCTTTACTTCGACCACAAATTATTCCTCTCATTCATAGGTTCTACATCGTCTCAGAAAGTGATATTGTATAATGTTCATACTCTAAAAACCATACAGCACTAGAGAATCAAACAGAAAAATGCATGCTCAAAGTAAACGTAATAATAAAAAAATCCTTTGTTTTGCTAAGAGAATAAAATGCAAGTTGATTACTTAGTCCGTGGCATGCAGACACACTGACATCCAACAGAAAAGTATGTAGTATGCGTAAAACATAACTTACATAATTTTTACGCATTAAAATGAACAGTAGAGCAGAGAAAATTGAAACACCGTAACTGTATAAAATGAAACATAAATATTTCTTCATGCACTAAGTAAGTTGCATGCAACCAGTCAAATTTTTTAATCGGTTTAGTTTGAAGCGGTTCTTAGGGCAGAAAACAGGACAACAAGCCAAACATCTAGTGTAATGCAAATACCTAAATTTTAAATCAGACCAGAGTACGAATATTGTAACTTACAATCTTTAATTAAATTATCTATGTCAACAATTATTATTAAAGAAATATATGAGGGAGTTGTACTTTCAAATGACAAGTCTTTGTTCCGCCCCTTGGATTTCTACAGAAAGACATGAACAGAAACGGAACTAAGCAAATATAACCATGTGGAATAATCGTTATGATAACAAACTTTCGTCTGAGGCAGTGAATTAGAAAAATGCTAGCTACCTATATCCGGCTTAAAGGATGCTGTAACCACACTCAGAAGACGAAAATAAAAAATATCTGAATATTTTTGAATAAAGATATAATATTCACTGGTTATGGGAAGAAAAAAATGTGGTAATATATTGCAGTCCTCAAAATGTTAAGAGTATTATATAAGGAGTGCAAAAACAAACAAGATTGCGTTGAATTGCGGTCTAACCAATAATTTTATATGTTAATAAAAATGTCAAAACTATCACAGGTTTTTCTTTAAACGGCCCAGAATGGACAGATGGTTAGGGCGCTCGACTCGTAGTCTGAGGTGTGCGGGATTGAATCACATCACAACAAACATGCTTGTCCTTTCAGGCGTTGGGGTGTTATAGTGCAATGGTCAACCACACTATTTGTTGGTAAAAAAGTAGCACAAGAGTTGGCTCTATGTAGTGATGATTAGCTGCTAGATTAGGGACGTGATTGTTTAAGTTCGTACTGTTTTGTCACATTATTATTGTATCGAAGGTTAAAAATAAACCTTGCAATGATTTAAATACTGTAAAAAAAATAGTAAGACTTAAACAAAACGTAATCATATCTCCTAATGCTGTGTACGGAAAAATTAACTTTTAAATTATAAACTTTTATGCATAATATATATACCACACTGACTCAGCGGTAAGTCTGAGAGCTTATAACTCTAAACTTCAGAGTTTAATCCTTGCGATGAACTCAGCATAGGTAAGCCACTGTACCGCTTTTGTTTTTAAGAATAAACACAAACTAGAACAAACTTGCCAGATACAGTGATGTCATCCTTGCTCCACATATGATTAATGGCAGGAATCTTTAAATAGGAAAATTCCTAAATATTTTCTCTTAATTCTATTAGTATCAGTTTGATTGGAAATTATTTTTTAAATAAAAAGAGAAAGAGTTAATAATATCAGGCAGTAATTGGGCATCGTTGTTTTTGCCTGCAAACTTCTCATTATTTTGGGGGCACATTTTTGTAGCGGAGGTTTAAAGAATATAGTTTTGTTTTGGTGAGCCAGCAAAAATTCGCTGAAATTAAGCCCTAGCTTTAACAAAACCAATTTGGATATTGCAAATATAACAGGCAACTCTTGTTTCTATTAAAATACGCTCGACCGACCTTGCCTATCATCCTTGTTTTCATCCTTAAGTACGTACTAGAAGAAATTATATATAGTTATAACGAGTGCCTCTAAAGATAACTATTTACCATTATCCGTCAGCTTATTCATTTATGTTAGATATTTATTAAGTATACCTTGTAAAAAAAACAACAAACACTTCTTTATCTCACAACTCAATAAATAAATTTATAATGGAAAAAATGAGGTGGGAAGTTAATGAAATACTGTAAATTGTTTTTGAATTTCGCGTAAAGCTACACGAGGGCTATCTACGCTAGCCGTCCCTAATTTAGCAGCGTAAGACTAGAGGAAAGGCAGTCAGTCATCACCACCATCAACTTTTGGTTTATTCTTTTACCAATGAATAGTAGGACTGACCGTTACATTATAACAAGAGGGCGAGCATGTCTGGTGCGACGGGGATTCGAACCAACGAATTACGAGTCGAACGCCTTAACCTACCTGGCTATGCCGGACCGTGTGCTGTAAATAAAGTGAAACATGTTCAAAGCACAAAGTAAGTGAATTATATTAAAAAACAACAACAATATTATGCGTCTAACTCAGAAATGTTATATAACAAAGATTCTTACTGAAAAAGAAACAGAATGGAACATTTAACAATATTTTGTTTTCATCTCATTTTCTTATCGTGACGGCATAGAATAAAACGTTTGTATAAGATTTAGGCAATCCATAATTCTAAAATCGCAAACACGTTGTCATATCGTAGTTTAATTTTGGACTCTCTAAAATCTGCAGCATTGCGAGCGCTACCTATGGTAGTATTATTTTTGTGTTGTCTGCAGCGATTGAAGTATATATTTGTTTTTATATCAAAGCGTTGAATGTTCCAAAATTCCATGAGTTGTGCCATAATAATTTTATTTACAAGTACCGTATAGTTGGTGACTGTTTAAGTTTGTTCTGTTTTGTCACATTATAAAAATAAACCCTGCAACGATTTAAATACTGTAAAAAATGGTAAGGCTTAAGCAAAGAAAACTCAAATTCATATTCCCATACTATTTATTGTCTACAGAAAATTAACTTTTTAAATGATAAAATTTTATGTAGAATGTGTATATGTATATATATTAGTAATGTAATCTAATAATAGGTGCTATATTTTTCACAGTTGTAGAGATGGTTCGAATAATAATTTAAATAAAGAAGTAGTTATTTAAGTAATCTGTACATGTATTAATGCGACAATACTGCTACTTGTACTATACTAAATCGTGTATAACTATAAAGGATGCTACTGAGCGCTTTTATTATTACCGGCTCAAACTAGGTTAAAGTACGTAGAGGTTTTGAAATTTAAGACCTATAATTCTTAGGGAAAAGTAGGAATTGATTACTGTTCTACTAATTATAAGATAATAAATATTGTGTGCTTAAAAACATTTCGATTCGGTATTTTTCAAGTAATTATAATTTCTTTTTTCTTGTTCTGCACTTCACCCGGATGTTTTTGCGACTTTCGCTTTGGGAATTGGCGTGTTATCACTTCACAATCAATTAATCGGTACCACTATGGAGTTGTAGTTTGGAAGTGGGTAGTAGATAGTAATTACTAAGTTTTTGTTGTTGAAATTTAAAGATAATGTTTTAATACTGAACAAATAGAAACCTTAAATGAATAACAAAATTATAAAAATGCAACGAATTAACGTTCATACTAAATTGTTGCCACTAGAAACAACTTGAATTTCAGGCATATAAGATTGTGTAAAGCCCAGTGAATACTTTACTGTCTTTAGGGATTTAACCTTACTGGTATTTGAACATGAGTATTCAATAGTAGGTTATTCACATCATAAATAAGTTATCCACAAGTTCAAATGCAATGATTTCTGTGACTGTTTGAGAAATGTTATGTTTATATTCAGCATTTATGTTCCAATGTAAATTTTTTACACTTTTATAGCATTTTTAAAATCCTAATGCACTACTAATTACTTGGAAAAGATAATGAAAAACTTAAGTGTCACACTGTTTGATGCTTTATTTTGAAACTAGTAATATTAGTGTACTTATTCCATGGTTTAACAACTAAATGAAGCAAATGAAAAGCTCTATTAACCTGCTTTTTGTTAATTCATAATAATTAAATAAGCACACATCTTATTATCCTAATGTTTCATTGCTGCTCAGTAACAATCATTGTTTTTCTGTGGAGGTTGTGGGTGTGACATAATTTTTTTTTAGTGTATGTGTTACACAAAAAAACAACCACCAGTAAATTTCAATATAAAAGGAGTACCATGCTAAAGGAAATAAGTAATTCGATGGTTAATTAGATTAGTTATTGATAAATATTAGAAATGGGGTTCTCACTACACTCTGAGAGAGTTTTTTTTTTCAAAGATGTTGGCTAGATAAGATTAGATCTTTTTAAGTGTTTAGACCAGTGCTATTTTTGCTGTATAACTTTTGTTCTAAAGTTTAATGTTTACTGTAAATTAATTTAAAAAACAGTAATATTTATGAGTGGACCTTTGTATTTTACTGTCATATATAGCCTATCTAAATAAGTAAGTAAAGATGTTCTAGTTATAAATTTCTACAATATATTATCTAAGGAAAATTTTTTCAAAATAATTACTGACAAAGAAGAAATAAACTGATTTTACTGTTCATTTCATGTATTGTAATTAGGATTTATTGAATTACATCTGATTATTTCACAATTAGCTTAATTGTAAAGAATCCGATATACCTGTATTATTTGAACTCTACAGTTGGTAAAACTTTATTTCTTTTTTAATGTTAATTGGTTAAACATATAAATTAAACCTAATACCTAATTACATTATGTTCTAAATCTTGTATCTTCCATCTCAGTTCATTTAACCAAATATTGTCATTAGTATTAATTACATACACTTTTATAAATGAACACAGTAACACTGATTTTATTAAATACTGTTTTTCATGTTAAAATTAATCCATCACACAAATCATGAATAACAGTAATCAGAAAAGTAATATTTATAATGTATAAATTACTACAATACAAATAATAGAAATAAAGGCCAGTAATGTAGTAGTGATAGAAGAAAGAAGAATTGTATTTCAAATGCTTAAGTTTTCTAAAGACATATTTGTAAGCATATCCACATGGATCTTCTGACATTTACATGTTATACTTTTGCATATGTTATTGTTTTTTTTTTTTGGCTGGTAAGTTTAACTTAATGTTTAAGTTAAACAACAAGTGCTCGTTTGGTCCATCTAGTGTAGTCATAAGAAAAAAATTTCCAAAAGCTAGTCCTAAGCATTCATATACTTATCAATCTTTCTCTTAAAACAACTGAAATTTACTGCCTTCACAACATTTTAAGGTAACCTATCTGTTAGAAAAATAAAACTATCTTGGCTGAATATGCCTCCTACCCTTCCAAAGTATATGGTTGTGTCCCCTAATTCTACCATTAAGTATGAAAACAAAGATGATGTATCAATATCATCAGTTCCCTTACGAATCTTAAAAACACCTCAATCAGATTCTCTCGAACCTTTTTATTTTTTATCAAGAGAAAACAATTTCAGAGATCTTAACCTTTCTTCATATGACAATCTTTCCATACCAGACACAGTTTTAGTGGTCCTGTTCCGGATCCTTTCCAACAATTTGATTTCCTTCCTAAGATAAGGGTCCCAAGACTAAACACAGTACTGCAAATGAAACTATAACCTTTTGGGACTTGTAATTAATATTTCTGTAGATACAACTGAAAGTCCTATTTGACCCACTGCTGACAATAGCACACTTATTCGATAGCTTAAGTGATTGAGCAGTCATTACAGCCAGATCACTTTCTTTTATGATATTGTTAGGGTTATTCCCATCTAAATTATACTTATAATTCAAATTATGATAACATACATGCATTACCTTATATTTATTATAATTTAAAACCTATCTGCCATTTGTTTGCCCAACTCACTAAATAATCTAAATCTTTTTGTTAAACATTCTGTTCCTCACAGCCAGTAACACTCAGTACATAAAAATAATTAGCACATTTAAGTAATTTATTGATCAATTATTCATCTCTGTTATTGATGTAAATCAAAAAGAATTGAGGTCCTAAGACTGAGCCCAGATGTATCCTATTTGTAACACCAAACCAGTGTGACTGGACTATTTATAGCAACCCTCTGCATTCTTTCAGTTTACTAACTTATCTCCCACACCTATAGGGACCTTTTTTTTTAAAAAAAAAAGCCTTTTATGTGTCACCTTGCCAAATACTTTCTGAAAATTCAGATACACTAAATCTATACCCTTACCCTTATCTATGTAAGCAGTAACCTTATCAAGAGGCCTGGCATGGCAGTGGGTGGTAATGATTAGCTGCCTTCCCTCTAGTCTTACACTGCTAAAGTAGGGAGGGCTAGTGCAGATAGCTCTCATGTAGCTTTGTGAGAAATTCAAAAAACAATCTTTCTTAAAGAATATCAAAATATTTGTAAGGCAGCATTTTTCTCATAGTGAAACCAGGTTTTATTCTCCAACAAAATTCAAAACCTTATTAAATGACTTTGAAAAGCATCTTTATAAAACTCTCCAGAGTGTTTTCCACAACTGATGTAAGACTAATAGGCCTGTAATTATTGGGATAAATTTTTTCAACTCCTTTGAAAAGAAGAGTTACAATAGCTAACTTTCAATCTTCATGTGTTTGCCCACTATTCAAGGAGTTGCAAAAATTAATAGCAAGTTGTTCACATATCCACCTTAACAACATTGAAAACCTTTGATGAAGTATTCTCTGGCACAAGACTTTCATTGTTTTTTTAACAAGCTTGGTTTAGTAGATGTAGTGTGGTTTTGTCTAGTTCAAATATACTAGTTGGTTAATAATGTTTTAGTAACACTTGTAAGAAGCAAGTGGCCCATGGATTTAATATTCTTTACAAACTTAGTGAATAAATTTTTTGTAAACATTTACTTATTCTTTTTTTAATGTGTCGATCATGTTTCAGATGTAGTAAAATTTGATAGCCTAACATGTTGCCTTAACTATTACTATTATTCCTAATTCACCTAACAGGTACATTCTCTAAAATTTTTATCCTCTGTTTTCGGTTAAAGTAACCTAAATAACATGTTCAAGATTGTATTTAGAAACAACATAAAATTTTGTTTAAGTATTTGTTATAAGAAGTATCTGAATTTTGTACATAGAGAATTGCAATACAGGGCATACTAAAATATAAAGGTCATTTGTAGATCCAAACTGCTGCAGACAATTTATAGCCTATTGACAGTATTATTGTATTCTATAAGAGCAGTGGAGAAAACTAGAATAATGCCAAAATGGGTTGGGGAGAATACAGGTATTTAACTCTAGAAGAAGGAAAGTATGAAAAGCAAAAATTAATCAATTGAAGTGGAAAGCATAATCATCATGGAAGCTTCATGAGATGATTAGCTTGTTTAAGTTAGTCATAAGCTTATAGAGTTGGCTTTGTCTAAATTAATCTTAGGCCTTGTGAGTTGTGAGCTTCAAGTGGCTCTAACCTATTATGATAAAGTTGTGGTTACTCAGCCTAATTAGCTTAAAATTAAAGTCAAGGTTTAAGGCAATCTTATGGAATCTGACTTCTTATAAATGGATGGCATATTGTGACAAATTTTACTTAACTTCTGGACAGCATATGATATAGAACCTGGCCTAGACCATGGTCTGTAATGGACAAACTAAAAGCATGAAGGCAGAAAGAAATTGAATTATCAAAATGTAGTGGGAAACAAGAAAATGAGCATATGACCATGAGGAATCTTATTAAGAAGATTAAATGCTTATCAAAAAGCAGTGCAAAGCCACAATTTTTGGTTTAGATTTGTGATCTAAAAAGCTAATATTTTAAGAAGATATTTGTAGCTATGTGGAATTTTTGTTGTTGCTAGTCAACATTTCTAACACAAAATATACAATGTGGAAAAAGTATGAGCTGTGGGCAAAAATATCACAAACAAGTTCCAAGTTATTCAAGGAATAAGCAGTCCATTCTTTGTCCAGTTTCACTCACCTACTAACCATGGTTACTCATTTAGCAAACCTTATGTATTTTTGTATTTCATGTGAATCTGCCTTTTTGTTTGGTGTTAAGTAACAAATAAATGTGGATGAGTACAGGCTACAATTTCTTTAAATATTAAATTGTTCCTGTTTATGATATTTTTACTTTATTACACGAAAATATGGTACCAAATAACAATAAACCTAACCTTTGCCATCCATTTACAGCATCAATATAACTGTGACAGCATCTTCATAACCTTTTGGATCCAAAATTGCTTTTTAATACTCTATTCATGCAACACAAGAAAGGTGAACTAAAAAAAGCAAGTTTTTATTATATTGAAGTGAAGTACAAACATTGTAGCTGATGTACATTTTTCATTACTGTCTATAGTGTGTGATTTTGCATAACAGCAATGGCTTCAATAATCCTGATTCTAAGTTGGATGGTCATAGGTGAAGATTCTCATGGAATATACATTTGACACTTGTTCTAATAACATCAATTTCTGCTGAAAAGTGACAGGTTGACTTCGTCCAATTGCTACATCTATTTCAGCAATGTTTTCTTCTGTTTTCACTGTGGAATGTTTTGCATGCTTGGATGGACAAGCATTTCCCTCATTATCAAACTTTTTAACTAAAGTGAGACTGGTGTTATGACGTAGAGCATTTTATGTCAATAGTCTCTTCTGAAAATGCTCAAAGTTGCAACAACAGAGCCATATTTAAAGTAGAGTTCCATAATCAGACACATATGTACATCATATGTGATACATTATTTTATTTTTAATTTATAAATAAGACAGTGTTAAGTGTTTATAACTCTTGGTCGAAAATTTGTGTATTGATTAGTTGCTTAATCTGTTGAGAAGAACAGAGTTATCCTGGTTTTGTCCCAGGAATATTTATGATCTAATTTTCCATTTTGTGCAAGTTATGTATTCATTGCTTTTTTGTTGATTTTATGATTACAATGCTTAAAAGATGAACCATTCCTGCAGTCTCTTTTGTGTGATGCAAAATTGTGTAATGCCCAAGAAAACCTTCAGCTCTAACCCATTGCATTTCATCTCTGCAACCATTTGCCACTAAACATGTCTGTGGCACAAACTGAAGGTGTTTTTAGTGTTCTGTCAATTTAGTATTACTTATGTATTTTGATATTTATTGAAGATTCAAATTACTGTTTTAATCTTTGTATTACTACAGATAAGAAAAAGCACAACATGTTTAGTGATAAAAATTCATGACACATTTCTAAAAGTTAGGTTTTTTTAGTAGTTGGCATTGCTTGCTTATAACAAAAGCTTAATATAGCATTCAAATCCATTTGAACATTATTAATAGCTTAAGGATGCAAAAAGAATGAGCAAAGTTTGGTTATTTGATGGTAATTAGAATGTTTCTTTATCTCTTCTAAATTGCACTTCTACATTTGGTGTGCCATGGCCAAGCGTGTTAAGGCATTCGACTCATAATCCTTTATATTTATTACTGTCAATTAGTACTTGTCCAATTACATGTTGAAAACACAATCGTAGTTTTGAGGGTTCTTTGTTCAGGTCGCACCAAACATGCTCGCTCTTTCAGCCATGGGGACATTATAATGTGATGGTCAATCCCACTATTTGTTGGTACAAGAGTAGCCCAAGAGTTGGTGGTGGGTGGTGATGACTAGCTGCCTTCCCTCTAGTCTTACATTGCTAAATTAGGGACGGCTATTGTAGATAGCCCTCGTGTAGCTTTGTGCAAAATTCAAAACAAAACAAAACTTCTACATTTACTTGAAGATGCAATAATTAGGTGAACTGTAATATTAACTGATCTGATTCAGTTATTAGTATTTAACTCTGTTGGTATGTTGATGAAGATATGAATCTAATGGTGTTGCTTCTAATGATAAGAAGGACAGTAAAGAATTAAATATTTTTTTATATTTTAAGAATTATAATTTTGTAATTATGTTATTTCTTATTTCAGGGAAATGAAACATCACTTCCAGTGGAGCTCTGCTCTAACTGTAAGTATTTAAATTATTTATAAAATAAACAGTTATCAAAATAATGATTTACCAGATGTGCCATTTGGAATATTTTAAACCTGTTATGTTCTAGAGGAATAAATACAGTTTGTATTTCCTTAACTGTGAGATAATGGTAACCAAAAATACTCTTTTAGATGAATGTTACTTTAATTGTTCAAAATTAACAATGTTACTAGATTCCTCAAGTGCAAATATAACATTGTTTTCTGAGGAGAAATAGGTGTAAGAAAATTTTAGACTCTGCAAGTGTTGTAACTTTATTGTATAGACTTTTATTTTTTAATCTGTTAAGAATAGGCTATACAATTATTGATCAAAATGTACAACATCATATCTTTCTTCTGTTTAATTAGACTGTCACATTTTTCTCATGCTTTTTGAAAATGATTGCTTTTTGTTCTTGTGTTGTATTGATGTAACATTGTCTGTAGTGTTTTTTATTATATTCCAATACTGAGATTCAAGTGTACATTAGTTTTTTTCTCACCATGTCAAAGATAAAACTAATAGGAATAATCCATTTTTCTTATATAAATGGTACACAGTATAGTGAACAAAACTCAATCAGTAGTGTAATAATAGACATGTACACATACAAGTTAATCAATTATAGATATTAATCAGTTCATTAATTTTCTTTTTATGGATTCCAGTTGATGCTGAGGAAATCAAAAGACTGGGAAAGAGATTTAAAAAGCTGGACTTGGACAACTCTGGTTCATTAAGTGTAGATGAATTTATGTCATTACCACAACTCCAACAGAATCCACTGGTGCAAAGAGTAATTGATATATTTGACACTGATGGAAATGGGGAAGTTGATTTTAATGGTAAGAAAAAAAAAGTGCTTGTTCTTCTAATCTATTGCAGTAGAGAAATAAATGAAAAACCTTTCCTTCACTTGTTGAAAAAAAGCTTATGTCGTTTGCATGTGACTATTAAATTACAGGAAAGTGATAATATATTTCCTTTGGTTGGTGTATTTGTAATTATGTATGCAAACTTACAGTATTGACATTAGTACTGAACATTCTTTATTGAAATGTCACTCACATTGGATATAATGGCACATGTTACGTTAATTTTTTTTTTTTACTTTTAATTTAATACAGATTTATTTATTACATAGCAAGTGGCTGTGTATATATGGATTGGAGTGTTTGGATACCATTACATCAAGTGTGTACAATATCACTAATTTTGTTTGAAATTACTGGTAATTTGTTTATATGTTGATTTTTTTACTATAAATTTAATAAAATGTTTGACTTGTGTATGAATTCTATTTTGAAATTATTTACATTAAAATAAATACATAAGCCAGTTTGTTTCATTTAGCCATAAATAACATACCTTATGTGTGTCTACTTTTTCAAATAAATTGCATAGTTCAAAAAAGAGCTAATACTTTTTCAAATAATCAAACATTAAGTAAAATAAAGGAGATGATTAATATAATTATACAATTCACAAATAAAAACTATTTTGTATAAGCACTTTAAAATACGTGCCTATGAAAATAATCATTTCACATTACTCATTTTTTCAGAGTTTCTTTATGGAATGTCTCAGTTTAGTGTGAAAGGAGATAAGAAGTCAAAATTAAGGTGTAAGTGTAAACATGTTTCGTTTTTAGTTAATACTTTCCTTAATAGGTGTAGATGTTTGGACAAAAATGTCTTCATAATATTTTTATGGTACTAGTACTGCTATATTTATAACAGTATTTCAAATAGATTGTATGAAAATATAAAAATACACATTTTTTAAAGTTGATGGAATTTTTTTCAGTATTATATTAGCCAAAACAAACGTGTATGCATTTTCCAAAGCTTTATGTAATTTTCTATAGTGAAAGTCAATATGTGTATATATATATATAGCCAATTTTTTTAAATTTTATATAATTTTTCTTTGAATTTTTATCATTACTAAACAAAATATTGTATTTACTAAACCTTATATGACTTTTTCTCACAATGAATGCAATAACTCGGAAATATAGGGAATTCACAGAGAGTTCTTAAAGTTCATTATAGTTGAGTAATCCAACAAGCAAAAACTTCTTAGGAAATAGTTTTTCAAGTAGTTTTGTTTCCATTCTGTAAATTTTCTTTTTCTACTTCTTGTATTGTCATTTCACTTTGAAAGATTATTGGCTAAATTTCTTAGCTCATTTAATATTTACTAACTAACATATTAATTTGATGCTTGAGGAAGAAGACATGGGATAGTTAAATCTAAACACTGCTCCCCTCTTTCCCAAGTACATGCCAGGTGTAGTACAGTTGGTCCAATAAATTGCCTGTTATAAATGTATAAATGTACAAATTCTGCCCATAAGATAAACCACTCGTAAAAATAACACATAGAATGTGAAGCTGAAAAAATGTAGTTCTGTTATTTCTATAATATATATTCCATAATTTTGTAATTGATTAAAGTCTTATTTTACAAACTAATCTAACTTCCTACATCATTTCTGCATTAGCTGGATGGAAACAAGGAAATAATAATTTTATATCGTTTAAAAATAATTTCATTATAAAGCTGAATTATGACTAACTTAATCACATATGATTATTTAATATATACATGATATTATTAATGATAACAAAAAAATAACTTATGAAAGAATATCATGACCATACAAGCAAGAAAAATCTCTCTTTGTTCCAAGTATTTTCATATGTTATTGTTATGTTTCCACCAAAGATAAAAAAACAGTGTACTATATCTCAGTCTGTTATCAGAATGTTTGCACGTACTTGTGTAACTTATTATTAACACAATGAAAATATACTTAATAAACAGCATATCCTTACAAATGAAATTGATAAAAATAACTTTTAGCATGACATTTATAGGAAAATTAAACAAAATAATTTTAATACTTTCATCAACCAATGAGAGTTATGAATCTAAGTTCTGTTGGAAATCAATTTTGTCATATTTTTCTTATTATTATAAAACAGCCTTCTCTGAAGTCATATACATACTAATAAATTATTTCCTTTACAGAAGAGTAGGATAAAACTCATAAGTGTTTATAATTCTTAAACATTTCAATCATTGATTTATTCCTAAAAATTAGGTAGTATAAAAAAGTGGAATTAAATTATATTTTCCTGTGTTTAGTACAATTATGTTACTGTGTTATAAACTTAAACAAATCATAGAAACTCACAGTTGTTATAGTTTCAGTCTAATCATATTATAGACTATTGAAAAGTTTGATGTTAGACAGAAGTATATATTTTACCTTGTTTCTCAAATTTGGGAAGATTTTATAAATTGAGAAATTCAGTATTCTAAATATTTTGAGCACTGTTTGTGAAAACATATTAATTTTAAATGTAGTTGCTTTCAAAATCTATGACATGGACAATGATGGTTACATCTCGAATGGAGAGCTCTTCCAGGTTTTGAAGATGATGGTAGGAAGCAACTTGAAGGAAGCACAGCTTCAACAGATTGTAGACAAAACCATCCTTTTTGCAGATGCAGATCAAGATGGAATGATCTCCTTTGAAGAATTTTGTGGTGTAAGTATGAGAGTGCTTTGCTGTAAAAAAAAAAAAATTGTATCAAAGTTTTCCTTAAGTTCATAAATGTTTTTACATCATGTAAGAATGGGTTGATCATTTCAGAATACTGTATCTAGCATCTGGATTAAATGATGCAATTAAACAGACCACAACTGAGTTAAATTATATAGTGTTGTAAAAAATAAAATAAAAGTAGTGTATATCTGCAAGTAATATATTTAATTTTTGTTTATTATGAATCTTATAAAGTTTCATTTTTCTCTTTCCAGGTTGTTGGAAACACAGACATCCATAAGAAGATGGTTGTTGATTTTTAAAAAATCTGTTTGCCCTTGTTTAGGCATTTCAATCACTCAGTTTATGTTTTTAAAATTTTTTAAAAGAAATATCATAGCATTTTTTAAATGGATATTACTACAGTTCAAAAAAGCTCTTATATTGTAACATTTGTAATTGCTAACTACTTTTAACAAAAAATGTGTGTATTATAAAAATGAGAATTGTTTCATTTATTTTATTTTATTTTATTTTATAGAGAAAAATTATTTATTCAGAGTTTTGTAAGATGATTTATTTTGTTTTGTTGTGTTTATTTATTTAAACTAGTAATATATTACACTGAATTCTATATTATGGAAGAAGAATTCTCTTCAAAGATGTCAAACTGTTTTGAAGTTTGTTGTTTTAAGCTGTTTGAACCATTGTAGTTTGATTTGTTGTAGAGGTTGACAGGCAATTGTATTTATCAATGTAATTTAGTAATTGTACTTCCTAAACATTTCTTCATTATGCATTGGAAACTAGTATTATAGAACTACTATACATTGAAGGCCTGTAAATATAGTATGACAGGTTTCCTCCTGCCTCCCAAGAAAATCAGTTGACCTCTTCACTTATATTAGCAATAAAACATTAAAATATCAGAGAACAGATGCATGAACCTAATTTGGGTTACCTAATGTAGGTAATAAGTTACTAGAAAAACAAAGTTTTGTTCCTTCCATTATTTCACTTAAGTAAGTAACATTATTATCGATAGTAAATGTGAAAATCATAGTAGAACAGTGAGACTCTTTGTTAGATCTGAGTACAGTGACCAAGCTGGCCGACCTTCCTGAGTTCAGTTGAGTCGTCCTTCCCCAGCTGTGAGCCTGTAATAGATTCCTTTCCCAAAGAAGAGCTCATAATAAGTAAATAATTATCTTAAAGAGTAACTACAGAAAATAATTAAATTGACATGAATTCATCATAAACGTGTGAAAACTACAGAAAAATGGTGCTGAGTAATATGTCATTAAACAGTGAACCATTTTATTAGAGAAATGATAACATCAATACCCATTTCCTAATATTATTTTAGTTTATTTTCCCTTGAATACTGTGTTAATTGTGTTTATATTATCACTACACAACACTTTCACAATGTCTGATTTTGCACCATGTTAATTGTGCTTAGAAAACTAGCTATATGTACATTACATGGCTCTATATAAAACTTGTGCTTTTTCACTATATAGAAATATTTAATTTGTGTACTTAAAAACTATGCAAAACGTTTTTTTATATGAAAATATATTGTTGTGCATCCTAAAAACATGTTACATTGTAGCAACTGATCATTTGTACTGTTGGGTAGTAGTAGAAGAAAACTGATATTAACTAACTTATTTATCATGAATTATCATTTATGATAATGTTATCTTAGATGTATAAAGGTAGTCATGTACTTTTCAGGTTTACATTATTTAGTTTGTATCTAGTTATTTAGTTTGTAATAAATTGTACCTATAATTTCTATTTAAAAAGTCACAACACTTTTGAACTTTTATGTCAGGTGCTATTAAAACATTGTTTTTACAGTTTTGAATGTTGTATGTTTTGTATTATACTGAATCTATTAGGAAAGAAACAAGCTGCTATTACTACATATAATATTAAAAATTAAATATTGTTTAAAATTAGAAACCTCTTGAAAATTGTACAACCTAAACTTACGTAATATATTGATACTCATTGTGGATTTGTGATCTGTAAACTTCCATTCTAATTGTTTTATAGTGTTTTCATATATATATTTATATATACTTCACCTTATTAACAAAGATAAAGATCTTTAAAATATATAGACATATTTTTTTTACAACTTAATAAGTATTCTAAATTTATTTATCTGAATGTATGTCATTTTCATCCTTTCTTAAAACAGTCATGTAAATTGTAAACAAAACACAGTTGTTTTTTCTTATGTGGATGGGTTCCCTTTTTATTTAATGATCTAAACCACTGAAACAACGAAAATTGTATGCCATATAATCACATGATAGGTGGAAGATAAAATCGTGTGTGCTTTATTAATTTGTCCTGCATTACAAGTTACACTAATATTGTGACTACTTTGTGATGCACTCCTATCTTTTACTATTTTTTCAACTTGAATATAATTCATGCCAAAGAGGTATTTGAAACCATCAGTACTTATAGAAATCTAGTTATTACAAAATTGAGGAAATACAAAGACAACTGTATGTTTCATAAAACCTTTATTAACAACAATGGTTTCTCGAAAACTATGGTCATTGAAACATGAAGTTTTGGTGAAATGTACTGTGTTTTTTTACCCAGTTCTCTAATTATGGCAATGTTTGAAGTGTTCTCTTTTGATTGTTTAATTTTTGAAATCTTGTAGTTTATTTTAGAATATTTTTTTTGTTTCATTGCTGTGGTTTTGTTTTTGGATATATTTACTATGGTTGCAATGAATTAAATTGATTTTGAGAAACAGTAGGTGTGATGTGCATATATGTATTTGCTACCTGAGGTTTGAAGAGGATGTCTACTTTGTAAGATGTGTGACAGATTTGTGTTGTGAAGAATACACTGTGTAAAATTTGTAACAAGTTTGGATGGTTTGGATTTTCATTATGTAAAATGTGTGACCTTGTGCATAGAGAGGGAATCCTTTTAACCAAAATGGTTTTAAAAGGTAGATTCATCAGGTTTACTATTATAAAGGAAGGCCAATTTTTTCAAAAGTATTTGAGTTATAGGGTTTTATATTTTTGTCTTTGATTTTAATTTTTTGAACCTGTGTGTTTCTCTAGCATCACAGATATATAATAGGTGTATGCAGATAGTATTTTTACTATATAAGATGTGGGATAGCTGAGTATGAAGTGGACTTCTGAAGTCTGTATTGTATGAAAGATATGATTGGAGAGGATTTCATGTTATATAAGGTGTGTGATGTTTGAGAAGAGGGAACTTTATATTATGTAATATGTGTTATTCCTTAAATTGTAAGGCCTGGCATGGCCAGGTGGTTAAGGCACTTGACTCGCAATCTGAGGGTTGCAGGTTTGAATTCCCATCACACCAAACATGCTTGCCCTTTCAGCTGTAAGGGTGTTAATATTGTGACAGTCAATCCCACTATTCATTGGTAAAAGAGTTGGCAGTGGGTGGTGATAACAAACTGCCAACCAAGACCTGCAGTTTTGCATTGTTAAATTAGAGATGGCTAGTGCAGATAGCCCTCATGAAGCTTTGTGCAAAATTCAAAACAAACCAAAGCATACCAAACCTTAAATTGTAGTAGTGTTTAAAGACAAGAAGGTAACAAAGTCTTAACTGATAAATGCTTAAATTAATGAGACTCACAAATTTATAATTATTTTGTAACAATTATTTCATAGAATTTCTTGTTTGGAAAGTGTGATTCATGTGTAACTTATGCCAAGTGTGAAGAAATTGTTGGTTCACTCAAGTGCTCTTTCTTGTTAAGTCTGAAAAATGGTTTGGGTTTAAATAGATAAAATATTATATATATATTTATACATTGTTATATTTCAAATGATTCACTTTATGCTTTTTATTTTATGATTCTATTCTGTAATTATATGAATAATTCTTGAATTAACCTGTATTAACCTTGTTGTAAGTTTGAGTGATTAAGATTGCTAATTCTTAATTTTATGCAAAATACAGCAAAAAATAATGTATCCAATTCAATTTGTGTTAATGGTAAGAGAACATATACACCCACATGCATCGAAAGTTCTGTTAAACCTTATTCTACAACTATTGCCAGGTATATCTCAATTATGAAACTAGGAAATAAGTTAGTTACATTGTAAGAACATAATTCACTTATATTTGGAAGGGATCTTTCCTAAATATTTTGATCTTTATCTGAGAAAATCTAATATTTTGTCACATAGCAGAAGCAAAAAGCGCTCGTTAAATGATGGTCATCATTGACGTTTTACTTTGAAATTAGAAATGAAGCTGCCTCAGTCTGATTTACTATTTTTATTGTATTTTATTTAAAAACGTACGTGTGTAAACAAATATGTACATAAAAACACGCACGAAATTACTTTTTATATAGCGGTAAAAGCATGCTGATGGACCCTAACGTAGACGAAAAGATAAAAAGTTATTTAGATAAATTATTTTTAAAGAGTTGTGGTAAGATTAGTTGTACCACCATTTAATTTGAGCTACTAATATTCATTTTAATAGATAACATAGCTCAAATTTGTGATGTTACTTGTAAGCAATACACCACAGTCAACTTATTAAGTATTCATAACGTTAACCATTGTACAGATAATAGGAATCAAGCTATATAAAAGGAACCAATAAAATAACTGGTCGTTTACTTTGTGCCCTAAAATTTTGTACAACTTGTGATTGTTAAATATTTATCGTTATAGTTTTGTGTTCTGTACCTTGCAATAATATATGCATCTACCATTAAAACCTAATAAATGTAATCAACAATGATCTCCTAGCTTTTCAGATTCTTTCAAGTTGTTAACACGTGTTTGAATTTCGTTATTTTTACTGTTGTTTATAAACACATTGTAATTGTGAATTTCAGTAGGAATGTTGAGTTGTGATAATTATTCTTAAAAGAAGGTTGTTGACTCTTGTGTTTTGAAAATAACTTTCACAATAAATAAATTGTAAACGTTATATTTCCTTATTGAATCTTTCCACACGTTATAGTTTTAAAATACTGAAGTGTAATTTTAATACGGATGGCGTTTGTGCAAATGACGTCATAGGAACGTGATAAGGGAACTTTGTGTGTGTGTGTGTGTGTGTTTTTTACTATGCTTGTTTAAAGTTTACTGATGCTACTTGTTTATTACGTTGTGCGCAGTGATGAGGTTTTGTATGCTTTTGATTACTTAAATTCAGATGAAAGAATACCGTATAAAATCTTAATTAGTACCAATTAAATGCAGTGATTTAACTTCAAATATAAACATTAAAATTCTTTGTTTCCTATATTGCATGGGTAATGAATTCTGTTATTTACCTCTGAAAAATCATGGTTCCCTCTTCAAAACCAACTACTTATCACAAATTGAATACAGTTAAAACCTTGTGCAGTACCATTAAGATATAGCCATAAGAGGTAAATTAAATTTTGAAAAATAAATTTAAATCAGTTTTCGTTAGTACATGTGTTTCAGTGTTGGGTATATTTTGTGAAAAATTACATAAATTAATTCACTGAACCTGAACTTTAGGCTGGCATGACCACGTGGTTAGGGGTACTCGACTCGTAATCTGAGGGTCGCGGGTTCGAATCCTCATCACACCAAACACACTCCCCTTTTCAGCCGTGGGGACGTTACAACGTTCCGGTTAATCACATTATTCGTTGGTAAGAGAGTTAGCAGTAGGTAGTGATAATTAACTGCCTTCCCTATACTCTTTCACTGCTAAATTAGGGACGGTTAGCGCAGATAGCTCTCGTATAGCTTTGTGTGAAATTCCAACACAAACAAACAAAACCAACCAAAAAAATCGAGATTTAAAGTTAAATCATCAACCGAACATATGCATGATATTTCGTTTAATGAAAACATGTTTAATGAGATGTTTTATTCGTAGCGTTTTCGAACTTTACTTTTTGTTTTAAACTTGTAATGGCCATATTCTCCCACATCTACAAGAATTATTTCTTCCTGGTTTCCCTTGGGAGAGGCTCTTTATCCAGACAGACTTTTGCGTGCAGTTGTTGGCAATATATCACTTCACGTTATTCTTTTAAACATCTGTTATATTATGATTTATTTCTCCTATTCTATGTAACTACTAGCTAACTGATCTATCATTTTAGTTCTTCTAGACTACTGTTAGAAGTAGTTAATGTTTTAATGCTGCATGACCCAGTTAGTAATTTATCTGATGGATTTAAATTACATGCCAACCTTAAAACTTCATTTTAAAAGTACTTCTACTTTGCTTCAACCTGATCCTTAAATGTTCATCTGCTATGGTATCTAAATTTGTCATGTACCTATGAATCCATAACTTCAAGAGGAACATCTGTATAAGATAATTAGGCGAGCTTTTTCAAATCATTTAGAAGTTCGGCCAAGGTGTTATCTGTCGTTAGCATCTTATTCGGGAGCTGTGCATTAACTACTTCTTTCTAGTGTTACACTTCCAGCCTTATGTATAAGACAGTAACCAAATATAAATGCTTGATATTTGTAACAGCTTTTAACTTGAAGGTTGCGAACTGTTGTCAAAGTTGGTTCTTTCAGATGGGCAATAAGTTGGATAACCTGTCGTTCACTATTCCACCCTTTCACTCTGGGAGTGTTTCAAATCCGAGACTCCTACGATTCCTATGGTACTGTCCCATCATAGTCTGTTGGTTTCTGTATTACTTGATGTTGAACTGACCATCTAAATTCTGGGACTGGATTTAGTAGTGTCATGGCTGAAACAGTCCTGAAAGGTCCTTTGCTAACACATGACACATTAACAGTGAAAATAGGTGCAGTAGAAGCGAGTTCTATCCGTATTTTGTAACTGAAGTTACATTCAATTCAGGAAAATGAATGGCTCATTTAATCTTCGCATTTGGTAACTAATTTTCCAAATGTTTCATTTTTTTAACTGATTCTACTTTGTATCCAGTTGATGTCTTTTTATTCATGCTTTGTTTTGTACTTTGGTTTTGAATTCATTGATTTGTCATTACAGCTTTTCAATACTTCAGTCTTATTCTTGTAAGTTTTTGTATACCTCCAGTGGCTTCAAAAGTAAAATTAATTTTCGAAATTGAACTTTAAACAGTGTGTTTTTTTCTTATAACTCTTATCTTATTCCTTAATGTTATTTTGTTTTTCATCTCTTACTTCTCGATTCTCTTTTTAATTTTATGTAATTCTTTTTACATTTTGTATCGCGTTCTTTCCAATGTTCTTTAAATGCCCTCTATGTTATTCGTTCTTATTATCTTTGTTTTACCATCTGTAACGTGTTTTCTAACTCATTTCGTGCCCTTATAATTATCTTGAATAAAAAGTTAACGTTCTATGTTTATATATGTAAAAACGGCTGGTGTGGTTAGAGGAGCGAATAACATTTCGACCTTCTTCGGTCATCATCAGGTTCATAAAGTTTTTGTGAACCTAACGACGACCAAAGAAGGTTGAAACATTGCTCGCTCCTCTACCCATACCAGCCGTTTGTACATATATACTTTTCTTTACAAACATTGCTCGCTCCTCTACCCATACCAGCCGTTTGTACATATATACTTTTCTTTACAAACATTGCTCGCTCCTCTACCCATACCAGCCGTTTTTACATATATACTTTTCTTTACAAACATTGCTCGCTCTTCTACCCATACCAGCCGTTTTTACATATATACTTTTCTTTACAAACATTGCTCGCTCCTCTACCCATACCAGCCGTTTTTATATATATACTTTTCTTTACAAACATTGCTCGCCCTTCTACCCATACCAGCCGTTTTTACATATATACTTTTCTTTACAAACATTGCTCGCTCCTCTACCCATACCAGCCGTTTTTACATATATACTTTTCTTTACAAACATTGTTCGCTCTCTCTACCCATACCAGCTGTTTTACATATATACTTTTCTTTACAAACATTGTTTCGCTCCTCTACCCATACCGATGGTTTTTTATATATATATCTTTTTTTACAAACATTGCTCGCTCTTCTACCCATACCAGCCGTTTTTACATATATACTTTTCTTTACAAACATTGCTCGCTCCTCTACCCATACCAGCTGTTTTTTACATATATACTTTTTTTACAAACATTGCTCGCTCCTCTACCCATACCAGCTGTTTTTTATATATATGCTTTTCTTTTACAAACATTGCTCGCTCTTCTACCCATACCAATGGTTTTACATATATATACTTTTCTTTTACAAACATTGTTAAATCCTCTACCCATACCATTGGTTTTATATATATACTTTTCTTTAAAAACATTGCTCGCTCTCTCTACCCATACCAATGGTTTTACATATATATGCTTTTTTTACAAACATTGCTCGCTCCTCTACTCATACCATGGTTTTTATATATATACTTTTTTTACAAACATTGCTCGCTCCTCTACCCATACCAATGGTTTTTTATATATACTTTTCTTTACAAACATTGTTCGCTCTTCTACCCATACCAGCTGGTTGTTTATATATATGCTTATCTTTAAAACATTGTTCGCTCCTCTACTCATACCAGCCGTTTTACATATATACTTTTCTTTACAAACATTGCTCGCTCCTCTACCCATACCAGCCGTTTTTACATATATACTTTTCTTTACAAACATTGCTCGCTCCTCTACCCATACCAGCCGTTTTTATATATATACTTTTCTTTACAAACATTGCTCGCTCCTCTACCCATACCAGCCGTTTTTACATATATACTTTTCTTTACAAACATTGCTCGCTCCTCTACCCATACCAGCCGTTTTCATATATACTTTTCTTTACAAGTGGGTTTATTCGTCATCACGGATATCGTTCTCTGTTGTTTTCACCAGATTAATATCCTATTTCTGACAAACAGATTGTAGCACTGGTCATTCGTTGGCGAGCTCTTTTAAACTTTGTGATGTAAATAATTCAAAGTTAGGTTCAGTAAACTTTTAACGAATTAGTTTATTTTCTCTTTTTCTGGTGGACCGGCATGGCCAAGCGTGTGAAGGCGTGCGACTCATAATCTGAGGGTCGCGGGTTCGCATTCCCGTCGCACCAAACATGCTCGCCCTTTCAGCCGTGGGGACGTTATAATGTAACGGTCAATCCCACTATTCGTTGGTAAAAGAGTAGCCCAAGAGTTGGCGGTGGGTGGTGATAACTAGCTGCCTTCCCTCTAGTCTTACACTGCTAAATTAAGGACGGCTAGTACAGATAGCCCTCGAGTAGCTTTGTGCGAAATTCAAAAACAAACAAATCTCCTTTCTCGTTTCTATTGTATTGAACACATATACAGTCGTAAATTGTTCTAAGCCTACTTTCTAAGTGACGTCCAAAACTGATGATAATATGACTAACGTAAAATTAAATCAAGTTACCCTCGCAAAATAACTCGATAACTGCAATAGCTAACACATTGATTCTCTATTATCTTGAAAAAAACACTACACGCTTCGCAACTATACTCCATTTATAATCTAGCGTCGAATGTAGTAGTAGGAAAGAATAGACATCACATTTTCAGGGGCTTGTGTGTTTTCTTTCACGTTGTCTTGAACGTTGTACATCTTGAGACTTACCGCTGTATAGTTGTTTGTATATTAAAATGCATTTATGTTAAGAAAGACAATTGTGTGTATCCACCTTGTTAGCAAATATAATATATTTAATAGATATTAACATTTAATTAATTTTTAAATAAAATTTTTGGTTTCTTAAAATAGCAATATGAAACATAATAAATTGAAGGCTCATGTCCGAGATCTGAATCAGAGACAAAATTCGTTTTAAATTTAAATTTAAATCTTAATTCAATTTATATTTATCAGAGCGAAGAATATCTGATCATGTCTGATTATTAAGGTTTACTAGATTCACTCTCCTTTGAACAACAAGAAAAATATAACAAAAGTAAATTGCTCTAAATTGTCAAAATTTTAGAATTTAAGAGGTTAAAAATCAATGAGAAAAAGGAATTAAAAACAATATTGTCGAAATATTAGTCAATGATGATTTGTTGTCTGAGGAAACATTGGTAGAATACTCTAGTGACTTCACTAGCCAATCAGAGTTAAGTAATAAAGCTAACTTAGAAATCTAGTTAAAACTCAAACAAACAGTTCGAACAAGCCCGCATCGAAGCTGAGAAAGATCAAGTCCGTGTCAAAGCAGAAAAAGAAAGTTAACGTCTTGAGGCTGAACAAACTCGTATCGAAGTCAAGGAGGAAATGGAAATTAAACTCAACTTCAATTGAAAATTGTGAACTCAATTTATATAATAATGTACCAACATTTATTGAGAATGAAATTGATTAGTATTTCCAACATTTTGAAGAAGTTGTCCGAATCATGGAATGGCTCACTGAAATGTGTTCATTATTATTAAAAAGCACTTAACTAATAAAGCACAAGAAGCTTATGCTGCTTTTTCTCTAGAAGATTATACAGATTAATATAAGGTTAAAGCAGTTATCTTAAAAACATGCGAGTTAATACTGAAGGCTTATTGCCAAAAGTTTTGAGGTTATCGCAAGCAATATAGCCTAACTTATATGGAATTTGTATACGAAAAAGAGATTTATTTTGATCGATGGCGTAATTCTGTGCACAGTAACAACAGTTTCGACAAATTAAAACAATAATGTCTAATTGAGGAATTTAAAAGCTGTACAAGTGACCACTTCAAAGCTTATTTGGATGAAATGAAAGTTGAGAACTACAGGAAACAGCTGGTTTTTCACATAGAACTACTTTTAATAAAATGAAATTCCTGTTAGATCAGCAAAATCCTGTATCTGCTCAATCCATTAAAGTTGACAATTCTTTTAAAACTTCGGTTCCTCTAGTTCAAAGCCTTCTGACAGCCAGCTTAAAACTTTATCAAAACCATCAAGACATATCTGCCATTTTTGTAAAAACAAAACAAAACCTGGTCATGTAATGTCTGATTATTGTTGTTTGAATCCTGTAGTTTATAAACCAGTTGTGGTTTATCACAATTATAACTTATTAGGCTTATAGTATAGTGACTGTAGCTGACCACGGTATTCTGTATCTTGCGTGCTGATTTATAAACTATTTCGCAACAACAGTATCAGTCATTAGCATTACATACAGACCTAGTACATTATTGATTTTTACTTTTGAGAATCTTCTACAAATTTAAAGGACAGGCGGGACTTGCACAACACATATTTAACAAAAAGCATCACATGCACTAAACTGAAACAAGCGTAGATATTAAAATAAACGTATAATAGTAAATCCGTTAGATTGCCTGATACAGCATAATCTCAAGTGGAAGTATTTGTAGATAAGTGCAATAGTTATTAGAACTAGTAAGTGTAAAAGTGTGAAAGTTTACTTGTTGTCTACTTTCTCTTCATCTTTTGAATTGATATTAACTTACATTGATATTGTTAAGAATTCTACCTTAACGTTAATTACAAAGTAACAATGAGAAAATGTGTTATTAAGGAATCTCTGGTACACACTTATTCTAATACTAATGTTATTATTAAAAGTATAAAATAAATTCTATATTGAATTTAATTGTGATTACATAATTACGAGAGCATTGAATGTAAACTATAACTTTTGAAAATATTCTTTCCACTTACTTTGAAAAAATATTGCCAACTAATTTCATATTTTAGTTGTTTAACAGAGTGCACCATTTGAGACTCGCCATGGCCAAGTTGTTAGAACGCTCGACTCCTAATCTGAGGATCGCGGGTTCAATTTCCTATTACACTAAATATGTTTGCCTTTTCAACAGTAGGGTATTATACCATGACGGTTAATCCTACTATTCGGTGGTAAAAGAGTATCTCAAGAGATGGCGGTGGGTGGTGATAACTACCTACCTTCCTTCTATGTTTACACTACTGAATTAAGGACGGCCAGCGCAGATAGCCTTTAGGTAGTTTTGCGTGAAATTCAAAGCAAACAAACTTGTAATGGAGTATGCCTGAAAAATTTGCCTAGTTTGCCATGTGGTTCAAATAAGTAAACAATATTTCTTTGCGTACTTTGAATAAATAGAAGTAACATTTCAAACAATATGAGCTCGTTCGCAAGCTGAAAAAACTTGCATTTTACTCAATTACTTTGTAGAAGGACACCAAAAAATTATCTCACGTTGTAGTTTACTAACATATATTAAATTAGAGTTGTATTGTATACAAAATCTGATGTGTTTTTGTGGCAATCCTTTCACCACATGCTATAGGGTAGTTTATGCTTAGATATTGTACTGTTTGTGACAAGTGAAAACATAATGCAATATTTTCATACGTTAGATTATTAAAGTACTTATAATTATTTTGTGCATCGAAGTGTAAATATCTTCGTTTTAGCTTTATGCCAAAAGTTTCAATATGATCCAAGTATTTCATTTTTTATTTCAACACAGTTCCAACAAAGATCAAAACAAAAGCTAGATCCCGAATAGCGTTTGTTACAAAACAGTGAAAGTAATCTAATATTCTTTGCATTGTTTGCTAAATAAATTTGGCACAGTTACTTATTTCGTGAACCGTAATTTTTTTAGGTAAATCATCTTACCATAATGGAGCAATGGCATGGCCATCTGCTTATATATTTATGTATTTATTTATGTGATCGAATGATTAATATAATAGTGCCATCTGTTGTGCGTAAATGCGGCGAGATCTCAACGCCAGAAGTGGTAGTTAAAGCTTACAGAGTGTGGCGCCGTCTATTGAATCGCACCACAAACAAAAATCCATTCAAACGTTTCACACTCTTCCCAGAACTGGAATACGACTTCGTTAAGACTGCACGTGATGGTTTGATTATATCTTTACGTAAGTTTTAAATGTAGTACCAAAAACTAGAGTTCTTAAAAATTATGATTTTTCAATAAAGGGTAGCAAGTTTGATATGTTAAAAGAATGCAGTTTATATCAGTAAAAATTATGAAAATTTGTATCTCTGCACATTGAACTATTTTGATCCAAAGAGTTGTGTATGACTAAGTAGCACTATTTTGATCCAAAGAGTTGTGTATGACTAAGTAGCACAATTCGAACACTCTTACCATGCAGTATTTACCAGAAAAAAAATGCTTTTTTTTAGAGAATGTTGAATTTTTGCAAATTTTCTAATGATGTATGAATACTACGATTACTAATTATGAGAACAAACAGCCACCCGCAGAGCTAGTTTCTACTAATTATGGTAAGATGCTAAAAATCAATTGGATAAAAAAAATCACTTAGTTCCTAATAAAATTAGCGAGATCAACTGTCGAGATGACGTTGTGGAAATGTTCACAAGACGAGGAAAACTGGTTGTCATGTGATCAAAGAAGCTACAACCAATGTAACCGGGAGGAAGCAGTTATCGATCATATTTTAAACACTCATACATGAGGAATAATCCAACATGAAATTCAATAATCAAAGGGTTGGAGGGTAAAGAGACTAATTGGTGGAAATAGTTACTGCAGAATGAACCAGGACTAATATTTGAGAACATATTTTAGCATATAGAAAATGAAGTAATGAACGATTTTATTATAGAGTGTAATAACATCACTTCAAAACCAGGTACGTCTAGACAGAAAACATTCGAAACATGTGGTGCGAAACTCAGCAAATAAACAAACAAATACACTGAAAGAAATGCTACCTGCAAGTAAGTAAACAGCTCATAGAAACAGAAAACAAAAATCCAACATCTTAATTTCAGTTCTGTCTCAGAGTGAATGAAATGCTACACTTATGTAAAAATAAGGACAGGTAAAGATAGATCAGAATATCTTAATTCAAGTTCTACTTACAATGAGAAAAATATTGAGGAGAGGTAGGAAAGCAGCAACACCCCTCCCATCCTGTGGCATGTCTGCGGACTTACAACTCTAGAAACCGGATTTCGATACCTGTGTTGAGCAGAGCACAGATAGCTCATTGTATAGCTTCGTGCTTAATTACATACAAACAAACAATAGCAGCACACTGAAACGTAAAATAGAGTCAAAGAACATCCTGACTGACTGAAATGTTTTCTTATAATCAGTAGAATAAACATATAAATTGCTTTTAATAATAGTCTTTATCATTCAAAACCAGCGATATAAATGTATACATAGATAGCAACTTTAGGCGATTAGATAACATGGGGAATCCAGAAAAAAAAAAATGTTTTCATCTCTCGGGGTTTGGAATTGTTTGTTTTTGAATTTCGCACAAAGCTACTCGAGGGCTATCTGTGCTAGCCGTCCCTAATTTAGCAGTGTAAGACTAGAGGGAAGGAAGATAGTCATCACCATCCACTGCCAATTCTTAGGCCACACTTTTACCAACGAATAATAGTATTGACTGTTACATTATAACGCACCTACGGCTGAAAGGGCGAGCATGTTTGGCGCGACGGGGATGCGAACCCGCGACCCTCACATTAGGAGTAGCACTCCTTAACACGCTTGGCCATGGCGGGACCGCGGTTTGGAATTAAATCCCGTTTTAATATCAACGTGAATGATGTCATTTATAACATGATCAATCTGGTTAATTCCTTGAGCAACGGTAATATCTTTTTCATATTATTTGTTCGATTTTACTGATCGAAATCATCATTGAGAGTCACGTATATTTAGTTAACGTATTAACCGTTATAATTACTATTATTTAAAGCCAAATGGAACTGTTTGTGTTATGCGAGGTGCAATTATTCTTTTTGATGACTTTCTAATAATTCTAATCACGTTTCTTGGAGAAAGTTTTAGTGATTTTTGTGGATCTAAATGCTAAACAGATATTTCACTACAGTTGAAGAATGGGAACGTTTTTGTACCGTAAAACAATTAATTTTACCATAAACAAAAATATATTTAAAATTGCTAGTCTTCTTTCTATAAATATATGTTTGTTTGTTTGAATTTCGCGCAAAGCTACTCAAGAGCTATCTGCGCTAGCCGTCCCTAATTTAGCAATGTAAGACCAGAGGGAAGGTACCTAGTCATCACCATCCACCACCAACTCTTGGGCTACTCTTTTACCAACGAATAGTGGGATTGACGGTCACATTATAACGCTCCCACGGCTGAAAGGGTGAGCATGTTTGGTGTGATAGGGATCGAAATCACGACCCTAAGATTATTTTATAAACAACAGGAAGTGTATGTAACAACGCGTTCCAACGCAAAA
This sequence comes from Tachypleus tridentatus, assembly GCF_004210375.1. NCBI lineage: Eukaryota > Metazoa > Arthropoda > Merostomata > Xiphosura > Limulidae > Tachypleus > Tachypleus tridentatus. The sequence goes on along the minus strand of NC_134834.1, from coordinate 77,533,071 downwards.
TATTCATACGCTCGGATCATAATCATATAAATATGCTTGAAATTTATTTTTGTGTATCCTAGTTTTTCCATTTTCACCATTAAACACGATGAAAAAAACGAGGCACCAAAAGTATCAATCGTTTAATAATATTAAACACTTCAATCAGATCGTCACAGCTATTATAAAAAAATAAAATAAGATGTTACCATTTGAAGTAGCCCAAAACCGGGTTAAATTTTCATTTAGATTTAGAAGTTAAATAAATGTCGATATGTATTCAATTTATGTTACTTACTAACAAGGTCGATACCCATAGTTTCTTCTTCAATAAAAATATATTTTAATATTTAACACAAAAAATTAACACAATTTACAATAACAGATATTATAAATAATGATTTTTAAACAAAATTTTTACAAACTCAGAAACAATATTGAGTCTTTTATTTGTTCTGGAACTGGATACTTTGTCGAGAATTTATAATGATCGAATCAAATTTGAGTTGATATAGGCACAATTCACTTAACGGGAAGCTAGCTAGTTTTACGTTTAATTTTCGTAAAATTACTAATGTCCATTGTGAATTCGTCTCCCGCTAGTACAGCGGTATGTCTCCGGATTTACAACGCTAAAATCAGGGGTTCGATTCCCCTCGGTGGGCTGAGCAGATAGTCCGATGTGGCTTTGCTATAAGAAAAACACACCAATGTGAATTCACTGCAGCTTAATGGTTTGTAATGTTGGAAATCTGTAAACGTTCCTGGTTACTATATCTTAAGTTCCCGTTTAATAATCGTTAATTTCAGTTATAGCTTTCGAGGTTTATAATATACCAACTGTAGCAAACCAGTAATATGTACCGTCTTTTGGCGCGGGCTCGAATCCTTTTTCTCTCCCAAACATACTCTCCCTTTTAGCTGCGGTGCATTATAATGTGATGCCCAATCCCACCATTCGTTGGCGAAAGAGTAGCCCAAGAGTTGGCGGTGGGTTGTGAAGACTAGCTGCCTTCCTTCTAGTCTTTCACTGCTAAATTAAAGACGGTAGCTCAGATAATCTTCTTGCAGTATTGCACGAAATCCAAACCAAACCAAAAACGATGAATTTTTGGTGACATCACACTACTCGTGAACGCAAAAAAATGTCAAAACGTAATTCTCATATATCCATTCCATAGCGACTTCATATCGACTGCGTTTGTCATCACTTGACTTATCGGTGCTATTCAATTAGCAGCGTGACACTCTAACAACAAGACTGTGTTCAGTCTTCTTTCAAAACCTATAAGTCTGCTCTTACAGCTGCGAGATTAAAATCACTGTATTTACGTCATATGCTTCTTGTGAAACTAGTCTATATTAGATAATATTTCGACCTTATGCTTCGAGCGTTGCTGCACATTGGCTTGTACGTATATATATATATACACACATAATTTAATTTCTAGGCTTATCATTGATCTGAGTGGCTGTAGTAATGTGTAAATCAATAAATCGTATTAACGTCTCACAGCTCTGGAAGAAGCCTCGGGGAGAATGTTAACATCGAATGTTTAACTAAAACTAAAGCAAAATCATCCGTGTCCTACTTTTAAGCATGTCAAACATTTTAATACCTTAAAACAGTTGTCACCAGTGGAACGTCATTGCTAATCGCAATATTAAGCTCATCTGGAATTGTTTCCCAAAGGACTTCTGGAAGAGATAAGAATGAATGAAGAGCAGTAACAGCGTATAATTCTCTAACTATGATTATTCGACATTTTAGTAACCATGGTTAGCTCGTTTTAGGTTTAACCTGTATAAAGTGATGTATTCAAATTGATATTCGCCAGCGTTATTTAAAACTATTCCTTGTATTTAATACAGTGTTTCTGGTTCATCACTGGTACCTAAACAACTCAAATACGTATTAATTAAGTGATATGGGGAAATGATACGATTTATATTACAGTTTCAATTCTGTTTGTCTTGAAGAGCTAGTTAAGCACGTGACAATGTTGCCAATCTTTTGCGTTCCATAGTTGCACTTTTTTAAATATGGTAAACAATGAAACAGAATCAAATAAGTTTTTTTTTTTAATGTCGCGCGAAGCTACCCAAGGGCTATCTGTGCTAGCCGTCTCTAATTTAGCAGTGTAAGACTAGAGTGAAGGCAGCTAGTCGTCACCACCCACCGCCAACTCTTGGGCTATTTTTTTACCAACGAATAGTGGGATTGATCGTACCATTATGACGCCCCACGGCTGAAAGGGCGAGCTTGTTTGGCGCGACGAGGATGCGAACCCGTGACCCTCAGATTACGAGTCGAACGCTTTAACCCACTTGGCCGTGCCGGGCCATAACAAATGAGTTATTCTGTAACATGTGAAAGTAAGATTGGAAGAGTCCTCTGGTGACATCCACGACTTATTTGATAAAATGTTAAAAAATAAGAACGTATCTTTTAAGAAAGAAAAAAATCATAGGATTGAAATTCACAGATCCAATTCTGCGTGTGTGTGTGTGTTTTTCGTATAGCAAAGCCACAAAGGGCTATCTTCTCAGTCCACCGAAGAGAATCGAAGCCCTGATTTTAGCGTTGCAAATCCGGAGACATACCGCTATACTAGCGAGGATCAGATCCAATTCTATAAACTTATTTCATAATTTTAAAAATAGATATTGTATAATATGGAAAAAAAAAATTCGAAGGTGACAAAAAATTGGTAGTTTACGTTCAACTTATTGTGAAAACAAAATGCTATTATCAATTTTTAAGTTGCATAGAAATTAAGTTTTCGCAAAGCTTTATATTGGTTACAGTATTGATGTCCAAAGGTTGAAAAGTACTTCTTGATAAATTAAAGCATTTAAACTATAAAATAACCTAACATTAAACGTGTTTATTAATAAGATGTTACAAAGTAGTTGATATAAAATGTGTAAAGAGTTAAAACATATATTTTAGTTAAAAATTTAGATCTGCCTGAACAAGGTTGAATATGTAGCACTCTGGGTTTTGCTTATGCTACCGAAGAGATATATATACTATTTTGCTATGAAAATGAAGTTACATCCCAATTAAACATATAATTATTTCAAGTATATTTCATTTTTCACAGTTAGAATGAGGACACGATTCAAATAAATTCAGTCTTATTGTCATGGGATATTTATCACACGTGCAAGCGCTTGACAAGTGGATCGCACTAAGCAAATCTAGACACTATGTACAATAAAGGCAACAATACCAGTATATCAAACTACTGTTATGGTATGTTTTCGATTAGACTTCCAATGTTGGAATCAAAGTGTAAATATAGTTAACTATTGGTTATTGGTCTATACGGTAATCTAAAGAGAACTAAATTTTTTAGACTCATCAATTTTTGGTAAAAAAGGTGACACTGGTATATACGAGGTCTGTTCAAAAAATACGCGGACTGTTTGAATTGCGCGGCTTCAGTTGGTTCCAGCGGAATCCGCTTGATGTCGCTAGGTTTGCACAGATCAGCTGATTACGACGCCATTTCCCGATTGCAGATATCTTCATTTGTGTATTAGCTACGCGGTTTTAAGTGAAGTGCGATCTTTTCGTTTGGCGGATTTCAGAATGAATGACCTGAAAAAGTAACGACTTGCTGTGAAATTTTGTGTTAAACTTGGAAAATCTGCGACTGAAACTTTTGCTATGCTTAACACGGCTTACTGTGATGTTGCTATGAAGCGTACGGCATGTTTCAAGTGGCATGAACGTTTTAAGGATGGTCGACAGTCCATTGAAGATGATGAGCGTCCTGGACGTCCTTCCACGTCAACTGACGACCCACACGTCGACAAAATCAACACCCTGGTGCGGGAAAATCGACGTCTGACTGTCAGGGAGCTTGCTGAAGAGTGTGGGATATCAGTTGGATCTTGTTACGAGGTTTTGACCGAAAAATTGAAGATGCATCGCGTTGCTGCGAAATTTGTGCCTCAGAACGCGTGAGGTTTTGGCCAAACACTCGATCACTGTTCTTCCCCACCCCTTCCCTACTCACCTGACCTTGCTCCTTGCGATTTTTTCTTGTTCCCCAAACTCAAAAGACCCTTGAAAGGAAGAAGATTTGAGACGATTCCCGAGATTAAGGCAAATGCGACGAAGGAGCTGGAGGACATTACAAAAGAAGCGTACCAAGACCGTTTCAACAAATAGAAACACCGTTGGGATAAGTGTGTGCGTTGGGGAGGAGAGTACTTTGAAGGGGTCCCAGACCTGTAACTTCTAAATAAAGTACATTTTGTTTTATGACGTCAGTCCGCGTATGTTTTGAACAGCCCTCGTATACACTTCTTTACCATCCCTTGGTTATATGATGATGGAAATTACATCTTTAACTTGTATTATCTTGAAATATGTCTAGATCTCAGCTAAAATATTAATTAAAGCCTACTTAAAAGGAACCTGCATTTGGAAAAACTGGAAAAACAAACATTTTAGAAAAGAAATTATTTTCTTAATTAGTCACTAGAGAACACTTTCTTACTATTATATATATATATACATCTATACACAAGACTCCATGATATTTAATAATTTATCAACCTCAATAAATAAATAATTTTTTATATGTTAATACCAACAGAAAATACTATGGTATGCTGGTCAATAAAACGTATCTGTGCAGAAACTTCGTGATGTCCTTCAGAAGGTCTACGCATCTCTCGTGAACCACGATTGTGGTTCATAATAGGGATCGCAGATGAACTGCTCAAACTCTAACCGAACATTTGAGCATAAAAACACCCGAAAGAGCAGACTTGTTTTTGACAGAACACCCAAACCTTACTTTTCAATAGTTAAGACCACCCAAACATTGATAATAAGCAAAACGAGTGACTTCACGATTGTAGACAAAATCAATATTTTTGATATTTCTTCATAATATGGACACAAACCTACAACAAAACAAGTTTGCACCAAAACCTAGACAGATATACCTAGGTTTATTACCTAGTTTGATTCAAATTATTTCTGTACTTTTTTTTACGATCCCTATCCCCCTTTTTTAAAATTAACAACTCAACTTTTATTAATCTTATATAATAAGATTCAATGTTTGTAAATTGTGTGTCACGCAATTCCTCCAAAACCTCTGGCCGTATAGGCACGGCATGGCCAAGTGGTTAAGGCACTCGACTTGTAATCTGAAGGTCGCGGATTCGAATCCCCCTCACACCAAACATGTTCGCCCTTTCAGTCGTGGGGAGCATTATAATGTGACGGTGAATTCCATTATTTGTTGGTAAAAGAATAGCCCAAGAGTTGGCGGTGGGTAATGATGACACAGCTGCCTTCCCTCTAGTCTTACACTGCAAATTTGGCGACGTCTAGTGCGGGTAGTATTAAACTTGAATTAGAGTGGTACTGGAAATGTGGACTATACGTCCATGGGCTAGCTGTCTTCAAATAAAATGCGTACTTTATACACTTATAACAAATAGGTCACATTTTCTTTGTATGGTCAATATAATGACATGTTCTTGAAACTTGTTTTACAAAATTAAACAATTGTTAACTTAAGAGAAAAACAGTCAGTAATATAAAGCTATATCATAAAAATATTCATAAGGTTACCTTGTCTACTCACCTTCAGAAGAAGGAAAACCGCATAAATTAGGGCTTCTTATATTTTGGTAACAAAGTAGAGGATTTGATTCTTTATGAAACTGTAAGGTGTGTATCGAAAGATTACTTTACTTTTTTTTATCTTTTGTCTGGTGGTTAGAGCACTCGACTCGCAATCTGAGGGTCGTAATTTCTAATCCTCGTCACACAAAACATGCTCCACCTTTAAGCCGTGGAAGTGCTATAAAATTTGATTGATACAATTATTCGTTGGTAAAACGAGTAGCCCAGTAGTTGGCGGTAGGCAGTAATGACTAGCTGCCTTCCCTCTAGCCTTACACTTCTAAATTAGGGACGGCTAGCGCAGGTTGTCCTCGTGTATTTTTGCGAGAAATTCATTTATTTTTCTTTTATTTCAAACCAAAACGTTTTTATGTTTAATTTTATGCTGTTTTTACTAACAATAACTTATTCAAGTCCAGGTATATCTAATGCATTAATTTACAAGTTTTTCTCGTATAATGTTATTTAATTTACAATGAAAGGATCTGCGATTTAAGATCCACACGTTTACTTTTATCACATTAGAGATCGTAACTTCTATAACATCAAGATCACTATCAGATTTCCATGTGGTTTCTTGTTAAAGTCAACGCCAATGTGATTCTTAGCCATAATTGTGCATCAATACATTCCTTGCATTTGTGTACAATGGTCTATCTGTGCTGTTCCCACTACAGGTTTCCAAATCCGATTTTTAGTATTAATATACCTAAACTTTTTACATCATAAACTCGTCTTCTTTATTGAGTTGCCAGTGTATTGTTTTTGTTTATGTAGCTTATTTAAAAAACAAACAAACCTTTTTCAACTAGCTTACAAAGGTTGTGAGAAGTTTAACTGTATTTGAAGAAGTTGACTAGCTACTTTTATTTACCAGGCCCAGTCTAAAATTAACTCCTACTTCCATTTATCAACATTTTGATTTGAATATTAAATGCACTCTCGTTCGTGTAATTTGAGCTTCAAGGAGGGTCGAGTGAATCGAGTGATGGTTGCACACGTGCTAGAATTACTTCTGATCAGTTAGTGAATTATGTAAGGATGGATTATTTAATTATTTCTTATAAGCTAGTTTATTATGAGAGATTGAATTATTGAACTACTCCAGATAAAGTGGAGTATTTTGAAAAGTTGGATTGTTCTTGGTAATGTTGAGAGGGATGGACGTATCCAATCTTTACGATTATTGAAACATTCAACACATCTGCATATTGTTGTATCAGTGTTTGACATTCGACACATCTGTATATTGTTGTAGCAGTGTTTGACTTGTGCCAAACTTTTAACCTATAAATTGTCCAAACTCAGTGTAGTTCTGTGTCCAAGGAATATTTAGCATAAAGATTAGAAAATAAATAATGATACTTATTGTGAGCACCTCAAACGTGTTTTTACCAAGTTATTTTATTGGAAACTGAAAATCTTTCCTACACTCATTGGAAGCAGGTTTGCATTGTGTATACTTGATCTATCTCTGTTTCTTCTTAAGCGCAAAGCGACAAGTAATAAAGAGAATAATTACAGGAATGGTTGGAGGAGCATCAGGGAATATCCAGGGGTCGATACTGGGGAAGTATATCCATTCTTTTGTAGTATTTATGCGTTACGTCACATATATATAAAGAAAAGGTTGTTCTTGATTCGCTTTGTGAACACGCGTAGCTCTGGTCAGTATGCTCTTGAGAACATTATTTATGTAGCAAGAAAAAAGGATTATTCAGTGGAATTTGTAATGTGTATGTGTAATATTTATTTATGATGTATACATGTAATATTAATGTGCAATGTGTACTTGTAATACTTATTTGTAATGTACATTTGTACTATGTATTTGTAATGCTTACTTATAATGTTTATTTGTAATTTGTATTTGTACGAAAATGTTTATGTTTCCTTTGCTGCATCTCTCGAAGACTGTTAATCTATATTTGGTTTTTGGTTTAACAGCTGGTTTATAACATTGCAATCTATGTTTACTTCTGTTTCTATATCATTCTCTTCTGTACACTGACCGTTATGATCAATCTGATATTTCATTTCCAAGCTGTGATTCCAGATATCCAGGCGAAGTAAATTTTCTTACAAAGCGCCATAATGAAATTTATGTTTTTATATAAATTGCCTCATAAAACTTACATCCATCAATAAAGAATGGACGAAAAAACTATACTTTCAAGCTTCGAAACTTGTATCAGTACACGAATCAACATAATCTTATCGCACTTAACAAAAACTGATATATTTCAACCTCACATTATTATAAAAGAATACACCTTTTTTATTCTTCAAATACATTTATTTGCCTGACACTAACTTTGTACTGAAATATAGGTTGTATTTAAGTTGAGGGGTGGTTTAGGAATTCGTACAATTTAATATGAGTCAAAGGTTTTTCTTCCTTGCATCTGTATAATGTTAATGACTTTGACACTGACATACTAGAATTGTGGGATACCGCAGTAAATATTTAACAAGACGACATGCCATTATTGATGTTTCACTTTTTTTGTCGTGTAGACGACCAACTCATGCAAGGAACTTTGAAGTCCGTCAGAAGATAAAATATCAGTGCTTTCTGTGCTTGGGTAAATAAGGTTTTCTTTATTCTCTGCTTTATAAGTGTATTTCAATATCACGTTATTTCGGTAGATTATTTCATATGTAAACTGACGCCGACTTTAAACGAAATACAGACTTTATTACGTGTAATCATTTTTATTGTAGTTTGTGAAAAAAGGAAATTTTGAATAAATATTTCAAAACAATTTGCATAATCTATAAATTAATTTTATTCTTGTCTGTTAGTCTCCCGCTAGTACAGCGCTAAGTCTACGGATTTATAACGCAAAAATCAGGGGTTCGATTCCTCTCGGTGGACTCAGCAGATAGCCCGCAGTGGCTTTGCTAAATGAAAACACATACACTCTTATCTGTTATCTTTTTTTAAGAGCAAACCTGCACAATGGGCTATGTATGCTGTGCCCACTGAAGGAATCGAAGTTCTCAGGGCTACCGCTGAGTCGTATGGATGGGTTTTATTTATAGAGCCTATAAAATATGAAATGTAATAAGATGTTTTATTTTGATATCAATGTGTAGTTTTAATTTTTTTCAATAATGCATATTAAATGCTATAGATGGAACCACTTACCCAGAAACGAGCACTTTGAATCTTTTTATCCGTACTTTCTGAATAACTGTAGACCAATGAAATATTTTTTTATTTCAGTTTTAGTTATTACTGTCTGTTTTAATAATGTTAATTGTTGCATCCAACATGCTGAATATTCAGTGACTGCTCCAGGCTGAGTGGAACAAAGGCTCTTCCTGTTTCTTAGAGCACGAAATTTAATACAGGCCAACAAGAGAACGCTAACAAGATATTAATTTTATTAGCCTAGAAATCCTGCACGTTAACATCAGTTACTGGCGACTACTTCTCGTATTTTACAGAAGGCCTGTTAGTTGTTTCTTTTATATGCTACAAAACGTTTCTGTTTGACTATAAACTGTCTTTGTGTGAGACTCACGCTCATTGTTTTTGCTCTAAAATATAAGTGAATCAGTATAACAACGTGAATATTTCAGTACAAATCGTACATGGGTGAAGTTCACTAGAGAATGTATGTTGATAAGTCTAACGTAGATGTTTTGTTACAACTTGTATGTGAGTGAGATTTACATGGATTTTTTTTTCACTAGAGAAATGTATGGATAAGATTGACGAAGATCACCTACTAAAAATTACGTGTGGTAAAACTCAAGTGGATTTAGAGTTTTAAACCGCATTGAAAAAGTTGCGAAGTAAATACAGTTTGTTTGTTTTTTGGTTTTGTGGAATTTCGCACAAAGCTACTCGAGGGCTATCTGTGCTAGCCGTCCCTAATTTAGCAGTGTAAGACTAGAGGGAAGGCAGCTAGTCATCACCACCCACCGCCAACTCTTGGGCTACTCTTTTACCAACGAATAGTGGGATTGACCGTCACATTATACGCCCCCACGGCTGGGAGGGCGAGCATGTTTAGCGCAACGCGGGCGCGAACCCGCGACCCTCGGATTACGAGTCGCACGCCTTACGCGCTTGGCCATGCCGGGCCTGAAGTAAATACAACCTGTGTTCAGGTTTTTCAGTATATTTTGTTTGTATTTAGTTGTAAACTGAAGAAATAACTTAAATTGATAGACGTCATTCTAAGTATGTACTGTTCATAAAACCAAGCTATACAAGTAGAACTTCCCTAGAAGGTTGGCCTTTTACCAGTGAGAAAAGCAGTTTATACCAACTAGGGTTTAACAAAGAGTATGTTGTAGTTAAAACATATACCGTGAAAATGATTGAGGATAAAAACCCTCGTAAAAAAAAGACGGGAACAAAAATTTTAAAAGTTTTGAAAATGTAAATTTAACTATACTTTTGTGGTTCGCTTGGAGGTCGAATGGATATAACAGGCGAATGCTCTGTCTTATTTTAAACTCTATTTAATTTTAGCTTTTGACAGAATGCCTCGGATTAGGTGATTTATTTTTCCACACACACACACAAAAAAAAAAGAGAACCAGGAGCCATAGATTTGTTAGAGCCTTGAATGCACATTGTGGTAAATTACCATGTATATGACATAGTTACATTGGCGTTTTAACAGTTTTTGTTCACGAATGTCTCGTTATTGCATCATTCACTGAATCTCTTTCGCAGCCCACTCTCTCCATAGGGATCCCCATCTGTGAAGTCAAGCATGACCTGTCCATAAGAGATCGATACCTTTCGCTTGTGATGTTTCATCTCTGACTCAAAGTGATTTTCACAAGTCCACCGCTAAACGGCCAGTACACTGCCGTCCAGATTACATTTTGATGAACTTCTGCTGCACGTGCTCTGTTTAAAAAATATTAATCAAGACTCTACGTATAATGACAACGAGTCTCAGAAGGATATGAAAAATTGGGTAAGAAATTAGCTTAACGTTTTATTTCTGTTAAATAAATAAATATACATCAATAGCATATGTAACCCATGATTTTGACACTAAAAACAACATGATTTTGAAATACTGATTATGACTGTAGAATACAGTTTCCAGAATGTATGGATCAAAGACACAGAGGTACCAGGAGAATTATAGCATTGAAACATGTTGATTATTAAGTTTCTTTATTAGGAATAGTGTGGCGTATAAAAAATTCGCAAAACTTTCTTACACGCCTTAAAAAGCTACATTTTATGAAGTAACTATCTTTATTGTTGACCGACTGGTACTTCTCACAACTGCAGTTCACGGATGATAATTTTACGGGTTCTATTACTTAGCTCGGATTTGTGGGTTTCATGTATAATGATTGTTTCTCCAGTTCGAAAATGACTAAATTAGACTGAACACGTTAACTGAAACTTTTTATTTAGTTAGTTCTCAAATAGAAATTATCCATGGCAAAACGTTTCTTAATTCCATATTTATAAAAATTTAAATTTTGAATATTTAAACCAGATCATAAAGGAACATAACTAAGCATCAAAAACTAATTAAAAACATTTTGGCGGATGATAGAATACACAGATAGTAATGTCACATGACCGTAAGTAGATAATTTATATGGTATATGATTTTGTGTGAATTGGCTAATTAACAATTGGATATTCTTGTTCCAAGATAGCCATGAAGTATATCCACTGATATGATTAACAGCCTGTGTGGATATAAGAGTTTAACATTGTTATTATTTGCCTTAGAGCAGGTTTTTGGCTCAGCAGCCCTTAAACTTCTTCATTTTTTATCTTACTGCACGAGTCTTCATCTCTCAAGTTGTCTAATAGTATATTTACTTTCCTATCCGTAGGCCGTTTCTCTTGCATTTTTCTATATAGGACTTGGAAGTCTTTCCTTACACGATGCACCTCACCCATGTTGTTAACCTTTTCTTCAGATTTTTAGCAATCAAGGTTGCTTTTCCATAAGATCTTAACTGACTATTCATATTCAGTTGCTACGTTTAGCTGATTTGTTTTTTATTCGTTTCTAAACCTACGTCCCCATACTTTCTTATCTTATAATGCTTCCTCTTCTCAGTGTCCATTCTTGGGTTACGTAGAACCGACCGACCAATGTTCACAAAGAAACTTTCCACAGTTTAGTCAAGGCTCGCTCAAGTATAAAAAATTCAAAGATGCTTTGGACAGATGCTAAGTGTACCAGTTAGTGTATTACTAACCACAGATAAGGCCTGGCATGGCCAAGCGTGTTAAGGCGTGCGACTCGTAATCTGAGGGTCGCGGGTTTGCATCCCCGTCGCGCCAAACATGCTCGCCCTCTCAGCCGTGGGGGCGTTATAATGTTACGGTCAATCCCACTATTCGTTGGTAAAAGAGTAGCCGAACAGTTGGCGGTGGGTGGTGATGACTAGCTGCCTTCCCTCTATTCTTACACTGCTAAATTAGGGACGGCTAGCGCAGATAGCTCTCGAGTAGCTTTGTGCGAAGTTCAAAAACAAACAAACAAAACCTCAGATAGGCTTGACCCGTACTTTTATATTTTTATTGTTAATCTGATTGCATTATTAATAGATGTTTTTCTGTAAAATTTCACACTGCATTATATACATAATGTTCTTTCCAGCAGGTAACAATGGAATTATTGCTGTAATTATGAAATATTCTGCAAAGGAAGTGCGTTACTAGTGAATTTTGTCTTATTTTATTCCAGGAAGATATCAAACACGAATCTGAAGACTTTATATGAACATGTGAAAGACTAAATAAGTAAAATAATGCAATTTAACATGTTTTTCGTTTACAACTGTAAGCAGACGTTAGGCCTAATTTAACGTTTTTTTGATGTCTAGTACTTATGTTTAAAAACATAATATGTTTATCCTTTAATATTATAATAAATATTTCATGTATGTTTGCTAATTTAAGATTTTTTCCTTCCTTGGCTGGTAGTAAAACTTGTCATCATCACGCTAGAAAAGTAGTTCACTAACTGCTAGTAAGGCACTTTTTAACAACTGAGCTACTACTTTATTCACCTATCACAAACAAAGTCCGTCCTCGGGCCTTATCTCAGGATCATAGACGACCACCTCATTTGGCGCCAAGTTTTCCTGTAGTGATTTTTTTCTCCGCTTTATGTCGAACCCAAGACCTCCCGGACGCTAGCGGAGTGCTCTAAACTGAGTTAAATGGTTAACCACTAGAAAACAGCCGAAACCACCACATATGTAATGATATATATGTATAGTAATTAGTTAATGCTCACACAATAAATTTCAAGAAGTAACTTGTTTATAGATTTAAATCATGAATATTCTTTAAATTTTGATTCTTGAAAATATGGCACAAGTGTTATTGAACACAAAGGGTGTTTTCACATATCAGTTAGGCAAAACTGTAGAACTATTTCAGTTACAATGAATACTTTAAAATTTAAGTGGTATTGAACATCAACGCTCGGCATGGCCAGGTGGTTAAGGCACTCGACTCCTAATCTGCGAGTCGCAGGTTCGAATCAACGTCACAACACACATGCTCATTTTTTTAGCATTAGGGGCGTTATAATGTGACGGCCAATCCCGCTATTCGTTGATAAAAGATTAAGCCAAGAGTAGACGGTGAGCGGTGATTACTAGCTGGCTTCCCTCTAGTCTTACACTGTTAAATTAAGGACGGCTAGTTCAGATAGCTCTCGTATAGCTTTACGCAAAATTAAATTAAACATAACATACTTTAAATACACAGAATTTCAATATTTTAAAGAGCGAATTTCTAAACTTAAACACGTAGCAAATAAAATTATGATGTACAGGAGTGCGAAGTCCCAGCTATTTGACAAGTTACAACTTTAAAAAATATATATGTATATTAACTACGTTAATTATTAAATATTGCTTAAAAATGAATTATATCGTTCAATAATCCGCCCACTTACTTACTGTTTATGAATGACATCATTTTATTTGATATCATCGCTAACATTGCTCATTAAGTTTGGAAGCTCTGCTTCTGAAATTTTTATGAGAATTGAGCACACAGTGTATTCCCTAGTGACAAGAAAGGAAACTAATATCTAGATTGTTTGTGATCCAAGCTTGGTTGAGAAACTACGAAAACTGCCTGTGTTCCTCTTCTATATGCATAATTGATTTCCCTTTTTCACGTTGTTATTGTCGATCGTAAAGAAGATATATATATATACAAGTAGAATGGCAGATAAGTCCTAATAATTACACAAAACACTTCTAGGATCCACGCATACTGCATGACCACAGAAAAGTAGGTACCAGATTTTTTTTCTTATCAATGATTTAAGTACTGTTTGTTTGAAAGAAGAACTCAAATCTGGTGAAATCTACCTTGGTTAAATATTTTTAACTACTACGAAAACGTTAGATAACATATTGTCTGCGATTTTGTCATGATAATCAGTTTTGTTTGAAGACTTCCAATCACTGAAATATTCGCTTATTTATTTTCGTTTAAAAATTCATAACAACCTATTAAACTAATAACCTTTACAATCTTTTATAATTAAAGATCAGCTCTTTTCTTAACAACATTTGAGCATGAGATTCATTTCAAAATTTAGAGCGCTTAACTAACTTTGTTAGTTAAAAATATAAAGATAAAAAAATAAAAAGATCTGTACTGTTAGGGTTAAAAAAACTGAAAGAACTTGGTTAATTTATTATTCACTTTTCGGTTAAGTACTACATCCCGGTCGCACCAAACATGCTCATCTTTTCAGCCTTGGGGGTTGTTATAATGTGACGGTCAATCCTGCTATTCGTTAGTAAAAGAGTAACCCAAGAGTTGGCGGTGGGTGGTGAAGACTAACTGCCTTCCCTCTAGTCTTACACTGCTAAATTAGGGACGGCTAGCACAGATAGCCCTCGAGTAGCTTTGCGCGAAATTCAAAAAACAAACAAACAAGTACTTTATAAAAGTGACTGTTTATTTCCAATTCTTTATAAAAATATAATTATCGTTTCGAATCTTGTTGGGAAATATTATTTTTACTATAAATGCATTGGAGACTTGAAAGCTTAGATCAATATAGAATTGTTGGCACTTTACAAGACTTACTATTATCTTAGGAAGTACAAGCTGATCACTTTTAGACAAACGGTGAATAATGACAAATTGGATAATAAATATAAATTGGTATTTTTGCACTAGCAACAGACATCTCTTTATGTCTGAGGTGTTTTGTTTTATTCCACCATCTATTCAAAGCAGAAAAGAAATGATCAGCACGTTATGAATGACATTATGATCTATGATGTGATATATACGGATTCAGTTTGTGTGTTTGTTTTCTTATAGCAAAGCTACATCGGTGTATCTGCTGCGGATTGATTTATACCTTCTCCCGAACCAACATGAATATATTTATAAATATAAGCAATGTAAGAATCATGAGCTTATGTTTTTTATTTATTTCTTAAGATGCTTTAAAAATTCAGTGTATCAAATATAGTGTAACACCTGAAATCGGTCAGTATATAGTGTTTTATCACTCGAATAACAGGACAACGAGTTATTTGACTGGAAAAATTAAAATCATTTGATATAAGTTTCAATAATTGTATTCACAATGATTTCATCATTAAAATTATACAAAACTTTTGATATATATACCAAGAACGCTTAAAATTATATTAACCAAAACATAGTTAAAGATTGAACGTGTTGAACAAACAAAAAACGCGTTATTCTGAGCATTTATTTTTAAATTTCGCTCTAAGTTACATGAGGATTATCTGCGCTAGCCGTCCCTAATCTAGCAGTGTAAGGCTAGAGGGAAGGCAGTTAGTCATCACCACCCACCGCCAACTCTTGGGCTACTCTTTTACCAACGAATAGTGGGATTGACCGTCATATTATAACACCCCCCTACGACTGAAAGGGCGAACATGTTTGGTGTGACGAGGATTAGAACCCGCGACCCTCACATTAGGATTCGAGCGCTTTAACCACCTGGCCATACCAGGCCGAGATGAAGAGACCTATAAACCTTGAAATTAATACTTCTAGTTATTAGTGTTATTCATGACAAACTGTAAGGCTAATCAATCACAGGATAAACGGATTACAGAAATGAAAGAACTTCAAGTCTTGAAACAATGGTTTTGACAAAATTTATAATATTTTATCAATTGTCATTGTTGTATTATTAATAAAATTCGTTACGGAGTTTTCAACGCATTCCGTACTACATTTAGCGTGTGTGATTTCTTATAGCGAAGCCACATCGGGCTATCCGCTGAGTCCACTGAGTGGAATCGGACCTCTGAATTTAGCGTTGTATATTCGTAGACTTACCGATGTATTAGCGGTGAACGCTATATTTAAAAACAGGTGCTCAAAGGTAACCTCATTAAAATGACTAACATCAACAGGGTGTCCAATCTTTAGTGTAATATAAAAATGACAAAAACATGTTTTAGTTAATATCATTTAATTACAAAAGGTAAGATTAATTTATGGTCAAAATTTTATTGTACTTGCTCATAATTTAACAAAGTGAAAGCTGTTTAAATTAAAAATTAAGTGAACAACAATCGCTTTTAATTATTAACGTTTACGATAACAACATAATATAAATCTTTTAAGTGTTAGTTAATCATTATACATTAAAGTGAGAAATTCATATAGTTTTCCTTTTTAAGAATATAATTACATTTATTTGGAAGTAAGTTACCAAGTATCACAGCTCTCTGTTTTTACTTTATACGTTATTAAGGGCATTGAAGGTTACTAGAATTAAAAACATTGGTTCATGACCAAGCATGGATTCGTGGTTAGCGCAGCGCTACGGGTAAGTTGCAAGGTTCTTTGAACTCTCCTCCAACTTTCAACTGTGGGCGCATCATAAAGTGACAACCAATCAGTCCCTTATTAGATTTATAGAGTCGAACAAATTCCTTGTGGCTGAGGGTGTTGCTAGTTTGCTATTTTCCGTCTATTCAGCTGTTCAAAATTAGATAGCTGTATATCAGCTCTAGGGGCTATTTGACCAGAATTTCTCACAATGTTTTCTTCATGTTGAAAACACCAATTCCAACAGTGGTTCATCAGGTAAATAGGAATTATGTGCAAGCTACTGGCACACAAATGCTTTTTTACTTCACCAATTAAATTAGGTCATGTTCGAATACCAAAGAATGGAATAAAAAGGTATCGTAAGAACTAATATTTGTTGATGCAAAATAATTAAGTAGAATAATATAAAAACGGAACAGTTTACGTAGGTATCACACTTACGTTTTTGTTCCTAAGTTTTCATGCAAAAGTGCATTAAAAACTGTTTTAAATTTACTATCGTAGAAACATGATGATGAAGAAAAAACGGATCCTTGGCTTTTCTTTCTTTAACACAATATTCTTAAGAAGAAGAAACTAAAGACTAAATACTGTTCTAAAGATATGATGGCTTTTTTGGATGATAGTTACAATGTGAGTTGGATCCATCTTTTCATAATGCCACAGCCACAAGTATGACTAAAGCTAATGTTTAAGAATTAACACTTGAGTATGAGTTGCTACGATAAACAAGATATTTTGCAAAAAAAATATTTAAGTAGTCTTCTTCGGATGAAAAACTATGTTTTTTGTGGGTTTTTTTTTTAGCTGAGTCTAACAGTTATTGCCCATAGACGTGTAATTGTTCAACAAATAAATCTCTATTTCTTTGGTAACACTTATGATATTTTAATTATTTTCTAGGATATTTCAGTCTTAGCTTGCACACTTTCTAAAGTTCATTTTCATATATCTCTGAGTATTCCGAGTGAGAAATCAGTCAAAATTTTTTTGTTTGGTTTGTTTTGAATTTCGCGCAAAGCTACACGAGGACTATCTGCGCTAGCATTCTCTAATTTAAGAGTGTAAGACTAGAGAAAAGGCAGCTAGTCATCACCACCCACCGTCAACTCTTGGGCTACTCTTTTAACTACGAATAGTGGGATTGACCGTCAAATTATAACGTCCCCACGGCTGAAAGAGCGAACATGTTTGGTGCGACAGGGATTCGAACCCGAGGCCCTCGAATTACGAGTCGA
This sequence comes from Tachypleus tridentatus, assembly GCF_004210375.1. Classification (NCBI taxonomy): domain Eukaryota; kingdom Metazoa; phylum Arthropoda; class Merostomata; order Xiphosura; family Limulidae; genus Tachypleus; species Tachypleus tridentatus. The sequence continues at coordinate 77,515,379 of NC_134834.1, read as the reverse complement.
GTGAAACCTTTTTGTATTCAGTTCTAGTGTCAGAAACGATGAATTTATGTTAACAGACAGCTAGACAGTTGGCATGCACGTGATAATTCCAAAAGGTTGAAACATACTTAGTGAAAACAAACAAACCAAAAACAACTTCAACTAAATCGAGGGAGGATTAGCTTTTTTCATTGCTTTCTTTTCTCTTTTGCGAGTTTGAGTAATGTTTGTCGACAGGTTATGTAATTCATTTTCGTAGGTCATGCATAATTCAATGCAAAACGACTTGGCGCTGACTTAACAAACGGAGAAAAACAAATAAAAGAGAAAACATGTCAAGAAGAGACAGGTATGTATGTCACGATTTACATAAGTAAATAACAGTATTAAAATACTAACAATGATTACTTATTCCACTGTAAGAAACCTAGATTACATTGAACTGCGGGAGAATAAAGACGTGGTCTTCTCACGTGACGTAATCAGTTCGAAAAAGCCAAAGGTGAATGAAAAATTTTTCGGGAAATCGTTTGAGATATAATTTATAACTGATGCTTAAAATTAGTTAAACACTATGTAAGTATATATGTGCTACATATCTATACACGTGTAAATAGATGATAATTAATCATTATATGAACCCACTAATTAGAAGGGTTGTCTACATACTTTTGGCTATGTTGTTCATCTATATACGTGTATATAAATTATAATTAGTCATTTTATGACACTATTTATCTAATTGAATTTTCTAAATTTGGAAAAGTTTTAATTATGTTTAGTTTATGTAAATATAAACTAGATTTCCAGAACCTGTTTTCTTAACTGCTACTGTAGACAAAGTGGTGGTCGGGTCTAATATGTCAACGGACACACTTCTGTGGAACAAGCTTATACTTCAGGAAAACTTTACCTTTTAACCCCATTAAACAAGCTGTTTTCGAAGTATTTTATGCCATTTCTTTTTAGGATTTGTGGAAATACTTGGATCATATCTCAACTGATCTAAAGATGAAGACAAAAACACCCTTTTAAGTCATTGTAGTTCATGAAAATGTTTAGATCATATCTCAACTTATGCACAGATGAAACAAAAGAAACTTATTCAACTCGGCCTGGCATGGCCAGATGGTAAGGCATTCGACTCATAATCTGAGGGTTGCGGGTTTGAATCTCCGTGGCACCAAACATGCTCGCCCTTTTCGGCGTAGGTGCGTTATAATATGACAGTCAATCCCATTATTCGTTGGTAAAAGAGTAGTCCAAGAGTTGGCGGTGGGCGGTGATGACTAGCTGCTTTCCCTCTAGTCTTACACTACTAAATTGGAGGACGACTAGCGTAGATAGTCCTCGTGTAGCTAGCGGATAGTCATCACCGCCCTCCGCCAACGCTTGGGCTACACTTTTACCAACGAATAGTGGGATTGACCGTAAATTATAACGCCTCCACGGCTGAAAGGGTGAGCATATTTTGATGTGACGGGGATTCAAACCCGCAACTCTCAGATTACGAGTCGAACGTCTTAACCCACCTAGCCATGCATGGCCGAAAAGTAGGTGATTTGTGATTACAATATCATAAAATTATACATAGGCAAATGGAAACAGTTTTTTTTTGTCAAAAAGAAACGACCAGAAATGGATAAGTTTCAATAATTTTACCTAGACAGTTTTACCGAAGTATTTGTACGTTTTAATTATCATATAAGATACTTTAATTGTTAATGAAAGTTGTAGGGTTAGCCATATATTGTACATTATGTTTGGCACATTTTAAAATACGTATGCAGGATTATTCGCAATTAAATTGTATCTAATCCACGAAATAATGTTACGTTATCCTCTCCCCACATAATCTCAAATAATCAAATATTTGATTTCCTTTAATATGATTTCTGTCCATTATATCTACCTGTATTTTTAAAACCTCTTGGTAAGTTTTTACAATAAATCACATTGAAGTTAGTGTATTATTTTCGATTGATGAGAACACGGTTGTATTGTTATTCTTTTCCTTAATTGTTAGTAATAGAAGTTAAGATTATTGTGACCCTGTGCATTTACAACTTGTTGATAAAGATGTAAATAAGGGTGATTATTAGATTACTTTCTTTCCAGTAAGACATTTCAAGTAAAAAAACAAACAAATTTAATCTTAGATGCTATTAAAAGTTAAATAAGTTATATAGGCCGTCTAGAACCTTATGTTGGCAGGTAGTGACTACAATACACTTGATGATTTGAGGCTAAGATAAGGTTCTCCGTCACATTCTCTGTTAAACATTTGTCGTGGCAGCTTTGAAAACTTAGGATCGTATTTAGTATTTGTTATAACTTGGGTTACTTACCTATCTTTTGGCGTATAATAGTAGCAATTTTTTTCTATGCATGATTACACTTTCTTTAATCTCAGCAATTTATGTTTTACTAGAACGGTCCCATTTCTGTGTTGTTTCGAAGTGCATTAGCTCGATTGCTTAAAAACCTTTTGTTTCCGTAGTAACTTACGACAGTCCAGAATAATACTATGCTATCAATTCGCGTGAGTTCACCCAATTAGATTTGTCTCACAGATTGTTGTGCACAGTGAAAATTGAATTAGCACTTTTGGATTGGCAGCGTTCGTTTATAATTAGAAGTAAATCATCAGGCAACAAATCATTATATCATACTTTTTGTAATATTAGAAAACGTATTATCATGAATTATTAATAGTTCTTCTTAGCACCGTAATGATTTTGAGGGAAAGTACGTGAGTTTTATTTAAACTTACTATCAGGTTTTTTTGGGAACAAATACATGTATAAAGTACTTAAAACTCCCTGTTTAAAAACAACAAACCCTATAGAGTAATGTATAAGTTTCATAATTCACAGATGTAAATTTCAAAACACGTTATTTTTAAAATATTTTATGATTCGGCCTACTATCTGTAAATGCAACTATAATTTTCAAATAAGGAATACTTTATAAAAAGTGTTTTTCTTGTTTTCAGGTTCAAACAAAAAGAAACTTTAATATTGTTACATTTTTGTTTGTAGTTAAACACAAAGATTCTCTGCTTACCACGAATTTCGAAACCTGATTTTTAAGGGTACAAGTTCGCGCACTATTCAATTGTAACTGTTTTTTTTTAATTTTGCACAAAGCTAATCAAGAGCTATCTGCGATAGCCGTCTCTAATTCGCAGTGTAAGACTAGAGGGAAGGCAGTTAGTCATCACCACCCACCGCCAACTTTTGGGCTACTCTTTTACCAACGAATAGTTGGATTGACTGTCACACTATAACTCCCCCACGGCTGAAAGGGCGCGCATGTTTGGTGCCACCGGAATTCGAACCCGCTACCCTCGGATTACAAGTCGAACGCCTTAACCCACCTGGCCATGCCGGACCTCAACTGTAAATATAGAAATACAAAAAACTGAGAGTGTGGTTTCTTTAGCCTTTGGCTCAAAATATCAGAATCTAAATCAAACAGACTGTACTAAGTACATAATCTAAATCAAACAGACTGTACTAAGTACATAATTTAAATCAAACAAACTGTACTAAGTACATATTCAGAAATGCTTTGTTTTGTACGTATTAAAATGTTAATTCGTTGTTTAATTTTCCATGTTCTTTTCATACATCGAGTTTTGGCAGAAACTTTAAAGAAAAAGATATAGTACAAAAATAAAAATGAATCATATGAAAAGTTTTAATACAATGGAGAAAACTATTAGTTAATAGTAGGTAGGATATGATATTATAGTACCACTAGCAATAACTTTAACCACACCCTTTTTGTCAGTACTGGTTTCTAAAGTGTATTTAACATATTAACGGCAGTTATATGTTGTGCGTCATTGCCATGAGGCCTTTCGTGTAATATCAGAGCCGGTCAGTCTGTATTAAATTATGCACAGCATTGATTGTATCACTCTTATATAAGTTTTATTTTCACAGTGTTTAATGCCTAGCTGAAAACGTGATCCGGTAGTTGGTAATACATGTTGACTTCAGACCGATTACAATTTCCTTGCCATTATATTTGATTGGAGGGCTTTTTGCAAGAAGAATGTAAATTTGAAATAACCTTTAATAACGTCTCCAAACCTTCAAACGCTCTCTTACTATATAACGTCAACCAGTGTTTGATCGGTAAACTATGCCGAACATAGCATATTCCATATTTGCATGTGCTCCGTGTCTTTTATAAATACCTCACATGCGAGGCATTACATATGTCTTATTGTTATATATTTCTATAAATGTCTTATTCAGAAAATGTTTAAAGTCTTTAAACACAGGTGAAACAGTCTATTTCTATAAGTATTTGATATATTTTTTATAAAAAAATAATGCCCATGTGTAACGTCTCTCATCCATAAATATTTTTATGAATACCACACACAAGACATTTCACACGTTTCAGTGTTCGACGGTTCTTAAATACCTCACGTGAGACATGTTTCACGAGTTTAAATGTTTGATGTTTCTGCAGATACCTCAAACGTGATTCGATGTTTCTATACCTATCTCACACGTGACACGTTCCACGTGTAATCTGGGGGCTTAGAAGTTACGCTATTTAATGTGATTAACAATAAACAAAGAGTTCTTAAGCGATTTCTTTGTGTTTTTGTCTCGAATGGTCACATAAAGATACATTAAGACTACACGCACTAGCCGAACGCAATTTTCACTGATAAACTAAAGGATAAGCAGCTAATTAACAACACCCGTCTCCAACGCTTGGGCTACTCTAATCGAATAGTGGGATTTAACCATCACCATTAAAACGTATCAACGTATTAGAACGGTTACAAAGTGCGGAGAGCAATTCTGCGGCATCAGGAAGCAAACCAAATACCTTTTGAACCACAATCTTATACGTTAACCACTATGCCACACCCGATCTCATATGATCATTCAGAACTGGAATATATTAACCATCTTCAATATTCAGAAAACAAATGACTTCAAGACAATATCATATTTATCTAACTTAATGCTATTTCGATATTGAGAACTAAGTTAAAAGTTGTGCTTATTTACTTATGTTCGAGTGATCAGATACGTTCATTTATCACTGAATGACTTTAGGCTTAACTTATCCAAGCAACATAATTATATGTCTCATTTATGTTTCTGGGTGGGTCAGTGGTTAAGTTATGGAATTTCAACGATAAATTCCGAGGTTCCATTCCAGGCGTTGAAAAAAACAAAAAACGTGTCGTTTGCGTACATTTTCATGTAAGTAAAGTTATGTAATATAGAGTGTGCGCACTTCATCACTATTAATTATTTAACAGTGTCTGAAGTGCAAAACAAATTAATGTTTACTTTGGTTACAACTGGCTTAAATTATCAAACAGCTAAAATTGAAATGTGGCTTCAGAAAAACGTATTTATTGTGGGTTTTGTGCCGCCTTCTTTATTACTGAGACAGACTAGAAAGAAGTACAGGTATCCAAGAGGTCAAAAATATTAATGTATTTGGCAAAATAATTATCTTCTGACGAAAACATTCATGGAATGTCAGTGTATGGAACAAGTATCATCTAATTGTTTTCTATGAATACACGCATTCCTACAAGATCGTGCGTAATGACTCAGAACGCCTTTGATAGTTGGTACTGACGTATGCATTGAACACTACACAACGTATGGCAGTAACCTGATAGTATTAGCAAAGTTCTCAGGGTGCAACGTATGTATAACGTTGTTGTTTTACTAGTGCAACAAAAGGACGTGTACATTAATAAAACATCAACACCATTTCCAGAGACATGAATAAATAAGATTTGATATTTAATCCAAATACGCAGTGATCTTTCGACCAAGCGTAGTTTCAATGTAATATATATTAAATAACCGCTTCGGTATCTGAAATGGAACAAGTTTTTAATGTGCCCCTTAAGCGTTTCATTTTTCTTGGGCAGGTGTTCACCGCCTTAAGCATCAAAATGTAAATTATGTTTCTATGAAGTCATGATCAAGGTGATTCACTAAGATTACAAAGTTTTCTTTGTCTGTTTACACACGAAAGACTGTGGTGGGTCATTCAACCAACAGAGGTCGCTTTTTACTTTTTTTCTTTATTCACTTTTAATGGCATTGAAGTCTAAGGACAAGTCTGGAATGGAAGTACCAAAGATAATTTTTTAAAAGTTAATTTTCTAAAATAACTTTGTTGGGACCAAAATAGTTTATGATGATTATAAAAAAAAGAGAAACTCATCGTTTATCGGAACAAGAGTCGCCATGTTTATCACTTTATGTCTGCAGGTTATAAATTGTTAAGTTTCTTGCTTTCAGAGAGATATCCAAAGAAAGAATCATGTACAATAAAAGCTACTAAACTGTTTGCTACGTATTTATACTGAAACGTAATACTGCTTCCTTGAACTAATACCCCAGGAAAGAATTTTAAACTATTAAGAATAAAATAAATAATTTACAATGATCAGATGGGTCTTCATTTTACTTTGTTAAATACCAAAGAGTATTTCCTTTATACGAAATAATAACATAAAATGAAACATTAAAACTAATCTTTTTTAATACTGAGTGATTTCTTAAGGGAATGTTTTAATTAGTCGTTTGCTGATCATTTTAAGCATTCAAAAGCAACTCTAATGAAGAATTATACAAAAGATAGGTAATACATTTTGACCTTACCTTTGAATTACTCGATATAGTTTTAAAGTATTTTTTTATTAATAATCACGATTGGAACTAATAAATGAAAGAAATTTACTCGAAAAGAGACATTTTTATTACCATTCACGTAAAATTCTGATCTTTCATAGACACTTTAATTTGTCTGGATAAATTAATTAAAGTGTATTTCTTTAGTTTGATTCATTTTTTTTTAAATTAATATATTAATATATTACAATTACTTCACCAAACATGCTCGCCCTTTCAGCCGTGGGAGCGTTATAATGTCACGGTCAATCCCACTATTCGTTGGTAAAAGATTAGCCCAAAAGTTGGCGGTGGGTGGTGATGACTAGCTGCCTTCCCTCAAGTCTTACACTGCTAAATTAGGGACGGCTAGCGCAGATAGCCCTCGAGTAGCTTTGCGCGAAATTCAAAAACAAACAAACAAACAAACAAACAAAACAATTACTCATCCAGTTCTTAATATTTCGTTTATTTCTCCTGATGTCTTTAGTTCATTAGTCTTAGGTGATAACAATTTAAAAAACAGCAAATTACTGTAAATGGCTGCATTAAAGAATATTAATTTCTTCTTGTCTTTTTTTCTAGGTCAGTCAGTTACTAAACTGAAGTATTGTTCTGTTCAATCAGCCTTTCTGTAATGTTATAATGTTGCTCAATTTTCATTATTTTATACTGTTTCAACGCTTCGAAACTTAGTCTGTACAATTCTTGAATTATGTACATTTTATGAATTGTAGAATATACGCGACCCATCATATTAATATAATGTATCAAAACTGCAGAAATAATCATAACAATATCTTAACACTTTTGGCAACTTTTAGAACTTATAATAATAAACAACATTTTGTGTTTGGAAAGCAATGTTTCTTGTAACATTATACATTTAGAATATTTGGATTATCCTATTAACCTAAACTGCCCGGTATGGCCCGGTTGTTAAGGCATTCGACTCGTAGTCCGAGAGTCGCAGGTTCGAATCCCCATCACACCAAACATGCTCGCCCTTTCAGCCGTGGAGGCGTTATAAAGTTACAATCAATCCCACTAGTCGTTGTTAAAAGAGTAGCCCAAGAGTCGGTGGTGTGATGACTAGCTGCCTTCCCTCTAGTCTTACACTACTAAATTAGGGACGACTATCGCAGATAGCCCTCGAGTAGCTTTGCGTGAAATTCAAATCAAACCAATTACTCTAAACCTCTTTCTCATATTCCTAATGTAATAGGTTCAGCATATAATAAGGCTAAGACAGCTAAATATTTATTGATACTGCTTCCAGTACAGAAAATAGAAAATTTTAGTTGTATTAGACGAAGCATATAATAAAGCTAAGATAACTATTGCATTAATATTAGGTAAAACACGTGACAAAGTGACTTAAAAAAATATGTGAACATGATGTTCTCAAAACTTTACATTTTATTTTATTTAAATTATAGTTAAAACTATATTTTCTGAATGATCTAAGTCCTTTTGTCATAAACCGGTACACTTAATCACGACATATTATAATGTATTTATTTTTCAATGTTATAATGCCAGTTTTATTCCTCTGCTATTACTATTCATCATGCCTGTCATATCGTTTAGGAATGTTTCTTCATTATTAAAGGTAATTCGTTAGTCTGAGTGAACTTGCTCTGCATCTTTATTTCTAGTAAAATGTTTTTTATATTCTTATCTATGGTTATCTTTACCACAAATGTAATTATTTTTTTAAGGTTTTCTTTACTTTTTTGGCTCTTTAAACGAGCTACTTAATGATTAAGTTTATCTCACGATGAAAAACTGTTCATGTGGTGAGTTATTTTTTTCTTGTATGATATTTTCATTTAAACAAATTAAATAAACGACAACAGCATCCCATTTATTATCATTAAATATACAAAGCTACTTTTCTTACTTATTCACGTATGATTCGGAAAATAATTTCAAGACATATCTATACAGTTCCTTTTCACAGTCGTTTATTTCTTTGTTCTACTTTAATTAGAGCAATATTAAATCGTACTATAAAATAATGTATAGTACATTTAACGTGGTCAGCAATCCGTATTTTGAAACATAGCTCCAACGTACATAGCTGATACGTGCAATGAAATCTAGTAAAGGACGAAAGTATGACAAAATTATCACGTGCTGTTTAAATTCATTTTTTCTAATCTTCATTTAAAGCAAATTAAAAGTGTTTAATTCATCAGGAAAATCATTTTGTTCTTGATTAAACAGTGAATTATGTGAAATTTAGAACTAACGTTTCGGTACGTCTAGCATAATAGCAAATATTTTTTTTGTTAGTGTAACGTTTCCTTTAAAATATATGGGAACAACCATGTCATCTTTTTATGTTTTATTGTTTTGAATAACATTTTTTCTCTTAACTGCAAAGTATCTAATACATGGTATGCCTGCTACTTTAATGAACACAAATTTTATTAAGTCGTTAATTTTAATTGTTATATTTATAAAGGCAATTTAATAATTGTGACTATATGTATAAATATATGTGAAACAAAACGAGCACATTTATTTCAAACAAAATTGAACTAATATTGTAAACAATTAAACACTGAGTAAATATTATAACATTTTATAACATAAAATAGCATAATAACATATAACATATTATAAATATTATAACATTTTATAACATAAAATAACATAATAACATATAACATATTATAAATATTATAACATTTTATAACATAAAATAACATAATAACATATAACATATTATAAATATTTTAACATTTTATAACATAAAATAACATAATAACATATAACATATTATAAATATTTTAACATTTTATAACATAAAATAACATAATAACATATAACATATTATAAATATTATAACATTTTGTTTCCTACTTTTTAAAGATATTTAATGCGAATGTTTTCCATGTTTACAGTTTTGAGTTTTTTCAACAATATTATCAGTTGAAGTTAATTTTTTCTCTATATACAATAAACACTAAGAATACCAATGTTGTTGTATTACGTATGTACGAAACAATGTTGTTGTATTACGTATGTACGAAACAAATTATTCAAGATAGCTTTCGTCAAAGGACTGGTTTGGAATTTTGATTGCAATTCCAGACTTTTGCAGGAAGGTGCACGTGTCAGTTGGGAATATGTTATACCATATGTTCACTGATAAAGCATTCTGAATGCACATTTTGTCCATCTTTGCAAGTAATGTAAGGTCATTTATATATTATTCTAATATTTAGAAGTTTATTTCGTGTAATATTTTTAACTTTGTATTTTGTACATAATAAATGTATGTTGTTGTTTTTTGTTACAGATCTTATTTAATATATTTAAACCGAGTCAGACGTGGCCAAGTGATTAGTGGTTGTGGATTGTGAATCCGAGACTTTACGACTCATCTACCATGGCACAAAAAGTCCTCTGCGCTAACAGGCCGTGAGCTAGTTTAAAAACTGACAATCAAATCCAACTATTCGTTGAGACAAGAGTAGTCCAAGAGATGGCGATGTGTACTGTTAACTAGCTACATTCTCTCTAAACTATAGGTTTAAAATCAGGACCTGCAATGCACAAAACATGTTTTGTAGCTTTGAGACAAAATTCTGAAAACAAATAAACAGGTGTTTGAAAAAAACAAAAGGTTTCATTGTAGAAAGCTCTAGGTATCCTTAAAGGTACTAAATATCCGACAAAAGTGAGTAAATAGAATCCAAACATTTTGCACCTTAAATCTGGAAAACACAGGAATAAAATAACATAAGGGGAATCATAAACTGTCATCAACCCTTATACATTAGTTCCAATAAAATAGCTAAAACGGTTATTATTGGATCTAGTTAAAGTACACAATAAATAAGTCAATAATCTTATGTCATGTAGAACTCTCTGTACATTAATGTACCAAGACTTATTCCTCTAGGATTCGAGATACTAGAGATACTGTTTGCATTTTAACACGCGCAATATCCGCGGTAAATAAACTACTGAAAGAAGTTCTTGTACTACGCTTGAAATTAATCCCTTATTTGTCGTGCTTTATTAATGAAGCTCGAGGTGAAATCTTTATTAATGCAACGAGTATTTACCTTCACTATGCTGCTATATATATATAAATATATGTATTAAAGTTTCTAGTTGGTTTATAACTTTCTTATACATGTATGTTAAAACCGAAGATTTAGCGACAACCAAGAAAATAGTTTAAAACGAAACATTTACCCACTGTTAAAGGCAATTCTTGTGTAACTTTATGTAGCTTAATAAGTAAGGTTTTTATTATACTGTAGCTCAATTGTATAACTTATTAACCAAAGACGAAGATTTATGACATACCGGCTCAAGTTGCCATAATTTATGCACCAGCAGGAGGTTTGTTTTTGTTACATTGTGTTTTAGATTATTGTACGTAAGTTACTAATATTTGCATTCATATTTTGTATTTATGGCAAAGCTATTATGACTATCTGAAACCGTTCCTAATTATTAATCACTGACCAGAAGGGAAGCTAGTCAGCAGCACTCTACAACCCACTGTCCTTGCTAAAGAGTTAACTGTCATACTTATAACGCATTCACAGCTTAAAGTGTCGGAATTATTTTGCGGTACTTTATTTACAAGAGAGAATGTTTATTTAAGCCTGAAAATATTTTATGTAAATATGTCTTGGTTATCATAAGCTTCATAATCACAAGTCTAGGAATTTTCATCTGTTTTTGTTATATGCAACCATAATGTTTAGATAATTGTTTGGTTCTCATCAGTAGTGTTTCGTTTCTCGCTTTTATCTTTTTCTATTGTTATCTCTGTAGTTATGAGTGTTTCCCATCAACCTGTAATGAAAGATTATCTATTAAAACATCTTCAATATTACAGTTTTTCTAACAAAGGAAATGTATTCACATTTTTTTGGTGTAGTTCCTGTTTCAATTGGCCCAGCATGGCCAGTTGGGTTAAGGGGTTCGATTCGTAATCTGAGACTCGCGGATTCGAATCCCCGTCACACCAGCGATGCTCAGCCATGGGGGCGTTATAATGTGACGGTCAATCCCACTATTCGTTGGTAAAAGAGTAGCCCAGGAGTTGGCGGTAGGTAGTGAGGACTAGTTTCCTTCCCTTTAGTCTTACACTGAAAAATTAGGGACGGCTAACGTAGATAGTCCTCGATGAGCTTTGCGCGAAATTCAAATCAAAAGAACAATATCTGACGTAATCAGTGTCAACGAACACTTTCGCCCAATAACGATTAATAACAAAGTATTATTATCTTTATGTATTTATTGCTAATACCAATTATTTATTTATTATTATTATCTACTTGAATTAGTTTTATTGTAATTTGAAAGAAATGGACAACCAATGTGTTTGTGTTTCCTTGTTAAACGTTTTTTTTTAGTGAAATGTTAACAATTTCTTAGAATGGAGGTTCACAGTGGATAGAATGAAGAAAAAATATAATTAGACTTTAATTAGTCTTTGCTAACTAAGAAAAGTATTTTCAACCGTAAAGATTTAATTAACGATTCTGTGGTGATAATGAACTGTTTTCTCGTATTCCTGTTAAATAATTATTTTTGGTCACCATCGATTTTGTATTTCATGATATTACGTTCACCGCGTGCGTTAGTGTCATTTCATGATTTTCAAAAGTCGAATCATAATGGTTCCAAAGTCATCTGATAAGTTTGTTAAGTGTATATGTTCACCAGTGGTTTCGAAACATCTCTAGTAAATATTTTTACCATAACTACCGTCCCCCACTGGTACAGCGGTAAGTCTACGGATTTACAACACTAAAATTAGAGGTTCTCTTATCCTTGGTGGACTCGGCAGATAGCCCGAGATAACTTTGCTATCAGAGAACACACACACAATAACCACTATAATCCTGACACCTACCGGTAAACTTTAGTATATTAATTAAAAAAACCTCTTACAATCGTTCTAATGACTTCGAATAACCTTTTCCACACTATTTTTTTGCATTATATTATTTATTCTCCATGATATGAAAAAATACATTTTTATTTAAACTAATTTTCATCTTTAAATAAATTATTATTAATACTGTTTTTATATTTACTGAAGATAACTTGAAATGAAAAGTTTTAAACATTTAGAATTTTCACTGACTACAATTTGATTCATTTGGCTAACAGTCACTGTTTTGAAGGAGGGTCTACGCTGTTATTTTGGTTTCCTGTTCTTTCAGGGTGAGTAATGAGCACAGAACCATGATATCATTCTGGGCTGGGAGCCAAAAAAAAAAATTATAGAGGCTTGGGACCCAACAGCGAGAATATCAGTGATGTCATTTAAATCCATCACGTCTTGGCCACAGGGAGTGTGAGGCCATTAGCGTCGTTTGTATCCGCAAGGTGGAGTGACAGGATTTGTAAACAGGAAGGTTTGGCAGCAGTTGTTCACAGTTATTATTGCATGGTATGTACAGTAACAAGTTTTTCAACCATGATGTAGATATCGCAATGAAGTGATTCCAGATATGAGCTGACAGATCTTAGTAAACAGTGCTGACGAAACATTAGTGTCCACCAGAATAATTTATAAGCGCTTTTATAGATTATTTTATATACTTCAAACATCTGAAATAAATCAGCGTTTATTATTTATTTTTTCAGGACAATCTAAAATCTTAGGAAACTAGAATATCTCTATGTAAGCTCAATTTACAGTTTTATTACTGAATTTTTATTTTAAATGTCCTAAAACTAGAGAATAAACTAAAGCATCTTAAATCATCCTGTTATACAATACAAATACACATTAAGCTTGACAATACAAATACACATTAAGCTTGACAATACAAATACACATGAAGCTTGACAATACAAGTACACATTAAGCTTGACAATACAAATACACATTAAGCTTGACAATACAAGTACACATTAAGCTTGACAATACAAATACACATTAAGCTTGACAATACAAATACACATTAAGCTTGACAATACAAATACACATTAAGCTTGACAATACAAGTACACATTGCTTGACAATACAAGTACACATTGCTTGACAATACAAATACACATTAACATTGCTTGACAATACAAGTACAATTACAAGTACACATTTGCTTGACAATACAAGTACACATTAAGCTTGACAATACAAATACAATTACACAACGACAATACAAATACACATTAGTTCTTGACAATACAAGTACACATTAAGCTTGACAATACAAATACACATTAAGCTTGACAATACAAGTACACATTAAGCTTTGACAATACAAATACACATTGTTTGACAATACAAGTACACATTGCTTGACAATACAAGTACACAAATGACAATACAAGTACACATTAAACTTGACAATACAAATTACACATTACACATTCTTGACAATACAAGTACACATTGCTTGACAATACAAATACACATTTTTGACAATACAAATACACATTGCTTGACAATACAAGTACACATTGCTTGACAATACAAATACATTGTTTGACAATACAAATACACATTGTTTGACAATACAAGTACACATTGTTTGACAATACAAGTACACATTAAGCTTGACAATACAAATACACATTAAAACCAACAATACAAATACACATTAAGTTTGACAATACAAATACACATTGCTTGACAATACAATATACATTAAACTTGACAATACAAGTACACATTGCTTGAATACAATTACACATTAAATACAAGTACACATTAAATACAAATACACATTGTTTGACAATACAAGTACACATTGAGTAACATTAACAAATACATACACATTGCTTGACAATACAACACACATTAAGCTTGCTTACAAGTACAATTACACATTAAACACAATACAAATGCTTGTTTGTTTGTTTTATCTGTTGACCGTACAATACATTAAACTTGAACACAGTCATCACCACACATTAAACTTGACAATACAAATTACACATTGCTTGACAATACAAATACACATTTGCTTGACAATACAACATTACTTGACATTAAGTACACTTGACAATACAAGTACACATTAAGCTTGACAATACAAGTACACATTAAGCTTGACAATACAAGTACACATTAAGCTTGATTTTTAATATGGTAAAATAAAACATTTTTCTTAAATTACAAACTTAGTTAATACTGTCAACCTCAGAAATTGTTTTTGTCCTCAATGGCTTAACGGTAAGCCCGAAGACTTGTAACGCAAAAAAAAACAAACAAACCAGGTTAAAATACTCGTGTTGCGCACAGCCCATTGCGTAGCTTATTGCTTAACAAGGAACAAAAGAAAATGTTTTACGCTGCTGCTTATTAGCAAACATTGACAACATATTTGACAGTTGTTTATAGTAAAAGAATAAGATATAATAAAGTGAATCTTTCAAATGGTAAAAATGTAGATTCGACAGTAAATTTCTAAAACAATTAAACAAATAAAATGCAAATGTTTAAAGTAATATAGACTGAAGAATTAACGTTGGGGTATTGAGAAAAACATAGACTAAATAATTAAAGTGCATGTTTAAAGTAATATAAATTTACAAGTTAAATTTGGTATGTTTTGAACAATAGTTTAAAAAGTTAAATTTCACGTGCTTACAGTAATATGGACTGAACAGTTGAAGCAAATGTGTTGCGGAAGAAATATTGGCTAAATCGGTAAAAATAAATGTGTTTTGAGGAACGCATGTACTTACGTTGAAAGTGTAGATGTACGACTGCAAATGCTTTTGTTTATAGAAACATTGAATGATGAATTAAAATACCTCTTCACTTTAACAAAGTGATTTACTTTTATTCTAATCATTTTAAGAACGCTGTAAAACACTCGAGAAACTTTCAGCGTTTGAAATACATGTTACGGAAACAAGGATAATAAAACCAAAACTACAAGAGACATCGTAGAATAATTCACTCGATTTTAAGGTTTGTTTGCTTATTTTTGAATTTCACGCAAAGTTACACGAGGGCTATATGTAAGACTAAAGGAAAAGCAGCAAGTCATCACCAACTCCTAGGCTACTCTTCTCAACTAATAGTTAGATTGGCCGTCACATTTTAATACTTCCACTGCTTAAAGTGAAGCATCTTTTGATGTGATGAGGATTTAAACTCACGACCCTCAGGTCATAAGTCAAGTGCTCTAACCATCTGACCATGCGGGCCGATTTCAAGGTTCTTTCTTTAGACGCAACACAGTTTAACTAAAAAGAAAATAAGAAACTTTATTCTGTAATTATGTGCAGTAAAACAGGACATGCATTCTCACAAGTCGATACAAATTAAATGTCTTAATATGATAGAATTCCAACATGACGTATAGCTTTGTTTATGTTAAGCACAAGGCTAAAGAATGGATATTTCTATTGTGCCCACGGCGATATTGAAACCCGATATTCACTGTTGTAATTTATCAGATATACCGAACCTCTAGAAAGTCATAACGGTGGAAATGTCCTGTAACTTGAATATTTACAGTTATATCATTTCCAACCATCGGATATCAAAGTTATTTGATTTCTGTTAATCAAAATGGCTTTGTTCACCAAATTTCGGGCCCGGCATGGCCAAGCGTGTTAAGGCGTGCGACTCGTAATCTGAAGGTCGCGGTTCGCATCTCGGTCGCGCCAAACATGCTCGCCCTCCCAGCTGTGGGGGCGTTATAATTTGACGGTCAATTCCACTATTCGTTGGTAAAAGAGTAGCCCAAGAGTTGGCGGTGGGTGGTGATGATTAGCTGCCTTCCCTCTAGTCTTACACTGCTAAATTAGGGACGGCTAGCACAGATAGTCCTCAAGTAGCTTTGTGCGAAATTACAAAACAAACAAAATCACCAAATTTCTGGAACTTCTATGTTTGCAAAATTTATAACCATTATTATTCATTGTACTTCAACTATTTTCATGATTGTCAGCTACACTATATATAAGAAACTCGATATCAAATAAGAACTGAAAAAGCTGTTCGGAACTTTTTTCGACTTCTTATGTATGAGATACCTTTTTTGTTACATTGGATAATATTTCTTCTTCAACTTAAGCGTACTGATATGTTCATCTTATTTAAAAAAAAAAAAGAATTCAATTTTAGTCCAAAACGATAACCTTAGATGAATCAAAAATAACTGTTGACGGATAGTGAAAATTTGGCTTGATTTGAATTTTCGGGCAAAATTACACCAGGGCTATCTTCGCTCGCAGCCTCTATTTCGGAGTGTAAGACAAGAGGGAGGGAAGCTAGTTTTTATCACCCACCGCCAACTTTTAGGCTACTCTTTTAACAACGAAGAGGGAGATCAATTGTCACGTTATAATGTCCCCACGGCTGAAAAGGCGAGCATGTTTATTGTGACACCGATTTGAACGCGCCACCCTCAGATTACCAATCAAACTCCCTAACCACTTGGCCATGCTGTGCCGTGATGAAAGGAGAACATTTAACAGAAAAACTGAAACACAAAAAACAGTAGTTTTTTATTGTTCATATCTTACGTTAGTTTGTTTAAAATAAACTAAGTAATGCGTGAAGAAAAGTGTACAAACATATAACTAGTAAATCTAATAATTATATTAGCTAGTTCTAAGAATTCTTAAAATTGATCTAGACTCCCTCATAAATTAATTTATACATGCACATAATATCATATTGTTATACACTGAATTATTTTATTTCATTTAAAGTAAGATGGTTACTCCATGTTTGTCAAAAATCAATGAATTTACATAAATCACGAAGACAGCAAAAGTTCATTCTGTATCATAAAGTTATAGCAAAAATGAACGTTTTATTTACTTTTTGCCCATCGGGAACTACAGTAAATCTATGGCCTTACAACACTAATATTCGGGGATCGATTCCTGATTCTTTTGTTGGACACAACAGATAGCCTGATGTTGCTTTGTTCTAAAAACACTGAATGTGTTACTCTTGTTATAAAATAATCTTTGATTTCAGCTTGTTCGTAAGCTCTTATCATTACTCGTGATTCATTTATTTAATGCATTGTTGGATATGATCTCTATCTGCAATGAAAACTAAAACATTGCGATTCAAAAAAATATTATTCATAATTTCATCTTTAAGAGCGTTATTTTACTATCAACTTACACGAGCATCTCGAAATTTGTTTTATTTTATTCGACAATTCCTTAATGATAGAAATATATAAAAATAAAAGGGCGTGTCTTTTTGTCTATGGGTTGGTGTATCTGTATGTGTGTGGCCGCCATAACCATAAGAGGGAAGAGCCGAGAAACATGAAATTTTGCACATATACTAAACGGTTTCTGAGAACTCTGGATATCAATATTTATCATTGTGAGTTCGCTTGTGTGCAAGCACATCTTTTTATAAGGCAAGTTAGCGGAAAACACACAAAAAATATGTGACTGCCATAGTACCAAGAGTAAAGAACCTAAAAACTTGAAATTTAGAACTCAAACTAAGTTGGCCCTGAGGGTGCACACTTGGGTATTATTATTTACGCATTCACATGCATGCACATCTTTTTAATGAGACAAGCTAGCGAAAATCCATATGGAAAAGAAGTGGTTTCTTATATTACAAATAGAAGTCACAAGTAAGTACGCACGTGTGTCTGTCTGTCTATGTGTAACCGCCATAGCTCCAACAGAAAACAACCTAGAGGCATGAAATGTTGCATCCATTCTAAGTAGACCCTGAGAGTATGGAACTATGCATTATTACTTATTCATGTGCGCGTGCATATCTTTTTAATATAGATTATATTGTTATGCTAAAATGGGTTCAGAATTGCCACACTATTAAGATAATAATCCTAGGGAAGCCGGATACTTTCGCTTGTTTTATACAAACATTAGTAAGAGTACGGCGCTACAGATACTTGTAAACATGCCCTTGAAAGATTGACTTTTATATGATTGTAGAGTGAAATACTTGACACTCATGTCATGTGCCAAATACAATGTCACTTTAGGGTGGTATTTCTTCAAATTTTCAAATGCTGATTTAATTATCCATGAAAGTTGAGACACTAAGCAGTCCCCGCTGTTGTCAACAATGATGGATGAGGCATCACGAGTGGAAATTTCTTAAACGTCAACATTGGTCGTGAACAAATGAACTGATAAAAGTATGTGAAGAAATAAGTCCCGTGAGACTGGGCATCCGTGATCCTATTAGAGAAAACAAAACATTATTAGGGAGAGGCAACTTGAGGGTTGGTAATTATTAAAGTTTAATTTACAAAATATTCACTACTTTCTCCCTACACTTCAATAACTTCACGAGTAATGTGCTGTTTAGTAATTAGATATTTATTTTTACACTTATGTCAAACTTATTAATAAGCTTTTGTGCTAAAAACTGGTTCATGCCTGACCCAACAAAATCTTATACACCCGAATAATAGATCACATTTGATAACAATATAATAAATGATTAGATGTGTTTATTAATGTGGAATAGTGATATAAAAACTACAATATATAAAGTGGAAATGTGTTTAAACATCGAAAATTAATTCTGATTTTTCGCTAAATTATAGCACGTGTTATTTGAATTTTGTACGGAAGTTCTGTAATAATGGAAGAGGAAATCACCAAATTCGTATGAAGAATACATTATAGAATCTGGTGTATGCAGTATATTTATAATGAACTGGAGCGGTACTGGATGGTGATAATGCTATGTTTAATGGCAATTCGCTGTTACTTTTATGTACTTTAATATTATAAAAAGTAATAAGTAAAATAATAGTAAAAGAATGATATTAACAGGTGCGACGTTTGGCACCTGTTTTCTGTTGTATACAAATTTAGCTTCTTGCTGTTCTTTCTATCAAGAATTATTTTTAGTGTTTCATTAAGTTAAATCGTCTAATTTAAATCAATCTCGACCTTACTCATAGAATACCGATGTTATGAAACCAATATAAAATGACTCATACCATCTAATTAGACTCTGTTTTGTGATGACATAGTTCAACGTTTCTTAGTTAACCTTGTCATATCACATTGAATGATTATCAGTTTATCAGACTCAGTCTTGTTGTGAGTGATTACTTTACTAATATTTCTTTAAGCTATTATTGTTATGTTGCATTGATTGAATACCAGTTCTGTATTGTTATCATTAGCTCACTTTAATAGCATTCCGTGAGCCAGTCTTGTCATAACACATGAATTAAATACCAATTCATTAGTTTCTGTCTTACTCTGTTAACAGTTGTTGTTTGAGCACACAACGCTCACTACACTGAGGGAAATCAAACTCGTACTTTAACTTGTAACTTCGTGAACTTACTTCTGAGACAGCAGGAGGCGTCTTCCTTTGTTGGTTACTTTAATAATATTTATTTAAACTAATCTTATTGTGACGCACCGATTTTAGTCCATTATTCTACGACTGGCTAATTAAATAGCAACTCACAATCACAATAAAATTTCGTTAATTTGTAGTTGATATCATTTAGCAGATAGTAAAGAAAATTAATGAAGATCTTTTATTAAAGGAATCTTCAGTTTGGGATTGAAAATGAACGTTTTAACACCACACCATGACTTAATGAATAAACCTCACTTTTCACACCAAGACCAAAGGATTTCCCCAAGTCGATATAACGGAGCGTATATATGTGATACTAACCTCGCGTTGTTACGATCGTTTGAAGTGTAGAAGGTTATCAGGGTAGTATTTCTGGTTATAATTAACTTTAGCACTGACTTAAGGATATGCCAAACATTACTATTTAGAAATGGGTGTAAAAAACAACGTTTGTCTAATCAATGAAAAAATGATTTTAGCCTTAGAAGTTTTGATACACTTCCTGATTTGAAGCTTTAGTTTCGTCATAATACTTTCAAACAAATAAGATATATTCCTCCATATATATCTCCATAAAAAATAATAAATCAAAGGTAAACATCAAAATTTATAATTCAAGCGTAATCATTTTGAAACATCAGTCACCCAATTCGGAATTTTTGGACAAATTTTGTGGAAATTGTTATGAAAACTAGTAGATGAGGAAAGTATGTTCAATTTATAAATAGAGAGGATTGTTGTCCGTTTGCTTATGTAAAACGCTTAAACCAGGAGTTCGACTTTCTTTGATAGACTCAGAAGGTAATTCGAGGTGGCTTTGCTGTAAGAAAACACGCGCGCCCGCGAAATTATCTCCTATTCACTAAAGTGTGCCCCCCGCTAGTACAGCGGTATGTCTCCGAATTTACAACGCTAAAATCAGGGGTTCGATTCCCCTAGGTGGGCTCAGCAGATAGCCCAATGTGGGTTTGCTATAAGAAAACACACACTAAAGTGTACTAAATATGTATGTAAACACTAGTTATCACCAGTATTGTTGTTTTAGCTGAAATCTATAGCATCTCGTGTAACGCTTATAAACCAACGCGACACACCAAGAGACAGTAAGTATTAGGTTGTCCAGAAATAAGTGTTGCTTTTGAACTGCAAAGTTTAGAAAAGTATAAACCAGTGTTTTGAAACATGCTTTAATCAAAGTAAGCACCATTTGCCTGAACACACTTTTGCCAACGTGTAACGATGTTGTTTATGCCACTGCTGTAGAAATCAGAATTTCTATGGTCAATGAGCTCCCTGAAAGCTTCTTCTGCAGCTGCCTGGTTTTGAAAGTGTTTATTGCTCAAAAAGTTGTCAAAATGTTTGAAAACAATGAAAATATGTAGGTGAAGGTAATAAGGTGGATGAGGCAGTACCTCGATTCCCAGTTCATTAAATTTTTAGAGCGTCATCCTTGACAGGTCTAATAACTCCGATTTTGTTTATCTTCAGTCAGCTCATGCGGAACCCATTTATCCAATTTTTTCGTTTTTCAATCGCATTCAGGTAGATGGCAATGCTTGATTTGCTTGTGCCTAGCTTTTCTGCATGCTCACGTACTGTTGTGCGAGACTCTGTCTCAACTGCTTCCCTTAATGTGTTTCCATCTAAGATGGCTTCCTTCTATGTCCTTTGTGGTCTTCATGACTTTCATTTCCATATTGAAACTTTTGGAACCAACGCTGAACTGAACTGCACAACCTAATATTTTTGGTTCGTTATAGTTGGTATACTATAAAAATTGGATGCTGTTACTGTAATTAACACACATTAATCGGAAACTTCAGATATTTGACCAGGAACATTACAAACCATTTAAGTTCAGTGGATTAACATCGGATATTAGTATTTTCACGAATACATTATATAACTTCAGCTGTGAAAAACTCATCTGTGGTCAGCGAAGAGCTAGCTAGCTACCCGTCAAGTGAATTGTCTTTATATCAACCCGATATTAATTCGTTAACCAGTTCCGGATGAGAAAGGAAACTCAATATTGTTTATACGTTTGTAAAACTCCTGTGTATGAATCATTATTTGTAATAACTGTTGTTATAAATTCTATTATGGTTTGTATATTGAAATATATTTGTTTTAAGAAAGAAAACCGTGAGTATAAAGCTTGTTGGCAAATATCACAAATTTGATACAAATTTAATTAATTTCTAAATTTAAATTTTCATTTAACTCAATTTTAGGCTATTTGAACTCCGAATACGTAACATAATAAATCAGAGACTCATCCGAGATAAATTATAATATGTAACATAGGTTATAAATGAACAAGAAATTATACTTGAAGTAACTGATACATATATTTTTGTTGTGTTTGAGTAGAATATCATAATATTTTTATAGCTTTTGCTGAACATTTTGTGAAACAGGAAAAATAAAACAACTTCACTACGAAAAAACTCGTCGTAAATTTATCGTAATAGCTTACAGAAGACATATTGATGAATTGGCTCGATTATTTACCAGACTGGGACATTGTGCCCGTAGCTTGTTCCATCTGCGAAGATGAATCTTATCACCATTCCCCACCCAAGCATTTTTTTCAAACGACGTTTTATATGGAATAGCTTGTGAGAGAAAATTATTGTGAAAAGTTCATAGAGTTTCATACACACCTTTTTGTGCACGTCTGTTGTAAGCCCACAACACAACTGTTACGTAGTGAACAAGAAAATACTTATTGTTCTTTTATTGCTTTATTTCGCGCAAAACCCGCTCGAAAGATAACAGCTAGTTAGTATCATTCACTGCCATCTCTTGGACTACTCTTTATCAACGGATAGTGGGATTGACCATCACATCGTAACTACCTCATGGCTGAAAGGACGAGCATGTTTGGTTGTGGAATTTGAACCTGTGACCACAAATTTTGAGAAGAATCCCCAGTTTCATAACCACAAGGCCACGCCAAGCTGGTAATCACATAATTCTTTTTTGACATGACTATGTTTGATAGCTATGCACAATTACACAAAGTTTGTACAACGATAAAGCCTTTTGGACTTTACTTCTTTCCTCTGCTTGTATTAAAGCTTTTAAACTATGATTCTAATAATGACAATACTAAGCATGTTAGTAGGTTTATAATTCAATATTGTACACTTCATCTTTCACATAACTATTAGAATTCAATACACATTTGAAACCTTACAAATTTAACAAATGTTTCGAAACGTTATCTCTGGTTTTATTCATATTACAAGTTAGCAACTTATATTGTTCCTAAGAACTTTCTCTAAAAATGGTTGTTCAACACCACTATGTGTTACGTCTACTTTTCTTGAGATATCGTAGTTAAGAGATGAGATAATAAAAAATAAATCTTAACAGATTCAGCAAGATAAGCTGATATAATCAGCTACAATGAAACTATTTGAAGAGAAACGCAAAGCACGTGAATAACATAACCTCGGCCAAGACCCATACTTTTAAGCTTACCTATATCTGTGACAGGTCATGAGCAAATGAATAATTTCGGAAACAACATATCCATAACATACGGCCAGTAAGTTTAAAGGTTTTGGCCAGTGAACGAAACTACTCAAGCTGATATCAGACTAGAGAAAATAATATGCAAAACAAAAGTAAATAGAAAAATTAGTCATATGTTAAACAAGATTCACAATCGCAATAGTGTAAGAAAATAACATATATATATATACTGATAAACAGAAAAAAGCAGACTTAAACACACAAAAATAAGCTACATGAAACAGCATGAATATATTATCAGCTTCTAAACAGGAGCTTTAATATCCCTCTGTAATATAAACCCAGAGTTATATCTCCCTACTTGACTGTCAGTTAAGTAATGTTAAGAGTACAAACTGACAATTATTAAGGCTAAACAGACCAGCGTGAAGCAAATAATAGACGCACATTACGTCAAGTTTTCATATGGGTGTCAGAATTGAAACATTTACTAATTCCATCCGTTCATAACTACTACTGAATTTCTAAATAATTCTTCGAAAATTTGAGACCTCCAGTGACACAGAAATATGTCTTGGGGCTCATATTGCTAGAAACCTGGTTTCGATACCTGTGGTGGACAGAGCACAAATAGCCCATTGTTTAGTTTTGTGTTTATTTACAGACAATCATTCAATCAATATAAGGTTTTATGCAGGTGTTCCGCATATAGGTATGACATTTTTTTTTAACTGGATGTTAAAAACTCATAAACATGTGCAAATTATTATGAGATGGGGATTTCTCTCTGTATATGTTACTTCGAATACTCAGTGACTTAAGCAACTTTGTAAGATGAGATACTGCACTTGGACTTCTTTGTCCGAATTGAAAGTGATGATTATCATATTTTTTATTACATTTCAGTTGTTTCAAGTTGTTTGTTATTCACCACAAAAACCTACGTTTATATAGAACTTTAAAAATATGAAGCAATGTTGTACTAATTTAATCTTCTAAAATAATTGGCAGATAAGATATCTAAACTAAATTAAAAATCATGATTACTGAAGAGGTTGTGATTTCCTAAACCGGTAAGATGAGTGTTGAATCGAATAATAGCTTGGGTTACATACTTATTTTTAGTTACAAGTTTTTGTGCCCCAGTCAAAATCAAAGAGCTGTGAGCCATCAAGTCCGGTAAATTCACCAAATATACAATTACAGGGAAAAAAATATAGGTTAACTTTCTGTTTCGTGTCTTGGTATATTCATATACCAAATATATACAGTATATACAGGCCAAATTATGGCCTGTATTTTTTGCTATCCGTGTTTGATTTATTATTCACTTAACACTTGTGAACCCGCCTTTTTTTGCGATAAATTTGAAAAAGAACTAATAATATAAAGTATTATACATTTAAAGCTTGCAAAGAAAAGTAAGGATATATGCATCTCTAGAAAGTTGGGAAAACCTCTTAAAAGAACGATTTTTTTCTAATCTATGTGTCATTGATTTTATGCCTAAATATATGTGCACATGAATTTTATAAATGTAAATTATACCTACAAATCAGAATATTACTTGCCAATTGTTAATCGGTTTTTATTAGATACTTTCGGATGTTTCTAATTAAGCACAAAGTTACATAATAGGTTATTTAAGTTCTGCCCACTAAGGGTATCGAAACCCAGTGTCTAGGGTATTTAAGTCCACAACGTAGCTCGGTACCACTGAAGAGGAAGTGCACTAAATTCGTCGACACTGCACATGCTTTTTGAATATGCCTGTGAATAATTACGTAAAGACTGGAGAGAAAAATAAAATTACACTAAGAAACCCGTATCTAATTAAAACCTCTCGTAAGTGACTCTTTATTGATAAACTTGTTTATAAACAAGCACAATGTTTCACGTATAAATGGCTTCCATGTAGGTTTAAGTTTGTTGTTATTTATAAAGCCACCCAATGGGCTATTTGTGTTGTGTTCACCATGGGATAGAAACCAAATTTTCAGCGGTATAGACCTTCAGTTTTACAGTAGAACCCACTTGGGAAGGGGGGAGTTATACTTTTTTTTCAATTCAGTATTATTCGGTCTATAAATTATAACTTTTTGTGTTACCTTGTCCTTTGTTATAAACCATTACGTTTGTTTGTTTTGTTTTGAATTTCGCGCAAAGCTACTCGAGACCTATCTGCGTTAGCCGTCCCTAATTTAGCAGCGTAAGACTAGAGGGAAGGCAGCTAGTCATCACCACCCACCGCCAACTCTTGGTCTACTCAACGAATATTGGAATTGACCGTCATATTATAACGCCCCCACAGCTGAAAGGGCGAGCATGTTTGTTGCGACGGAGATTCGAACCCGCGACCCTCGGATTACGAGTCGAACGCCTTAACACGCTTGGCCATGCCGGGCCAACAATTACGTTAAATTCATAAAAGCTGTTCACATGGCATTATCTGCAGTGTTATGATACCAAAGGTTGGATAAGTTTATACAAGCCTAAATACTTTTGTTACCCCAGCTAGTATACAGCGATATGTCTACGGATTTATAACACTAAAATCCAAGGTTCGATTCCCCTCGGTGGGCTCACCGAATAGCCCGATGTGGCTTTGCTACAAGAAAACACCCCCACATATGGACTTTTTTTCAACAAACACAAAACATATCAAAAAAGAAACTCCAATCATTTATTTGTTTGCTCTATTATTTATCCTCTTCTTTACTTTAATAGACACTGTATTTTATTTGCCTGTCTAGTTAATATCTTGTGAAAACAAAGCATGTTTTGCATAGCTGCCGTTTTTTTTCCACCTCACCATAAAAATACAAACAAAACAACATGCTGACGTTTTCAACATTCGATATCTAATTGTTTGGATGATTAGAAAATTTCATGAAATTTCTCACTTGTTCTCTCTCAGTTTTTCTTCAGAAAAACAAAATTTAACAAGCATTGTGGTTTTTTAGACATTTCCTTGTATAAATTAATAAAATCCTTATGAGAAATTAATGGATATTATACTGAAACAAACGAAATAAAGTCCGAGTTCTGAAGAATAAAAGTAAGAACCGACTTTCAGGCGTCACGTATCATGACATTTTTATGTCAGTTACTTTGAACGCTCTGTTCGCTTCCATATCCTCGTGAATTGAGAAAGAGCCGACAAATGCGACGAAGCGTTATCTTGTTAGAAAAATGAGTGGTTGTTGTTAGTGGACTCTAGTTGCTAGTACTGAGAACAACAGTAGAGTCCATGTCGTTGTATTTTATACCTCTTAATGTTACTTAGCCCACTTCTTTCTCCTAAATAGAGAGGCAATGAAAATTGACTTCACAGTGAGATCCGATATAAATGGCTAAGATGCTAGGCTTAACCGATTTAAGTAATCTTATATTCTGACCATTTGGACAAAGATACTGCGATCGAAACAGGTTGGTTAATTTGTATGAGAATAAGGTACGTCTTTCGAAATTTGCTCATCAGAAACATATCATCACACATGATGTAACTACGAATCAGATTTCTTTCTTGGTCTTTACTAACATCTGTATGCATCATATATTTTTTTTCTGACATGTTGTTTGTATCCAGTTCTACGGATCTACTAAATATTCTATTCTGACATGTTGGTTGTATCCAGTTCTACCGATGTACTATATATTCTGTTGTGATATGTTACATGTATCCATCACTGCTGATCTACTTTATATTCTGTTGTGATATGTTACATGTATCCAGTTCTATAGATCTACTAAATATTCTATTCTGACATGTTGGTTGTATCCAGTTCTACCGATGTACTATCTTTTCTGTTGTGATATGTTACATGTATCCATCACTACTGACCTACTTTATATTATTTGTGGCTGTTCTTTTTGTTATTTTATCAATATGCTATTGAGTTTCTATAATTGTTTTATTAGAATCATTTTATTTGCCTCGTATTAATCGTATAAATTATAAAATATTCTAAGAAAAATTAACATATTCTTAATTTAATATATGACTTTTCAGGTACAAAATCCATTTCTCTTTCATAAAATATTTACCATCGATATATGTTTCGTATATAACACTACACCTGAATATATCAATTTAGGGAGAGTTTTGCTGATATAAACATAATATGAATAGTTGTAAACCAGCTAAGTTGAAATTTTAATTCATCTATAAAAACAAAACCTATCTAGAAGTTGAATCAGTACTAAGTATAAATACATAACCTGTTAGTTGATTTAAATCTATAGAACATCATGATTTAACTATTTAACAAAGAGGTTCTTTTATTGAACCATGCGTGGCTAACATGTGAGTTTGCAGATGGAAACGACCTCGAACCACGATTTTCAGTTGGTTCAAGAAGTCGAACAAATTATTTCTGATAGCGAGTGCTATTGACGTCTGCCTTCTTTCTTGTTAGTATTTCAATATTAGAAGCAGTTTTACAGGAACCAGTTTGGACTATAACTGGCCATCTAGCCCATGTACGCATGAAAACAGTATAGGTTAAAAATACCAGAACTAACCTCCTATGGTACTCAAAAGAACAAATGGTTTTCGGTTAATACATAAATGTTTGGAATCAATATAGTGCTTCTTTCAAGGAAGAAAACTCATATTCTAATTATTTCAGGATCAAATTAATATATTAATTTTAAATTATACTGTTTTATTTTCTGTTATATGTTTTCATTTTACCTTATTTTTTATCTTAACTTTAATGTATAATTAAAACTGTTGTTGTTTTTTGTTCAGCTCAAA
Source organism: Tachypleus tridentatus (assembly GCF_004210375.1). Taxonomy (NCBI): domain Eukaryota; kingdom Metazoa; phylum Arthropoda; class Merostomata; order Xiphosura; family Limulidae; genus Tachypleus; species Tachypleus tridentatus. The sequence continues at coordinate 77,487,187 of NC_134834.1, read as the reverse complement.
GCTACATAAAGTAGTCCCTGTGCTGTGCCTACTGCTAGCATCATTATAAGCCCCCATGATTACCAATGTGTCATCAAAGGACTATTTCTGTTTGATTCTATTATTTTGTACATAAATTCAGGTCTGTATGGCAGTTGAAACTGTAAAATAAAAAAAAATATAGAAATTCACTACGTATCTGTTTTTTTTCTATTTTATTCTTCTTAAATAATGTGATAGTTTAAAATACAAATTATAAGTTTGTGTTTTCTTATACCAAAGCCACATGGGGCTATCTGCTCAGCCCACCGAGGGGAATCGAACTCCTGACTTTAGCGTTGTAAATCCGGAGACATACCGCTGTACTAGCGGGGGGCCAAATTATAAGTAAGGTCTAGAAGAAAACAAGTCAGATCAACTAACTACTCTGCTGGTATCGTACTAGTTGTGTTCCACGTGTTGTGGGTGTGGCTTATAGCCTTGCGCAACTCTGCTCTCCGTATCTGCCCCTTCAAACGGCCCAGCATGGCCAGGTGGTTAGGGCGCTTGACTCGTAATCTGAGGATCGCAGATTTGAATCCTGTCACACCAAACATGCTCGCCCTTTCAGCCACGAGGGAGTTATGTTATAATGTAACGGTCAATCCCACTATTCGTTGGTAAAAGAGTAGCCTAATAGTTGGCGGTGGGTGGTGATGACTAGCTGCCTTTCCTCTAGTCTTACACTGCTAAATTAGGAATGGTTAGCGCAGATAGCACTCGAGTAGCTTTGCGTGAAATTAAAAAACTAACAAACAAACTGTCCCTTAAGAATTGCAATAATTAAGAATTATCTGAAATAATGACCAGAAAAGTAGCTCATTGAAACCTATCATACCTTATAGAGGTTCACCCAGATGTAGCGTTATTACAATAAAATCGTAATGTTCCGGAAATCAGGTAAATAACCCACAAATATTTTAAATATATGAACAACGGCATAATTTCTCTAAACATTCTTGCATATATGTAGTTCGATAAAATAAAATAAGCTAAATTAAAGTACTTTGATATCAGTAAACAGCAATTCATTCATGAGGCTCGTTTATAAAACAGTTGAAATCTGTTTTTGTATATAAATGCTACATCATTTATGGTACATCAGCGATATATTAAAATACTATTATAAGAAAAGCATAACCAATGTACCATATCTTGTTCAAATTATGATCTTCTGGAAGTCAGTAAAGAAACAAGATGGACATAAACAAAAGTTTGTTGTATTAGATACAAAAAAATGAAGTGAAGTATTTCATGCCGTTGTTGTTTAACCTTACATTTATCACACCAGGGATCAGATACATGACGTTCCACTGTCATACCATAGACGTTTTGATGCATGGGGTGATGCAGAACTTATACATTTTATGCAAGCACGTGTACATCAGGGACTAAGCTGGACTGTGTAACATATTATATAGGAACAGATGCATATATTTAGGTTAGTACTTATACGATTGTGAGACATCGATGATTGATGACCTGGTGGACGAAACAGGCATTTCTCAACCACAGTCCAACCTCCTTCGCTTTTTGTCGAGCATGGTACTTGTAATTAGTAACATTATATAATGCTTATTAGTCTGTTATACGTGCCACATCATTATTGAGGTCGAAGAAAAATTTCATCTCGAAGGAAAATGGGCCTCTAACTTTTCAGTATCAGTTCAGGTGAAAAGGGTGTAAAAAAATTCTTGCTTTTTTTCATGTTTTCACACCTACTTGAGTAGCATCTATTGGCAGCAAATTACAGGGACACTTGTGCTTTTATTAATCAGAGGCTTGGGATAGTGACAAGAATTTATAGCCTAGAGTGTATAGGGTCTCAATAGAGGGAGCTGGTAATATTTTAGAAGTTGGGAGTTATAATTATTCTCAGCCTGAGTATGACAAGTATTAAGTATGATAATGGTAGGATTAGGATTCGAGCCCGTGACCTATAAACTGCGAGACGCGCGCCCTAACCCCCTGGCCAGTAGCAAGTCTTTTCGTCGTTAGGTCACTGGGTAAACGATGTGGTAAAAGTTTTGTGTACGAAGTTCAGTTTATTTGGTTTTGAATTTTTTTTACTGTATATTTCCTTCTTCTTTTTACAGAAACAGAATAACAATTTTGCAAAACCAAACCAGAGCTTTTTTAAGGAATCACAAGGATGTCTCACGATACATTGCACTGGTTTATGAAATAAATAAACAGCAATCATCAAATGATAATATTTGTTTTATAAACGTTTTCTGCCTTCACTTTTAAATAGATAGGCAACGTTTCGGGCTACAACAGTGTCCTTATTTAGGTTTCAACTCGAAACGCTGGAGGATTGATTCAACTGTTTGGAACTAACAGAAGATAAACATGTGAGTAAGTAACTTGAGGGATGAACTATTAATACGATTTATTCTTATGTTGCTCTAATCAACTTGGTGTGAAGGAGTTGAGCTAAGCCGTTGATATGTAGGTGACATAACTGTTATCTATAATTCATGGTAAAATTTCATGTACAAATTATAAATGCTGCTCAGACCTTAAGTCTGCTAAATGGAAAACTTAAAAAAAGAAGGAATCTTTGGATTTTTCATTTGATATTTTTTATAACTTAAAGAAACAACACTATACCATCAAGTATTCTATGATTTTGCTCATTCAAGCTATTCCATCCAAAAACTGTTCTGTATTTAAAATATTCTTGTAGATCATTACAATTAATAAAGAAAGATTTATTTTACCTTAGAATGTGAGAGTTAAATTTCACATGTTAGTTGGTATTTACTTCGTTGTTGTAGTTTAAATATAATTTCAAAATATTTTAAAAACTATTACTTTCACTGTCAGATTTTTGTTACTAACGTCGAACTTCTGTTCTTCTGAAATACATTTAAATCTTTTCGAAATTATGAAGGGATTCTTCAGACATCTTAACAGTTATAATACGCGTGTGAAGCTGCTATGCTTACGATGATCACGTATCATAGTTCTGTATTAATTAATCACATCGTTTTATTCTAGAGGTATTTAAGAGTAAATATAAAAAAATTCGAATCGTTACACAAATAGGTAGATGGGAACAGAGATATATGAATACTCACGATATTAATATATTTTTTATAATTATTGGTAAGGATGTTCAGTTTTATCTCTCATAATACATTTCATCAATAGCAGAGTTCCTTAAAACATTTGTGGCCAAATTATAGTATCTGCGTTCCAAAAGCACTTTCTTTCTTAAATATAGGATTTATAGAATAATACGAAATAATTCTAACGGTAGACATCGTAATCTGTAAGCGCAATTGTTTTAGGCCTTTATTAAGTACAGCCTATATTATATAAAAAGATAAAACTGTAACTTATGTACGTTTTTCGTTTAAGTTAAGTTGTACCGTACTGTCATTAAATAAAGATATAATGTTATTCTACGTCCAAACGTTAGACTTTAAGAACAAAAAACATTGATAAGCTTTTAATACGTTGTTGTACGAAACGTTTACTAGAGTATATTTACGTCCATCTTTTGTTTTCATCTGTTAAAGTGAAGCAAACGCCTGCGTAATGCTAGGATGGATAAAAATTGAGAATTATCATAACAGGTTCTTTTTTCTTCGAGCCGATTTACTTATGCGAAAGTAACAAGAAATCCAACCCTTAAACTAAAAACTGGTAATATTAAAATTGTTTAAAAAAACACTTGCTTGTTTACACTAAACTAAAAGTCAATAGACATTCATAGAATTATTTTTTTTATTCAATTTACAGCTGATAGTGTTTTATTTGTTTCTTATTTAAATTCTAAAGTAATAGGAGTTGGCGTTACAGGTTACGAATCAAAAGGTCAAATGTTTGACCTTAGTATGCCGAAAACATGCTCCTCACTCTCAGTTGTGGAAACGTTATAGAAGTGACAGTCACTCCTGTTGGTTTTAAGCGTAAAATTTTATACAAAAGGTAGTTTTGTTTGGTTTTCTTCCTTCAGGTCAGGAGTTCATAATTAAAGACGGTTATACCTGAATCTTGAAGCTTCTGCCCCTGCTGTTTACATATTAACATCCCAATTTTGACAAATACTTTGAAAACTAAACTTATTTTGTAAGTTATAGTAAATGTATATATTTTACGCATGACTTAGTTTACCATCTTTTCTTATGACATCGAATTTCTTTATTTAAATTTCAGTAGCAATTTTATTTTTATAACTTTTTTAAAACTAAACAGATATTAATAAACATAAGTTACTTATATCTGTTTAGTTTAAAAATTATGGGACATTTCAGTCGTCTCATTATTGATGTGAATAGATTGTTTGTTTGTTTTGAAATTCGCGCAAAGCTGCTCGAGAGCTATCTGCGCTAGCCGTCCCTAATTTAGCAGTGTAAGACTAGAGGGAAGGCAGCTAGTCATCACCACTCACTGCCAACTCTTGGGCTACTCTTTTACCAACGAATAATGGGATTGACCGTTACATTATAACACCACCACGGCTGAAAGGGCAAGCATGTTTGGTGCGACCGGGATTCGAACCCGCGACCCTCGGATTATGAGTCGAACGCCTTAACACACTTGGCCACCCCTGGCCCTGATGTGTATATGTCACTAGGCTACGCCAGAGACAGAATATAATTAACCTCAGTAGTTGGTGAAACTATGATGATACATACGCATTTTCAGCATTTATGGATTCTGTTGTTTGTAAAAACCAGTCTATGGAAACAAAATTTTGAACCATGAGTTTAATTTTATGAGAGCACGTTAGTGCGAAATAGTTTACATAAGCATTCATTAAACAACTCGTAAATAAAAAAGTAAGGCCAATCGAAAGATTTTTTTTCTCTTTTTCTGATAAAGAAGAGTTCGGCTTCTCTCAATACTATGTTTTATTTTATTCTGTATGCAACTGTATACAAAATGATAATAATAAATAAATAAGTGATTTAAAATGGCACTAATTTCCGGACTAGACTTTGATTTGTTTTGTTTTTTTGTTTTAATGTACAAATGAAAGTGAAACGTGTATAGTCAACACGAATTCGAAAAGTGGAGTCAGAACCTTTTAGAAAATTAACTTTTTTTTCAAGTGTTCTAAAGCGCTGATCGTGTATTTACAGAAAAAGAAGAACAGTATATTGGCTTAATTAGAGCAATGCTCACAGTCCCTAACAAAACTAAATGACCTAGACTGGATTTAGAAACGACCTTAAGTGCCTTTCTATAGTAAATCCAGCCTCGGTTGGTTTTGTGATCATGTACAGAATGATCTCTTTTTTCCGTTTCAAATGCAAGATTACTTTCAAACAAAACTCGTTCTTGCTTCATCTTTCGTTTGTTCTTATTTCTATATTACCAACTAAAATCCAGACACGATCTGGTTTTATTCATCCTCTGTTTTATGAGTAACATAAACTGAAAGGAAGAGACAGTGCAATACATGCGTATTGTTGGTCTGCCGCTCAAAAAACAAGTCTTAACATTCTGTTTCTAAGTACCAAAGAGACAGTATATGCTTCTTACATGGTTATCTAATGTCCATTGCTTCTTCTAACCTGTTATATGTACTAATTTTTAATATTTAACTTTGTGTAAATGCGCTTTATTCAATAACACTACTGTGAAAGTTTATATATCTGTTTGTCTTACTTGGTACATATGAATTTATTTTTTAAAAAAACTATCGCTTTGCCCAGACACAGCTTAGAAGTAGATTGATGAGTTATGGATTAAAAGGTCCACGGTTCGAGCCCAGCATATGCTGTTGAACATACTCTTGCTTTTGTAGCTGTGGATGCGTAAGAAAGGTGATATTTGGATAAGACTATTTAGTATTTGCTTCTTCTCAAGGCAAGCTACTAACACAGATCTTAACAGTGTAAGTAGCAAGTAATATTTACTACTTACACTCTTCTTGGTCAACGTTTCGAAAATAAAAACGACTGCGCACATCTGAGCTAGTCGTTTATATGTCACATAAAGTGGCGATCAGCATACGAAACGATAAAGCGCTACAAGAGTTATTTATCAGTTATTTATGCTGTTATTTGATAAATTTCGCTTTGTATTTTACTAACAAGACTAATAAACAAGGAAATGTTTTTTTTATAAATCTATTGTAAAATATACATTATATTGAGTATTTTTTCAACTGTTGTTAGACGGTGTTGTTTTCAGGTTTAGATTTTAAATTATAAAATGATTTCTGTGTTTTACTACACTAGATTATGAGTGATCCATAACCAAAAACAGTAAAAAGAAATCCACAAACACGAAGTCTTTGTTATTGTAAAATACAAATAACAATCTGTAATAAGAAGCGTAATCATTGTTTTTGTCGCTCTAGTAATATACAATAAAAATAAAATATGTCGGAACAGTTTCCGCATCCCTTTGGTTCGGATGTTCGTCACACCAAACATGCTCTCCTTTTCAGATGTGGTGGCGTTATAATGTGACGGTCAATCCCACTATTCGTTGGTAAAATAGTAGCTCAAGAGTTTGCGGCGAGTGATGATGACTAGCTGTCTTCCCTCTAGTCTTACATTGTTAAAGTAGGGACGGCTAGTGCAGATAGCCCTCGTATAGCTGTGCGCAAAATTCAAACCAAACCAAGGCATCTCTTCTTTCCTTCCTCCAAACAAAAAAGTCAAAACAAGTGTTTACGCCTTTTCCAAAAAGAATAATTGGAATCTTTAGGCAGTAAAATAATTCATTAACTTGAAGCCTTCAAAATTCTAAAGTTATATGAACCTATTAAAAAATCTTATTCAATTCGTTAGTAATGTAAAACAACACAGAAATGTATGCGACGGTTCGTTTATCAAGCAGTGAAAACGTTTATTCTATTTACTTTCAAAATTTCATTAGTTTGATCCACGTTACTGAATGTCTTCAACAGTTAAAATAAGTTTACCTAGTTAATAGGCTCTTAAGAAGGTTTATAGTTTCACATCAGACTGAGGCTCAATCCAATTATCTTCACCGAAGTAACAGGAGGCTGAGCTACTTTGTTCTCCAAAACTGGCAAATCTTGTAATGTTTTATGGTATTAAGTATCACCATCGTCTCTAGTAAACAAAATAGAAGTTTCTTAATCATATTTTTATTATTATTCTCAGACTTAGTTTGAATTACATACTATACGATTGTATACGTTTTGTTTTTCATTCCATAGCCGACGAGAACATAATATATAATAACGGCTTGAATAATATAAAAATACAAACATTAATTTATGAGGTAAAGAGTCAGATACCCGTGTGAGTTAGTGTTGGAAACTAACGTTCATCTAGTTAAAACTTTTCACGATGGAAAACAAAAAAAGTGACGTGTTGGATACGAAATGAAAGCTTAACTCTGTTTGTGATGTTGTTTAGCGCCAAAAACACGTCAACCAATCAACATTTGTTATGGATAAGTCACAGAAAACTTTCGCTTGTTATAATGACGGTTTAAAAGCTTACTGGGTTATGAAAAATATGCTGTTATTAGATTAGAAATTAGCGTAATTCTAACAAACTACCGCTTTTAGAGAAAATCTACTTACGTATGATTTTTCTAACTTTAGGCTGTCTAGGTCCCGACTTTCGTAAACAGTGGCTCTAGTAGTTCATAATGAAAGTAACATCTGTAACAAGAAGCATACAGCTTGCTTTTCTAGTTATATGAACAACGGCTGTAACAGTATACAATTTAAATAAAAATCTATCAAAACATACGTTTATGTCTCCTCACTGTTCAAAAATAATCTGTGACGTTTAGGCAATACTTTTCCAAATTGGAAACAAAGTATTTTATCTTCTAGAGTTCTGTGTACTTGTATTTAGTAACAAAATAACGCAATTTTATGCAGCAAAGTAAAAAGTGCGAAGTAAATAAGATACAATAAATGTCTGAAGAAATGATATATACACATGTGTATCTTTTACAATTTTATTGTCTGTTTGAATTTCGCGCAAAGCTACTCGAGGGCTATCTGCACTAGCCGTCCCTAATTTAACAGTGTAAGACTAAAGGGAAGGCAGCTAGTCATCACCATCCACCGCCAACTCTTGGGCTACTCTTTTACCAACGAATAGTGGGATTGATCGTCACATTATAATGCCCCCACGGCTGAAAGGGTGAACGTGTTTGGTGTAGCAGGGATTCGAACCCGCGACCATCGGATTACGATTCGAACGCCTTAATCCACCTCGCTATGCCGGGTTTTTATAATTTTATATATCAGTGTATAATAAAGACACATTTTTTCGTCTCTTAATAATCTACAAGTTATATAAACACGATAAGACATTTTAAGATTAATAGCACGTGAATGGAGTGATATTTGTTTAAATTTTTTGGCTTCAATAAAGCTAAAGTAAAGAAATAATAAACGTTCTTTTTCTAAAACACACGTGATAATTGCAACAATAAATAGTATTCAATAATAACATGTAGCATTAAAGAACACTACTAACAGAATTAGTTGAAAGTCAGTTAAGTTTATAGGTACTTTAAAAGTGCCTCTTTACAAGAAATGAATGCAGTGTTGTGACAAAAGCCCAATAAGCTTTAATATGAAACAAAGAGTAATTAGAAACTCCTGAAACGTCTGTTAACAAAAGCTGTTAATACTTACTTGTTTCATTTTCCTACTTGTCATCAAAGATATCAAGATAATGTACATTCGACAATCTTCGTGTATCAGACTGCCAAAATCTTAACCTGAGAAAGAAACAAAAAATACGTCATTGATGACCTACTAGTCAACGTATCAGACTGCTAATCGAGGGGTCCGGGGTTCGATAAAAGAATTATGTAGATCATAATTTGATTTAATCATTTCAAAGTAAAACTTCAGTAAGCATATATATATATATACTTATATTTATTTATATTTAAATGTTATCACGTTTCCTACTAAACGAAATCCAACATAACACAGTATACCTTTAATAAAGTTTCCCTCAAAACTAACAATTTACTTTGTTTATAAATATATAGATGTATACATGTTAGTAAGTGACCCATATTTGGACCTATGATGCATTCAAATTTTGTTTTTAATCTTTTCTTTCCGTATAAATTCACATCACAAATAAGTTGTGACTATAATATTTCTTTTATAAATTGAATAGTAACTGTATTTTGAAACAGATTACACGAAGCCTTTTTCGTCTGCTTATAAAATCAAACAGATTTTTTAAACTTCTGTGTATTGAAAGGGAATAAGCGTTTAGAAAGCCTTAAAATTCGTAAGAACATCTAACTATATAATAAAATGTACTTAAATGTTAAAGGTTAGGCGTGTTTAGGATTTAAATCGATATACTTACAATCTGTTAAAAACCTAAACTGAAAATATTTAGGACTAACAAAAATCTTCTAATCCGTCGAACCTCGTTCGATATTATTGGGATTACATACTCAATTATTATTAACAGCGAGAGCAATCAATGCATTCTAATTATTATAAGTTTCTCTTTTATAGCTTTGTATACCTCTAGTTAGAATAGCTTATTCAATTAGCTATATCATTTAATGAGTAATTATTTTTTTCTTTTTAGTTCTGAGTTTGACTTAACTAAAAGGTGATAAAAAACTAAAAACGTTGAAATAAAAATGAAAGAAAATATTTTGATTGAAATATCTTCTGTGTGAATAGTTTAAATGTCAAGACTTGCCCAAATTAATGATGTTTAGGATAAAATAAAAACCAACGTTTTGGATTTAGTATGTTTAAAAGTAAGAAATTATGCATAATTTACATGACAAGGAATAAATTCAGCAAGCGCTTCGTTTTTGCACTAATTTGTCTCTAGAGTTATTGCGATAAAAATATCATAAGGACAAAGTCTGTACAGTTTTTGTTTGTGATGAGTTGTTGTATGTAACTTTCATACGAATTCTGACCAATTCGTGACTTCTGAAGGAGGAAGGTTCGCCTACAAGCTCCATTTAACTGAGAAATGGTCAGTACTTATACTCATTGAATACAGAGATGATTTATAACTTTCTCTTCTTCGTTCTTACTTCGAGCTTGTGATTGCAGTTAATAGCAGCTCGTGATCTTGGTCTAAATTGACTTTTTCTAGTTGTTATAAGTTTTCGGTGCACACAGAAGTCGGGGTGTTAGAATATTTACCAAATAGTCCGGTAACATTATAAAGTTTATGGTTAACACTCACACTTACACAGATATATATATATATATATATTAAAGCAGTGATTTAAGTTTTGTACACGTTTTATAGCCTTTAATTTTCGTGCTGTTGTGTTTTGTTTATGAGGCATTGAACTTACTTTTGATTTGTTTGTTTGTCGTTAAGTACAAAGCTACACTATGGGCTCTCTATTCTGTTCGAAACCCGATCTTTAGCATTGTAAGCTTCAAGGACGTACTTGTTTGAAGTTTAACCGAAAGCGAGCTAACACACGTTATTTAAAACATGTAGGAGTTACAAGTGACAATTTAGTCTTATATTCTCCTATTTCTTTAATATTACTTTTATCAGTAATATTAAATACATCTAATTTTATTATTTTCGATAATTAGTTATTACGATTCTATTATAAAGATTGTTTTGGATTGTTAGCTGGCCGAACAACGTGAGATTTTGTTGGGTTTACGGACGAAAATATCGTAAAAGCAAGAATTTTTCACTGATGAAACAATACACTCTAATATTGATAATTAAAAAGAGAGAAAAAATATATTTATTTGGCAATAATCATTCGTTACAAAGTTAATGTTTACTTTTGATTTAAGTAGTTAGCTTGCTTTAATTGAAAGTAAAGGTTAATGACGTAACTTCTTTGTTAGACCCTTGAAATGTTCACCTGAGAAACAGAAAAAAATATGTGATTATTGACCCAACAGTCAGCGTATTAGACGATATATTATAGAGTCCAGGGGCCCGGCATGGCCAGGTGGATTAAGGTGTTGAAATCGTAATCCAAGGGTCGTGGGTTCGAATCCCCGTCACACTAAACATGCTCACCCTTTCAGCTGTGGTGGCGTTATAATGTGACGGTCAATCCCACTATTCATTGGTAAAAGAGTAGCCCAAGAGTTGGCGGTGGGTGGTGATGACTAGGTACCTTTTCTATGGTCTTACACTGCTAAATTAGGGAAGGCTAGCGCAGATAGCATTCGAGTAGCTTTGTGCGAAATTCAAACCAAATCATAGGTTCAAGGTTTGATGAGTAATATTTCCTAAACATGTTTTGCGCTGTCAGCTGAAGGCGCGTTATAAAAGTGATAGGTCTTGTTATTTTGGTTCAAAGATCCAGACAAATCCTTTATTGTTGTTGCAGGTGCTGTTGGCATGCTGAGCCCCTCTGGTCATTGGTTAAAAATCAGGAATAGCTACCATAGAGGAACCCTAGAGGTTTGTGACCTGTTTCCTTAGCTCACGTGCAAAAATTTGCTGCTGCGATGAAAATTTAAGTTAAAACAATTAGATAATAGCGTCATGTAAGTTCTTCATAAAAATGTAGCTTTTTGTATTAGCACAATTTCTTTTTATCGCTTTGAAACCCTGATAATTTCCAAAGAAAGAAACAATTTGCTGAATTTACAACTAGAAAACAATCATTAAATAAATACTCAACAACAGTTCAGCAATAGATTTTCATGAAACCAATTATAATATTAGAATTAAAATTTCTTACAGTTTCTAAACAGTGCCAGTTTAAACAAGTCCACGAAATTAGTAAAAGGTCTGTGGATTTTGAAACATCGTGGAAACAAAGTAATATTTAGATATCATTTCGTTAGCAGCTTGCTTTAAACGAAGACTCAAATAAGAGTACACTTTCCTGTAAATACTGATGTGCACATTTAATAATAAAATATCCATATACAAACGAATTATTCATTCTCTTCACAACACAAAACGTTTAACTTTTAACCAGTTTCCAAATTCTCCATACAATAAGTATTTTATCCTAAGTTAGAGGCGGTAATTCTCTGCATATTAAATACTTTATCTTGAGTTAGAAGCAGTATTTAACTACAGTGAGCGATAACATGACTCAGAGTATTTGGAAGAAGAGATCTCTCAATATCTTTTCACTTCACTGGCCCTATTCGGAAAGTCTATTTCGAATATGTGTGCTTTATTGTCCCAAACCCTGCCTGGGACCTGTTTGTTGTGAAACAACTACGGTGTATTCTCATGGGCTAAGCTCGCACTGGTGGGTAATAAAGAGCACATTAAACATCCATTATGATGAGGTCTTATGCAGCCGAACGCTGTTGATAAGGACCAGAAGCCTGTCTTTGTCCCGTGAACTAATTGTTGTTGATAATGACAGGAAAAATAATGGAAGATTATTGTTGATGAATTTAGTGTAGCTACTGTAGTCCACTCACTGTCAAAGACGACCACAAATTATTCTCCAGGGAGACGTAACGTGATCATACAGACAACAAGGACTTTCCTTTCCTAGTCCCTGAATGTGACAGCTGATTTGTTCTTCATCCACTCCGAAGAGATCACGCATGAGCGGTTGAAAGGTTGCTTTCAGCTTTTACAGAATATTCTTGTGGCTGGCTTTGCCAAAGACAGCTAGATGTTTATATTCGGACTGAAAATCCCTGTTACATTTCACAGAACCACGATTTAATTATGTTGTCAACCAAACACGGATACTCAGATACTCTCCGAAACAGCTGTATTTTATTTTCTCTTAGAATTAACGTCAGTCTCACAGAGTATTTATATCATATTGTTTCACGTAACATTCAGAGAGAACAACGTTCTTTCATCTTTCATCAACAAATGTTGTCTGTTAGAAGACAATCAGACCTCGTCTGCACTATAGTTCTGTTTATTATATAAACAGTATTAATGTTGTCGTATGTGCTTAATTGTTAGCTATTTTCATTTCATCTTAGTGATTCAATATCCTTGTCTTATTGACACCCTAAGATACAATTAACACTGCCATCTCCTAGGTTTGAAGCTGGAGAATATTGGTACCGTTTATTTATTGGTAATAACTCAAGTACTGCTTACCGGATTACCAAGAAATTTTAGATACAAGTTCTTTATTTATTAAGCACAAAGCCACACGTTGGGTTATCTGTACTCTGTTCATTGCCAGTATCAAGGCCTGGTTTAGTATTTGTTTAAAAAGTATTTAGGGTATATGTACGCTCAGGAACCTTAACTGAATTGGATTCAATAAAGTTATTTATAAGGTCGTGTTTACAAATTTTGAAAAGTATTTGCCAAGCTACATCACAGAACACAATAGAATAATTAGAACAACACGTTTATAGATAGTTTCTATACGCTTGTAAACAAAATTATAAATGCACTAATTAATGAAAAGTAGAGTTTTTAAACTACAACTAAATAACGACAACAGTTTAAAAGTGATATAACTGTACTTTCCTATGAGAAGAACATAAATATTTTTACACTCACACACATCACACAAAGTTAAAGTTTACACTAAAATATGCGTACTGTATGTAATATACTCTTGTATTTAATTGAAAGCTAATTTAACTAAAAACGTATCATACTGAACTTAAGTAATGCATCAACTTCAGCGTATTTAGAATTAACATTTCTATCTACTGCGCACTTGATTTTAACGTTCTAAGTCCGTACATTTACCGCCGTACTAGCGGAAAGCTGAAAAATATTTGTCAAAATATTTGTTATGCCATAAAAATGTTAGCATTAGAACTGAAGGAAAGTCCGACATGGCCAGATAGATAAGGCACTCGACTCGTGATCTGAGGGTCGCGGGTTCGAATCCTCGTTACACCAAACATGCTCGCCCTTTTAGCCGTGGGGGCGTTATGTTTGATGACGGTCAATCCCACTATTCGTTGGTAAAAGAGTAGCCCAAGAGTTGGTGGTGGGTAGTGATGACTAGCTGCTTTCCCTCTAGTCTTACACTGCAAAATTAGGGAGGGCTAGCGCAGATAGCCTTCGAGTAGCTATGCGCGAAATTAAAAAAACACACAAAAAGACTTGTTTTGCATTTATTTTATACCACATTACAAATATTTCGATTAAGCTCCTTCGATTGAGGGTCACCTACAAAAAGACTTCCTCCCCTCAGTGGCACAGCGATATATCTGCGAACTTACAATGTTAAAAACCGGATTTTGATACTTGTGGTGGGCAGAGCACAAATAGCCCATTGTGTAGCTTTGTACTTAATACAAAAACAACTAACAAAAATGATTTAGTTTCTGGTTTGCTGGTATTGGTAGGCTATATATTTAAAGTAATTTTATAGAACTGTGAAAGGAGTAATTAAAAACAGGAAATATTTTAAATACAAGAGCACAACTCAGAATCATGTTGGTTATTTAATGCCATTTAGTGTTTCATACATTTCGAAATTAATATCTTGAAAGAAATAATATCTAAAACATTTGTGAATGTGTTTTCTAAGAAAAAAGCCAGATGAGGTTATCTGGTGAGCTCACAGACGGAAATCGAACACTTGATTTTAACGTTCTAAGTCCGTAAATTTACCGCCGTATTAGCGGAAAGCTGAAAAAATATTTGTCAAATGTTTATTAATAATTTTGAGGAATGATAGGAAAGTACATTCTCTCTCTTTATGTTAAATATTTTTACAATAAACAGATTTAACTTCCAAATAATTACACAAATAAAATAAACATTTATAATAAAGATTGGTTGTTTGAATATTGTGTTATAAATAAAATAAACTAAGACAAGCTCAGAGCGATTAAAGTTATAAAGTCATAGAAAAAAATACCAAACGATTTATTTTTATAAACAAATGTTATTTTATCTTTTTTTATAAATGTGTAGATTTTTCTTTGTTACTACGTTCTCTTAGTTGAAGTTTGATCATAGTATAATAAAAAATACACTGTGATTTGTACGTTCTATTAAATTAAGTGTAACGTTCATATAAAGGTAACACAATGGTCTTAGGTCACATTTATTATATATTGTCTAAAATTTAATGGAAACTTCTGATTGAATCACGACGTCATTATGTTGTCTTCTCTTATAGGTCACGTTTGTATTATGTGGTATTTAAAACCTAATTGCAATATCTGAATCATAAAGTAGACTGACGCCCTAGCCTTGACCTCTGTTCTTTGGCGTATTTTATCTTAGTAGCTTTTATAGTTTTGCTGGTAAAATGTTTTCAACAAGCTTTCGCATTTAAACATGGACTTTGTAACTTAACAGCATTGCTGAAACTGTGTGGAAAACACAAGAAATGATTTTACTGAATAATAAAACTTTTTATTCTCGTATATTTTCACAACGAAACGACATCAACTATTAATTAGAACACTCATTAAGATATAACTAATTTAATAGTTAAAAATTAGTGGTAATTCTTAACATGAAAAATCGCCTAAAATATAAGAATATTTACTGTAAATACATCGTATCTTTATAAATACCCCCCCCCAAATATTTACTCTAACTTCAAAAAATATCAAGTTGCAACTTAAGTATCGTTTTTCTCTTTAAATGATTAGCCAGGTGGTTAAGGCATTCAACTAGTAATCTCATAAGCGCGGGCTCGAATCCCCATCCCACCAAACATACTCACCCTTTCAGCCGTGGGGGCGTTATAATGTTACGGTCAATCCCACTATTCGTTGGTAAAAGAGTAGCTCAAGAGTGGGTGGTGATAAATAGCTGCCTTCCCTCTAGTCTTACACTGCTAAATTGGGGACGGCTAGCACAGATAGCCTTCCTGTAGCTTTGCGCGGAATTCAAAATAAACAAGTCTCTTAAAATGTAGTTCTGACATTTCATTTTAGAAAAAAGAATGGAGTATAAAGGGTGAACCAGACTAAAATACAAATTCACTTTATAAACTTTATTACTAATAAGAATTTTGAGGCCAGGCGTGACCCATAGTTAGCATTTTGGGATCACAGATACAGTCGCCGATAGAGGGACAGCTTAAAAAAAACTGAAAGTTTTTAACAATGTTACTTCAAAGCGTGTAAAAACTGGGTAAAAAGTATAGCAGAATCTTACAGTAATAGTATTCACTGATAAAAGCCGTTGCTAGACACGAGCCACATTGGCTAAGCATATCTTATTATTGGTGATATTTATGTAGTAATATAATTCTATTTTGCTATAACAACTCTAAACTTCTCATGATGAGAAACAACATTTTCAAAGAAATGTGTATTTCAATGAAATCGATCTGTGGAGTAATTGTTTACCAACGTTTGCAAGTCACACTGTAACATAATTATTACCACAATTACGTCTGAACAGTACGAGGATAATTGCGAGGGCTTCAAATCATTAAATAATGAATTACATAAAGCAGAACAAGAAATTTCGACTGTAAGCTTATTTCCTTTCCAAGAATATATTTAGAATTACAGTTCCATGGAAACTGACTTAAACGGTGAATTAATGTAATGCATGCATATCAAAATTTATATTTGTTATTTACAAAAAGGCACCACTTCCAGTCACTACTTCCCGCAAACTAATTCATGTTGGTTTGGAGTGACGTAATGATGAACAATAGAAGGGAATAAGGAGCTTCCTCTGGTAAAAATCTTTTCTACAACCTTGTAGTTTTCCTGAGTTAGATATTTTAATTAGTTCCTAATATACTTGTAAGTAATTTGTACTTAGCTGTTATTCATCGCCCAGTGAAGTAGTTTCTGTTTACGATTTTGTATGAAGGTATAATAGATGTTTCCTAACTTTAATCTTATACCTTTGTCGATCTTACCAGGTGGTTAAGGCGCTCGACTCGTAATCCGATGGTCGCGCGTTGAAATCCCCATCACACCAAACATGCTCGACCTTTCTGCCGTGGGGGCGTTATAATGTCACAATCAATCCCACTATTCGTTGGTAAAAGAGAAGCCCTAAAGTTGGTGGTGGGTGGTGATGACTAGCTGCCTTCCCTCTAGTCTTACACTGCTAAATTAGGGATAGCTAGCGCAGACAGCTCTCGTGTAGCTTTGAGCGAAAATTCGAAAAACAAACAAACAGTAACGTCAACAATAAAACCAACTCATCAGAAGTCATTCTTTTCTCATAGAAGATATTGTTTTATAGGAGATTAATATACTCATTCTATTTCTCCTTCTCTCTCTTTGTTTTGTTTGTTTTCATCTTTTCTAGTGACTTGGTTTTCTTTTGGTGGTTTTCATGTGTAAGATAAAGTTTTAATTTTTTAATCGTTCACCAGTTAGTGTCGTTAATATTTATTAATTTACAGAATATGAATACTTATGAAATTCCAAATGCATATAAAGCTTCGATACCAAACAAAATTACCCCTAAAATATCTGAAAAAAGAACACAACAACAACAAAGAAAAATATAGATACCCCTTTTGTCATATGTTGGAAAGAAGTTTCGATCCATGAGTAAAACATACAACACTTTTATGCTCTAGAAATTATAAAATAAATAATTAGAATTAGACTTAACATATTTTACGATAATTTTAAAGTAAAACAGGGTATAACTATTAAAGTATTTGTAAACTTATCTTTGGATTATTGTATGTCAAACTATTAGAACTTATAAAATGGGATCCTAGTGACATAGATGAGGATAAATAGCTTTTTTTGAAATGATATCAGAGATAAATAGGCAGATGTAATAATTTAAAAATACTCATAAAAGAAGCAATGCAGAAAATGGCAAAAAATAATAAGTAATAGAGGAAGATCTCATTGCCAAGAATCTTTTATGTTTCTTTCACAAAAGAAAGAACATTAGAGCCGGCGATTGATGATGGCCAATGTCAGATTCTGTTTTCTTTTGATTCTTTGTACTTATCTAGTTTTCAATTTTATAATATGTTAAAAAAACCGTCATTCTAATATGAATTGTTTCTCTGTCGACCAGCATTATTTTTACGGTCAGTTGCCACACTCGAAAATCAGTTTTTAGAAGAAAAAAATGTATTGCATTTCGGGACTGATTTTCAGAATATGTAGTGACTAGTAATTTTATAAGTCCAAAAGAAGTGCTCAGATTTGCTACTGTACCCTAGTGCTTCAAGCGATGAGCTTAAAGGTTTATACGTTAAAGTTTAGGATTCGATACTCGTGGCGGACACAATTTATATAGCACTTAAATACAATCAAGTGTCGCTGTTACAAAAATAATGAAAATCTGCGGATAAATAATCTTTAAAAACCACTTTAATAAATCTTGTTTGATTCAAATAACCATATTTGCTTTCATTTGCTTTTTAAACACAACAATGCAATACTTTAATATATATTTGTACGGCTTGAGAAATCACAACATACTTCAAAGTGCAAAAAGCCTCTTTGAGGCAAAATCCTGAGTAACAAGAGAATTACACCGAAAATATGCGTGTGCTATGTATATTTCTACTGTCTTTGGTGTAGTCTAGTGGTCGGCGTACTGAGCTGTAAATCTAAGGATTCATGGTTCGCGTCTTGTTGTTGAGTGATGATCAAAGCCCCCTATTAGATTAACCTAAGTTTTGGTTGTTGATGATCTATCTTTTCCTAATCTATCAGTTTAAAGTAAGGGCAAATAACGTAAATAACACTGGGGAACACTCATTTTGTTGCATTTAAAAAAAGACCTTTATATAGTCAATTTGAGTGTGTTGATTTCAAATCTGAAGTCGGTTTTTGTCTGCAAGCTACATATTTTATGCAATTTGACATTTTTATTTATTTTTTAATGTTTCGTTATTATAGGAAATTATAGGAATAGCTTATCAGGCTTGTTTTTGCAATGATATCTATTTTTGGAAGCCATGTTTGATCTGAAACAAAAGAAGAATGATCAAAATATTAGAAGCTATCTATATATATGGACGTGAAAATGCTTATACATGGTTTACGCAAGTTCACATTTGTACAATTTCATTAACCTCAAATTGCATACAAACTAGAGCTTGTAGAGAAAAACTAATTTCAGATTTGAAATCAGCGCCTAAAACTCCTTCAGAATCAGTTAAAATATCCAATGCAACTCAAAGTTACTGAAAAAATGTTCCCCAGTGTAATCTTTATGTGGCTCTGCATTAATATCCCAAACGATAAAACTATTCATATATCTTTAAACATTAATTTATGGCTCTTGTCGGGTGAAGATTTGAGATTCTGACCCGCTCACAACAAAGTACAGAAAGCTTTTATTTTGTGATTTTTTTCCAGAACCTTAGGTGATTGCAGACTTGAATTCAGATAAAAAAAACAACAACACTATAATAACGTTCGAGATATAATGCTTAACCCTAAGATGCATGTTAGCACTCGTTCAGTTGTGTAAGTTAAGTATTTGAGCGTGAACATTATATCATTATTTGTTTGTTAACACCTTAATAATAACACGTACTTTTTTACTTATGTTAATAGTTGTTTGTTTGTGTTTTATATATTCTATCAACAAATAAGAGTGTGTAAATTGACTTACGACATTATATGTTCAAAACAATCTTATATATGTTTATATCATTTGTCTGATGATAATAATAAAGAAGTGCACTGCATAATCCACACATTATCTTATCATGGCTTAGTGGGAAAATGCAACATAAATATACATAATAGTAGCCACTGTAGTTACTTTAGAAATATCATGTGTTTTGCGCATGCACTTTATACGACACATATGCCTTATAGACCAAAAATACGCTTTTATTTATATATAATGTATACATGTTTATAGGTAACCTTGTGTTTCTCATCTTTCTAATAAGCAGGATAATAAGCTATAAACGTGCTATTTTCAACTTATTCTGTTTTCTGTGCATGTATGAATATCTTAACGTTCATTCGAGGTCTTTTAACTTATCGCACTAACAGATAAAACACCCTCTTACTGACCGGCATACCGTTAAAGATATTTAGATATTTTGTGCTTTGTTATATCGCCATTGATATAATCGTTTGTTTACGATATTTATTAACAAGACTATGATGTGTAACTTTCCACTGCTATTTTCTAAAGATTTTGTATGATTGATTGAAAAATATTCGGAAAGAAGAACACATTAAAGCAATTGATGTATAATCGTTTTGATGATAAATGGTCGGTATTATTTTTTTCCACTTTCTCCTCATAATTTCAAAAATATATTGTTTAATTAGTGATAGCCATGTATCTTTCACATGTTACCTGTAACACTCAAATATGATATTATCTTACTAAGATAACCCGGAATATCTAGTTGAGTTATACTTGCCTTGACTGTTTGACAAACATGCCATTATCCTTCAGAAAATGTTACTGTAATTTGTTAAACGAATCATTTCTGTTCACAGTCATTAATAAATAAAACTACCTTTTGTATTTAAGTTGCAATCGTGACTGAGACAGCTATTCAACAAAAGTGTTTTTTTTGTAATTGGAAAAGAAAAACATTTAACAGATTTTTCATATATACAAGACAAAATCGCATTAAGAAACATAATTTACTGTTCAGTTAACGAGCTATCAAATCAACAAAGTCATATGAATAAAAAAAGTCTAACGCAAGTGTTACTTCAAAGGGATAACATCTATTCAGTTTAATCAACTTCTGGTCCTAATTACAGGGTACTGATATGACTGATTGCTCTCACAATACACTCAATGTCAGGACTAATTCTCCATCAACTCGAGTGTTGTTTGACTAAATACTAAGAAATATATATTGAAACACCTCTCTTTATCGGTGCACTGTTTGTTGTAAAAGTGTTCGTTGGGTGTTATATTTTCTATCCGTGTACACTATTATGGGGTACCTAATTTTTAAATACTTATTAAGTATCTGAATGATAGCCTTCCTGATGAATGTCCGTTCAATGACTTAATATCCAGTGATATATATGGAGAGATACAAAGTCTGCATTGAATAACATCTTTTATTCAAGGGAATACTTAGTATTGGAAAAACAGAAATTCTTTAACACAGCGTTGTTCAGAAAGTGAAGTATTTAGATGACAGTTCTTTGCACTCGCATATCAGTGTTTGACAGTGCGTTTGAACCACCTTTGTTTTGTTTTTGTATTCTCTAAAAATTTATAACAACACAAGTAACGTTTATTATTACAATTCCACTGTTTCACTGTCGTCGTGCAGTCGTGAAATATTTTAATCAATTTTGTTTTGTCCAGGTTAAAATGAATTATTACCTACAGTGAGAGAAAACAACAAGTAATTTTCATTTCCATCGCCATATTGACACGTTGTCTTTGTTCAATGATCATACTGTATAAGTGACTTCTTTAATGACTCCAGATATTGATTATCTACTCACTCATATTAATAAAGAATATTTTAGTGCGGTTGTCTGGGCCTTAGTTACTGGTGTATTTTAAAGCTGTTGTCTGGGCCTTAGTTACTGGTGTATTTTAGAGCGGTTGTCTGGGCCTTAGTTACTGGTGTATTTTAAAGCTGTTGTCTGGGCCTTAGTTACTGGTGTATTTTAGAGCGGTTGTGTGGGCCTTAGTTACTGGTGCATTTTAGAGCTGTTGTGTGGACCTTAGTTATTAATGTATTTTAGAGCTGTTGTGTGGACCTCAGTTATTAATGTATTTTAGAGCTGTTGTGTGGGCCTTAGTTAATAATGTATTTTAGAGCTGTTGTGTGGGCCTTAGTTACTGGTGTATTTTAGAGCTGTTGCGTGGGCCTTAGTTACTAATGTATTTTAGAGCTGTTGTGTGGGCCTTAGTTACTGGTGTATTTTAGAGCAGTTGTGTGGGCCTTAGTTATTGATATATTTTAGAGCTGTTGTGTGTACCTTAGTTACTAATGTATTTTAGAGTGTTGTGTGGGCCTTACTTACTGGTGTATTTTATTGGAATCAAATTGGAACACCACTCTCTCTTCCTTCATTATCTTCGAGTAACTTATCACCTTGTCCTAAGGATAATTACTGTATAACAAAAAAAAACTTCTTTAAAACAATAACTGGAAATGAACTTGAGTTTCATTTTTAACATGGAAGCAGTTTGTTGTTTATATGTAATGTATATAAAAGAGAATTACCCCACAAATCTTACCAGTAACACAGCTAAAACCAGATTATATGATTAAAATCATATGATAGCATTCAGTGTTCACAAAGGTATTACCGCTAGAGCTTCCAGGATATCATAATAAATCTTCTGTTCACAGATTAGAAACCACATCATCTTGCAGGGAAGTATACAATAAATCTTTGCAGTACCAGCTTCTGGAGAACCATATAACAAACTTTCACTCTTTACAAAGCTGTTACACAGTTAGCTTTCGGAGAACCATATAAAAAACACGTTTATACAGCTGTTATACAGTTAGCTCTCAAAGAACCATATAAAAAACGTTCACGTTTATAGAGCTGTTACAGAGCTAGCTTTCGGGGGATAAGAAAACAAATTTTCTCTGTTTACAGAGCTCAAACCACAATAGTTTCTGTGAGTTTGTTTGTTTGTTTGTTTGTTTTGGAATTTCGCACAAAGCTACTCGAGGGCTATCTGCGCTAGCTCTCACTAATTTAGCAGTGTAAGACTAGAGGGAAGGCAGCTAGTCATCACCACCCACCACCAACTCTTGGGCTACTCTTTTACCAACGAATAGTGGGATTGACCGTCACATTATAACGCCCCCACGGCTTAAAGGGCGAGTATGTTTGGCGCGCTGGGGATGCGAACCCGCGACCCTCAGATTACGAGTCGCACGCCTTAACACGCTTGGCCATGCCGGGCCTTAGTTTCTGTGAGACCATATAACAACTTTTTACTGTATACAGCACTCAAATCACAATACATCCCGCACATAGCTTCCAGAAAAACGTATAATAAACATTTGCTGTTTACTGAGCTGTTACCGTATTAGCTTCCAGAGGGCTACATAATAAATTCTCGTCGTTTACAGAGTTGTTATAGTGTTAGCTTCCCGAGCACTGTTTAGAAAACTAATATTGTTTTATATTTCCGATAAATGAAAGAATGAGTAATCGATTTTAGTTTTTCATAATAAATACCTTACAATTTGATTTAGTTTGACTTAATAGTATACTCATCACTCATTGTACGAAGTAAATTACTACGTATAAACTTATCGGATAAACTCATAATATATCAATCAAAATGAAGAATAGAAAAACAACGAATACCTGCTTGTAACTGAAAAATATATTTGGAGATTTTATCTTGTTTTAAATTCCACTCAATAACTTTTACTATGGTAATTTATTCACATTTTACTAATTTTGTAATTTATTCTATGAAAAAAATAAAATAAAACCTTTGAGTAAAAACTGAGCTAAAAAAACACATTTTCCAAATAAACAAAATCGTACAGAAAAGTAAAACAAAAGTTTTTGGTAAGTCTTTCAAAAATTATCTCGTTGTACGGTAACTTTAATCATATAGTTATCAGTTTGACTATGGATTTCTCATGTTTTTTTGTTTTTCAATTTAGAACAAAGCTACTCGACGGCTATATGTGCTAGCTGTCCCTAATTTAGCAGTGTAAGACTAGAGGGAAGGCAAGTAGTCATCACCACCCACCGCCAGCTCTTGGGCTACTCTTTTACCAACAAATAGTAAGATTGACCGTAACAATATAACGCCCCCACGGTTGAAAGGGCGAGTGTTTGGCGTGACTGGGATGCGAACCCGCGACCCTCAGACTACACGTCGCAAGGCTCAACACGCTTGGCCATGCCAGGCCTAAGATTTCTCATCTACCTATAAATAGATATCAAAATGCAGTACAAATAGCATCCCTCGTCACATCAAATCAAATTCGCTCTTTCAATCGTAGGGTCGTTATACTGTATCGGTCAATTATTACGATTTGTAAATAAAAGATTAGCCCAAGAGATAACGGTGAGTGGGTATAACTGGCTGCCTTACCTCTAACCGTACACTGCTAAATTATGGGCAGCTAGCCTTCGTGTAGCTTGGAGCAAAAATTCGTAAACAAATAACATAAGCTGTTTCTGTTGTGTATCTAACATATTTAGAATAATATTCTTTGTGTAATTAATTTTTGCTGTGCTTTTAAATAGTAAATACATATGTACACAGCGCGAATACAATAATAAGTGAGGTGCTAATACGAGAACAAGTTTCTGTAAACTTGTAATTTACTGTATTATTATTTGTTGAAACATTTATCGAAATCGTAACAATGATTTGGGTCAGAACATATTTTAAAGTTTAATAAAGTGCAGTAATATTTTGGTTTTTGTAGCTAATGTTTGTTATGAAAATTCTGAATTACATCAGCACATGGGCCCGGTATTGCCAGATGGTTGAGGCACCTCGGCTCGTCATCCGAGGGTCGCGGGTTCGGATACCTATTACACTAAACAAGCTCGCTCTTTCAACAGTGAGAGTATTATAATGTGACAGTCAGTTCAACTATTCATTGGTAAAAGAGCAGCCCAAGAGTTTACGGTGAGTAGTGATGACTAGCTGCCTTCCCTTTCGTTTTTCACTGCTAAATTAGGAACGGCTAGCGCAGATAGAACTCTTATAGCTTTGTGCGAAATTCAAAACAAACCAAACCAATATCCTCGCATAGGACACATTCTCCAAATATTTAGGAACTGAATAGAAGTTGAAACTCTAAAGAGTTTCGATGGTGGTAAACAATGATAAAAATGTGCACATAAAGGTAGTTTTCCAAGATACGAACGTTTCGTTGAAGCAAACTAAACAATAAGTAGACTGTACTGATTTATACATCAGTATTGTTAAAGAATGAAAGTCACTACAATACTAGAAATAAACTGGAATTAGATAATTGAATGATCCTATTGTATGATGAAACACCTTGTGTTTTTTTTTTCTATTTCCTCGCGTAGGGTGTACTAATCTTATTTGTTCCAACTCATAAAAACCTTGAAAGAGTTTTTATAACTTACATCCAAAAGACACTTCAAAAGTTTAATTTCAAAAGCTTTTATTACTGACACGTTTAATATAAGCTTTGATGACAAGAACTCAGTAACATCCACCATAATTTTTCACATAGTAAAGATGATGAAGTTACAATTATTGGATTATTTACGGATCATCATTCCTAGTAGGAAACAGTTTACTTTGTATTATTTATCATTTATATGGACTAACACTCTTTAGTAATATATTAAACTCCAACTATATTTTCATGACTCATAATTACATTATTTTCCCATTGAACCTCAACTATGACATAATTATAGTAGTTGGTTTATTTTTGAATATCGCGTAAGGCTACCCGAGGTACATCTGCGCCAGCCATCCCTAAATTAGCAGTGTAAGACTAGATGAAAGGCAGCTAATCATCATCACCCACCGCCACTGTTGGGCTACTATTTTACCAGCGAATAGTGGGATTGACAGTACATTATAACACCCCCACGACTGAAAAGGCGAGCATGTTTGGTGTGACGGGGATTCGAACCAGCGACCCTCATATTACGAGTCGAGCGCCCTAGCCACCTAGCTATGTCGGGCGCATTATAGTAGAAGAGCCTAGTTATTGTTTGTCAGGTGAAATAGAAATGCTTTGCTATTAATTCCATTTCTATTTAAGTTTATGAAAAAAAAATTAAAGTATTTAATAATAATAGTATAAAATAATTTTTGTCTGTAATGAAACGTATTTATTACTTGAGTTCGAAGGTTTTCTGCCTAAACCACTCAGTGGTACCTAAAGTTGAATTCTATTTAATTTTGTTGGTTTGACTCAAGACAGTATATCATAATATATGAAAGAAACACAACTTTGAAAAAATATATGAATACCTATTGTTAACTTTAAAAGGATTTAAGATGCTCACACGGTAAAAAAGAAACATTTAGAATTTTCTCATTAGTAGAATATTTTGTTGTTGTTTTTAAATCAAGTACAAAGCTACACAAAGATCTATCTGTGCTGTGCCTACTACAGGTATTGAAACACGATGATTATCATTCTAAGCCTTCAGACGTGCCGCTTAGCCACTAGGAAACTGGTTAATAAACTATCTGCTCTCTGCTCACCACGGTCATCGAAAGCCAAATTTTAATGTTATACGCTTACTGACTTAACGCCGTTTTATCAACCCCTATGTGTAAAATATAATAAGTTAATGAATGAGTAAAAAAAGCCAAAAGTAAAGTGTATCGATTTTAACCTCGGAGATTGTACTGATGAAATAAACAGGGTAAGTGGGTTGTTTTTGTGAGTAATTCCTTTCGTTATTATTAAGCGTAGAAGAAAAGTAACTGAATAAAAACGAGTTTCAAACCGTGACAGGTACCAATCTCAATTTATACCCCTATAAGCTGCGGTAGAGCGTATTGCCTTCTTTCTGTAGTTCTTCATCAATGATTTGTAGGTGATCGTGTACAAAACCAAAGCCTCTTTGACAGCCAAATAACCTACGTAACAAGGAGTGACGCTGCTATCTTTCTCACGTTTTGGAAGTCCGGCAACCTCCAGGCAATTTCTGTTTCTGGCTTATTGTTCTACTTGATGCTTTTGGTCTACGTAAGCGACGCTGACGTGCTGCAGCCAAGAAAGACGTCGGCAACATAAAAAGAAAGAAACCTGCATGGGTGCTGACACGTCTGTTAGCAGCATGTGCATTGTCAAAAATATATACTATAATAAAAACGGTTCAAAGTATTCTGTTCAAAAATATTTGTACGATACGACATATCTGTGAAAAACCTGTCAATGATATAACATGATGTAAAGTTCTTTAGAAATCGACAAGACACGACCAGAATTTTCTCTGGAACCAAAATAACTTATATAAGAACGTTAGAAAGTTTTGTTTGTTTTGAATTTCGCACAAAGCTACTCGAGGGCTATCTGTGCTAGCCGTCCCTAATTTAGCAGTGTAAGACTAGAGGGAAGGCAGCTAGTCATCACCACCCACCGCCAACTCTTGGGCTACTCTTTTACCAACGAATAGTGGAATTGACCGTCACATTATAACGCCCCCACGGCTGGGAGGGCGAGCATGTTTGGCGCGACTCGGGCGCGAACCCGCGACCCTCAGATTACGAAGCGCACGCCTTAACGCGCTAGGCCATGCCAGGCGGTTCTTTCTTAAGCACATAAATCAGTAATTTAGCTGTGTAAGACTATAAGGAAGGCAGCTAGTCATCATCGCCTACCGCCAAATTTTGGGCTACTCTTTTACCAAATAATAGTGGGATTGACCGTCACATTTTAATGCCTCCACGGCTGAAAGGGCAAGCATGTTTGGTGCGATGGGGATTCGAACCCGCGAAGAAGACAAACGATTTTCAGAAGGCTTTTCGTGTGAACGAGCAGATATGAGCGTTGGAGAAAGAAGTGAGATATGAGTTTGCTAGCTCTCTCAATTCGGTGCTCTTTCAGTTATATCTCATTGTTTTGCAACATCTATTAAAATGCTAGTGATGATAGTCCGAAAAAGAGAAAAAGCTGCTCACAAATAAACCAAATTTTAAATAAATGTTCAGTCATTTGATGATAAATCAGGTATTCTGTAAACAATAATCACAGATAATGAAGCTCAACCACTTACAGAAACTATAATAAATGAATTGCACTATTTTGGTCACTTAACTTCGGCTGAAGCCTTCTTTATCCGCAATTCAACTTCATTATTCTATTTGGTGAATATTTTAAATTAGCTTCTATTCATAGTTTCATTACGTTCGTTTAATGCATGGTTCATAATATTGGAAAATGACAGTTATTACAAATTCTTATGTTCATAGTATGAGACTTTGGAGCTACCTAGTTGTGCATATAATATAGCTTCAAAAACTGTTGCAGCCTACCTTCTTGTCTTAAAATACATTTTAGTTAAAATTGTAGGTGAGCATGGTGACACAATTTACGAAGTTAATTTTAATTAAAATTACTTGTTTGTCTGCACATGGTAACACTTAAACAGTATCCTGTTTACTTACATATTAATTTGCCTTCATAAGAGCATTCTTACTTTTTAAATAGTCACAAGTAATATGTTCATGATACCTACTGGAAAAAAAAGTAAGCTAAGAATGTTTTAGTGTTTTCAAGCTGTTTATTCCTTTTATGATTGGTTGGGTGGAGTGTGTTTGTGTTTTTCTTATAGCAAAGCCACATCGGGCTATCTGCTCAGCCCACCGAGGGGAATCGAACCCCTGATTTTAGCGTTGTAAATCCGGGGACATACCGTTGTACTAGCGGGGGGCAGGTTGGGTGGAATCCATCCAATGCGTAACCACGAAAATATCCATGACAGTAATTATAATGATTTTTTTTTTATAATGTACGCATATGTTTACAAAATTTTCCAGGTTATTGGTAAACATTACAAGGATTTTGTAACAAAATATTAAGTTTTCAAATTAAGTATTGAGATATTTAATTAAAAGTTTTGTAATAAAATCCTTTCTTTCAGAATATTGAATATTTAACATGCAGAGTAATTTTATTTTGGGATTAAAATACTGTTATGCATTAGAAAATTTTCAAGCTTAGATGTGAAATCTTTATAGCTTTCAGACATATTATATTTTATCTGTTATTTTTACTAGTGAATCGGAATCTTTGTACGTGTTCAATAAATTTGACAGATTTTGTAATCTCCATACAAATACATAAATTATGCCTCTTATTTCTAGAATGACTACATATTGTGACTCGTAAACACAAATGTTTAATCTAAAAAGCTTAAAAGTGATAACATTATACATATATCTATATATACATATATTTATTATTTTTATTATATTGACCTTTCAGCCGGCAATGGCTAAAAGCCAAGATTTGTAAAGCTCAGTTTTATATTCTTGACGTTTCAGTGGACTAGCATTTTGTAAAATACAGTCACATTTCAGTTATAATACATTATATACGTATATACATTATAACTATTTAAAAATAATTTTGCTCCCCAGTGGCACAGCGGTATATCTATGGACTTCCATCGCTAGAAATCGGGTTTCGACATCCGTGGTTGGCAAAGCACTGATGGCCTCTTGTGTGGTTTTGTGCTTAATTCCAAACAAATAAGTTTTAAACTTATTTCTCTAAAAACATTGAACAGTAAGTAAAAAAGTAAAGCAAATAATTGTGTTTTCTACTTTAGGCCTTTGTATTCTGTTGCTGTTTGGTGTAGATTGCTAAATCTTGAGAAATTTCGTACGTGGAGAATGCGAAACTAAATTTTTTCTTGGTTTTATATTTACGTTTGATTAACCAAAAAATCATAAATTATTATATCGACATCATGGAATTCCATTATAATAATTCATGTTTTGTAACTAAAATCTGTGTTTGGGTTTAAAAAATTGGAAATTTCGAAAAGGTTAAAGACTCAACTTACCAGCATGAAGGTTTGTCTCGAAAGAAAGACACGGACGGCGCTGTTAAATTTGAAAATGGTTGAAAAACTAGTTGTGGGACATTCCGACCTTGAAATTGGTTATTCACATGACCTATGTAGAATTAACTTTGTATAAGGAACCGTTTCCAAAAATCGAAAGAGGTTAGTGGACCACTAAGTTTATTTCAGTACATCAACGATATCCCAGCATAAAGAAAGGACAGGAGGCTCTGATTTCATATTCTAACTGTTCAGTATTGGTAATTTTAGTTCCTAATTTGTACAGAACTATAGACTTTGTTTTTTATCATCACAAACACCTAATTTAAACCACTTTTGCATTCAACATACCACGTGACTCACAAAAATCGATATTTATGTGTGTTTTTAATACTTTACCTTCAAGTACCCCGCTGGTACAGCGGTAAGTCTATGGATTTACAACGCTAAGATCAGGGTCTCGTTTCCCCTCGTTGAACTCAGCAGATGGTCTGATATGGCCTTGCTGTGAGAAGAACACACACACAATTACTTTCAAATTAAGAAATCAAATAATGTATAATACGAAACTCTGAAGTATAGCATACTGTTTGATACCAACTCTAATCACATAATATAGTAGTTCGTTATAATCTTGAATGGAAGACAACACACTCAATGACTTGGTCTTTGACCCATGACTCGTTTCTATTTAATATGTTTATTGCTAAGATAGTTCGAGAAACTATACACTCATTCATTATCTTTAAAAATAACGAAAAAGTTTTTCACATAGTACATTAATTTAAAAAAAGAAGGATATTTGTTAAACCAGTGATTTCCATGGTAATAGACGAACAAGTTATGGGGCTAATCTCGATCCCATAGATATACCGTCTACCTCATGATACAAACGATTTTTTAAATTTAAAATGAGAATAATCTGTAACCAAATTTATAGGTTTCTGAAACGTATACTTAGTGAATATCATGTCTTTATTTCCATTTTGATATAAAAGCTCTGTTTCAAAATACATTCTCATCTGACTGTCAGGATACAAACATGCTACATAAACAACTGGCAGCGTACACCTTACTCTTAAAATTTATATCTGATATTTCTGATGAGAAAAATTAGAAATACCTGTGACAGCACATTCACTGTTAGAGTAAGTGCAAGAAAAATAACTTGGTTTTCAGAAAACTGCATGACTTTTCAGGAACAGAAGAGACACAGCAGAGAATTGAACCAAAGTTATTCTGACATTGATAAAGACTACTGATCTAACTATACTAAGAACTGGCATGTGATTTTCAAATAATGACATGTCACCCTTCACGTGCGTTTCTTAAAGGGTTGGGCAAGCTTCTCATTTTTCGTTTTTGTGAATTTGTTAAATAGTATCAAAGTATCTATTTCATTGCTCCAAAATTGGTAATTTCGCTGGTGTAAAACATTCTATCCGTGCTTTCTTATATACCATGGAACTATATATGCATTGTAATTATTATTTCACTTTATTAGGCTTGATTTATATGCAAATACTGAGGTACTTTAGTACGTAATTGACGTCTAAACAAGAAAGTGCACGAATTTTTCTAAGCAAGTCGAAAGCAAGGTAGACCACAATTTTCGGATGTCTATCAAATCTTTTCTTAAAGATGTACAAATCGGTTTCTCGCTTTAATGAAACTGGCATTAATCAGAGCACACGAGATCTGGTATGGTTCCCCACTCCATGTGTCCGGTTTTACAGAGGTTTTAATGGGTTATTTTAAAACGATTTTGTAGTTTCACAACATTGCTACAGTCCTTATCATCACTTCCTATCATATTCCTTCTGACTATCGTGATGTTGACAATACCCTTGCAAAGTAACTTCCGTTGTAACAGGTTCCGTCGTAAAGTTGTCAAGTACAAAGCACCCCAATCCTTTCTACATGTTTTCCATAACCAATATAGCGTACAAAGACGACAAGTTCCCAGCGACTGTTTCAAAAACCTGACCGTACATTAACCCATAGACGCTGTGTCCAGCGACTTTACCTGTGTGTCTTTGTATGGAATAACCTAAATATCGGCTCTATTCTTCAGCTGCTTGAGATACGTGATTACTGAACAGAAGATATGACTGAAAGTATCATTTCGTGAACCCAAACCCTGTTGACCTCTTTGCTCATAGAAAAACAAATTTTATATGTGCTACAAAAAGTTAAAAACATTGGTCAGATAGTAAGAAAAGTTTCACACTGAGCAATTTTTCAGTTCTTCTAACCTCTAATCAATCTCTATTTAGCGATATCACTTACCAGTGTTGGAAAATATTTCACACGTTGGTGAGTTGGAGACTTGCTATTGTTAATAAAGTACACACATTTTTTAATGCCACCACAAACTACCATTTTCTCTGTCTAGTTTCCATTCATACAGTTTTATATCTTTTCTTGGATATGTCTTGAAAGTAACTTGTGTCGCTATTTTCACTATGTTGTGTGCTTTTTTTGGAACGTGCGGACGGCTTTTCTTCACAACCTCTATGTTCTAGATTCTCACCTTTTATAAAAAGCCGCAGTTTACTTACTAAGGTTTGGATACAAGCTGTTGCGCTCTTTATGAATGGTCTTAATATCCTAAGTTGATCTATATGTCTTTGTCTTCCAATACCATTATGTAAATTGGTTAAATCGGTCTTATAAATTACAATTCTCCGATCTAAATGCTTTTATAATCTAAATCTCTTACATACTAGATCAAAAATAGATTAATTGTTGATGGCATCAGACAGCCTGCGGTTCACCAAACATTGACAAAATGTAGTTCTGATATATTCCGTTCTACCGCATACTTAAACTGTGGTGTCAGGTGACGTTGTGATATGATTATAGAAAATCGCTTTAATATCACGCGCTCAAACCTTTGTATGGAGTCTGTGTTATTGAAATAGCCAATCTTATATAAAGAAACTATACTATATCATTTCTCTAGACTTACTATTGTTATATTTTAATTTTTTACTTTAACTTGTCATAGTTTGGATACATCCTTACTTACCTTTAAAGCCTTTATTTCAGAGTTGTTAAATGACGTTAAAGTATTATTACCTCTGTGTGCGTTTTTAGCTTTGTGACTATTTTTCTCAATAAGCAGAACCTAATAATCATCTGTATTCAGATACATTTATTCACAGTATAAGTGACAGATTTGAAAGTGAAGTGTTTCTTAAGAAAATCTTTTCATACAAGGTTTCTTTAAGAACCGCTCGCTAAAACATTACGAAAAAAAGAATCGTTGTTTATGATTCGTTGCATAAATAAATTGAAATTCATATGAAAAAGTACTTATTTAAAATATCATTTCAATCGGTATTATAAACGTATTTTTCACTATTTAAGGGTATGAACGTCCTAAACAGATAAATCAATATTTTACTTAAAAGAGAACCCAAGCAAAAAAGCAATGTTAATTATAAAATAGCTGTGTTGTCGAGACTATACTTAAATCCACAAATTTAATTAAGATGTATCTTTAAAGTTGAATTTAGAATGTTTGTTTGTTTGTTTTGAATTTCGTGCAAAGCTACTTGATGGCTATCTGCGCTAGCCGTCCCTAATTTAGCAGTGTAAGACTAGAGGGAAGGCAGCTAGCCATCACCCCCACCGCCATCTCTTGGGCTGCTCTTTCACCAACGAATAGTGGGATTGACCGTCATATTATAACGCCCCCACAGCTGAAAGGGCGAGTATGTTTGGTGCCACCGGGATTCTATGTCACGACCCTCGAATTAGGAGTCGAACGCCTTAATACGCTTGGCCATGCCGGCCCGAATCTAGAGTGCAAAAAAATGTTTAGGGTTGAGAGAACGCATATCTGATTTCGAATTTCACATGTTATATATAAATATAAATATCCTAATGTTTTTTAGGTTTTACTTGATCCGCTACTAGAGGTTTCAAACTGTCATACCATGATAATGAAAATCTCAAACCATCGTCAGTGTCCAGTGCCATGTACTGAACGAGTATTAAAAATCATTGACAATTTTAAGGCCAAACCAAAGCGAATAACAGACAGGAACTGCATATAAAAGAAGAGTCTATCAATCAACAGATTTCACACAAAGTTCAATGAGCAGAGTAGCATAATTTATTTTGTTACGTACTATAATTTATTTCGAACGACTCTATTTATTATGTTATGCATTACTATTTCATATAACCGGAAATCTGAATTTAGAAGTTAATTAAATGCCAATTTGTACCAAATTTATGTTATTTGTCAGTTTACTTTCCTAACACAAATATATTTTCACATACAAACAAAAAAATAAAACAATTTATACCAACGGTTATTATTGATAGTTATTACATACACCAGTTTAAAAACGTACAAAGAATATTGAGCCTTATATCCGGTGAATATTTTATCAATGATCCACGTCTACGACAAGCAAACTAAATCTGAACTGATATTGTCGCACTTCGCTTTAGAAGTTTTATTATTTATTAAGCCTATAAGCTGAGTCTAACAATGAAGATATTTAATGTCCTCGTAGAAATACTATCGTCCAAAGTTGGTTTACTGAAGTTGAACGGTTTGTAATGTTCTGAAATTTATAAACGTTTCTGGTTCAATTTTATAGTTTTCCGATTAATAGGCGTCAATCAGAATTACAGCTTCCAAAGCTTATAGCACACTGACTGTAGCTGACCAATAATAATATTATTTTATTACCGTTTTTCGACTAACTGCTTTTATACGAATCACGCGTGATTTTATAACGTTCAACAAAGTTCGAGCACGCTAGCGTTTTCGTAAAACAAATACTGTTGATTCTTACTCTCAAGAATCTTCTACAAATTTAGAGAACAGGT
The DNA here is from genome assembly GCF_004210375.1 of Tachypleus tridentatus. Classification (NCBI taxonomy): domain Eukaryota; kingdom Metazoa; phylum Arthropoda; class Merostomata; order Xiphosura; family Limulidae; genus Tachypleus; species Tachypleus tridentatus. Next base: position 77,453,091 of record NC_134834.1, on the reverse strand, counting down.
GGGACTTGCGCAATACACATCCATCAATATACATCAAACACATCAAAGCGAAACAAAAGTAGGTATTAAAATAAACGTATAATGAGAAATCCGTTACAATTGATTATTAAATTTGTAACCTTTATTTTGGAATCGGATGTTCTAGTGATCACCTCTCAATGTATTTATGCTTAATGTTTGCTTTGTATATCGAATAAATTAAGCGTTCGAAATTTGAAACGACGGTAAATAATCTTAGAAATGTTCCGATAAATACAACGTACAAACACCTAAACAAATCTATATAAATAAAAAATGGCTTATCATAAGTACAACGCATATAAGAAAAGGTGCTTATCATAAATACAACATACAAACATATGTACACATTCCTATAAATAAAAAATGACTTATCATATTACTACACGCAAATTCGGATGTAGGTACACATCCATATGACGATTAAAATGGTTTGCGCTTATTCGAACAACGATAAATATGTTCTTATATTGCTGTTTTTTTTGTTTAGCACAAAGCTATTCGAGAGTTATGTGTGCTAGCTGTCTCTAATTTAGAATTGATAAACCAGAGGGAAGGAGTGTGTGTGTGTTTTTCCTTATAACAAAACCACGTGGGCTATCTGCTGAGCCCACCAAGGGGAATCGAACCCTTGATTTTAGCGCTGTAAATCAGTATACTTACCAGCGAGGAACAGAAGAAATGCGGTTAGTCAATTTTACCCATTTTCAACTTTGAGCTGCTAAAATCTAACAGTGGGTTTAACACTCACTCTTATAATTCACCCAAGGCACCAAATTACGTAGCGCGATTTTTTACCACTGCAACAGAAGATCACTAAATGCAGAATCTCGAATTCACAACTCAGCACGTTAATCTCTTATAATATAGAGACATTTTATCTGTTTTATTACAACTCCTTCATCTGCTACACAAGAAGTATCGATTTTAAACAGTCTTATACTTTATTCGAATTTCTCTTTACTTCTGGCCCGGCATGGCCAAGCGCGTTAAGGCGTGCGACTCGTAATCTGAGGATTGCGGGTTCGAATCCCGGTCGCACCAAACATGCTCACCCTTTCAGCCGTGGGTGCGTTATAATGTTATGGTCAATCCCATTATTCGTTGGTAAAAGAGTAGTCCAAGAGTTGGCGGTGGGTGGTGATGACTAGCTGCCTTCTCTCTAGTCTTACATTACTAAATTAGGGACGGCTAGTGCAGATAGCCATCGAGTAGCTTTGTGCGAAATTCAAAAAACAAACAAACAAAACTCTTTACTTCTAGACAAAACTAAAAATGTTATGTACTCGTTTCGTTAATTTACAATATCAATTAATTTTAATGGACTCTAAGTTAAAAAAATTAGGTTTATATATATATATATGCATGTATATTATACACTTTTATATAGATCAATTATCAACAGATCGTTGACATCTGCAATGCCATACATCCCACTGTCCAATACTATTACCTACACGCCATCTAGATTGTTGTGAAACAGACAAAATATCTCGACATAACATATGGCGTTAAATATGGTCATGGAGAATGAATAGCTCAATAAGTCATCTTTCATGACTTTAAAAGCAATTCCAGTTTATTTTAATTATCTGAATTTACAAATTTCTCAAACAAAATACTCAAATATCAGGAAAATGGAATAAGTAAAATAATTTAATTAAAGTTGAATAACTACTCAGTATTTGCATATTTCATATCCGAATAGGATAGCAAAGAACCCACCTTCAGATAGTAAAGTTTTGTCTGGCTTAAATGGATAATGAAATAAACTTTATTAGAAGTTTAATAAATGTGACATACATTTTTTTTCAGTGAATCTGAGGTTATCCCTTTTAGAAATATCAATTGTACGTGCTCTATGGCATAAAAAACGTGTCTCCTGAGAGACAGCAAAAAATGTGTCTGGATGAAGGAACTGGCAATCACAGCTAGTATAGTGTTTACAGTTTTGGTCTGGAAATTTCACCTGGCCTCAGAGACATCTACACACAGTTTCAGTGAAAATGGGCTTTAAGCTGTATCGACTTATAAGCAAGAACAGAATGCTGCCAAATGAGCTGATCCAAAAAAAAAAAATAAAAATAAAAGAAAGAGATGTAAGAAGTCAATTATAAGGCTGACAGAAATTGTTTTCGTTGTAGAAACGCATAGAGATTTTACATTTAACTTTCGTAAACTGTGAATCACTTGTTCGTATATATTATGTATAAATCAGGCAAAATTGTGTATAATTTGTGAGTTTTATCAAATGCACGATTGTTTTCCACTGCAAAATATATTGTAAGAAGATTTTAACGGTAGCGTTTACGTTCTAACATCACATTGTTAGAATAGAAATGCTTTTAAGAAAATGTTATCTCACAGAATTAAAATAAAATGTTAGGTTAATTTTGTTTGCTCATAATATATGAAAACAGAGATTGGATACGTTATATTAACACGATGTGGAAGCCCAACTACATCGTTACTGTTTATGTAACCACATACAGTTATGTTCTATCTGACCATGTCCTAGTGTTGTGCGTCCGCTATGGCTAGGTGGGTTAAGGCGTTCGACTCGTAATCCGAGGATCGCGGGTTCAAATCCCCGTCACACCAAACATGCTCTCCCTTTCAGCCGTGGGGGCGTTATAATGTGACGGTCAATCCCACTATTCGCTGATAAAAGAGTAGCCCAAGAGCTGGCGTTAGGTGGTGGTGTCTAGCTGCCTTCCCTCTAGTCTTACACTTCTAAATTATGGACGGCTAGCGCAGATAACCCTCGTGTAGCTCTGCGCGAAATTCAAAACAAACCAAACACCGTGTTGTTTTCATTGCAAAAGACTCTGAATTAAAACTTTCGTGCCCAAAACACATCACTGTTTGCTGCATGCTTTTCACAATCCAACTAATTTAAAAGAACAACGGTTTCCCAGCAGTCTTTTCAACAGATAGGTCGTACTTTACCGATATGTCTTTATATGAGACATGTGACAGTTAAGTTAAATTGTTTGTTTGTTTTTTATTTCGCGCAAAGCTACTTAACGAATAGTGAGATTGCCCCTCACATTATAACGCCCTCACGACTGAAAGGGCAAGCATGTTTGATGCTATAGAAATTCGAACCCTCGACCCTCAGATTACGAATTGAAAGCCTTAACCCACCTCGCCAATCCAAGCCGACACTTAAAGGAAAGACATGAACGATAGATAGTCTTACCTCAGTGAGTTAGTACACATCATAATCAAAAATAGTCTCTGAATGGAAAAGAGAATAACAGAGTATTATCTCGTAAATTAGATTCTTGTCACTGACATTTTTCCTGATGGATTCTCACCTGTTACAAGACGCTGTACTTTACCTACAGTAAGTGTATACGACTTGTGCCGGTTCTATTTCTTGGATGGTCTAAATGTTCAAGTTAGTCAACATTACGTGTCTTCTCAATGTTACTAAGAATGAAAAACATTGCCGTCGTGGAAACTGTCAACCCCAATTCGAACACATTTTTTATGATCTAAATGTAAAAATAATTTAGGTTGGAAAGGCTGTTACGTTTGTTTGTTTGTTTTGAATTTCGCACATAGATACTCGAGAGCTATCTGTGCTAGCCGTCCCAAATTTAGCAATGTGAGACTAGAGGGAAGGCAACTAGTTATCACCACCCACCGCCAACTCTTAGGCTACTCTTTTATCAACGAATAGTGGGATTGACCGTCACATTATAACGCACCCACGGCTGAAGGAGCTAGCATGTTTGGTGCGACTGCGATTGGAACCCGCGACCCTCGGATTACGGGTCGAACGCCTTAACACACTTGCCATGCCGAGCCAGGCTGTTAGGTACCCTTCCAAAAAGCAATAAATTTTTAATAGCATCTCACCTCCTAAGACAGACACACAATTTCAATATGTAGGTCTGATACATTTTATTCCACCGTAATTTTATACTGACTATGGTTATCACGTGACTTGTTGATTTGCATAATTAAAAGCAATTAAATATAACACATTTACTGTTTTGCAGTTGAATGATTAGATTTCTATTTAACTTGACGATAATACAGACCTGGGATAATTTTATTGTCTTGATCTTTTTACATGTTTTACAGTATGTTGAATCCGAAAATGAAATCAGTTTATCTTCATTATGTACATATTTTTCACAAAACATCATTTTTACATAAGTAAATCGTTGTTATTGAAATCTGGCCACATTTTATCATGCTTAAAATATTGACAACCCTAGCTGTAGATTTCTCTAGAACAATCGCGACGTAAGAGTCTTATTGATCGTTCTTGAACCCTAACACAATAATAAAAATATTAATTGTAGTAAACGAAATAATAATGTGATCTAAGTAACAGTTTTTATTCTTCTCGATTTGTAAACAATACGTACGTTATAAAAAAATGAAATCCATTATTAAAACTAAAACAACTTTCATGAAGTTTAAATTCTCAGTCACGTGTACTTGGTAGTTAAAACCAAAATTATACTTGTTATATTAAACAATAATTTTTTAAACTCTTAATCTAAAACACATTTCATGGCAATATTCCTCTAGTGTCTGTTTGTGTTTTGACAATGACAGATGCCGATTTTGTTCTTATATTTATCATGAAGCTTAACTGTCAATACGTATCCTTTCAATTTTTTGTTTACTTACTAATTCTTGCCAACGGTCTCTTTTTCAACTAATATCCATGACTTGAGAACTTAATCAAAACATTGAAAGTTGATGTCTTGCCCCATATACCAACTGAATACACAAACAGTTTAAAATGTAGTTGTTGTTGTTTGGTATTAAGCACAAAAATACGCAAAGGGCTATCAAAACTCGGTTTCTAGCGGTATAAGTCTGCCACTGGGGGGCGTTAGAAATGCACTCTGACAACTCAACAGGACAGTGAAACAAGTTAAATCCTTGCAATGAAAGATTAACATTTTATACCTTGTCATGTAAATATGACGAAGACATAGTTGAAACTTGCTTTAGAACCATCAGGAAGACATTTATAGTTGAAACTCGATGGTGGAAAGTTGATGAATATATTAAAGAAAAAAGAAATTCTGCTTTGGAAATTTGACGAAGGTACTAACAGTTGAATCCTTGCACTAGAAACTCTATGAAGATTCAGGTAGTTGAAACCCTGCTCTGAAAAGTTGTCAAATTTGAGGAAGGTATTGATAGAAACTTGAAGGACAGATTAAAAAAAAAAACTGATAATCTACTTTTGAAACTTAACGAAAATATTCAAAACATTTGAAACCCTGCTCTGAAGACACGACAGACATTGCATAACAACTAAAACCTTTTTTATCTTGATAAAGTTAAACTGTGGCACATCTTTAACGAAAACACAAACAGAAGAAACCTTGCACTAGAAACCTGGCAATTGAAACTATCCTTTAAAACTCTAGAAGCTCGATGTAGACAGTGACAGGTGATATCATACACTGCGAACTTTATGTAGACATTTAGGCGTTTCAAACGATTGAATGAAAGTTAAACGAAGCTCTTTATAGTGAATACTACTTATTGGAAGTATGATAAAACATACTTATACTCAAAGTTCACAGACGAATACATTGATATTTGATACTCTGCAGCGAGAATTTGATTAAAATATTTCGTACTTTTTTCGTAATATTCTTATTAAATACTATTTTTGAAATTAGACAGACACATTTGTCGTAAAAAAGTAACGTATATTTATCTGACTTATGGTTTACAGAAGGTGACATGGAGAAATGACCTTCTATGCAATGTGTTTGTTTTTGATTTTGGTGCAAAACTACACGAGGGTTATCTGCACTAGCCGTCACTAATTTTATAGTGCAAGACTAGAGGTAAGGCAGTTAGTCATCATCACCCACCGCCAACTCTTAGGCTACTCTTTTACAAACGAATAGTTGGATTTACAATCACATTATAACACTCCCACGGCTAAAAAGGGGCGAGCATGTTTGGTGTGACGTGATTCGAACCCGCGACTCTCAGATTACGAGTCGAGCGCCCTAACATCCTGGCCATATCAGGCCACCATGTAATGTGAATTGTTGTAGCTTTTCTAAAATTTGAATTTCTCTCTTTTTATAATATACCAAAGAGAACGGGTAGATTGAGATGGCATATTCTTGAAATTTACAGTATTAACATTAGCAAACGTTTTCCTGTTGTGCATCAAAAGTAGGCTTAAAAGTTTGTAACACTACAGTTAAGGGTTTAATTCCTAGGTAGCCCATTGTGCAGTTTTCCCCTTAACGACAAACAAGGAACTAACAGTAAAAGTTTTAGTTTAGTAGTTACGTAACTTTTAACAACAGTTTGCGTAATTTTTAACAACGGTTTCAAGTAGCGTAATAAAATGTGAAAAAAATAATTAAACAAGAGAAGAAAATATTAAAGGTTACTTTTACTAATTAATGTTAAGTACATCATTAACGTTTTTTAATATTTGAAGATATCTTACCTAGAAATTAATAGTTTGCTTTTAATATACAGCATTACCTCCTGTTCGATTGTTTATTTGTTTGTTTTGTTTTGAATTTCGCGCAAAGCTACTGGAGGGCTATCTGCGCTAGCCGTCCCTAATTTAGCAGTGTAAGACTAGAGGGAAGGCAGCTAGTCATCACCACCCATCGCCAACTCTTGGGCTACTCTTTTACCAACGAATGGTGGGATTGACCGTCACATTGTAACGCCTCCACGGCTGAAAGGTTGAGCATGTTTGATGTGACGGGGATTCGAACCCGCGACCCTCAGATTACGAGTCGAACGCCTCAACCCACCTGGCCATGCAAGGGCCCTCCAATTAAATCTTATTGTTAATTCTTAAAGCATTTCCCAAACGTAAAACGTACTTTTTTAAATTATTTGAAAACTTTTGTGTATATATGTGTGTGTGACAACTTTATGGAATAACCTACTGCCTAAAATCTCCAGTAAAGGAAACTATAAGTGTCTTTCAATCTTTTACTGTTTTAAGGGTAAAGTTCAATGAAAATTAAGATATAAAACTTCAACTTGGTTGGACTCGAGTTAGGTGTATGAATTTGAAGGAGTCCGATCACAATAAATATTCCTATGTTATATTTAATTGTTTTCCCTTCAGTATATTTACGAAAGTGTACTTATCTGAATTAAATTTATAGACCAGCTTTATTTGTTTCACGATAACTCATAAACTATGAAAAACTGCTTACGGTACTTCAGCTGCAAGAAAATGGAAAATTAAAATTCGCAAAGCTAATACAAACGTTTTCAGTTTAACAATGGTGTTCCTGCGATGAATTTCTTGTATTTACAATGAGGCCCGGGATGGCGAAGTGTATTAAGGCATTCGACTCGTAATCCCGATCGCACCAAACACGCTCGTCTTCTCAAACGTGAGAGTGTTATAATGTTACGGTCAATCCCACTATTCGTTTGTAAAAGAGTAGCCCAAAAGTTGGCGGTGGGTGGTGATGACTAGCTGCCTTCCCTCTAGTCTTACACTGCTAAATTAGGGACGGCTAGCGCAGATAGCCCTCCAATAGCTTTGCGCGAAAGTCAAAATAAAACAAGTATTTACAATGTTCCTGTCCCCTGATGGGAAATCGCTAAGTTTGTGTCGATACAACACTCAATGCAAAGTTCAATTCTTCGCGATGGATACAACGGATAGTCCAATGTGGTTTTGTTCTAGAACAAACAATCCTCTTGTTAAAACAAATAATTGAATTATCGTTTCTCAGTGGTACAGCGGTATGTCTACCGACCTATACTGTTAAAAATCGGGTTTCGATATCTGTGGTGGGCAGAGCAAAGATAGCCCTTCGTGTATCCTTATGCTCAGATACAAAGAGACAGTTTCAATTATTTTTCTGAGAAGTTTATAATTTATCATTTGATGTCGCTTACAAAACTGAAACGTGAGAAATAATTATTATATAATCTGACTAATGTGTTATTTCGAGTGTAAGTATAAATTTACGGTTTGAATGGTGAAAACGAGCGAAGGAAACGTATACGTACACGGATTTTATTCAATAGGGTAAGTGCTGTTTTTTACGTTAAATTAAACGTTACAAGTTTCTTTTAGAACTTTTATGGTGGCCCCTGAAAACGCATTATATAGTATAATAAAGTAATATCCATACCAAACAGGTCTGTCAGCAAAAGGGGTCAGCAGCTGATATCAAATGTAGCAGTTCCCGTGATGGGAAGAGACTGGAGTTGTACAGCTGTACCAGTCTCTTGGAAAATATTTAAATAATATGAAAAGAAGATCATAAAAATGTCAGGGGAGATGTAAGGGGAAACATTGTTAATAAAAGACTCAGTTTGAATATTAAACCACCTGGTCTCTTCCACTGAAACTCAGTACATTTACATTATCAGGTTTCAGAGATTATCAGATTTTGAATGTTACAAGAAACTGGTTTTATTGAGAATGTTAACCGAAGCGGTTACTTTTTCGGATAGCAATCTGTGCTTGTTTCTGTTATTTTGTCATTATGCTTTCTACATCTGAATTTGTTCACAAAAACCTGACTGGTCTACTAAAAAGTAGCTTCCTATTCTACCAATACAAAGACTGTACCTTTTCTGTAAGACTCTACAGTTACTCTAATACAATGTCACTTTAATATAATGTCACTTATAGACCACAAGAGGCTGCACTAACATGGCTTCTCTCTTTTTTTATTTTTAATTACAACTAACAATAAGTTCTCTTTTTCTATAACGTAGCATCTGGATGTAACAAATTAATTAAGTTTTTTTTTTTATGTTGAACATCAAAATTTAATAAAATGAACAAAACTAACGAAATATTCCATTTCATGACGTATTTTTCTCTAATAATAAACAACAACAAAAATTAGGCTAAAACTTAAAATATAGACAAAATAGTAAATAAAGGTAGTCGTAAAGAGAAGGTTTACTGACTGCACTGACCATATTCTGATATTTCCGGTCACAAAGAGATTTACGATTCGATACTCATTTGGATGTAATCTTGAGTACCGGTTCTTCAAATAGGGTGCATATCGCTTTCTTCAAGGAACTCAAGTGTGTAATAAAGCTAGTGTAAAAACACTACATGAAGGTTCTTTTATGTTAGAAGTAATAATAATTGTGTGTGTGTGTGTGTATTGTTCGAATAAAGCATATTTTAAATCAGTAGAATAGTCATTTCGTATTTAGTACTGTAATGTTCTCAACTGTAGCGAAATCCAAATCAGCTCTCTTCTAATAATAACATGTATTTGTATATTTAGACAAAACAAGAACATTCAGTAAGCAACTTTCATTTTGTTTTATTGCACTTTGTATCTCATGTTTATTATTATGAATAAATTTTTCCCTGAATATTATATGCTTTCTGTCTTTACGAATTTATGACATAATAACACTTTCACATTCAACCTTGTTTTAAAACTGCTTTATAGGAAAACAAAAACTCTAATTTATAAAATGTTTCTTACCTTCCTTACATTCTATTTTTCCTATTCCATGTTCTTTTCTTATTTTATGTTTCTTAGGTTTTTTCATTTGTGTTTTTAATCTTATCATATATGTTACTCCTTTAATACAACCTTTTGATAAATGCTTAATTTTTACCCATTTTACGAATCTTAAGTTACTCCTTTAGTACAACTTTTTGAAAAGTGTTTAATTTTTGCGCATTTTATGTTTTTAATATTACCTTATATGCTACTCTAATATAATTCTAGAGAAGAGCTCAATGTTTACGTATTTTATGTTTCTTAAGATTCTCATAATATATTTTAATGTTTCCCAATATACATCTTCTTGAAAAGTGCTTAATTTTAAGTATTTTATTATTGTAATTTCTACAACTAGTAAGGAATATATATTGACCATCTATTTTATTTTTTATTTTTAAATTTCAATTAATTTTCTTAGCCTGACTTCTTTATCTCGTAACAATTAAAAAAAATGTATACAACGCAGATTTTGCTAAACCAGTTAACACATACAAAATGTAAATCCGATCTATAATGATGCAATTTTCTCATGTTTTCATTTATGCGCCAACTAGAAAGCTATGCTATACTACACTTTCCTTACCTACTGCTTGAGAAATAACCATAATCAACGTTAGCCCACTTTAATAATGATCAAACACTTTTGTAGAGTGAGTAAACCCATTCTTTTAGGTATGAGGTGTGAATCACTTTTAGTGACAAAAATTGAAAGTGTAATAAAGTACTTTTGCTGTTTTTTAAGTTAAGTACTATTATTCTTTTATGGCTTTAAAGAGTTTTTACATCACGTGAGAAGGGCGTGGCTTATTGCCTAGAGTTGTCTTTGAAGTACAGAAAACTATTTGAATGACCTAAAACGCGACGTACACTAGGGTTGGTGACTGATTGTTTAATTTTGTGGGTTCGCTAAGTAACCACCTTATCGGACTCACAAAATTACTTAGCGAGCTTGTTACTGCATATTTTACTTCAGTTTCTATTTTTAAAATACTGGTAATGTATGAGAAACACTTTAGGTATGAAAAAATAACAAGAAACTATTTGGTGTCTCTTGTAAATCTAAGCCTATTGTTAATTCGCGAAGCCTCGTAGAGTATTAGAAATTGTAGTCAACAAATAAAATGCTTACAATGTCATTAAGTGAATTGGGTTTTGTATTGTTATGGAAACGCCCGAAAGAACCCGTCAAAAGACAATAGGGTTACAAAGATATAATTATTTCACACAACATTATAGTACTAACAGCGAGTTAAGTAATAACTGATAACACAGAAGTAAAGAAACTAGATTAGCTTCCTACTTCACAAACAATCGTGAACCAATGAAGCCAGAATTGATACTTAGAGGACCATATTAACTAAGAGAGTTATGTCCGTTCCTGTTAAATATCAGAAGAACCGTGTTCTCATGTTATTCGAGGCCTGGAGGGTTTGGTGGTTAGTGCGTTCGACTCGCAAACTGCGAGATGTGGGGACATTATAATATGTTGATCAATCCTACTTTTCAATGATAAAGAGCAGTCCAATAATTGGCGGTGGGTAGTGTTGACCAGCTGCCTTCCCTCTAGTCTATCAGTTTAGAATTAAGGAGAATGGCTTTATTTGAAATTCAATAAACAAACACACATCACAAGCAAACACTTCAGACCATTCTGTAAAACGTCTTGCAAAAGATCTGAATTGTCGAGAGGAGAAAACAACAACAACAACAATAGAAACAATATTAAGTGTAAGAAAACATTTCTAATGTAGTGGTAGTGCTAGTACTTAGTACTGAGTACAAATTCCAACCTTCTTACTTGTGCAGCTTTTCAGCCGTGAGAGCGTTATAAGAATGATGGTTAAATCCTAATGTACGATCAGACACGAGTAGCCAAATAACCGACGGTGAGTATTGTTGGCTAACTGATTTTCTTCAGTCTATCAGAAATTCGAAAGAACTAACGAAGATATTCCTTGAGTAGCTTGGCACGAATATCCTAAAACAAACAAGCAAACTAATTTAGTTTGTACAGATACCCAGGTATAAAATTTAATCGGTCGTCTTATGCTTATAAAGAAAGGTTCTCTTTTTATTATTTGATAAAAATCTATTTGTGTGTATCTGGTTTTAACTGGAGAACAAATAGACTAAACTCCACCAAATCCGGCATGTTCCCTTGTGGCCTAATGGCACAAGGGATTTGAATCTGATCCAGTTATGTCATTCTACGACGATCCCCAGATGCTGCCCATGCCAATCTGTTGATCTTAATTAAACTTGGCATAAATCCTTACGGCCCAAGGGAGAGTGATATAGAGCATTCAGATCTCACCTATTCTATGTCAACCCTATGACCCCTTCATCTCTCCGTGTGTTGAACATTTGTAGTATTTTCAGGTAAAACCGACAAGTATCAGACAGATAAAATCATTAATAACAGTGGAAAAAAAGGGGAGTGTTCTGGAGTTGATAATGTACCTGAATTTTAAGTTGCACGATAAATAAAGGAATTAGCTAAGTATCAACTTTAGTCCAGCAAGTGATATTCCGATTTTAACTAGATTTAATTCAGACTGAAAAAAATAAAAATAAATACACTTGCAGACAGAATACATCATCTAACAAAAGAACAAATGATTAAGGTGAGTAGAACAAGAGAAAGATAAATACGCCGGACCACATGCCACTATGATAGCGTAGAAACTAAATAATCAATAATTTTAATCAATTCTATATTATTATAGAAGATAGAAGAGAGTGGTATGTAATAAGAGATTATTAGTTTATCGTGACAGACTAATTCAGTTACCGGCTCTAATTACATAAAATTTTAGAATTTCGAACAGAAACCAACTGATGCTCAAACAAAATAAGAGATGAGTTTCTATGAAGAACGCCATCCTTCAGTAATTACTTAGAAATACCTGTGTTTGTGTGGCTTACCTTTAAAAAAATGTTTCAAAGTTCACGAGCCATGAAACAGTCTTTTCTCCATGGTACAAGAGACATAAATGTAGTCATTCAGTGTTCTTTGTTAACAGTTTTTATCCAAGAGATAAGTGTAATGATGTAATTTTCTTTATTTTTTTTACTTTTTATTCAATTAAAGAGAAAGTAGATGTTAAGGAGGTAATTATATTTTCATGGAAATCATTAAGAAAGAACATCTAATTATTCTTTTGGCTTGTAAAACGTTTTTCAATGAATAATAAATAAGAGGAGTTTTTGGAAAAACGTACAACTCCACCTAAAACGTTGTGTAAAAATAACAGAAAAAATGTTATAAAAAAGTGTTAAAAAGTTACATGAGTGTTTTAAGTAAAAGCACGAATCAAGTGCTATAACTTCCAATAACAATGCAGAATACCACACGTGACTTACTGAAGCTGTTGCTAAACAAACTAACAGCCATTAAATGTCCATAAACGAGTTAATGCATATTTTATTGTGAGCACAAAAAATACAGCGTTTATGTAAGGAATTATGAATTGTTAAGAAACTCAAGTTAACTCGTAGATTAAACAAACAAAACACTATATAAAATCTACACCGAACTACGAGATACATTGTTGGTGAAATTTATAGTTCGAAGTAAAAGTACTCCATTAACATCTTGAGGCAGTTAGATCCTGACAACTTTTAGTCCAAGTTTGTGTGTTGAGGTTAAGGAAAGCACTCAATGACACTAGATTAATGTTTTGTTTCATTTTGACGCAATGAGCCATCTACACAGTGAACATAGGGATGAATTGAAACGCAATTTCAGTGTTTCTCCTAGCTTATTGCTGAACTATCAGCGGACATAACGATTTATTTAGACCAAGTATATATTGAAATTATAGACAGGATTTAAACATATCAATAGATTAGATAATTTTAGAGTAACTTTCATAAGTAAATACAGTCAAAGGAAACTTTTAAATCTTTAAACTAATTCAAATTTGTAAACGTTAAAGATAAGTCCTGGAGATACCATACAGATACCATATAGATACCATACAGATACCATACAGATATCATATAGATACCATACAGATACCATATAGATACCATACAGATACCATACAGATACCATATAGATACCATACAGATACCATATAGATACCATATAGATACCATACAGATACCATATAGATACCATACAGATACCATATAGATACCACAGTTCATAGATTTTCTACTTCTTACCTGTATTCGAAATTTTAAAGGTCGGTCAAAGACGTTACGTGATAGTTAAACGTGTATTAAGGACAGGTGATGTTCTGTTTTAAAACTCTCATAAAAATCTATGTATCTTATAGAATAAAAACTTAAATCATCAAAATAAGGAGAAAATAGTAAGAACAAAATATTACAGAAAGAGTTGTAAGGTGAAAAGAGACTGTAAAAAAACAAAATGGGAAAAATCGTTTTGCAAAAATATTACTTTATGGTTTCTAACCATCATTTTTATTCTACACCTGGAAAACGTCAAATGTCACAAACACATACAGTCAAGGTCTAAAGTCGGGAACTTAAACGTAATTTTCAAAGCAGTTAATTCCACTTGAACTCTGCGAAAGTAACGTAATACTCAAAGTCAATAAGCAAATTCTGCGGAACACAAAGACAAGCACTTGCACCTCAAACTCAAGAAGAAAGTCTGTCCAACAAGAACATAAAAGACGTAATGCACTACAGAAAGTTAAACTGCCATATCATTAAACTTGGTGTACCAGTAAGAGCTTTTTATACTCCTGTATGACTGTAACATACTTGAAATGTCTCGTTTTGGAAAATGAGAACCAGCTGTTAGTGGGCGGAGATGGGCATCTCCTAGTGTCCACATAACTTATACAATATGAAAAAAAAAAAAGATTTTCTTGTGATGCTTCTATACTTGCCTGCTTAAGCTATTAAAAACATCTGTGGCAAAAACACATGTTAATATATTTCCTTACATCACTGAAAGTCCTACCCTTTATATCTATGTGTTTATCTTTTGTTAAACGTTAAGAAAATAACAAAGATTAGACTAGACTTATGAGTTAGAATCATGCGCTTATAATACATATTTTTTCTAATAAAACAAGACTATCATTTTGAGATTAAACACACTTAGAAATGGGGTGTAAGTTTCAGTCCTAAAGGGTGAAGCAAATATCAAAACATTTGTCACCCCCCCCAAGTAGCACATCGGTATGTCTGAAAACTTACAACGCTAAAATCCGGGCTTCGACACCCATGGTGGATAGAACACAGATAGCCCATTGTGTAGTTTTGTGCTTAATTACAAACAACAACAAAATATTCGGGTTGGAAATTCAGTCCTTTCAAAATATTAATATTTTTAATCCTCTTGCACTCAACCCTTCGAGGTTGAGAGTAAGCTATAGAGGAATAAGTTTAGCCATTAATATTTAAGGGTTAGGCAACTCTACGGATTTTAACTTCCCTCTTTCAACCCTGTAACTGTTTGTTATTAAAGTCCCAATTTTAAACACCATATACCTTCAAAGGACGAGCAAAAACAGTTTAAAAATATTCTTCGTGTGCTATAGTTTTATATGGATTATTTCTTTGTTTTCCAGTCACATTTAACTTGTATTTTGATATATACTTTAGAATAAAGATTATTTTAAAAATGTCAATCCTTTTCTCGCGAATTAACATTGTTGGTTTGGAAAGAGCACTTTAGTTTAGAAAAAACCCTATAAGAATAAGAAAGTTTGAAAACTATATGTATATATTACATTCATTTGTAAAGTATATAGCACATATTTTTCTCTTCACTGGGTACCATTTCTTCATCTCTAATGTAAAACATTTGAAACAAGAGATTCCATACCCTCGCCTCCATCGCTCTTCTGGAGATTACATACGTTTATATTGATTGGATAACGTCAAAACTCACCTTAAAAAACTCATATCCAGTATTGTAAATTATTCGGATTATTCTTTGTAGTTTGATGAGGAATCTCAACATTAATTTGCCCATGAAATTTGGTACAAATCCAATCTCACTTTACAAAATTATTAACCAAAATCCAGGAAAATGCTTTATCTATTACAAAAAAAAAATGCTTCAAAGTGATCCAGAATCAGTATTCAGACTTATCAGACTTTCAGGTATGTCGGTTTATTATTATTTTTTTTTTCGAAATGCGCGCGCGGAAACACAGACAGCTCCCCATACCCACACACGGACCAGATTCCAATACCCTCGCTCGTCTTCCAGAGAAGAGGGCAAAAATAAGAATACAAAACTTCGCTCAATTAAAGTTTCGAATAATAATAATTATTTTAAAGTAATGGGTAATTCTCGACCGTATGTCTCATTAGATATAAAATGAAGTATTTACTTCAAAACCAAATCTTCTTATCAGTCAGTGAGCGTGTACAGACGGTGGATCCAAAACACGTTCTGGATTTTGGGATAGTGAATACATGCCAATAAGAAAAATCAATTCTCATTATTCGATCAGTCAGAAGTTGGCAATAAATGGTATTAACCATCTGCATTCCCCTAATATAACAGATTAAAATTCTGAGAAAAAAATAAAAGAAAAAGCTAACTATAACAAACGTCTAACAAGTTGTTTATTTCCAATCAAGTATTGAATAAATATAGAATGACGGAATTAGGAATAGCTGCAGATTACTTAGAAAAAAAAAACAAAGAAAATGAAAAATTTAAATCTCGATAACATCAAAAAAAGAAGAATTTCTCTCATTGTGATATATATTTTAGAATTTGTTTCAAAACGTCTTGGTATTATGTGAAAAGGCTAATAACCTAAATATTATTTTTGTTTGTTTAGAATTAAACACAAAACTACACAATGGGCTATCTGTGCTCTGCCTACCGCAGGTATCGAAACCTGGATTTTAGCGGTGGGAGTCCCAAGACATATTGCTGCGTCTCTGGGGGGGTCTAAATATTATTAAATTATTTTGTCTTCATTGAACGACCCCCGGCATGGCTCAGTGGATTAAGTCGTTCGACTCGCAATCCGAGGATCACGGGTTAGAATCTCCGGCATACCAAAATGCTCGCCCTCTCAGCTGTAGGGGTGTTATAATGTGACGGTTAATCCCACTATTCTTTGGTAAAAGAGGAGCCCAAGAGTTGGCGGTGGGTGGTGATGACTAGCTGTCTTCACTCTAGTCTTACATTGCTAAATTAGAGACGATTAGCGCAGATAGCCCTCGTGTAGCTTTGTGCAAAATTCAAAAACAAATAAAAAAACTTAACTGAACAACAGTGAAACTATTGTTAAGCCACGAGGTTCATTACATGACTGTGTAAAGATGGCGACATTAAAACACATCATGCTTTACTTTGAGAATATTTTCGTGGTTCATACTGTGCTTTGACTGTATTGTAAACATAATGACTCAAAATCGTGTCTTGCTTTACATTAACACAAAGAGGGAGACGATTGTAAATAATTCTATTATAATTTACTTTCAAGCACATTGTGCTACTATATTAATAGTTGTAGTTATGACAAAATGTACGTAGAATAAAGAAGAAGGGAGTTAAATTAAAAGAATTGTTGTTTTTTTTGCGCAAAGCTACACGAAGGCTATCTGTGTTAGTCGTCCCTAATTTAGCAGTGTAAGACTAGAGGGAAGGCAGCTAGTCATCACCACTCACCACCACCAAATCTTAGGCTACTCCTTCACCAACGAATAGTATGGATTGGCCGTCACATTATAACGCCCCAACGGCTGAAAGGTTGGGCATGTTTGGTGCGACCGGGATTCGAACCCGCGACCCTGGGATGACGAGTCGAACGCCTTAACGCGCTTGGCCATGCCGGTCATAAATTAAAGGAGCAAATATTATCTTCTAATATAATATCATCAAGTGCGTCTGATCATTTGAGAAACTATGAAAGTAATCATAACTGGGAAAAATGTTGAAAATTTAGGACTATACACAAACAACATAGAAAGGAACTTTAAATAATTTGCTTGCGTAATAATAGCAAACATATTTGTAGATATAAATAGAGATACTAGAGCAACTAATGTGTCATATTGGAATATATGTTGACTATTCTCAACTTTCCTCGTCTTGTCTCTTCATCTTGTTTTAACAATGAGCTTGCCCGTTAACTATTGAAGTGCAATATATGCCAAGTGAAACTGCAGTCGCCAGACCTGATCATGATAACTATTTTATCTAAACTAGAATATTTAATAAATAAATGCCACAAAACGTCGTTTTTGGTTTTAATTTTAATACACAGTTTCATAAAAATTTATAAAGACAGCAGAACAAATGACTTTTTGGTTTAGTTAGATAGCAGAGAGAACTCCTTTTCACTTTAAGAGTTAAGATGTCGACTTAAGATCACCTTGAAGCTGGTTTATATTGAAATGAAGTGACTAATTAGATTTGAAAGTACTTCACTTAATTAATTTTTTCGTTAATAAGGATGGCAACTTTAATCTAGTTTGTGTTTTTCTTGGTTGATTAAGATGACTTCTTTAACCAACTTTGTACTTTTCATGGCAAATTTAACCCACTTTGTGATTTACTTGGTTGATAAAGATCACGAGTTTAACCAACTTCATGATTTACTTGGTTGATAAAGAAGATGTCTTTAACCCATTTTGTACTTTTCTTGGCTGACAAAGATGACGACTTTAACCCACTTTGTGTTTTACTGGGTTGAAAAACATAGCGACTTTAATTCACTTCGTGTTTTTCTCAGATATCATAAATGATAAAATAAATTCACTTTTCCTTTATTTGAATAATATGAACTCTCAATGTAACTTTTATTTTGTTCTAAGCACACTAACCGCAGCCAAAATTCTACCCAAGTCAAAACTGGGTTTCAGGCTGTAATTTTTAAGTACGTATGTCTCTGTTTAAATGAGTTACTAAGTGAAAGAAGCCAAAAAACAAGCGAGGTCACGATCCCTGTGTGAACACAACCACTTATGATCATGGTTGTTTTATAGAAGTCATAGAAATGGTGGTCTTGATTCACATTGTCTTAACTTTTACTTATTAGTTGCCCAAAGATGTTATCATTCAGAAACAGAAACAGTTGGGCACTATAGCAACAGCAACGAATCAATAAATAAAAATCGAAACTATCTAAATGGCGATTGTTATTCTGTTAAGAAATAGATGGAAGTAATTTATCTAATTTATGTTTAATGACTATATACTTAATATGAAATTACGCACTGATTATAAAATAATAGATTTATCAACCTTCTTATAGAAGCGAACTAATTTTGTTAAAATCAAGTTAATGCTTTCTGTGTGTTTTTTTTCGTTTGTTAGTTTTTTTGAATCGGGCTGCTAGAAAACCAACAAGAAGTTAAACGTTTATTGCTTGAATGTGTTAAAGGAGTGAGTAACGAACATACAATGTAAACTATGTCATATCTATGATGGAGATGAGAAAAAGAAAACACAGATTTTCCGTAACTTTTGTCAATAATTTGTGGAATATTTAAAAATCAATTTACATCTAATTCGAAACCACATCCACACTGTAAATCCAAACTGAGTCTATCGTGGTCTAATGAGCAGAGTACTGGACCGTGGAATAAATGTCTCGAACTTTACACGTGATGCAGCTGACCACATGATCTAGACTTTCAACTGAGGAGGCGTTATAAAAATGGAAAACGATTTTATTACTAGGTTCAAAGAACCAGACAAAACGCTTGTGATTACGGAAACTGCTGGCTCATCCCAATTTCAGTCTCGAAATTGTATATTTACTTCAAAACTATCAGAAAATTATTTGTAGATTTACGATTTGTCGTATGTATGTAACAAATACTGAGGTAAAACTTACGCTTTCTGGACTTCGTAACCACGAAATCGTCAACAATCTTTTGAGTGTTCGCTTTTCTTTCTCGAGCATGTTTGTACTGCTATCCCTATCACTCCAGAGTGCTACGATATTAAACAAAAGTAAAACACCACAGTTTAAATTTTTCTTATAGAACTCTGCCCTTGATCCTCGCATGAATGTAACACTTCTCTTTTCGTCCATCTTTTGATACGGTTCAGGCTTAAAGTCCCATTTTCTTCCAAGACTACTTTCGTCTCTTTTGCATCCTCAAACTCATTACGATAAGTTAATGTGTTTCAGCTGCACTCAGAATTAGTGTTGCTGCTTTGATGAGATCAGCCGCCTCACGTTAGTAGTTAGTAATGATGTTTTGAGAAGATATCTTTCTGTTTTTTATCTTTGAGAGAAGGTCCTCGGAGTTTATACGATTCAAGATCTATCATAAAACGTTTTATCTCGGGATCACTGATGTTAATGGTTTAGTTCTATGTATTGCGGAATTTTTCCTTCCTGAGTGGAATTTCAGTTTGACCACTTTCTACATTTTCTATTTGTTGCTTTTATTTGGATTTGAAAACGGACTACCACCTCTCTTCTTTGTGGGTTCTTTGGAATCATATTCATGTTGTGAAATATATATCAACTTCAAGCTACTTCTGCTTTGTTGTGTTGTATCTAGTCTTTCCAAACAGAAACTAAATTAATGTAGAAACCGACGTCTAACCTTGTTTGAAATCATGTGATTTTTTATTTGTCTTAATACGATTTCAGGAGTTTTTTATCTGCTTTTATCAGATAATCATAATGACTTAGTTTGATTGTACATTTGACATACAGGTCTCTACCTTGGGTTAGGTTGTTATGATTGTATAGGCGCTACTACTATAAAAATTAGCGATAATACAGTTGGTTGTATTTTGTTTTTTGGATACGTTCTAATGGCAGTTAATTTATTCATTTTAAGTTAATCTTTTACAAGTTATAATGAAACACACTTATTTTCTATCTGACTATAAGCTTATCGCACATAACTGTAATGTTATTTTGTTAAGCTAGTGATTGAATAAGGCTTGGATGTGAGAAATAAAATCATTCTGTATGAATAAAACTGACATTGTTGATTCCCTACAACCAAAGGTAACGTAAAGTTACTCCTATCTACTGAAATGGAAGTTTGGAATGTTTACAGCTAATTGGTGTTGGCAGTAATATAATCTCGACAATTTAAGTCCGATTATTTATTACCCAGAATCCACCAAAAGGGTAAGAACAGTTCGTAAAGAGAATTAATTTATGTCTGTTTTATTATAACGTATTTAGATCTTTAATTTATGTGACGCTTTTAACACATGCTACTGGCAGACATTATAAATGACTAAGTTATAAAGATACAACTGCGCTCAGGTAGACCTGTTAATATTAACATTCGAAATACGGAGTTTTCACTCTCAGAAGAGAGTTTGATTCTGAGTTCATAACTGTCTTGCTCCTTAGAAGTATACACAATTTGGAATTATTTTTGGGTTTTTTTTCAGTTTTCATAAATTTACTTTTTGGAACCTAAAGTGAATAGAAAGAACACTTTTTTGTTTCACGGGGCATTCCAAGTTCAACTCAACTTACACGTGTTCCCTTTGGTAAACATTTGTATTCATACACGTTACTTTTTATTTCAATTATTATTTCTTTCACCACAGCCGCATACTTAAAGCAATGTGTCTTTTTCTGAAATTTCGTTTTATACTTGGGCCATGTGTGAGCTACTGAATCACATGTCAGCCTGTGGGCCTGAAACTGCTGCACAGTTGTACTTTAAATCCATGAATGTATTCACTGGCAAATTCCAGTAGCCCAAGAGTTAGAGATTGATGCTGTTAACTAGTTACCTTCTATCTGGTCTATTTATACAAAATTAGGAACAGTTACTGCAGGTAGTCCTTGTGTATCCTTACGCGAATATCCGAAACAAGCAAACACCTTTAAAGTGTTGAAACGTTTAGTTTCATGTTTCGATTACGTGAATAACTTTGTTTGGTTTGGTTTGAATTTCGTGCAAAGCTACACAAGGCTCTCTGCGCTAGCCATCCATAAATTAGCAGTGTAAAACTAGAGGGAAAGCAACTACTCATCGCCACTCACCGCCAACTCTTGGGCTACTCTTTACTAACGAATAGTGGAATTGACCGCCACATTATAACGTCCCAACGGCTGAAAGGACTAGTATGTTTGGTGTGACGGGAATTTGAACCCGCGACCTTCGGATTACGATTCGAACGCCTTAACCATCTGGCCATGCCGGGCCTTGGATAGCTTTGTGCCAACCTTTGAGACACAGATCATTCACAAAACAAAGATATATAATTTTAATGGTTAACCTGTGATATTAAAATCGCGAGAAGTTGTACCAAATGAACTAAGGAAGACGTTAACAAAACAAACTTTATCATTAAATAGATTTGATGTTTTTTTTTCTTTAAGCTTGCTTAGCAATACTAGTAATAAAGAAAACCAATTTATATAAATGTTTATAAAAATACCAAAAAGTATGATTTAGATAGGGGAAAAAAGGAGAAAAACAACAGTTTATTATTTGGTCATGATTATTCTACAACACTAAATGCAATATGTTATAGTTAAAAAAAATTCGGCAGTTTTAATTGTTTATTTTATGGACTTATATTTCTGACAAAATTTAAGGGAAAAAATGCTTATTAGAAATGGTTTACATTATAATTAATAATTATTTTGTGGTTTAAAACATTTTATTTTGATATTTATTGACCTTGTATCAGAAAAATGATCCTGAAACAACAGATAAATAAAAGCAACGGTAGGCGGTTAGAAAGAATGTGAAGGGAATGATTGCCAAAAGTCACGCCCATCATTTTCTAGCAAAATCCTCTCTCAGACTTCTGTGTTGTTGGACACTTGGACGGAACGTTGCGCTTGCTGGCGCAGCACTTTTCTGTCATTCTTGCAGCTTCTAAGTTTGATGGAAAAGTTTGCAGTCCTTTGTTAAGTAAGAATGATAAAGGTCACGTGAAAAAGGGCTACAAAAAGGGAGACCAATCAATTGTTTGTGGCCAGCAGACGCTTCTTTGACGAATGAAATTAAAATCAACGTTTATTACTCCAACGACAGGAGCTCTAGGCTTTAAGTAAATGATTTGTGACTAACCAGCTCTTTCTACTCAAGGCACTCGCTTAAAGAATAAAGTGCTAGTCATGTTTAGTTTGAATGACTCATAACTTTAAACTGCATGATTTCAAAAACAAACGTTTTGGTAGGCCTTTGAAACGTCTAATAACGCTATTTTCGTCTCGTAATTGTTTACTGTTTAAACGAAAGATAAAACTATTTTCAGGTATTTGAGATTTTCGTGACACAATATTTTTATATCCTTATTGTGTAGTGTTTAAATGAAAAACAAAAATATTGGTTGTTCTTTAAGGTTTTTGTAACAGTATTTTCATCTCCTAATTGCATCGATTAAAACCGGGGTAGAGGGCGTTTTTCAAAATAAAGCCTTTTTGCCTTCTAATTGTCCTGTTTAACGAAGGGAAGAAAAATATTCTTACTTGAAACCAGATGAGAAGTGATATACTCAGAATATCTTCGACAGGACATTGTGTCTAATATCTCAAATCTTCGGTCCACCAAGTTTTTTTCTAAAGTATCATCATTGGTAATATTCTATAACTTTGCAAGTTATTAAATAACTGTTTCCAATGGAAGTATGGTCGCTATAGCCACTCACTATACTGCTCACTGAAATATAATTTATTTCCCCCATTACCAACTGTAATAACAAATTACTCTTGTAATGTACTGTCTGAAACTTACGACTTACTGATAGCTTAAAGTTTTTATTTCTGACGGTGCATTTTATTAGCGATGAAATGTTGTATGAAAAACAATTACCAATAAACAAATGTAGTAGTAAATGTGTTAAAAAGCCTAGATTCCCGAAGCAAGGGCTACCTTATAGACCTGTTAAAAGTAATCTAAAAACGTGAAAGGTGATTCTGAGCACCAGCGCGTTCTGGACAAAACATTGATTGGATTTGTAATCCATAATGGACTAATTGTAAAAACATGGCAAAATTTATCTGCAATCATACATGACTTTCATTACGTTTCCTAATTTTATTCAATCCCTCTGTAGTCTGAATAGAATTGACACTGTTATTCAATCTGTTGGTAGTCTGAATAGAATTGACACTGTTATTCAATCCGTCCGTAGTGTCAACAGAATTGACACTGCTATTTAATCCGTCTGTAGTCTGAATAGAATTGACACTGTTATTCAATTCGTCCGTAGTCTCAATAGAATTGACATTGTTATTTAATTCGTTCGTAGTCTCAATAGAATTGACATTGTTATTCAATCCGTCTGTAGTCTCAATAGAATTGACACTGTTATTCAATCCGTTGTAGTCTCAATAGCATTGACACTGCTATTCTTTTAACTGATGTTTAATTTCGATCAGGTCCTTTCTGGTATTATACTTGTTTTATTGAAGTCACAGCTATGATGAAACAAAACAAGACAATTCTATAGGTAATAAATGCGAGATATTATAAAACTATTTCCTATTTAAACTAAAACCGAGCCTTTTCTTTCTTGCTTTCATAATATAATATTCAATACATCTAGATACAATAAGCAGATCTGTTTATGGAGGTATTACAAAGGAGTTTTATTTGTAAAGTACTAAATCATACTTGATATGAACTTCATAGCAAATTAGGAAACTCCATTATAAATAATTATTAATATCTGTTAGTGATATTTACAAAATGTACAATATATTTTAACGTACATTATTGTCAACCGAAAAGCTTAGAAGAGCCTAATTTTGTCATTAAAATCAACAACAATAAATCAAAGATTGTTTATAGTCTCTACACTACAGTAATAACCCATCTTGTTGACAGAATGTATAAACGCATTTATTTTGATGAGATTCATTGTGAACACTGAAGTATTCACCACTAAAGTAACTTTCCAGCAGATAAGCAACAACATCGTATGTGTGAGACCGTGGCTTCATTAAGGTTTGTGCCTAAGACGGTTCACTAACCGTAAGTAAAAGCCAAAAAAAAAAAAAAACAAACAAACAGAAAACCTGATTTGTGATTGAAAGGGCATGTCATTGTCTTGCTGAGAAAAGCCAGTCTTATTTTTCTATAATAGCAAAAAAGCACAACCATTATAAACACATTTACAGAAGGACATTCCTGAAACAACAACAAAAAAAGTGTTAACCATTGAATAATACCAATAGTCACATAACTTTCATTTTGTGTAAAATGTGGTATTCAGATAATCCGATACCTAACATTTAAATTATACTTAAAATGCAGGCTCAAGACAATTAAGCAAAGAGTAAATGAAAATAAGTTAACACATTTATCTTTGGAAACATATTATTCTGTGTTGATAGGTGAAAGTGAACTTGGAACTGAGAGTTATTTATTTACAATCCTAAGTTATCCTGATGCATTTTGTACAAGGTGCGTGCCGTCTGTGTGAGTACGTTATATTCACGTCAGCTGAAGACTTAAAATGTAATATATATCCTTTACCTGTGTAAAAGAATTAGCATTTGTTTACTGCCTTGCTATATCCGGCTAACACGGATGTTATTAGCTACATGCAAAACTGAGTGTACTTGACTGAATATATATATTCATCTTATATTCAGCTACGACAAACAAAAAGCTCAGTAGTTTGTGTTTTAGCATTTTTTGTGTCTATCGTAAGGACTGAGCCTGGAATTCTAGAATAATGAGCCCTAAATGTTAAAACTGAGTATACGTTACCTTATCATTTGAAATGATTTTATGACTATCGATTCTCAAAATCGAATGACTTTTTAGTTAAAATTTTGTTTTTCTTTCGGGAACTTTGATTTTCGTTCTCTACTTTTAAAATATAGATATTATTATACCAGAACAGGCGGTCGGGCATGGACAGGTGGTTAAAGCACTCGACTCGTAATCCAAGGGTCGCGGGTTCGAATCCCCGTCACACCGAACATGCTCACCCTTTCAGCCGTAGGGGGCGTTATAATGTGACGATCAATCCCACTATTCGTTGGTAAAAGAATAGCCCAAGAGTTGGCGATGGGTGGTGATAACTATCCGCCTTCCCTTTAGTCTTACATTGCTAAATGAGGGACGGCTGGTGTAGATTGCCCTTGTGTAGCTTTGAGCGAATTTATAACGCTAAAATCAGCCCTCGGTGGGCTCAGCAGATAGCCTGATGTCGCTTTACTATAAGAAAACACACAAACAAACAAACGAACTACAGGCATAAAATGTTTTAAAACTGTTGTGTTTACACAATGGCTTTCACTATCAGTTTGTGTCACTGGTGAAGACTTCGTCTTCTATTTTTAGAGCGGTTTTGCTGTGTCAGATGTCCCTGAAGTGTTTGGGAAGTTTATTTGTTGAGTATTTTAAAACATCGACATCATTCCATCTTGTTTGAAACACACATATAGTCATTTTGTGTTTAGATAATTAACAAAAAAAAACACATTATTCTACAAAATTGAAGTTGGTTCAGCGTTTTCAGTGCTCTGTCAGCAAATTTCGCTCAGAAGAACTTCACTTGATTTTGCCCAGTCAAAATTTACTGTCATCATATTATTTTTATTCAGATCCAAAATAATGACAAAATAATAATTCAGGTGATCCTTTTCAACTCTAAAATGGTTTGTGATGGCAGCGAGGCTTTTCACGGATTATTATTTAAGATAACGAAAGTTTAAAAAATACATTTCAACTATATAATTATTGAGGTAGCGAAACATTTAAACTTTGCGAAAACTTTGCCAACAAAACGAAAAACAATTATAGTAAAGCTAGATGCATATTATAATTAAAAGTCAAAAAATCACTACTTAAGCCTATTTTGATAAATATTTTAAACATAATTTTATGTAAAAGTTTGTTCTGTAAATGTTGATGTGAAATAGACTACATTTTACATATAGATTTAAGTATATATTCTATATTAAATTATTACTCAAGTGTATATTCTATATTGTACCATTACTCAAGTGTATATTCTATATTGTACTATTACTCAAGTATATATTCTATATTACACCATTTCTCAGTAGCTGTAATTGACACATGTTTAATTATCTATTAGTTGTCTTTCTTGTTTTAAAATCAATGATAACACTATCTGAACGGATTGAATATTACCTGTTCCATGCTGGGAAAGGGGTAAGGTCAGATTACCAACGCTAAAGTTTCGGACTCGAATCCCCTGGCCCGGCATGGCCGAGCGCGTAAGGCGTGCAACTCGTAATCCGAGGGTCGCGGGTTCGCGCCCGCGTCGCGCTAAACATGCTCGCCCTCCCAGCCGTGGGGGTGTATAATGTGACGGTCAATCCCACTATTCGTTGGTAAAAGAGTAGCCCAAGAGTTGGCGGTGGGTGGTGATGACTAGCTGCCTTCCCTCTAGTCTTACACTGCTAAATTAGGGACGGCTAGCACAGATAGCCCTCGAGTAGCTTTGTGCGAAATTCCAAAACAAACAAACAATCGAATCCCCGCGGTGTACAAAACTCATATAGTCCATTTTGTGACTTAAAACAAACAAACATTATCAGTATACGACTTTGTGAGATGTGTAACCAAACACAAGTCAAATACAATAATCATTGCCTAATGTAACATCTGGCTGTTCTGGCCAGCTAGAAGATCTCGTAAGATAAACATTAAAATCCTTTTACCAGCCATGTTGAACTACAAGTTCGTTTTTCGATGCATTCGTAACAGTTTTCATATATATTTACCTTGACTATAGAAATGGTCATGATAGTTCAAACGAGAAATGATGGAGGAAGATGAAACTTTAAGTTTTTTACGTTTTTTGTATGTATGGTGTTATATGTTGAAGTACATGCACACAAGCACCCTCTAGTGTAGAGATCTTTAAAACCTATTAAAGTTGTTAATGCTTTAATTTCTAAATCTAGTAAGAGTTAATGCTGGAACTTATGTCTGTTTATTGCAAATACACAAACACACACATTCACACATCAATTTTACAAGATAAGTATCAAAAACGTTTTAATCAATTCTAATGTACATGTGTGATATATATGAATATAAAAATATTAGTACGTAGGTGTGTTCTAAGTCAAATGATGTTCTTGCTTTGGTTAACTGATTTGCTCTACTTCGCTTCTGCAAATTTATTTTTCAAAGCAAAATGTAGATTAGCAAACAAAGTGTTGTATTTCATATATATTTTACAAATCTTTCACATAATTAGAGCTATACTGTGTTACATTAACACGGAAAGTATTTATATATGTTATCAAAAGAAAAGACAGTAAAAAATCTATTCAAATTCAACCAACCAAAAGAGCACCGAAAAAAGACAAAACAGATTGCTAACCGAAAGCTAATAGAATGTCTGCGTTGGCTATAAAAGCAGACAATTCCTGATAGCTTAAGAATGTGCTGATCTGTGCAATTGTTATGTACACATTATATGTATACAAAAAGAAATAAGATCATGGAAGTCCAAACCTGTATCACTCACAAGTGCTCTGTGCCCACCTGCTGGCACGCACACAAGCATATCCACCAATCACGTGGCAGTTTTATTCTGTTTGAGGCCAAGGACTTGATACTAAGGAAATCCTCGACTAATTGGTTTCTTGGATACTCAAGGTCCGCGTCACATTTACTTAACATAATGATGCTAATCGCGTCTGCAATTATTAACAGACGAAGTGATACAATCACGACTGCAAATGACCCGTATATAATTACAAGTCAAAACTATTTACTAATCTGTTTTCTTAACGAAAAACAACATCAAATTGCAACTTTTCTTATATAAGCACATAACTACATTCATTTAACGCTGTGAAATGGTATCACCGATAAAAAGAAGACTGAGAAGTTTTATATGTATATACAGTAGATATTTATATGTACATATAGAAATAAGTCAATATTTCATGGCAGATACTAAAATAGACTGTTTCCTACAGTGTAGTTTGCACCATATGTTCAATTCCCTTTTCTTTTTTGTTTTTCACCTTGTTCTATAAAATGTTGCTTGAACATATCATACAGATGTTATGTTGACACTCTCTTTGCTTTAAATGTTAAATATGCATATTTTTTTTCAAAATCTTTTTAAACCCACGTATATACGTACCTATAGATATACATACCAAAAGCGGTACCGTATATATATTAAAGGGATTTCAAATAATGAAGAAAGCCTTTTGAAATTAAAGATTATCACCTTTTGTAGTCTCCAGCTGGGACAGCGGAAATTTTATGGATTTACAACGCTAAAATCAGGGGATCGGTTCCGTCTTGGCCGACACAGCAGATAGTCCAATACGTCTTTATACACACCCACACACACACGCTTTTGTAAGGTTGTTGGTTCTTAATTTGTTTAGAGATATATAAGTAATATCACAATAATAGTTATCTATATGAAACGGATCGCAACATGAGTTGACCGTATCTATACAAAATATATTCCTTTATCTTATCGGAAATATTTTAAGTAATTTATATTAAATCGTAGTAAGCAGAGTTCTGTTTTTGCATACTTTGTTTGAGAAATAACAGCGCAACCACACCATTTTTATATGATGAATATGCTTCAAAAATGAAAACAGATTTAAAGTGTTTATTTATCATTATTTCCTCAGTGGCACAGCGGAATGTTTCCAAACTTACAACTCTAGAAATTCGGTTTCGATAGGTTATTGTGTAGTTTTGTGCTTACTTTCAAACCAACTTAAATTAGTGTAAGTATTAAAGTTCGTAGTGCTGTGATAAGGATTTACTTAACGTTTTGTATGATTTTGCTTAAACTTGTGATATATTAATTTATTTATTTTTAAATGACCGATCCTAAAGCAATGTTAAAACCTAATTTTGGAATGTGTTTCTAGCTGCGGCATAACAGTTCATAGAATGGTTCTGAAACTTTTAGCTCATAAATCCATCTCTTGATCGATTTAATATTTAATTACAGCCGCGAGTATTGAGGATTCTCTTTTGTACGTCATTAAAATGTATATTTGTTCTACTGTCAAATTATTCAACTTTTCTGATCTTCATGATTTGTTTGAATACCATTGTGAGTTGAATAGTCAACCTTAAAGTTGTTAGTAGGTTTGGTTAGTTTTAAGTTTCGCGCAAAGCTGCTGGAGATCTGTTTGAGCTAGCCCTCTCTAGCTAGCAGTGAAAGACTAGAAGAAATGCAGCTAGTTATCAGCACTCACCGCCAACTCTTGAACTACTTTTATACCAAAAGTAACTGTGAGGTTAACCGTCACAATATAACGCACTCTTGGGTGAGAGAGCGAACACGTTTGATGGGATGCGAATTTGAGCCAGTGATCCACAGATTGCGAGTCGATAGCCCTTACCACCTGGCCATACCGGGCCTGAAGCTGTTAAAACGTTGTTAGAATGTAGTTGTATATTCATTGTCAAAGGATGTAATTATAATTATTACACGAATTTCATTGTAAAAGTGTTTTGGTGTCCATGTAACATATTCTGTGATGAGGTTCGATCTCAAGACTCACATATTGCAAATTGAGCGCTCTAATATCAGGTCATCTGATCGGTTTTCAAATTGAAGTTAATTATTATCTTGGTTCAAACCTTGAGTAAAGAAGACTGGAAAATGTAGCATAGCTTTCTTTCAGCAGTATTAATATTGTTATTAATAATATTAATATCAATTCTTAGTATTTGATAGTCTGGTATAACTCAGAAATCATGGCTCACACTCTCCATAGTAGAGTATCAAATATCACTCTTTCAGGCTGAAAATATGTCGAAGCACCCACTAACCAATGGGGTGAGAACTTTTACGATTGTCGAAAAAGAAAGTGACCAATCACATAATGATCAATCTGGGACAAAGAAAGGTTTCTCTGTGAGGTTGAAGGTAGTTTGTGTCGTAGGGGTTTCCCTAACGGGTTTGAAAATTATGTTGATATCTTAGCAAGTCAAGAAAGTAGGTAAAATTTGTGTTTTTAATTGGCTAAGCACTAGAGAATATAGAAAAGGAGCGCGTTCAAAACAAAGACTGGTCACGTGATACAGCTAGCGTAAGAAGTGTTTATCTATTTCTGAAATGAAGAAAGTAAATATTAAACAATGGAGAAAGTAAATATTAAACAATGGAGAAAAGTAAATTTCAAGTATATATTAAACAATAAAGAAATGCGCTTGAGTTATCACATGGATAAAGCTTCATTCCCGTAGAGATGAACTGGGAGTCGAGTCTGCAAACTGATTACTAAATACACGAGCTGATTTGGATTAGGTGATTGTCATCCCTACTTTTTGCTGTTATATTCTACCAATGTTTACGTTGTCTTAACTTATAGATCTTCTCACATTAATAAATTTAATACTTGTTTTAGTGTAACTTAAAAACTTTTCACCATGCCGGTTTTACTTTCCACTCCCATAGCGTATACTTAAAATGTGTATTTTTACTTGTTGCTGTATCTTTTAGTTTATGAAATATATCAGGTAAATCAGTGTTTTATTTCAAATATAGCATAAGTTTTTGTTACTTTTATCTCTTCTATGAAAATTCACTGTCTCTCGAACATTTTGAAATCAAAATTAGAGCATTAAGAAAGTAAGTAATGCACTACATGTTCAAATAATTCCTTCCAGGTAAGTTATATCACATAGTTTTAATACGAGATCATACCATTTGTCTTTATGAACATGTTACTTAATCTTATATTATTTTAATAATCAACACATTCGTATTTCAAAAAAATGGTGAATGTCTTTCCATAATGTTCAAACATGCATGCACGGCCACATACATATATTTCTTTATTTTCATATATTTATTGCTTTAAACATGTAAAACCATTACATGTTATCACTCACTCTAGTAGTTTATAACTCATTGCATATAACTTCTTGGAAAATGTTTTTAGTTTCTTCCAAAGCTACCCTCTGGTAATGATGGTCACTAAATGTATTGTCATCTGAGAACCATTAAATCCAACTCACTTTTAACTTAAGGCGTCACAAAATAAATAATTACTGACAAGATGCAGCCAGACTAAACATTTTCATTAATATTCATACTGTTACTTCTGTATGTCAGTTTATTCTCAGAAGAAACAAAACTCTCTTACTGTATGTAAAATAGACATACTCTACAGGTGTGAATGAGGAACATTTAGTAACAACCAGGAAGTATTCTTTAAGAACGTTTTACAACTCAGCTACATTAAGAATTCATTCTATTCAAATGACAGGTGACAATTAACATCAGAAAGTTTAATCAGTGACATCAAAGTTAAGATCTACGATGCTCTTTCAGTCGTTGACGTTTCAACAGCAAGTTGCCCTATCTTATGAAGTACATCAAGTAACACCCTCTAGTGAGTGTTTTAGGGGTCACAATGCTATCTCTGTACAAAGTAACTCTTAGTTTTAGTAAGGTCAGACAAAGGTACTGTTATCTCGAAGAAGTTGTTCACGAACAATTAGTAATACGACACAAAACCATATCGAGTTAGATTATGGTCAAGGAATTTGAATTCTCTCCACATAAGCGTGCATTTTCCTGGTGTCATTTTGAAGTATGCTTTATGTATCTATTAAAATACAATTGTCAGGTTTTATATTGGGTCTTGCTCCCCAGTGACACAACGATATGTTGGACTTACAACGGTAAAAACCAGGTTTCGATACCTGTGGTGATAAGATAACAGATAGGTCTTTGTATAACTTGTGCTTAATTACAAACAACATATATTTGAGTTATATCTACCAATGATTTTGGACGTTTCAATAGCTCGAACTTGGTTTCAGCCATAGTACAATAGAAACAATTCTAATATTACTGTCAGCTTCGGCTACTTCTGCATTGCTAACTATACCTATAGAATTCCAACATAAATCTGGGTAGTCATTTGTATATAATTACAAAACAGCAGTTCAATCCACGTGTTGCTGGCCAGACTGAACATAAAAAAATGGATTACACAAGTATATGTACTAAATATTGTTCCATATACTCAAGATAGTTTTCGTGATTTACCTCATGAAATCTAACCTCAAGGAACTGTGTAGGAGCAACACGTGGATTGAACTACTTGTGTAATCCATTTTTTTATGTTCAGTCTGGCCAGCATCCGATAACTTGATTTTTATAATATATCATCTCCAGATGAGTATGCTAGAAAAGTATTCACACAGGCTAAAAACCAGATGAATACTTTTCTTAGCATACTCATCTGGAGAAGATATATTATACAAAATCAAGTAATGTTTATTTTATGTCACTGTGTATACTTGTGTTAAGACAATAGAATGTCGCCTTCTGTTGAACTCACATCTTCAATTACAGTCATTAAATCTAGAAATACAATTAAGTAACGGATGCAACTAGAATAAATCAACTTAACTATTATATGTGTCACATATTATACAACACTGCATAGACTTAGAATAAGAAAAATATATTTAAAATGTGTACATTAAATAAGAAGGCAGAAAACGCATGGTACGCCTTCACACCAGATCAATT
Organism: Tachypleus tridentatus; assembly: GCF_004210375.1. Taxonomy (NCBI): domain Eukaryota; kingdom Metazoa; phylum Arthropoda; class Merostomata; order Xiphosura; family Limulidae; genus Tachypleus; species Tachypleus tridentatus. The sequence goes on along the minus strand of NC_134834.1, from coordinate 77,420,208 downwards.
TCATCAAACATTTTATGGCTAGCGTGCGTTGTTGTAGCAGATCTTAGGTTATGTATAATTTGTTTTATCAGTTCACATTCAGTGTATTCTGTGTGATAAGGGCTCGGCATGACCAGGTGGTTAACGCACTAAATTTGCAACCTGAAGGTCGCGGGTTTGAGTCTCCTTCAAACAAAACATGCTCGCCCTTTTAGCCATGGGGCCGTTATAATATGACGGTCAATCCCACCATTCGTTGGTAAAAATAGTCCAAAAGTGGACGATTGATAGTGATGATTAGCTGTTTTCCCTCGAGTCTTACACTGCTAAATTAGGGACGGCTAGCGCAGATAGTTTTCATGTAGCTTTGCACGAAATTCAAAACAAAGCAAACCGTGTGATAATATGCGTTATATATATTTTTACAATTTTATCTTTCGCATTCTTTATTGTGGAGTTCGTAGCAGTCCGCATCTGATATAGTTTTGGTAATCAGTCTCGGTCAGGTGTATTTCTATACAGCAGTTCTAATCCAACTTAATTTGGTACGTTAGTCTTTGGTTGGTATGAATTTGATTTGTATGCTGTAATATAGTGAATTATAATATACGTTACAATGCTATAACATTATAATATAATTCATACAATATACAAATTAATGAAACAATCATAAGAAAAACGTAATTTATGTTAGGAGATGTAAAACGGCTTCAATGGACATAATAATCCTCAACTGGTGAAGTTGAGTGAAGTATTGTTTGTTTGTTTTTGAATTTCAAACAAAGCTACTCGAGGACTATCTGTGCTAGCCGTCTCTAATTTAGTAGTGTGAGACTAGAGAGAAGGCAACTGGTCATCACCACCCATCGCCAACTCTTGGACTACTCTTTTACCAACGAATAGTGGGATTGACCGTCACATTATAACACCCCCACGGCTGAAAGGACGAGCATGTTTAGCGCGTCGGGGATGCGAACCCGCGACCCTCAGATTACGAGTCGCACGCCTTAACACGCTTGGCCATGCCGAGCTCTGAGTAAAGTATTTGTCAAAATGTTTAGTTTCATTCAATAGTTTTCAGCTGATATATTTGGTGTGACTGTTATCGGATGTTGTAGTTTGGTGTAGTAATCCTCATTTTAAGAAGTTTATATTAACAGTCTTAGGTTCTCTATGTAAAAAGCTAATTTTATTCTTTCTCAGCAAATAACTATACATTTACACGTTATTGATTTATTCACGTCTATTCCTTTGCAATTGCTTACAAATTTCGATGGGTTATAAGGTAATCAATCATATTGTTAATGTGTTATCAGATGAATTTTTTTTTGTGTACCCTGATTAAATATCAAAAAATATTTTAAAATGATATTTTGTTTCATATACTACATTAATTTGCGCTCTCAACCAATTACCGAAAATCAGACAACTGTCTCGTTTGTTTGTTTTTGAATTTCGCGCAAAGCTACACGAGGGCTATCTGCGCTAGCCTTCCCTAATTTAGCAGTGTAAGACTAGAGGAAAACAGCTAGTCGTCAACGTCCACCGCCAACTCTTGGGCTACTCGTTTACCAACGTCACATTATAATGTCCACACGGCTGAAAGAACGACCGTGTTTAGTGTGACAGGGATTCGAACCCGCGACCCTTAGATTATGAGTCGAGCGCCCTAACCACCTGGTTATGTTTGCGAAAGCTGAAATATTTTGGTTTAAAAATCTCTAATTGTGGTTTTTGGCGCACGAACAGATCTGTTGCAGCTGCTAACCCACGTGGTAATGTCTGTCATCACTTTCATGCTCTTTTTCCTTGAGTAGCCGGTACGTTTGAAAATGATGCGTTTTTGTTCCTTGATTATAATTTGTATCACAACAGGCATGCAGATTTTATTTTATGGCTGTTATCAGATCTCTAAGCATTTTGCGGAAATCAAAATACGCATGTTGATCTAACGCACCGAGTTTTGTCACCATTTTATCTGTATGATCTCTTGTTTCCCCAACTTTCATAATGAAGGTGAAACCATGATACACGTTGTTAAAGTATGTAGAATGCCACGCAGAGTGCATCGTCCTTGAGTAGAACTAAATATATCTCCCCTTCGCAGTTGCTGGTCTCATACCCCAAGTAAACTGATATAATCTGTCGTGTCGTCCGTCATCTTCTCCAACATGATGGTCGGAGCTCGTGAAGAAAAAGAAAACATCCGAGAATTTAAAATAGTCAAGAAAAAAGCTGTGGTGACGCACTAGAAACATTGGGTTTGCGAGTAAATTTCCTATACACTTTATTTTTCGAGTCTACTACAATGAAGCTGAACAATGTTTAATATTTACCTGAAAATAGTAGAACTTTTTGGTACTCTAGGAACCAGGTTTTTGTGAAAAAGTGGTCAACAATTTAAGCTCGGTTAAGCCTACTGAGAATTTTCATGATATAACATTAGAAACATGAGTGTCTTTCACGCGTCCTTTATTAACAATGTGATTTTTTTCTCACTATTACTCGTTCTTGTATTTTATAACAACTATTAACAAGAACTTCTGCGAGAAAGGGAAACGCATAAAGTATGTTAACCCTACTCTACCTGTGATATAAAGGGCCAAAGCGACTTTTCTCACTAATATTATAGCTCTTTCGACTGGCTGGAATGTATATAACACACAGAGTAGTAACGGCTGATTTGTCTGTTCGTTTTGAATTTCGTGCAAATCTATATGAGGGCTATCTGTATTACCCGTTCCTTATTCAGTTCTGTTACACTAGAGAGAAGACAGTTAGTCATCACTACCCACCGCCTATTCTTTTACTAATCGTTTGTGGGATTGAATGCCACATTATAACGCCTCCACGATTGAAAGGACGAGCATGTTTGGTGGGAGAAGGATTCAAACCTGAGATTCTGAGATTACGAGTCGAGTGCCATAACAACCAGGCCATACAGGGTCATTAGTGGCTGAACCGCTGTTTATGTTAACAAACATTTCTTGACAGCAACCATTAAGATGTGAACTGGATGAATGTGAACTGGATTAAGCTGGGGTAATGTATTTTATTTGTTTATTTTATATATGCCAAAACTCATGAGAATTAATTAAGGATTTTTAACACCGTATTATTTATTTAACTTTAACACTATTTGCTATTAATTATTAATTTATTTGAGAAAATGGCGAAGCAGCAAGCGATTCTTCTTGACCACAACATCAGTCAAGTGACTAACATTAATTAGTTTGCTATTATTTTAAAATGCAAAGTTCCTCAATAGATTATCTGCGCATTGACCACTATGATTATCGAAACCCGATCAGCGTGTAAACCCTCAACCTTATCTTTGAGCCATCAAGGAATATTAAGTTTTTATTTATTAATATCAAAGTGTTATAACAAACAATCCTAACAACTGCTTTTAGTGCAGTCTTAAAGATAATTTGGCAGTTTCGATATTGCCAGTACGATTTCTGTAAATAAGAGATCTGCAATTGTTTGAACACATGGCAGACTTACGTAAGAATGAATGTGGCCCGAATGTTTGATACATTCTTCTAAATCTGAGATAAGCCGTTGTTTGGAATGGGCTGTGTAACTTCAAAATTTACAGACCTATGTGAAAATTAGTGGATCCCGAAAATTAACGCTATCGTTGCCTAAATTGTTTATATCGCAGATTTCAGGAACAAAGCATTATTTATAAGTAGCAATGTGTTGTTTGTTTTGAATTTCACGCAAAGCTACTCGAGGGCTATCTGTGCTAGCCGTACCTAATTTAGCAGTGTAAGACTAGAGGGAAGGCAGCTGGTCATCACCACCCACCGCCAACTCTTGGGCTACTCTTTTACCAACGAAGAGTAGGATTGATCGTAACATTATAACGCCCGCCCCTTCCGGCTGAAAAGATGAGCATGTTTGGCGTGGCGGGGATGTGAACCCGCGACCCTCAGATTACGAGTCGCATGCCTTAACATGCTTGGCTGTGCCAGGCCAGCAAAGTTTTGAAATGAGTTAATAAATATATGGCACTATAATGGAACAAAGCGAAAAAAAGGAACATTTGCCATAAATAAAAAAAAACTGTTTTTTCGTTATTTCCAACTAATTAAAGAAAATAACCCCATTTAAAATAAAACACAGCTTTAAAGACTAGTATACGTCTGTATCTAAGTACACACGTGAAAGTTGGTTCTAGAAATGTACATTGAACCGACAACTTTTGTTTTTTGTGGAAGGGTGTATGACACCTTTTTAAAGTGTGTGTTTGTTATAAAGCCACAATGGGCTATCTGTTATGTTCATCAAGGGCAATCGAACTCCTGATCTTAGCACTGTAAATCCAAAGACTCACCTCTGTAAGAGGCGGAAACACGTGTTAAAAAACTTAGCTTAATAATATTAAATTATGTTTATACACATGTTTCAAATTATTTTCAATCTCTTTTATAGTATGGAAACAGTTTGTCAACCATATTTTTAGGAAAAGCATATAGCATACTTTTCATATAAATATCACGGTTTTACAGATCTAAACATATAAAACTTTGTGACTTGTTTCAATTATTTTTTCAAATAAAGTGGGAGCTTACTGTTTGAAGGTGAAAGAAAAGTGAAGACAATAAGTTTTATTATTACATCTATATTTTATAAGGAACAGCTGTGTTTTTATAAAACATGTATCTGCTGTAAGTTTAGAAGCACTGCGTGAAACAAAAAAGTTCAAAAACTGAATTTTCACTGGTTTTAAATAGAGGGCTCAAAATTTCTTTATGGGCGTTTCTAATGATAGTATAAAAGATGAGCCATTGATATATCAGTGGCTCCTTCTGGACGCTCAACAGTATATGTGAGAACATATAAAATTAAAATTCAAGGCTCGAACTCTACAGTAGTGGACACGTAGATTGATCATTTTGCGGTCTTATACTTCACAGTAGACAATTGGTCCTAGCAGATGAGCCCTAATTTCATTAATTTTATTGGGTTTTTAAGACTGGGTGTTTGAGTTTTATTCAGTCTGTTTTGTATTTAAATTACGACATTTTATTTTGTAACATCTCGAGCAAAAACATTTGTGTAATATCTACCATACTTTTTACGGTTCTTGCATCACGGTTCTAAATAATGGAACGGGTGGCTCATTCATTACCCATTTATAGTATTATTTTTAATCTTTTTATTGTAAGGTAGCCTTGTTTGATAAAAATACAGAAAACTTTACAGCTATTTAAAATTAGATTTTAAATACCGAAAGTTAGTAAAGTACTATAAGTCAATATTAGTGAAAAAAAGCACGTTAAATTACAGGTATTTTTTGTACATTCCTTTTAATTTGCCCATCACGTGTACAATTTAACGTAATTTTCATTACAAATATTGAGCCTAACGCTTTCTGTCACGTATTTAAACTGCTCATTCGCCAAACCATCATTACGATAAATTACGAAACTTTACTTTTGTGACATAGGTTAATTTTCTATAGGCCCGGCATGGCCAGGTAGTTATTTTTTGTTTATTTGTTTGTTTGTTTGGGAATTTCGCACAAAACTACTCGAGGGCTATTTGTGCTAGCCGTCCCTAATTTAGCAGTGTAAGACTAGAGGGAAGGCAGCTAGTCATCACCACCCACCGCCAACTCTTGGGCTACTCTTTTACCAACGAATAGTGGGATTGACCGTCACATTATACACCCCCACGGCTGGGAGGGCGAGCATGTTTAGCGCGACGCGGGCGCGAACCCGCGACCCTCGGATTA